>NC_064544.1:19325127-20001898 GCF_023856365.1 Brienomyrus brachyistius
AAACATGGAGGGGTTAGGGTTTGTTTTGGGGCTGATTTGCTGCATCTGACACGGGGAATCTTGAGTCTGTGCAGGACACAATGAAGTCCGAAGACTACCAAGGCATCCTGGAGCGAAACATACTGTCCAGTGTCAGAAAGCTCAGCCTCAGTCGCAGGTCATGGGTCCTCAAACAGGATAATGACCCAAAACATACAGCTAAAATCAATCAAGAATGGCTGAGAAAAAACATTGGACTATTCACAAATGGCCCTCCATGAGCCCAGATCTTAATCTTATGAAACATCTATGGAAAGATCTAAAAATCTCAGTGTGGAGATCCAACCCTTCAAAGTTGACAGCTTGAGCAGTTTGCTCAGGAAGAGTGGGTAATGCTGGCAAATGCAGACGCCTCACTGTGAGGTACAGAGATCACTTGTTTGCAGTGATTTCTGAAGAAGGTGGTGCCACAAATTATTAAATTAAGGGTGCCATCTTTTTTGTCTGTGCCATTTTCATTTGTTTAATAATATAAAATATTCGACTGAATCAGTAATCAAAAGCAAATTCTAATTTGTGTTAAATAGGAATAAACAATAAAGGATGCCATTAAACTTTTGTCACTTTCAAGTTATTTCAGACATAGTTGTATTTTTTTGCAGAAGGGCAGCAACATATTTGTCCATGTCTGTATCTGTTAAATCAGAAGTTGCATTGTGTGAACTTCTGGGGTCTAATTGGGCCTTTTGAAAGACGATATGCTCTTTAATATTGTTTAATGTTTGCGTTCACCTCTCGCTTTTGTGTATAAGGGCAACTTTGGTTTTCCGCTGCTGATTGTGGAATAAAAAGTTTTTATTTATCATTTAAATAAAATTTTATGTTTAAAAATGGCCCTGTTATCAATGTTTAAGCATACAGCAAGAGAAAGACAGGCAGACAGATAATCCCCATTTGTACCCATTAATTAACTGGATATTAACCCTAATCCTGGCAACCTTTACACAATGCTGGTTTTCCATTTATTTTAACAGCTCCTAATAAGTGCTAAAATGGTTGTTAGTTTAATCAGTTAGGTTGCACTGTTTGGAAGTAAGTCTTTGTACAGAGTATTTTATGGGAAATAGGGGTGACAGGCTAAGTGGATTTAGACATATGCAGGGGAAAGAGACGTGCCCCTCTGCTTTTCGGAAAGTAACACCATGACTGAGGAATTTAAGGCCCGAGGGATAGGGGCAATGTGCCCTTACTGTGGCTGGCATGGACCAGGGAGCTGCTCCGGTGGACACTTCCTGTTCTTCATTGTCCCGTCTCTTTTTCCATAGTAGCTTTGGAGTACTTATTTTTAAAAGGTCTTCGAATGCTGCCCCATTCATTGGGCACCTGTAAAAATAACCATGATCCGAGTGGATCACCCAGGCTGTTGTGCATCCCTCCAGGATGGTTCAGTGATGGTACTATCATTACGCTCTACGCAATCACTCTAGAGAGTGGCCAACTTTCCGAACCTGAAAATAACAAGGCAAATATATGCCATGAAAACACACTTGGCGCTGGGTCTTAGTGAGGCTTTTCGGTTTAAATTTAGTGCTGTACCTGCTATAAAAATCCCCCAGATCTTGTCTTGGAAGCTGGTCTGCCTACTGTCACTGGTTCCAGGCAGGACATGCGTGAGGGCGCTGTCCTGGTTGCTTACCCTGCTGCTAAGTGTCGTTTGTAAGTTTGCCATCATACTGGTTATGTAAGCACCTTCTCCAGCCACATCGCCCATCACACCCACCATCGGCATCGTGGCCACTGTAAGCCAAGCATTGGCCACCTGCCTGCCTACAGATTTGAAACTGGATGAACCATCTGGTCTTCCACTGTCAGGCTGTGCCAGTCTGTGCTTTGTCTATATGAATGATTTCCTCACATTCGTCTCTTTTTTTAACAAAAATCTTTACATAACAGATGCTCTTCTCAAGAGCAGTTCGCCATATTCATTTGTGCTGTCCAAGTCAGAAGGGTTTCTCGCCCAGCTTAGGAGTGCAGTTGTGCTTAAAATACAACCCTGCATCATTGACGTAAATATCTTACTGTTGTTCCTTAACTGCTAAGTTGTGTAAAGCACAGCTAGGAAAACAGAAGTGAGTGTTAAAGTATGTGAGCCGCTAAAATGCAGCCTTTGCTGTATGTGTTGCTGCAGGGGTGGATATGCACTTTCAGAGGGTTTCTGGGGTCTCACTTGGCCCTCCGTGATGCTCCCTGGTCTTTTGCTGTCACAGCAGTCTTACAACCTGCGTTGTTTCGTGTGTCATATGTCTGTCTTCTTATTTTCCGCTCTGTTCCACCGTTACAGTCCATCATGTTCATCTGCTGCAGCCTAAAATCCAGTTCCAATTCCAAAATCCAGTGTGTGTTTTCATCTGTGCTCCCATGTTGTTTCCAGTTCCACCGTTACAAAATTTGCTGCAGTCTGACAAGACAACTGTTTTGCTCATTTCTACGATTATATTTTGTTTCTTTTGTGGCTCGATTCTCCCCAACATTTGAACCCATGTAAAAAAAAGTCGATGAATTAGATAATTGATTGGTTGGATTGGTTATTTTTTATTCCGTGGCGGCAAAGATTTTGGTACAAAGAAATGTTACCAGCGGAAACAGTGGATTCTATTAACTTGAGGCCTGTATTATGAAGGATTTCCTGATTAGATGGATAACTTGTCTGATTTATGGTACCCCAGTTTAACTGGACTTTAACCTTTGTTCACATTTACATTTAGCCTAGAATACATTAAATCCGACAAGTTATCCGACTAAGCGAGAAATCCTGCTTTGTGATACAGGTACTTGATGTGTTATTTTAAACCACCACATTGTTTACTCTGATATCTTCAGTTTTCAATTTAGCTGGTCAGCAAAGATCTGTTCCAGGAAATATGCCACTTCCCACATTTTGTAGCATGTCCTCAGTTGTTTTTTTTTAGTACATTTTGTTGTGCTGAACTAAACCGCGATTGCTTTAGTAGATTTATGTCATATTTGGCTTGGTGACATAAAGTCTGTTTGCTAAATGCAAGAGAAAAGCGCCGAGGGCTATTTTTTTTATGTAAAATGATTCTTTTCCGTTATAACTGAGCCGCAGTCATATAATTTTTATATGGCATAGATCAATCAAAACAGAAACTGTAAATCCCAAGCTGACATGATAAAAATATGCTAGTTTGATTTATGAACTTGGTATTGGTATGTAATCCTGCCCAAGTTCAAACTGCACATACTTTGTCCTTTGTGGATACGCTGTGCTTTTTTTCCCCATTTCAAAAGGGAAAATGTGAAAATCAATCGCAGTGCTTTTAAGCTTCCTGTGAGACCTGTCCCTGTTTGCAGGGAAGAATATAGCTTTTCATTTTCTCCTGGGGCATTATTGAGTGGTAGGATTAAAATAAGGATTTATTTCTAGGAGTGTTTGCTGGCAGGGCGGCTGGTGTGTACCATCAATTTCTTTTCCCATTAAGCTATTGGTCGGCCTTTCGGAGATGCTGGCATTGCACAACAGAGTGAGATTACCAGCCAGAGGTGTTGATGTTGCTGTCTTTCCCTTGTCGCACCAGCTGATATTGAGACGGATCAACCAACAAAGACGATTTGGCCTGTCTGGGGATATAACCCCATCTGTAACACAACAGTGCACCTCTAGAACCTACAGTTTAAATTTGTACAGTTTGACTTTTCCATCTTCCTAGCCAGCTCAGTTATTTTCATATCATTTACATATATTTTTGTATGAATTTACATTTAAAAAGCATGTTTATTACACTGAATCAAAAGCTGAAAAATGATTCAGAAAGTACCAGGTAGGAGTCAGGAGGAGTGAATGGTGAAGTAAGGATGTACACATCAGACGTAGAAAAGCCTTTACAGACATAGCAAGCCTTTGGCTATGTGTCCCAGTCTGTGGTTAAACTCCACTCTGCCGTCTCCGTTTCTCTATTGATCGTGCCCCCCGCAGCTCAGAACAAGGCAATGATTGAGCTGTGATGTGTGGAACATTACCTCCCACCATCAGACCCAGAAACAGCAGATCCCCTGTTTACATAGCCCTCTGCCCTTTCAGGAGCATTTGTGAATCCCTGCACTTGTGAGTAAATGTGTGCCTAAGTTGTCTTGCCTGGCCTCAAGCAAACAGGAGTAAACAGGAATTAAGTACAGCTTTCTATTTCCATGGTATTTTTCTGGTACATGTAGAAAAGAATCCTGTTGACTGTTTAAAGAGAGGATAAATATTTAACTCTTGGGCCTTGTTAGTACTCCTCATATGGGGGGCACGTTAATTGCCATTGATGACATCTTATGGTTTGAAGTTAAACAGCATGTAGCACAATAATAGGACATAGGCCTTCAGTCTGAAGGTTGCCAGTGATGAACAAACTTTAGCAAAGGTCTTGTTGAGCAATCCAGTTGTCATGTCCAGTGATTTCATTGGGAAATGGATAAGCAGCTGAATGTGTGTATGTGTTTGTGTGTGAAGAGGCCAAGGCAGCAGAGGAGATCAGCCTTGAGGAGTTGGAGGACAAGGCTAAGAATGGAGACCCCAAAGCCCAAACTGAGGTGAGTCTCCTTCCTGAGTGATTGCTTTTTGCAGTTTTATTCCTCCAGTTCTTTCCTTGTGCCATTGCAGACGTTTAGGAAACATCATTGTAATACAGAGAGCAGGGCATGATCACGAAGCCTACTCTGCAGGACCTCTCAGCTGTAATATCTTTGAACATTTTTGAATTACATAAGGCTCAGACAGGTTGCTGGTTTAGACAAGGATACTCTGAATTTCTGGCCCCTTCATTATGAGGTCACAACTACCCTCTGGATGATAACCTATAGAAAAACCCCAGTGTTAGGTTGGAATTACACTGTGGTGTCATGTTGGAGTGGTGAACAGATAAAATTAACTGCCTCAACCAAAAGGACCTTTGTTATTAGCTGTGTTGTCTCTGGAGTAAACAGTTTCCTCTTAATCCTGTAGTGTTATAGGGTACTCACTGTCATATTACTGTTTTGTGCAGCTTTCTCCCAGTGTTAGGGTAATCATCAGGATGGCAGTGAAATATGTCTTAGCTCTGTTTCCTGTTGAATGAGAATTTACATCAGACAATAGTCATCATCTCTGGCTTGATTTGTGGAACTGCCATCGAGGCAGAGTCTGCATCGTTTGCATGTGTGTTTGAATCCATAGAACCTGTATAACTGAGCATCATTAATGACCAAGTTCTGGCATGCCCACTGTCTGTGTGATTGCAGATGGGGAAGTATTACCTTAAGCTGGCAGATCAGAGGGATGAGGAGCTGAACCAATGCAATGCAGTAGGCTGGCTGGTCCAGGCTGCCAAAAATGGCCGCAAAGAAGCCGTCAAGCTCCTGAAACAGTGCCTGGCTGAGCGGAAAGGTGGGTGGGGTTTGGGCAAGGATTCTGGGAAATGTAGTCTCCCTCATCATCCTGTAGTTTCACCGGTCATCACTCTGTGCATGTTCTTTTTAATCCTTTAATCTTGTCCCTGTTTTACTAAAGCATACTAGAGTTGGTCATGTGAGACATGGTAAATCTACTGCATTAGAATCTGAGCTACTCTGCCTGCTCTAAAAAGCACGTGATGTGTATAGCAGAGCATCACTGTTGAAGTTTCTTTGTGTAGAATATGAGCTTAGCAGTAGATAAGGGAAACCATGCATGATACATTGCACACACCCTGCAGGTATAACCTCAGAGAATGAGGAGGAAGTGAAGAAGCTCGCCACTGAGAGTAGGTTCGAGCAAGCCGTGAGGAAGGCTGCCTTACTCATGTACTGGAAGTTGAACCCCGAGAAGAAGAAGAAGGTAGCCATTTCTGAGATGCTGGAGAACGTTGGGCAGGTCAACTCAGACCTAGGTAAAGCATCCGGTGCGGAATCGTCAACGTCCTATGAAGGCTGTTGTGAGAAGTTGTCTAGCTGCAGATCATTCTGGATTAAAATTTTGAATGTATCACCTCCACAGATGGTGTTGCCACGCCAGGCCCGGTCCCCAGCTCTGTGCAGAAGCAGAGGCGGGTGCTGGAGAGACTGGTCAGCAGTGAGAGTCCTGGTAAGGATTTGATTGTGTGTGTGTGTGTGTGTGTGTGTGTGTGTGTGTGTGTGTGTGTGTGTGTGCATAGAAGTGAATGAGCAGGCCCCATAAGGATAGGTATACACTACATGTGTGTGCGTGTGTGTGTGTGTGTGTGTGTGCATAGAAGTGAATGAGCGGGCCCCATAAGGATAGGTATACCCTATATGTGTGTGCGTGTGTGTGTGGTGCTAGTCCAACTTTTCATTCTCATTCATTTCATGCTTACCTTGAAGAATTATACAGTGTATGTACTGAATTTCAGGAAGTTCAGATATTGAATCTGCGTGATGTAACATCCCATGCACATGCTAGTAAACAGTAATGAGAAATGATAATTATTCATTCACAAGCAGTGCTCACTGAACACTTTTACCTGCAGCTCATTCCTGTGAACCTCAGTTTGAAATGCTGTTTATAAGGTGAATCTTGTTATTTTAAACCGATTGAATGCAGAATGATGTGACCACGAGAAAGCTGATCAGTTTTCTTTTTAGCATGTTTTTAATTGAATGCATCATTTTATCAGTTGAAAGTAGGGATACTCCTGATCCTACGGTCCGCAGCTGTCAGTTTCCCAGCATTTACTAGCTAATGTTTTTAAAGGCTTCATTAGAATAGTGTGATGATCTTCTGGTAATCGTGTGTCCTCACAGCTAACGAATATGTGGGTTTGGACGATTTCGTGGAAGTCACCAAAAAATACGCCCGGGGCATCATCCCACCTTTGGTGTTGGAAGGTATGAGCACCGACGACGACGATGAAGATGAGACCCTGGAGAAGAACCCAGACAACCTGCCCCTGCATCGCAAGGTATATTGCGCCACCAGCCACACACCCTGCTACCACAATCGCCTAGGTTCCTGGTGTCTGCCCCAGTTAAGCCTCTGTAATTAATTATAGTTTTATGGTCTGATTCATGCTAGATATTTAACAGTTTGAAAACCACACATTTAGTGCCCTAATATAAATCCGACACTACAAACAGCTGTCACTGGACAATCATGCAATACAGAGGAAATAAATGGTTCTGTCTTTATGTGAATGTCTTAACAAGACCTGTTTTAAAGGAGGCCCCCTTTTGGTGATAGGACTGAAGATAGAAGTTCTTCAGATGACAGTAGAACCCATAGGCTCCGAAAGTGATGACCTGGCTTAGAAAATACTATACAAATATACTCACGTTAGCTTAGACAATACTACACACGTATACTCTTCGCCTGGACAGTACTACACAAATATGTTTGTGTTGGCTTGGACAGTATTATGCAAATGTATTCACATTGGCCTTAATGTGGTCTATGTTTAGAAAGAGTGTGGTGAAATGTTTCAGCATGAAAGGCCGAAGTGTTTAGCGTTATATAAAAATTTATCAGCAAAAATAATTATCACAAATATTTCACCTGCAACAAGATTTGAAATCTGACGTCTTGTCACTTTGTGATTTATTTCAGATTCTGAAGTACCCGCTTCACGCAATTATTGAGATCAAGGAACACCTGATTGACTGGGCGTCAAGAGCGGGGATGCAGTGGCTCAGTGCTATCATCCCCACCCATCATGTGAACGCGCTCATCTTCTTCTTCATCATCAGCAACCTCACCATCGAATTCTTCGCCTTTATCATCCCCCTGGTCATCTTTTACCTTTCTTTTTTCTCCATGGTGATCTGCACCCTGCGAGTATTCCAGAACAGCAAGGCTTGGGAGAACTTCCGTGCACTCACCACCTTGCTAACCCGCTTTGAGCCCAACATTGATGTGGAGCAGGCCGAGTCTAACTTTGACTGGAACCATCTGGAACCTTATCTATACTTCTTTCTGTCGGTCTTCTTTGTTATCTTCTCTTTTCCTGTGAGTGATAAGGCCTGGATCCCATGTTCTGAGCTGGCCACCGTGGCAGTCTTCTTCACCGTCACCAGCTATATGAGCCTACACTCCTCAGCAGAGTCGTTTGCCCGGCAGGCACTCCTCGTTGAGATGGCGTCATCCGTGTGTGACATGACCAACTTCCTGCCAGCGGACATGTCCTTCCTGCGCTTCCTGGGAAAGACCTTCATGGTGGTGCCGCTGGGTGACTTTGTAGTCCTGAAGCTGAGCATTCCCTGCCTGCTGTACATGTACCTGTTCTATCTGCTCTTCAGGATGGCCCGGCTTCGTGGATTCCGGGGCACCTACTGCTTCCTGGTGCCCTACCTGGTGTGCTTTATGTGGTGGGAATTCTCCATGATCCTCCTCCAGAACTCCACCACCATCGGACTGATCCGCAGCTGCGTGGGCTACTTCTTGTTTTTATTTGCGCTCCCCATTCTCACCCTGGGTTTAACTATCATGCTGCTAATTCAGATGTTCAAGTGGTTCTTGGCTCTGGAGCTAACCAAGATGATCGTCACCGTGGCGGTGTGTGCTATCCCAGTCATTCTGCGACTATGGACCCGCTTTAGCCTCTCCCTGCTGGACATCATCAAGTCCCTGTCCAAGAGCAGTGTGGTCAAACTCATTTTGGTCTGGATCTCAGCAGTCTTCCTCTTCACCTGGATGTATGTCTATCGTTCAGAGGGCATGAAGGTGTACAACTCTACGCTGACCTGGCAGCAATACAGCTTCTTATGTGGTCCACGGGCCTGGAAGGAGTCCAATATGGCTAAGATTCAGATCCTCTGCAGTCACCTAGAGGGCCACCGTGTCACCTGGACGGGCCGGTTTAAGTATGTTCGGGTGACGGACATTGAGAATGGTCCTCAGTCGGTCATCAACCTGCTGCCGGTCTTTTTGGGAGACTGGATGCGCTGCTTGTATGGTGAGGCCTATCCCAAATGTGACCCACAGAATGTCACGCTCCACGAAGAGGAGCTATGCCGACTGAAGTATCTAGCGAAGCACGAGTGTCACATCAAACGCTTCGACCGCTACAAGTTCGAGGTGACGATGGGCATGCCGTTGGACAAGAAGGGCCGGAACGGCACGTTGGAAGATGACGATGCCACAAAAGATATCGTACTCAGGGCCAGCAATGAGTTCAAGCATGTCCTGCTGAACCTAGGCATGGGTAGTATTGTGGAGTTCAGCACTGTGCTTGAGGGCCGCTTGGGAAGCAAATGGCCCGTGTTTGAGCTTAAAGCCATCCACTGCCTCAACTGTGCTTCACCGCTGATCCCTGTGGGCAAGCAGTATAAGATCGAGCCAGACTGGCGGGCCACGGCCCACAATGCTTTCAAGTTTGCCTTTAACTTTTTCTTTAACCCATTTTTGTCGGCCAGGACAGAATAGTGCATGTGCTTGTCATGTGGAACACCTTGATGTGTGGGAAGCTACATGTGACTCCTGGTGATTCCACATGCATTTCACAAGTAGCTCATGTCATGGGTGTGAGTGTCTTTTTCACTACAATTTATAATGCAGTGTGTAGCTGTAAAAAGTGTAAGCACTTCTTTACTGTAGGACTATAGAGAAATGAATACTCATGCAAACCTGTGTGGAATCGATACAGTGGCTGCTTTGCCAAAGATGACATCACAATGGTCTGCATTGATTCTGTCTGATAATTGGTTCCTCAAGTAATCCAGCCTATGACTTCACTTCAGCAGATCAAATGGTGGCGGTGCCCACAGGACCCCACTCCTCATACAACGGCAGTGCTTTACAGTGACCTGTAGGCAGCACTTACCATTTGTGGCCCCATTTACGAGATCGCGTTGCCACACTGCACATTTATTTTGAGCACAGAAGTTGCTGTGCATTGCTCATTGACACACTTTCAAATAATTATATGCTCATACTTCTCATGAGCTCGAACAACAGAGGATTCTGGGTAACAGAGCCCTGGGGGTTTCTGCACAAGGATGTGACACTAAGGAAAGGTGAGCAGTGTGGGAATTTCAGTTGTGAATTTCAGCTGCTGAACAAGGAGTGGGCATGTGTTCACATTTAGTTCTATTATACAGGAAAGTGTCACATTTAGTAGATGTAGGATGCAGTCTTACATTGAGAATAATTGGTGAGGTACCTCAGTTAAATGTGGGGAAATGTATGTACGCCTTTTAATTTCTTTGGACCCGTTGGTCTACTGCGTTTCTTAGTTTCCGGTCATTCTGAAGAATCTAGGCAATTCATTGTTAAATCCTGTTTATTGCTAGCCGTTTTTTATACTTGTGTGCTATTTAATTCCAGTTATTTTAAGGCCTTAATATTTTGCGAAACTTGTAAATTCAAGTGCGAAAAGCTTAACTGGCCAAGAGTAATAAAAATAATTCCCCTTAGAGAATTATGAGTGTTTTTTTTAAGTGCTTGTGGTTCAGTGAAGCTTTGCGCTCGTTGTGGTGGTGCAGGTTGGAGGGATTTTTTTCTTCTCTGAAAATTCTTTTGATGCGATTGGCCTTAAAGGGCTTGGCTTTGCATGGCACAAATAAATACATCTTAACATGGGTATACAGTCTACTGTAGCAGTCCAGGCTCCACTTTGTTACTCCCCATTGTTTCATTGATTGACAGCTGCATAGTGGTCTGTGGCCTGGCAGGTAGCAGCAGTAGTATTGAGGAATCCTAATATTGGTATGAATGTTCCATTTCACTGCCCTTGGAATTCATGAAAGCTTGGCGACAGAGCAAGATGTTCCAATGGTGATTGTTGTTGTGAAATCGTAAATCAGAACTGTAGGGCAAGTATAGACCGGACTGATCTTGCTTGCACTCCTGATCTAATGCTAATCAATAACATCAAATAATTTATGAGATGCGAATGTTTGCCTCTTCCATCCCTCCAGGGATGTCGTAGTACCTTTCTAACCTGCTTTAAGCGCTTTCACTTTCCACTCTGAAGGAAAAATGTCAAACAATCAGACTATAACTTTTGGTTTACAAAATGAACTCTAAGACATGACAAGCGGAAGAAAGACCATGGTCAGAACAATTATTATAATCTCAACACTAATTGCTTCTGGCATTCCTACTATTTGTAAGCTAAACTCTGCAAGTTGAATATCAACAAAATGACACAATCAACGTCATACAAAATTAACAAAACGTGAAAAATCCTTAGATTTATTTTCATCATGTTGAATCACACATATATTTACCTACACTGACTGGTAAAGAGGTAAAATGGACCTATTAAGTAGTCCTCTTGTATTTGACAAACGTTAATATGGAAGTAATTACTCTTCAGAAGCAGTACTTCAAATTTACCAGCAGATGGCCCCTTTTCCCATAAAATTTTGTAATTGCATAACCTAAAGATGGAACTCAACAGCTTATGCAAAGCACTGCTGTATCTATTTATTAGATATATAACTGAATTAAACTAAAAGAATTCAGCCAATATATGAACAGAGGTTGCTTGTTAATATGAAATGACAACTGATCTTGCAGGTCATGACTAAGTCATGCATGTCTGCTTGCAAATCACGTCAAGGTAAAAGTGTGTTAATATTCAAGTGAATTAGTCTGTCTGGAGAAGATGTTACTGTCAGAGCTTCTGCTAGTCAGCAAAAGTTATTTCACCTGCATCAAATGTTTAATATGAAGAGTCCAGGGTCGACGAGCTGTTCTATCCTACGGCAGCTAAGCAATAGTGACGTTCTTACCTGGAAATGAGCGGAGAAAGAAAACAGATCTTTGCCATAAACTATAGGATGCAATTCTTTGTTGAAATCTTTATTTGAAAACTCATATTAACATATTTATAACTGTCCATTTGACATGTATGCTGTCCAAAAAACAGGAAATTAACAGAAACTAAACAAATGCGAGGTGAATGGGAGGAGAGAAGGAGAACCTGATGTGAAGGACAGGCACCCTTAGCCAGTGGCCTAGGAGAAATATATGTAATCTTAGAAAAAAACTGAACACCAGAGGAAAAGAATCAGCTAGGCTCTGAAGAGAGTGTGTACTTTGATTTCCACTCCAATGTGTGCCTAATTTCAGCATTGTTTTCAAAGTTTGTTTCTGGGTGAGGAACGGGGCAGGTGGAGGTGAGCATTGGTCACGGCGGCGAACTGAGCTGAGAAGCGGAAGTGCCTTCGTAAGGCTACCTGTGGGCCTCTTCGGGGACACAGCATGGAATGACCTGAACTGACTGCCCCCCTCATTTCATGTCAAAAGTAACACGACTTTCTAGACGTCCTGATGACAGCTGTACTCCTGTACGTCCTGCGGGGCCACGTTCCTCCTGTGTTCAGCATCTTCTTGTTTTATTACAGGAAATATTAGTTATATCGTAAAGAGAATCAACAGTATATACACAGTTCCATTGATCCATTACAAAGATTTGATTATTATTAATAAACATTCCTCATTCCTTTTAATTTTTGCCTCATTAAAAGTTGTAAGCATTATAAATGTACATTGTAACACTGGACAATGGCAAACATGCTTTTGTGCCTCCAAACACAAAACGTATATTAGTTGTTTTATGGTATCTAGTGCCATGAAAAGACACACCATTGCAAGCCATTATACAGCAAACAGCCCGTTTATGGTTCTGAAAAAGGCAGCCAGAAACCTAAAAACAGATCAATTATCATCATGCAGGGTCATTTGCTGTTACTTTTTTTCCCCTAATTTGCAAAGGAGCATGTGTCAAGGTCTAAATCCCTACGGTAAGCCTGGACTTCTGGGGGGAACTGTCCTCATTGTAACAAATCTTTTTTGTAAAGGCTGCATGTTCAAAAGTGAAAGAGAGATAGAGAGTGCAATATCATACCACTGGTCATTCTCTGTGCTGTAAAATACAGTCTCTCATCACAGGAGAGTCAGAAATCCCTCCAAACAGGCTACTTCTATCAAAAATGCCATTTTCGCCAGCGGTATTGTCCTTGCTGTCAGCGTCAACATTACCGTAAGCTCACAACACAAAACAAAAGGATTTAACTGAGACATACATTCACACCTGCACCATACCATGTCCACCACAATCACTATAACCACCACTAACACGCTACACGCTGCAAAGTGCAGGGCTCCGTGTGACCCTCTTCACCCCCCCCCCCCCCCACCCTGTTCATTCCAGACACCAAAGCCAAATTTAATTGTTACAAAGTTCAAAAACACAGCAGTCATCGCAGAAACCCTACATTAGAGGGCCCCATTTTCTGTGCACATTCAATACTCTGGACCACACTTCGGACAACGATGCTAAAACTCAAGTCAGACAAATGAGATGGAAAAACATGACACAATGGAAAGGGGGGGGGGGGGCGTGCTCAACCAGATTAACCCTGAAGCTAATGCTTTCTAAAAAAAAAAAACTGCATTCGGAAAACACAGAACATGTAGTCTACTTCAAAGATCAAAGAATATTTGGAGCTTGTATTCTCAACAACAGAAACGGATTGATCTGAATCCTCTTTGAACTTTGAATATTTTGATTACAACTTTGCTTTTCTTACTCTGCTGGCCGTAAGGTGTCCTCAGTTCCATCTGTGAACTTTTTAAAAGTTTTAAACTACATACCTATCGCCCAATAAAATCAAGTGAAAATGATGGGGCAGATGAAGATCTAGAAGCCCTTAAAGAACCAAAATGCATGAGGTCGGCGACCTGCAGCGAGATCAGTCCTGCTGACATCATTAATAACCACATCAATAAAGATTTCTTGTTTTTGTTTCATTCACAAAAATATCTGCTGCCCTACTTTGCAAATCTGGCTTCTTAGATAATGCTGTTGCTAAATTACTTACGAAGCTTACAGTTTTACCCATGTACACAGCTTGAATATTTGAAATATCTTATTAAATCACCCTAACAGTTACAGAGGGAGTAGGGTGCCCTTCCTTGACAAGACCCTGAAACCTTTTGGTCATAAGCCCAGCTCCTTTTTTGCAGTACCTAGTGCATGAAAAGTACAACTCAATGGTAAGAATTATAATATTTTAAGAATATAATTTTCTTTGGAGCAATAGTGCTGTGGCAATGAATAAGCTGATTGATAAAATAATGGCATCCACTGCTGAACCTTTTACAACCAACAGGGGTTACGTTAACAAAGACCTGCAGGGGGTTAGCAACAAAACATCATAGTTTTTCACACATGAAAAATGATACCAGGTCTGACAACGTGTGACAACTAGAGTGACAACAAGAGTTAAATTGTGACAGAGCAAAGAGGGCATGATTTGGGCAGCTAGAAGCAGATGAAATAAACCCTGGAAAGCTAAACGAGGATGTCAAGTGAAATCATACATTCCTTCTATCCACTTGGGAGTAAAAAGTCTGTGATCTCCACCTCGTTGATGGCTTCCTGAAAACCACTGGGAAACAAACACAAGTGATGAATCACAATCCACAATTCCAACAAAAAGTGTTTGCCCTGTTTCCAAATGTCAGGTGGGTCCAGTGAATATTTTGAGGAAATGTGGGAGCTGCATGGGCTCCTCTCAGGTAAGAAGGGGGATTCATGGTCCAATGTTGCGCTCAGTGTTAATGCATCTCCGAGTTGACTTTGTCCTGGAAGATGTACAGATTGTTTGTGGCGGCAATAGCGATGATGTTCTCGGCCGGATGCCAAGCCGTGTGTAGAATCTTCTTTGTGAAGTCCAGGCTGTCCACGCTGATGTCATCCTTACGGCGCTTACCGCCAGCACATACCCGCCGCGGCTTCAGCACCGCGCGTGGCTTGCTGCTCTCCCGGGATGCCTCAAGGGTGACGTCCCGCTTGGTGTTCCGGTCGAACATCCGAAAGAAATTGTTGTATGCTCCAGTCATGATCACACTGAGGGCACCAGCAGGAAAAGGGGATGGGAGTCAACTTCGAGTTTGGTAACATGGCAACATGGCAAGAGATACTGTCTGGGTAATCTTGACTATTCTCTATTATGTATGGCAAAGGTGCAAAACATTACAGGCACATGTGACTAACGTGGTGGATGTTTGAAAATGAAAATGCATGGCCCCATCAACAGGCCAATGGGATTGCAGGAAGACCCAGGCACAAGAAGCCTCAGTGAATCCCTGTATTAGTGAAGGATGGCAACAGAGATAAATCCCACCTGTCTAAGGACAGTTCACGTTTTTATCTAGGTTTACCTTCCATGGTAAGTATTTCTTAAAATTTCTGTTTATCAACAGCGTAGTCCACTGACAGCCAAGCTGAATGGATAGTGCCCCTTTGCATCTAAAAGAAGGCAGCTAATGAACATGCGCACATGTTTTTCACCAACAAGGCAGCTTTGCTCCTATATAATGGAGGGTAGGTTCCAAAAAGCTCAGAGGGACGATGCCTGTCTAGTGCTCATCACCACATTACCCTCCCTGTCATTTGGCAGCCCTAAGAAATCCAAGTGGATACATGGCACCCTTCCCCCGCCCTCGTGTGCCCTCGCCTAGTATGTCTCGATCCCCCCAAAATGCATTATTCAGGAGAACTGTCATGAACTAGGCCCCCCAACCACACCCCTGAATGGGACCTGCGTGTGTATAGCCTTGGATCATGAGCTCTTGTCATCTGGGGATATCTATTAACAGAGAATGGGGGTGGAGGGTGAAAAGGAGGGGATTTGTTCCTTCCATGGCCAGGCTGTAGTTTTTAAGGACATTTATGGCACAGAATGATCTGTTTAAAGGCATCATATCATTCTTAGATGGTAATGTCAGAAGTAACTGCCTGCAGAAAGCCCACAAGCGCCGATGATAACAGCACAGCATCTTGCAGGATTTTAAAACCCCATCCATACAATAAATCCGATAGCTGCCTTTAAATAGACCCGATGTGAAGACAAGAGGCTTCAGTGTCCGAAGGCTCACAGATGCAGTTTTATTTTTAGCATGGTGAACAGTGGCGATAATCACTGTTCCGTAAGCCGGTGCTGGGATCCATGTCTATCCTCGACCGGAGAACGATTCAACAATTCTCTCTGATTAGTATTCCTTCAAGCCTCGCAGCCATGAACACTGAACGTGATTTATATTCACTAAGAGAGGGATGGGACAAAAAAGCACAATTTCAGCATGAAAAGCCAGCAGCAAAAAGGAAATATACAGCCGATCCCGTCGACTGTCAGACGCTGGTCACGTGTTCCTGTGACAAATTACTCGATGTGGCTCTGAGCGGCCACTGCTGATTGGAGAGTACATCGTGTAGCTGCTGTTAAAGCCAAAGTTGCATCACTCTGCTCTAACTGTAGCTGCTGCGTCAGCCAGCCTCTTCCTTCTTTTGTTCATTAATTAACTCCTCAAAATGACATAGACTGCCAAGAAGTGTGTGCTTCTGTTTTAAAGAAACCCCCAGCTTCAGGGCACCATCAAATATGGGACTGTGAGCTATCCGGGTGCCTCGGAGTGTGCGGCTCTGTGGGTGGAAGCCCTTTGCTTGGGGAGAGGAGAGTCCTGCCCTTTTCTGTGCTGTCATCAGAATCATTTCACTGCCAGTTAAGTGGGGATAGAGTCGCTGGACTGAGACTCACGAACAGTGACACCAACAATAATGTGAATTAGCCCTGCGAGTTGAAAACCCCGCGCTGACCCCATACAAGATTAGCGGCTATAGAAGACAGATCGTTGGAAGTGAAGCACTGGGTGCTTTTACACAGTGAACGTGCAATTAGTGAAGCAGTGTAGCACATATTCTGTGCCTTTATCCAGCTGGAATATACAAAGTAATAACTGGCTAATTGAACCCGATAAATCAAATAATGTAAAAAAAAAAGCAAAAACGCAAAAATTATATGCAAAAACAGAAATAGCCAGACTGGTTCATCCCTAAAGTACTGAATGACTAATAATAGACACACATGCCTAGATGAAGCCTACAGACTGGAGTGGTACAGATCAAAGCACATGGCATATGGGAGGACATTAAATCATTACATCATACACCACACGTTAACACACGCACATTTGGCAGGTTACATGGTGGTAGCGGTGGTTAATGGGAGGGAGGGGGGGTTAATGGTAACCGCATAATGAATAATCACTCCAGTGTAAGCTCATCTTTGCTGGGGGAGGGGGGTCTCACAAAACCCACCCCACCCTGGTTCCCAATTAGGGTTTCACACAGCTCAAATTATGGTCTGATAAAGACAGCAAACTCAATTAGCGAGTGTCTGTCCCCTATTACTGTCACAGTGAATGGAACTGCTTCATGTCCCACTAATACACGGCAGTTATGGTTTTTCTGAGATCATGCCTAACGCTCCTGTTCTGTGTGGAAACTTCCGTCCGGGTTCCCTACAGAAAGATCAATCTCAGCCCTGATGAAGGATTCATATCTACCGAGCAAACATCCTTCATGTACAGTTTGTCTAAATTCCTTAGCTTTTGGATCAATCTGACCCCCCCCGGACCAACCTCTATGCGCCCTATCTCACAAGCTGCTGGCTGTATCATCGTCAGTAGCCATTATTCCTGTCCTTCTCTACTTGCAGGCAGACTCAAGCTGCTCTCTTCAAGCCTGCTATTCCTAATGCTTCGCTTTAGAGAGCATAGCGCTAACCAGAGGTGAGCGCAGGGTCAAGTCTTCCCCGTCATACATCAACATTTCTTACTTAAACCATCGTAATGCTTAATGGTTCACTTGAGTTGAGTGTGTAGATGTGTAGACAGAGTATATGATTTCGGCAGTGACTGATTTATGCGTAACACAAAACAAATGTGTGGGTGTTGAAAATGCCACTCTTTAGCTGTGGTCTTTTTTTGACAATGACTGGCTTGACTGTTACCAACGTACTAGCATGTCCTTGTTGCCATTCTGCTAAATTCATCTGGAGATAGAAGCGTCTGCATAATAATTAGAAATACTACGTAAAATAGTAAAATAATATATAAATCTACCATATTCAGACTGCCATCCTGGTGAGGGTTGTCATGTCACTCCCCCCACCTCAATGTGCATGTCACTCTTTTGCAGTCACTGTGACCGCAGCGTGCTAAGACACTCCTTTCTCACGGCTGTCGTCCCCCCACTGGGACCGCGTCCAGACCATATGGTATAGCAGTCAGCACATATACCACCATTCAAACGCAGCCACCTTGTGGTTACAGCAAAGCCAAATTTTGTGACTTCAAACCCTTTTCAGTCATTTGTATGATTTCGATACAATAAATAATACCAGTTAATACTTTTATAGTTATTTATTTACAATGTTAGAGGGGTTAGGGTCAACCTAGGACCCCAACCCGCGACTTAATGGTCCTCCATCTTTAGCAAGTAAAATTACTGTATTATTTATGGTGAAGCATTCTGAAACTACCAAGGGGTCAAAGTAGGGTGGAGGGACACTGGAACCTCACTGCAGAGGCCTCACTGTTCAAGCCTAACCGTGCGGCAGAAATGGACAGAAGGAGAATAAGCCAGGGGTGGTGCCAAAGCAGCAGGTTTGTCACAGAGATGTGGATTTAAGGCAAGCTGTGCCTGCGGACTTCAGGTAGGTGAACACTAATAATTTAGCTTTAGATTCAGAGAATGAAATGACACACTGGGGCACAGAATATCAGCCAATCACATTTCTCCACAATGCACAATAAGACCCTCAAAACAACAGTGTCTTCTTTACTAACGGAACACCGTCCTTGGCCAGTCATTGTCATCACAGTGAGGCAGTTATTTATTTATTTATTTTTTTGAGGGGGTGCATTTGTTCTGATCTCTGATAAGAAGGAGACAGGCAGTGCTGGGGTAACGGCAGGCTTTCTGTCGCACAGCATCGTTAAGCTCAGAGACGTGACAGGCGGAGCCAGGCGGAGCCGTCGCCATTGTGTCAGATGCTTTAACTGCTAGCATTGCCATCGTGGCACCGAAACAACCTCGTTAGTGATACATTATCAGTCTAAATCATATCATACATGCAGTGCCTGACACATTTCAGGATAAGAGAATACTGAAAATAAGACAATTGAATCTCGTTTGTTTGGATGATTCATATTCATTTTCGCCTGTTATCTAAAGCCACTGTTAAATGTTTAGCTTATACACTGGAGCTGATGTGTCCCGGCTGGCCAAACAGGGAAACTACGCTATTGACTTGAGTTAGCATTTCCCAGTAGATGATGGTGCTATACTATACTAGTATGTGTTTCTCACTGCTGCCTTCCTTTCTGTTTGTCAGCTGATGAATTCCGCGCTTTCTAGACTGTTCCACAGGGTCGTCTTGTCCCATGACCTCAGCAGCGACGATCGCTCACCTGTCACTACCGTTCCAGGCACATTCGAACTTGTCAAAGATGCAGTCATTCTCGTAGAGGGAGCAGAGTTTGCTGCGCAGGTAATCGTGGACCTGCAGGGGACACAGGGATCGCATCACCCCGATGATGAACCATAATCACACATCACAGAGCAAACATGCAATTTAGAGAGATCAGTAGAGACACTGGGAAGGACTCTTTACAGTCTGGTTAAATGGTATTCTGCATTACAGCCTGGCTGCAGGTGATAGACAGAATAAATAAACTGCTGACTCTACAGGAATACATCTGGAGAGGGAGACACAGTGTGACACTTCAGGGACAGCAGACTCACGGTCAGAATCATGAGCGCAGCCAGTTTGTACTGATGCAGGACGCATTCAATAGTACATAGTCTTTCAGTGACAGTGATTTTGGAAAAGGTACACATGGAATGCTGATCTGTCTCATTTTAGCTGTTCATCCCTTCTTGGTTCATTTATTTTCTTAAAAAACACGCACACAGCTAACAGTCGTGCTGGGCTCTATTTCAAAGACCACGTCAGGTTTGAGGACCAGCCTTCATGTCAGGAAATGAACTTGTATTTCCGAGGGTTGCGTGTGACACGTGAGCTTTCTGCACGCTCGTCACGGTTTAAGAAGATGTATTTGGCTCCTGCGGAACGGCCCGCCTTCTTAATCTGTCATCGTCCTGTCACCCCTGTATAAACAAGCCCCCCCCATCTGCAAATTATAGCTCATCAAAAGGGCAGAATCTCCCATTGTTCATGTGGGGGTGGGGGGCTCAGGAGGCCACATGCACCGTCAGCCCTCTTCACGGCTTCCGTGGGACCGCGGGATGGAGGAGGGGTTAATTACAGAACCCAGCGGAAGCGGCTATGCAGCACTGCAGCGGGGCACTGGCTGCTGCATGGCTGCTGCATCGCGCCGAATGCTGTACTGAGCATCACAGGCTGTCTGTCTGATAGAAGTATGAATGAATTATACATAACAGCCGGATGCCAGTCTGGTGCTCCCAGGCATCACAGCAAAGACGGCATCGTCTCTTTAACTCCTCGTCGCTGCTTCTCCTCCCCCTGTCTTCCTCTCACAATTCCCCTCTCTCCTGCCTTTGCTCCTTTCCATCGCTCCCTTTTGCGCTTCTCTCCTCTCTGCTCCCCGGTGCCCCCCTCCCTTGCCCGTATCTTAATTTCATCAACGTGGATTGGAAAAAAAAAAAAGGGATCAATGCTTTATTTGGAAAGTGGGATCTGCCGGGATCTGCCAGGCTGTGCACGCGGCTTATGACTAAGCGAGAGGCGACGATGAAAAAGCCAAAGTGGGATAAAAACAGTAGTAGCGGCGTTTGGACGTCGCCTCCTCCCTCTCTCACCGCTTCCCTTTAGGTGCTGCATTGCAGATCCGGCTGGACTGTGAGGGACAGCGTGCTGCTATAAATAGACCCCAGGGCTCGCGGACTGCGGGTACCCCACTGACTGTGCAGCGCGCGCGCACACACACACACACACACACACACACACACACACACACACACACACACACACTTGCACAAACGTTGCTGTGATGTATATCACCTGCAGCCCACAGCTGTGTGTGAGTTAATTTTTCTCATGCAAAAAAACTGTGTGTCAGTGAAGGTCTTATCTATCCAGCTGCTTCCTCGATGCAAGGGCATTAATAATTTCTTATTAAAAAAAGAATGTACTAAAAAACTGCACTGATTGAGAACAAAAGCTTCTTTGGGTGAAAAGCACAGTGTTGACTGTATCAGATTTCCACAGTTACTCTGTGCTGCTTTGGTTAGAGAGTATGTGATGAACTGTACCAGGTCAAAAAGCATGCCAGAGCAGAAGGAAGGTGTGTGACTGAAGCTGAAGGAGGCGCGAGACTAACCTGGTAGGTCTCGATGGGCTTATTCTCCATGTTGAGATCCCAGACTTTGGTGGTGAGGTAATCCCGGGTGAGCAGGTAGCGGCCGCTGTGGCTGAACTTGACGTCAGAGATGGAGGAGATGATCTCAGAGAAGAACGAGCGGTTGTTGGGGTCTTCGGGCTCCTCGAACACTGCGGGGAGACACGCAGGATCCATCATTCTGGAGAAGCAGTCATGCAGCTACCAGACCTCAGGTACTCACTAGAGGGCAGTGTCTCTCAGCTTCAACACTGGCCAGAGTAGAGGTGCCCCACATTTGTTTGGTGTATGATATCGGTTCAAGCATCAAAAAAGTGCAACACTATAGTCTTAAAAATCCATTAACCTTGGTTTGGCTACTGATTTTTCACATCTTCTCTTCATTCCTTACTTGTCTGTGTCCTTATTTGTAACACAAGGTCCTCTATATCTCCTGCCTGTCTCAGAAAATCATTTTTCTTTAAGGCTTGAAGCTAAACAACCTGCTTTTTGGTCTTTTAGATTCTGTCCATCCAACCTTTGAATCCCTGACTGAATTCCGTTTGTTCCCCAGTCCCTCCTCCACACAGAGATTCATCCCCCTCTTCTATATTTACCTTTTGAGAGCCAAAACTAGTCCCCGGTGCTAGTAAAAATGGCTAAAATGATTGAAGATGTTTTTCTTCATTTTATAAAAGATTAATGATAATGCATGCCATTTTCAAATATAGTAAAAAAACAAGATATTTCAGTACTAGTATACATATTTAATAGATGCAAACAAAGTGATTATTTGTGGCTCTGTGCCTCAGGAGCCTGTCCATAAGCCCAGTGCTTCCTGGAATAGGTCTGGGATCTCAGCTCTCTGGTAAACAGACTGCAGAATGAGAGCGCTGATGCTGCAGCCAGTGAGGGGAGACCCTTTAAAAGTCATCTGGCTTTTTAAAACAATGCTGACGCAGAACTGCAGGGACCATCCTGACTGTGCATTTAAGCCACTGTACGCATGTGTGTGGCTACGCACCGTTGCCGCCGGACCCCGTGTCATGGGATTGCTGAAGGGTAAAAGGGTGACGCGCAATTAGCGCCCATCAGAGCAACATCAGCTTTTCGATTAGTTCATCTCTCTGCCGCCCTCCCCCGGGGCTGGCGGCCCTACGCCGCTTTTAACAACGTGGGACGACACATAATTTTAAGGGCCAGTCAGACGTGCATCGCAGCTTCTCTTTATTAACGTTCCATGTGCCGTCAGATGCAGGGTTAAGCACCACAGATATTCAGGCATCTGTGCTATCTGCGAAAGCACCATAGATATTCAAACACTGAATGACAAACATTGTTTATTCTCCACAGTCATAAGCAGTATGGGTTTGCCTGTTTATAAAAACAAATTTTGCATTGTTAATGCCTCCTATATTGAAGCTTGAGGCAGGCTATTAATATACGTTTTTTCAAAGATAAAATGTATATTTTTTATGTAAGTTTTTGCATTTTTTTGGGCTGTTAAAGGCATACCTTCTGTAGGGACCACTTCTGGACCACAGTGCAGAGCACCATAACCAGTGTACTATAAACCACCATAGAGTTCTCGAGTCAGCAGAGCGGCTGGGGAACGGTGCCCACTACTGTGGGGAGCACGAAAAGACAGTATGCGGTCTCTCTAGTCTTTCTTAGTTTCCATTGCCTCCAGATGGGTCTCAGACCACCTCAATCGAGAACCAATTGCAGCTTGCAGGTTATGTATCAAATTGACCTAGAGTGACACAAGGGTACTGACTGTGCTCTCCTATTCACGTCAGTGTCAATAGTTTGACGTAAATACCTGGCTTTAAATACAAACATACCATTTCTGTTACAGGGTCTTTAGCATACAAACATCACGTAGACCAATTATTACAATATTACTTTCCCCAAAGCGAAAAAGCAGGTCGATACGGAGCAGCAGAAGCTGCTATTTCTGTGCAGCCGGGTTCTCTGCACCGCCGTGAGAAACCCCGCATGCTGCTCTGCCTCCTCCGGCCCGAGCTCTGACAGCTGCCTTAAGGATTTGAGGCGGGCCAGGCTGTATCAGGGGGAAAAAAACAGGGCTTCCTTCTATGCCTAGAGGCAGTGGGGCGGGGGGGGGGGGGTGTCTGAGCCATTAAAAGAGAGACTGCACTCAGAGATGCAGACGGGGGGAGATGCTCTCCCAGACAGGCGCACCAGTGAGACCGGCACCCCAACAGAGCGCGGATTTGCTATAATGAGCGCCGTCTCCATGGCGAGGCAGGCGGGATCGTTTACGGCTTGGGAGCCCCCCGGGGCACGCCGCTCTCTGCGCACACGTTCCGCGGGTCGGGTTGCGGGACGGTCAGCCTCTTCTTCAGCAGCAGGCACACAGGGAGTCGACCTACGGGTTTCGGATCATTACTCGGGAATGGAATAGCAGTCTGAGAGCAGAGCTGCGGAACTCGTGCCCCAGCCTTTGGCAATGGAAGCACTTAAACAAGGGACAGAGGTAGCAGATCCACTGTAGATGTTGAAAATATAACTGCTTCAGGTCACTTCTGGGAGACAGATTATTTTCCTTCATTAGCACAAACATTTCAGAGTGATTTTTGTAGCGAAACTGGATCATATTTATCAGAAAAATTATTTTCTGGTGGATTATGAATGCATTTTTTTGGTCATTATATGAGAGGACGCGGTATGGATGCTCTTCCAATTGCAAACCTTCACTGGAGGAGCGTTCACGGAAGCAAACACTGCATGAGTATGGTATAGATCTGGGTAAATGGCACCTTCATTTGACTAACCAGAGAGGAATCTCTGGGCCTTCTAGAACATTCAGCAGAATTCAACCCTGTCTCAGATTCAGGAAGGTGACTCAGCTTTCATGACAACCTGTCATTGTGCTGAGAATGTGGGTTTAACCAAACCAGTGAAGTGCTTGTGATCCTAATCTACATGTCAAGCTCTGCGGTCTGTAGATATGACCGTGGAAAGTCAGCGTCCCCGTTTCTTCCAAAGGCATAAGCCGACGTTGAGTGGTGACAGGTGGAGTATGTGCTTATACTGTCACCTCCAGATTAATAAGTTCCCAGTCACATCACTCTTTCCTCTTCTATCTACATCCCACAAATATTTCATGTTTAAAAAACAATCCCAACAACAGGGAAGAACTGCAGACCCAACCCTGGGACGGGAGGCAAAATACAGCAAACTCTCACAACAAAAAGTGACATCAGAATAACATAAATGTCATGGAATCATGGTGTCTGTTATGGTAATGCCTGACTCTATAAACTCCCAGGAGGCTTGTCAATATAAGCCCCCCCCCAACCCGCCCATACTTCACCAGCCCATGGCAGTTTTCTATGGATCGCTATTCATTAGAAATGATTGCTAAGACAACCCCACCAGAGGCCCCCCAGCTGCAATGGATTTTGGTCCCTGGAGGGTTAAAGGTGCACAGACCCACCAACTGGTGATGAGGAACCATCACAACAGGATCCCACCACTGGGAGCTGATAGGATCTTGAGATATTGATCATCACAGACCCAACTAAACCTGTTGACTTACAATAATAATTATCTGGTCCCGAGGACTCTTATTATCTGAGGAGAGTCTTTTTTTCTCAGTCTACCATGTGGTCACCATCCTGTTAAAGGAGGATCACCAGGTCAACCAGCAGTCTTTCCAGTGACCAGTGGAATCAGCACATTCATCTAAGCAAACAAAACAAACCTCAGAAAACAGGCGACTCATCACGTCCAAATCCCATTATTACAGATCAATATATTTTTATCTGACTGCTGAAATCTCTGGGGGGTCACGGCCCGCCCCCCTGTAATACACGAACTCACTTTCAGATCCTTAGTAATTCAGTAGCCATCTGGCCAGAGGCGCTATCTGTTGAAAGGGTGACACATTTCAGTATAATTAATTCCAAGCTAAATGTCACCAGACACATGCCTGTGGAGATCATTCATTTCAGCTGTGTCTCCATATCAAAGGGCTACACATACTAATACGACAGCGAAGACACGTTTTCTCATTAAAGCTCACATAGGGGCTGAACACCAATGGGAACGAAGTTGAAGAATGTTAAACCAATAACATCAGCTGAATGTTATGCCACCTTCATCCACCAACCTGCATGTGGGACCACCTGCATCTGGACTCATTTATCACCTTTGTTAATCGATAAACCGGAGGTCATCCTGGAAGCAGGGCTGTTCCCTGTAGTCCGATGGGGTGGCGGCAGCTAGGCAGCTTCCGCTCATGCGTCCTTCCACGTGACTCATAAGCCATTCCCTTCATGACACTCGCCGGACGTTTCTCCAGCCTGCAGCTGGTGATGACGCACAGGCGCTACCAAGTCCTGCATCACACTCGCCTTCACGACGGCTGGCTGACGAAAGCTGCCCACAGTCACTCACCCCAAGGCTCCCCCACCTACTCAAAACTGGACTATGTGGGCCAGTGGTCACACAAATCCAGGGACCCCCTAAGGGTGGATAATGTTCTGTGAGGGTGAAGTACCTGGAGACTCCACACGTGAACTCGGACAGTGTCAGCCCGCATTTTCTATTCCATTTCAATGAGATAATGGGTCCCTTGGGGAGTTCAGTGCAGTATACCATTTATCTAGTCTCTTCTCTGTTCATAACATCACATTTTAATATTAAGGGAGATGTATTGCTGACTGGTTGATTTTATGTATGAGAAAATTAACTAATTTACTGTATATATTTCCCCTGTTTCCTTGTTACCCCCTGAATTTCATATTGAACAGTATCATGGTTGGACTTCCTGGTATGTGGGACTCCTAACCATACTGAGCCTTATTAGGGCACGTCATTAATGACCCCCAAGGCATGGGGGTGAGGTGATAGGGGGCAGATTGAAGAACTAATGGATGTTATTCACAGGGGTCCTCGTCACCACGACTCAGCGCTGAGTCACTAGCCACCATCAGGGCCCATTTGTTCACTAAAATGTTCCATGATGAATAGCACATTCTGGCCTATTCTTCTGCCTTCTTCTCCTCACACCCATGTGACCATTACAGCACAACCGTGAACCAGGAGGACCTTAACAAAGACAAGGGTTTGGCAGTACTGAGAGCTCTCAAGCTCCTCACTCAGTAAATGCAGACAATTCTCTAAGTACAGCCCATCAAGCCAAATTCACCATGCACAACAAAACACTTTAGCTGACATGAGTGAATCATGGCCCGATCGAATAATTACTCTTTCAATGGATTATCTTTATAGAAAGGAGAGCATAAATACAGCTTTTTCCTTTTTGTCTGACTAAAGAAATCAAAGGCTGGACAATCTGGGAGACTAAAACAGGTGAGGCAAGCATCTCTGTCGCAGGTCCATTTCAAAGAAGTGTCTTCAGTCAGAACATGTGTACCTGTATTGTTTCCAACCACATCTCTGATCAAAAGCTGTAAATTCTGGGCTCTGATCCCATTATTAATTATAACACAGAGCATGCAGACCTGCAAGGCAATTTCATTAACCTCTGCATTTCCCAGACAGATATATCCCTCAGTCCACTTCCTGGAAGATCCATTGGGCAACCAGAATTTAGATGAAGTCATGACACCAACCGTGCTGACCTCATCATTACAGAAACATTGCTAAAAATGGAATACCTCACAATCTGCCACCATTGCAATCAGCCATCATTATGTTGACATAGTGATATGTCATGGGATGCATAGGATGTAGCTAAAATGGAGCGTCTGCAAAGTCTCTCAAAGAACCTTTACGAGCATTAAATTGTTTGGCCACATTGTAGGGAGGTGCTAAATCATTGCCTACACAGCCTTGATTTGCTGACCCAAAGTGCTTACCATTGTATAAGCTTAAGACATGTGCTCCAACAGAATTGCTGACTTCAGGTGGTGTAAATCAGCTTAAAATTCACATGCTGGCAGCTACTTTAAATAAGGGCAAGGAAATGTATAGTGGAGTGACCTGTGGGGGGCAGCAAAGAGTAACAGGGAATGACTCACGCTTGGCATGCTTGTCGCAGAGCGCGGACGCACGCATGTCACACAGCCTCAGGGAGCCCTTGCTGCTGCTGTAGACGAACAAGTTGCAGTGATGTGGGTGGAACTCGGCCGCTGTGATCACCTCAGTCAGCTCCTCCATGTTGGCTGGCTTGATGTCCACAATGTCTGGGAGTGGGGCAGTCAAGGATGTCAGCAGCCATATCAACTATAGTTCAGACTCTGCAAGCCATTTGAAGTTTAGCAGGATTGGGCCTGGCCAGTACTTGGACGGGAGATCATCTAGAAAAGCTGGGTTGCTGCTGGAAGAGGCGTTGGTGTGGCCAGCAGGTTAGCGCATCCTGTGGTCAGTGTGGATCCCAATGTCCCAGTGACAGGGACACTGGGCTGTAAAAATGGAGCCGCCCATTGAATGAGACATGGACCTGACGTAATGACTCTCTGAGGTCATAAAACAAATTGACCACTGCGGCCAAATTCTCTCCTGTCCCTTCACTACCTTAGCTACTGTTTGGTAAGCGTACTGACACAGAATGGCTAATGTTGCATCATCCACGTGGATATTACACAGAGGTGGTGGCTGAAGTGGCTCCCCATTGGTTCTGAAAAGCACTTTGGGTGTCTTGAAAAGCGCTATATAAATGTAACATTCAAAACATTCATTCACTCAAACATTCATTCGAGTCTGAAACTGTCTGAAATCATGCCGGCAGCTGATGTAACTCCAGCAAAATAAAATAGCTCACTGAGTCCCCACGCAACACATCCATCCATCTTCCAGCTGCTTATCCTGGGCAGGATCTCAGGGAGCCTGGAGGCTATCCCAGTAAGCACCGGACATGAGGCAGGGGATACCCCACACTGGATTTCAGTCATACAGGGCACATTCACTCACAGTTGATACAGACATAGTTCAGCTAACTGCAGGTCTGTGGGAGGTATCCTATGTAACATGAAAAACACACACACACACACACACACACACACACACACACACACACACACATACACACACAGAACGGAGGTGGGAATTAAACCTCAAACCCTGGGATGCGTGAGGACACAATGCTGCCCACTGAGCCTCCATATCATCACAACACAGCAGCCCTATTCCAAATTCATCCCAGCGTCACACAGTGATTCACGACCCCAACGTAACACAACAAACTCTAAAGTAAAGACTTGGTGACACAATGCAGTAAAGCATGATGACTCACTGAAAAGTAACAAAATAAAACACGGCTTAATTAACCTCCTATTCCATCCTCCTAAAAACGGTAATGGAATATATCAGAATGTATCCCCCTGTGAAGCGCAGTGCAGCAAACCTGAAAGTAAGGGAATCCTGGGTCTCAGATGAATGAAGGCCGGAGCCGCACTGAAAGCCATGGTGTGTTTGCCGGATTTATTATTACACCTTCCAGCAAATCAAAAAATAAGTTTGAAAGGAATTTCAAGAGATGTATTTGAAACTGTCATCTCCTCGATCCTAAGGTCTTTCCAAGAGTAGAACCCTGGTGGTACCACTGGAAGGTATCACATGTGAACAACACCCTTTGAAGTGAACCCACATCAGTCCCCAGACAGAAAACATGCATGTTAAAATAAAACCAAGGTACTTCAGCCTGAAATCAAGCTTTTCAGTTTAGATTTCTGATGCTTTTAGGACAATAACAGGAAATGTAGCCATGAACCCATTATATTCTTAGTATATTTATGTCGCCCCTGCTATATATCTTAAGCTTCCTTGGATAACCTCGGAAGCGCTGGACTAGATAAAAGGTTACTGAAAACGGATACATGGATGGATAATTTGTTTTAGTAATTTGCCACCTGAGTTCTTTTCAATTTCTTCCTGGCTCAGTGTCCAACCAGACAAGGCTTCCTTCATTTATTTTGAAATAAATCTTGCTGGTAGCATTACAGAGCCTATGCAGGAAACCTCCTCTCCGATTTATACTACTGCTCCACCCACGTCCTTCTCCACTCACTTCCATGTTCATTTTTCTTAAAGCTTGAACGCCACGTTCACCGGCACAGTCCCAGGACAAATGCTTCGGAAAGCAGCCTCCGAAGTAACGTGATCTGATGAAACGGTTAAAATCTCTTAAGCTCTTGGCCTGTTTCCTTTGAGACACACGTATATATCAGTCACTCTCATAGCCGGTATGCCTGACAGATCCAGGCATGGGAAAATAATGGATAGAGCTATAGGATTCAATCATCCATCTTGCCTACAGCAGGCTGTGTATTTTTCTAGTGGTGTTCATATGGTCCGGCAGAGGACGTGGACTTGGCCTGGTCCTCAGTCACTTCCTGTGATACAGGAAGTGAAAATAAAGCACTGCAGGTATTTAGAGAAGGGTCCAGCTGCAGATGCCTGTAGAGTGGAGCTCACCCGGAAACACATGACCTCAATTCTGTGTTACAGCGAATAAACCCTAACCTTAAACTTAATCCTAACCCTAACCCTAACCGGAGCTCCACTTTACGTCCTTAAAGATCATGTGTTTCCTGTGGAGGTGACGTATTTCGGGCAGAGCTCCACTCTACAGGCGTCTGCAGCTAGACCCTCTTGGGTATTTAAGAGAGCAAAAGGTGAAACGTGACATGACTGACTGTCTAACAGACGGCGTTAGTCAATACCCGAAACCCTGCTCTCTGATTACAATGATGCATGCTCCCTTTTATAGCATAGCTGGGACCCTCAGGGAATTCCCAGCATGCTCTGGGGATAAAGTCACCGGTTGGCTATCCAAAAGAGAATATTAAGCTCAGACCTGTACTTGAGACCAGCAGAGTTTATCATCTTCTCAACCTTCTCACATACTCTCCAAGATATCACATATAAAAAGTACATCAACAAGGTCAAAAACTACACAAAGATGCATGCCCAAACACAAAAAAGAGAAAACACTGACCTACCATAATATACCATGAAAATATAACCTGAATGAATTACTGAAATACAAAACATAAATATTTCACTGTGATTCCAGGTCACAAAAGGTTTGATTAGGAGGTGCACTCCACAGTGGCACAGCTTCACTCCCATCTTCCTCATGCAAAATTCCATCAGAAAAGCCACAGTGGACACAGACTCCCGATCCCAGCTTGTACTATGCACAGAACATCAGTATGTATGAGTCTGAGGATGGGCCAGAAATTTCTCCGTCAGAAACTCCTGCCAGGCTTTCGTTTCAGTCTGATTAGTCAGCCATTTCAGGTCCTGCTACATGGGTCCACTCCAGTGCCAGGAATGAGATGATAACAGCACATGCACAGACCCACTGCCCATGAGTATCCTGTTCTTGTAGCCCATACCTCACACTCAATTCCCTGTCCTATGGACAGGCTACTTTTCCTCATACCCATGTTCCTTTGCCCAGGTCCCTCAACACTGACTGCAACTAAATAAAGAGTGAATCATTTCTACAGAAAAACTCAGGGTTTTCTGCAGTATATTCAAGTCTTGCCTACGTCTCATCTACCATAATCCATGACTGCTCACCCAGCCCTGGAGGTTGAGCTGCAGAGCTACCCACACACTGGGTAACACAAAAGGCCACAGCTGTAACTCTGCTACAACTTTGCCTCTTGCAGATGACAGACTTGTGTGGAAGTCACATGATGACCCCGCTAAAGCGATCGCAGCAGACATTAAGCAGCTTAGCGCGGAGCTTCCCTCGGGACTGAACACGAGAAAGGTGTCAGACGATGATGGGTATCTGCAAGACCAAGTAAACACCTCAGTCATTCCTGGTTTCTTCTTACATTCACTGCCACGGCTCTAGGTTTGGCGTTATGAGAACATCAGGAGGGAGACGTGCTGCATTCACAGGACTGGGTTGGGATTCTGGAGAACGACACTAAGAGAATCAGCTGCTGGGAGGCACAGCAGATAGACAAAGACTCGCATGAGTGTAGAGTATAGATGAGACTTCCGTGAGACTCCGTGTCATTTCACATCTACAGAAACACCAGGAGTAGCACAGTGGCCAAAACAGGCCATGACCTCTGTGACAAAAATGACCTCGACTGCTGTCTTGCCATGTCCAGCCTGGAACATCTCAAGGCACAGACCCATGAACTGTTCTGCCATATGACACTTATTTCCTCATTTAAGATCCAGAGACGATGCCCTTGAGGTCCTTACAATATTTTCATTTTAAATTTTTTGATCATTTATGGTATGAACGTACGATACATTTATAAATTAATAAACAAAAACACAGTGCTAAATAGTTTATGACAAAAATAATTAAAAAGGGAATAGTAACAATCTGTCTAAATACACATAAGGAACCTGGGACAGTGCAATCAAAGCTCAAGTGAACTAGACTGTGAATCTTCCGGACACAGAAAGAGATGAGGTTCACAATGAGATGGTTGGGACACAAAGACCAAAATAGCATTCCTGTCCCCTGCCCTCACTGGTCTGCGCAGGTGAAACAACTCCTCTGCACTGGGCAGCTCACTGGTCAAAATCAGACACCACTATAGGATCGATATCCATGCATGTGAAGCGGGCTGCTGAGCTGGCATGGAGACCGTGCAAGAGAAGGAAATAATTCAATGCTACTGAAATTCAGCCTGTCTAACCAATCACACCTCCCACTGCTCTGCGAGAGCGCCGCGCCTACTCCCCCGGGGTGTACAGCTCCTGTCACAGCTGCCAGCCAGATTTAGCTGCACGAAGGTGTATGCAAAATAAGGTGTGGGCAGACACAGGTACAGGCGAGTAAAGGTCTAGGCAGAACGAGGTGTAAACAGTGTCAAAATGCACAAATGTGTGCGCAAGTGTAGGTGTAGAAAACTCTGCACAGGAACACAATCTAATTTAATCATCTATGTCTTGTGTTCTCGAACATATAACAAGCACTAAGAAACATGATCTCTGGATTTTCCTAGCCTCCTCTCAAAAGAAACTGGGTTTGTTCCCAGTCGTCATCCAATAAGCAGATGTTTTCCCTTCTTTATCAACCTTGGTGACAAAACAACTTGTGTAGCTCCTCCTGACTCAAGGATACCGGCGTGACCTTGGACTCCCACTGGCTGTATTTATACTAAAACATCTTAAGTCATCAGAGAATACTTGTGGCTTCATGGCCTATGTGTCTGTGTCACTATCACATGACAAGACTCGGGATCCTTCTGCTGCACTAATAACTCCTTTTGGAAGCATGACAGCATGATCACAGAAAGGTGCAGATGTGTGACGCTGGCAGCAGATAGATGTAAAGGATACTGAAGCTGCGGTCCGTGATGCCCAGGTGCCACAAGTTGATGCGCAGGTCATCGGCTGACATGTAGGTCTCGCAGTCGCTGTTGACGGAGATGGAGTTGACGTGGTAGGTGTGGCCATTGGCAAAGATTCTCCTTGCGCTCACCTCCACCATCAGGTCCATGGGCTTCAACACTGGCACCTGAGGGGAGACGGAGCCAGACATCCATCCATGCATTTTCCAAACTGCTTATCCTACTGGGTTGCAGGGGATACGGAGCCTATCCCGGAAGCCATGGGCACGAGGTAGGGAACAACCCAGGATGGGGGGCCAGCCCATCACAGGGCACACGCACATAGCATTCACTCACACATGTACTCCTACGGGCAATTTAGCAAGTCCAATTAGTCTCAGCATGTTTTTGGACTGTAGGGGGAAACCGGAGTACCTGGAGGAAACCCCACGATGACATGGGGAGAACATGCAAACTCCACACACATGTGACCCAGGGGGGAGACTCGAACCCGAGCCCCAGAGGTGTGAGGCAACAGTGCTAACCACTGCACCACCATGCCGCCCCTGAGCCAGATATCTTACATCCTAATCCAGTGTTTCCCAGTTTGGTCCTAGGGGACTCGCAGACAGTCTAAGATTTTGCATCCAAAAATGTGGACTGTCTGGTAGGGAGCTTGGAGGGAGAAAAAACATGGGCTGACTGTGGGTCCCCCTGGACCGGTTTGGGAAACACCATCCTAAACTATAAAATGAGGACGAAATATGACAGTGGTAACTATACAAAAGAGATAATTTAACTTAAGGCGAAGTGTGGAGTAGTTATCAAGCTACTCAGGCATCATGGTGTGAATCATTCATCACCCAGTACCAGTAAACTACTCCTTCTGATGCCCAGATTTAAATCACAGGGTGTGAAATCTCAGCATTCATTCTATTTTCCCTTTGCAAGTGGCGGGTCCAATGACAAGGCATCTTCTTGCTAACGTGTAGACAAACGTGTTTCGTTATGCATGAATGACGAAGAGAGATAAACTATATGACAGGATCTCTCTACCTGCCCCCCACCCCACCCTGCCCCGCCCAGTAACACACGTGATACAGAGCTGAGTCCCTCACCCCCAACCTGCAGCAGCTGTCATCAATGTCTCCCCAAGGAGAATGAGGAACAGCATGACTAGATCCAACTGCTCCACTGACCTACTTCCAAGATCCACAGACGCAGCAAGCAAAGTGCTCTGTTTGTTTCTCTCACGCTCCCCGTAGCACCACCACCCCGCTCTCACCCCCAAGAACAGTTTGTACGATCACGGACGAGCACAGGACCAGGGACATGCTGCTTTAGGTTTCCCCTGCGCTAGCCCATGTGCCTCACCTGCAGAGACGTCACAGTGGACAGATCCTTCATCCTGCCTTCCTCGTCCTTCAGATTGTAGCCCTCTGGCCTCTTGTCCCTCTCGCTGACCTTCCATAGCTTTATGGTCTTATCTGCAAAGGGAGCGTCAACATGCATCGTGTCAGTCACTCTCACGACAGGGCGGAGCTTCAGCAGTAGGAGCCTGCACAGTGGCGCCCCATTACATGAAATGCATGGAATAAGAACTCTGTCCAGATGTTACCACAAATGTTGATTATCTGAAATTCCAGTGAACAGTGGCTTACAAATCCAGGTTCCAAGTTCAAGTCTCCACAGAATAATAAGCGATGGGTCCCATATACGTTTATCCCTGACAAGAAAACAGCTCAAGCAAGGTGCCCCCTGCCACAATCCTTGCGCTTCCTAGGATAGGATCCAAGCGCCCTTTGACTTTGCTTGATGAATGCTTAAAGAATAGATGGACTTCTTTAACATTTTTCCCTGTGTTACAGCCTAGCTTTGGATTCATGCTCTACCAAGCAGAGTAAGACATTATGTCCTGTTGTTGTAGCGTGGTGAAATGACACATGGCAGTTAGCCATACAAGTTGCCATAATACTCTAATTTCAGATGTTGGAGTACTGTTGTGTAACACTGCTTTGTGTCCCTTCCTCCATGCAGCAAATTATTGCTCACCCCGATTTATAAGATATTTCTATATGACATGACTTTCATCAGCACCTGCGTCACCAGCTTGCCCGTCAGGGCACGGCGCGTCAATGAGGGGACAGAACCTGACTCACTTCCAAGAATTCTGGGCCGTGATAATTACTGGTCATTCCAGAGGCTGATGACATCACTGGCCTGCACTGATGTGTGGGGTTTTTGGTAACCATGGAAACACCACTCCAGGTCCTTCTGTCATTAAGGCCTGAGCATGCTGTGTACGTCAGATCGCGTGGGTCACAATGGTCCTGAACAATACTCCCAAATCAGCAACTGTCTTAACCACCCTACATCACGTCACATTGCTTCAAAGACATCAAAGACATCTTTTCTAACAAAAGAAAGGTAAGAAATGTCACAGATAGCAATAAAAAGTAGCGGCTGTAAAGCCCTGAAAGAGTTCAAAACAACCAAACAAATCACACAGTGCTTCTGTGTGACAGCTGTGCCCACAACAAACTTCAGATAAAAGATCCACAACTGCAGAGTCATGACAGAAGGTGTGTCTGGCACAAGCGGATCTCATGAGTGTTAGGGAAGGATTTTGTGAGCGTTACAAGCAGATGTCATGATTGTTACTGAGGGATTTCATGAGTGGCACAGTGTGACCACATTCTTGATATAGGGAGAACCCATGAGTGTTATATTGAAATTTCATCCCTATCACAGGGAGATCTCAAGAGAGTGTCATGTTGACATTTCATGACTGTTATAGTGAGAATTCATATGGAGTATCATAGGGATCTTAGAGCATTGTGGTGAGATTTCATGCTTGCCACAGAGATCTCATGAGTGTTATGGTGTGATGTCATAGCTGTGACAATGTGACTTCATGCCTTTCGCATTGAAACGTCACACTGCTGTCTGTCTCCCTCCCACTCAAACATTAGCGTCTCTCTCTCCCTGGCAGCATCTTACTGCTGCATCCGACCGATATTATGCAGGAGAGAGGAACATCAATCAATGTGGGAGCCAAACAACACCATCATCAATTTCAGCCCTGCTCCTCCCGCATCAAATGCACCCTTGTTCACGCTGACCTTGCTGAGCCGCTCCAGTAGAAAAGCATGACGACAGACATTAGTTTGTCTTTTAGCGTACCCTTTGCCTGGTTCTCTTTTCCTCTGCGGGCTGGACATTTGGGGACTCTGACAGATAAGGGTGATCATGCAGCAATCATTCTTGAATGATGTGCAGACTATCGCTGAATTGTTATCTACAGCTTGATGTGTGCTGTACCTGTCCTGGGAGGTTTGCATAGTGATGTGTGGTAATTATCCATAATCGGCACATTCCACCTAATGGCTATGTCTGGCTCCCTTGGGGAATGTATGTGTGTCTCAGTGGTGCTGAAGGTACTCAGGCATGACTCCAGCCCCCTCTCCAGTGGCTCTGCATCTGTCAGGGGACTACAGAGGCACCTTCCCCTCCATCCTCAAGACATCCTAGCAGTGCCAGCTTTACAGGCTTGTTCAGAGACATGGCTGCTGGCACGGAAAGATAGAGTAGGTGGCGGATGGGCAGCTGAGACACAGCATCTCCAATCCACCAAGCCACCGCCTCTAGTCCTTAACCCTTTCCTCACCCTCTCCACTCTCTCTAAATGAATTCGATTGATGTCACGTGGTATCTGCAGACTGTGGCAGTCAGGACTGAGCTTTTGGCTTACAAAACTGTTCAGGATACAGATATATAAGCTTTTTAAACATAAATTATTTTGCCGCAAAAAAATTGTCTGCCAAAAGACACAGACTTGTCAGCAGATGGGATAAAGAAATCATCCACCCATCTCAGGTTCATAGCTTAGAACATTGCAAGTACAGCACTGAGATGATGAGGTTTGTGTTGAGTTATATTTCGTGTGACAGTACAGGTTTCATGGGTGAAAATAAGGAAAAATGGCCGCCGTTCATTAAGTTTAGAAATCTGGTCTCTCACCATTGATGCAGAGGAGCAGTATGTTCAGAAAGACGCCTTACCATTGGTGGAAAGGAGGAAGTGGGCGGCGTTCTGCTGTGGCAGCCATCGGATCTTGTTGATCTTCTCCTCAATCTCCAAGCTCTTCAGGTAATCGAACTCGGGTTCATGGCTTTGGAACGTGCTGTAAACGTTGTACTCACCCTGACAGTAAGGCTCATTTTTACTCTGCAAACGACACCAAGATCACTCTCAGATTACTCTACAGACCTTTCCGTAAAAACAACAAATGCTACAGAAATGTAAGGGACACTAGAGGGGGATACAGATTGTTGTCACTGAGTTTCTAGCTGATTTTATGACTTTTTCCACATTTCCTTATTGCCTTTCCTTTAAGAGGTTGGGATGTGTTGGGAGTGTTTCTACCTGGATACCACAGATTATACGTATACCAGTCATTCTCCTTTGTTCTTGAAGCAGGAATTTCAAACAAACCTTCGTGATCAAGACTAACATTTTAGAGCAGTTATGTAATGCTGCATATCACTTAAATCTTGGTCTAATCATGCTCTGGTGTGTAGTTTAACTACATTAACCATATTTGTAGATAATATATTTTTGGTTACTAACTCCATGGTACGAGAATAGAGAAGATGATCCACAGTGTAGCGTTAAGCTGTCTGAGGCTACTGGTACACAAAAAGTTTATATGTGTCCGACCAGTAAGATTCTGGTGAGGTGAGCTTTTTCTGGACAAAGAATAATCTTCTGCAGGGCATCTCAGCGTGTAAAGCACACATCGACAGCATGAGGGGAGAGAGAGAGAGAGAGAGAGAGAGAGAGAGAGAGTGCAAGAGAAGGGACGAGTGAGGCTAACAGTGCTTGTTAAATGGTAACTAATGATAACCTCATTCCTGTGAGTTCACCCCTTCCCACCCCAACCATCACTCTCCGGCTTGCTGAGGCAGGACACTCAATCTGAGTGAAAATTTGATCAAACCCCTCGTGACCTGAGGATTATCAACATCCAGTGCACAGACAGCGTGGGTTAATAACTCACAGTAGTTAAGTGTGAGATCTTTTTGATACTGCCTCTGAGCAGCCAGGGTCACGCATATTTACCATGCATATGCACATGACCTGTGTGTCCCCACTGACCAGTGTCTGTAGCAATCAGTGCATGGGGGGACCTCTATAGAGCTGCGGGAACCTGACAGGGGCCTAAGATAGGGCCACAGTGACAGCTGGTGATGTGCAAACAGTGAAGAAATGTGCTGTCATCTTGATCTTAGAATAAGTTGAGTATACATTAATGAAGACACGGCCTGCATCAGTCCAGTGACAAAGGAGACCTCTTATGGTCCGTTATGATGTGTGTGTGTGTGTGTGTGTGTGGCCTGGCTGTTTCTGTACACCTACCTCAGGTTCCCTCTGGAAGATGACCACACGACCCCCCTTGTCCCCGGTCGCTAGCAATTCCCCCGTCTGGTTGAACTCTACTGTGGAAATTATATCAGCTGAAAGGCAAACAGGACAGAGAGACAGACAGAGAAATGGTCAGCAGTAGCTCAACGTGCTCGATCGCTGGTGTAGCAATGGATTTCACAATCAAATATTTTAACTGTTTTAAACGAAATTCATCAAACTTATTGAAAACTGCTCTTGGTGTTTTGAATTAGCACTAAAAATATGTTTTTAAAAATGCAAATATTGCAGTAAATAAATGATGCACTTTTCTGCTTATCTAGCCATTCACTGACACAGATCCACACATGCTCTGGCCCATCAGACCATGTTATATGCCTACCGGGCTCCAGCCATTTGTACAAATGATTTTTTTCACAGGCTCAATTCATGTTAAATATATTGCTGAAGGGCAGAGGTCTGATTCATAAATTTCCTGCCATTTCTGTGGAATGAACCATTTCAAGGAGAGGTGGGTTGTATTCCAGCTCACAGTGCAGCACTGATGTGGACCCTACCATTGTTCCTTAGCCTAAAAGGGGAGTTTAAACAGAGTCTGTGCAGCTTCCCTCTGCACATCACAGATAAGGAAGCCTTTGAAAATCAGCCTACGCTATAAACTTGTGCTCTCACCCCCTCCCGAGTCTCCCCAATGAGCTGCTCCACACTCAGAATCAGGCTTCACACACATTATTTTACAGGGTACACATGCACACTCACCACCTACCCACAGTGCATTTGCACAAAGCTCTTTTTGAAAAGAAAAACAATCCCATTCTACCAAGAGAGTCTGTCAAATAAGTTGGTTTTGTTAAGAGACACAAAGCAGTGCGGACAAATGTAATCTGAATGTTGCACAGGTGCACATTGCGATAACGTCGCTAAAACGATATATCGTGCAGCCCTGACCTCAGCTGATGGTGGTTACTATTACAGTGATGATGTGAAGTCATACCGAATAGTTGTAAACTCATATTTACTATCTCCAGCCACATTCAAGGTGCCTCCATGGAAATTTATCTCCCCCTCATTGGTGTGTGAGGGGGCTGGTCCCAGCTGTGACTCGGGGGCCCTTGTCACCTCGCCGAGGCGTCAGATTACTGCTGCAGCCACGAGTGAGGGCAGATCAATCGTCTGCATTTGCTGGAGCTTAAATCCTGCAGATTCCCCCCTCCTCACCTATGTCTGACTCAATTATAAAATCACGAAGCAACACTCAACCTTTCTGCATAACGGCGTGTTAACATTTGCCGCACAGTGACTGTAGCTGAAGGTCAGTACCGCTGCTCCCCAGGTAATCACTGCGCTCTGCATGTTGTATTGCTGTTTTTATGGCCAGAGTACAAGCTGCACTTTAAATATCACCAGTCATCATCCACTTGGTCTCTGTAGTAGCTGCACTCCATATACGTGTGTACATATCTAAAACTAAAAGGTACTTCAATCATGCCTCCACTTCCAGTCAGTCAATGTGGGACCTGATTCCAGAACTTTCTAGCACTGAAGCGGTTGTACCCAATATCCCGTCAGTCTCAACCAGATGGCAGCGTTCAAAAGATTCATATTGACATGTCCTGGTTCTCCTTGCTGTAATTAGGGCCATGTCACAAGCCACCGGCTCTGAGTGGGTGATTAGTCAGCTTGGAAGAGCTCTCACTGGAAACGCCAAAGTCACCTGACAGGTAGATCGCGTGTGTGTGTGTGTATGTTGCAGGTATATATCTGTAGAATATATGTACGTATGCTTTTCTTGCACAGGGTCAGTCTGTATGATGGGAGACCGATTGGAAGCTGTTTCCTGCTTGTCAATCTGTCACAGGAATCAAAATAACCACAGAAATTGGGTGACCTCGCCACTTTAAAGTGTCACGCTCTCCTGTGACACATTTTTTTTCCCGCACAGGTGCCTCAGATTTCAAGAGGATCCGAATATGAGTCTCTGAGTAGTATCTCTTCAATATGCCAGTCAGAGGGAGGAAATAGGCCGGCCCAGGATCAGCCACCCGCCGTCTGGGATTCCCAGGAGGCCGCTGTCTGCCTGTACGTCTCCCCTGGGGCTTGGGCTGAAACACCCTCATCTCCAGCCAGAGGTACCAAGCTGCTGGAGGCTATTTATTCACTGCTAAGTATACTACTGCTAAGTATACTACTGCTAAGTATACCACCACCTTCACTTCAAGCTGCAGATACGATGACAGTGACCAGCATTTAGTGGGTCGACCTGCACTAGCATGCAAGCAAAAGTATGCTCTCTCTCTCTCTCTCTCTCTCTCTCTCTCTCTCTCTCTCTCTCTCTCTCACACACACACAGACACACACTGCGGTAACCAAATCAAAGACTAGTGCTCGCAGCAATAAATCAATTGTAACTGTACACTCAATTTTTATGAGCAAGCATATAATTTTCATACTTCTATGGACTAGTAATATAAAGAAATAATAATAATATTAATAATGATAATAATAATGACATTAATATGAATATGTAATGCGGCTCATTATGGAACACAAGTAGGCAGCATAGAGCAGGACATGTGACACAAGATGATTATTATTCTATTTCACAAATGGGTGGAGGTGCCCCCCCCCCCACCCCCGAGTCACTCGCTGCATGTGGAAAAAGCTGATGTCACACAGGTTGGGCTGCCATTGCCCTGCATCTTGTCGCCGTGATGCTCAGCCCTGTGGAAAATGAAGCCTGCGAAGCCTGGATGAGAGTGGAGGCGTTACGATGAATGCATATTCACCACCCCCCACAACTCTCCCGGATTCCCGGCACTGAACAGCCAAGATAGACTGGGAAGTGCCCTCCTTCACTGGTTGCCATGACCACAGGCTGAGCTGCATGCTATTGGACGTGGAGGAGGCCCATCAATCTGAGATGCATGGTGCCCTCACGCCGTTAATTAAACATCAGGGATGGCGGGGGGCTCCCAGAGCCGTGCTCAGCTACCTGTCTGACCTCAGCATGTGTTTCACTGCCAAACATTCACAGCTGCACGTGTCACACGTAACGAGTCCAGCAATAAGGGTTAGGCTGAGGCCAGCAAGTTTTACCTTAATGAAGATGAAGTCCTGTGACTGAAATACCCTTCTTTTGTTTGCTCTTTGCTTTTGCCTTTCTGGCAGTTGTCTGAGCCTGTATTTCCGGAGAGTCGCCCGTCGGTCAGACCCTAATTAAGATGGAAACCCTGAACGAGGGCGGAGAAGACGGGCAAATGAGCCGACCACACAGCTTCCAGGAGAGCAGCCTCTGAGGATGCACCCAGTGCTCAGGTGCTGCCCGCCATTTGCAGTGACTCTTCCCTGCCCTAATGAGCCTGTGCTCTGCATGTTTCACTTGTTTTGGCAGAGTGGGAGTGTGTGAATAGACAGGAGGGATTTACACAGAGCTACAAATCCAAGGGTCACACACACGCACACGTATTCATATCTTTACGGGGATTCTCCATTCATTTCTATGGACACTACCTTTATCCCAACAACGACAACCTTAACACAGCCCTAACCCCTACACAGCCCTAACCTTAACACAGCCCTAACCTTAACCATAAATAACCAAACAAAATACAAGATATTTGGCATTTCTAGGTTTTCGATTGCATTCACAAATTTTTATGAATTGTAAATATGACACCACAAAGTAAAAAGTTACAGGTTTTTATCACATTGGTGCTGCCCCCCCCCCCCCCCATCTCTCCAAAAAATCCTTGTGAAAAACCCAGTCATGTGACTTAGCTGAATGTAATGAATGTAATCGTTACAGACACACAAACACACAGCTCACCCGTGTGACTTCGTGTGACTTGGCTGAACGTACAGTAATGAATGTAATCGTTACAGACACACACAGACACACGCACACACACGCAGAGGTCATGTGCTAGTGTTAGAACATACTTACGAAAAGTGTTTCAATCCCTGTAAATTGACAGAAGCAGTTAAACACCACAGTAGAGTAAGGCTTTAAATCTGAACCACACAAAAATATACTGGGACTATTCAGTGGTATGATTTCCAGCAGGGGCTCATGGACACAAATCACCGTAATCAGACACTGAGAGGGATCCATTCAGCACCATCTATCACCACCTAAGGCAGCATGGAAAAGCCGATATCAACAGGGCCTGTGTGTGTGTGTGTGTGTGTGTGTGTGTGTGTGTGTGTGTGCGTGTGTGCACATGCATCTGCCTATTTACTCTCTGTGGGGATATAATCTGCCCCACTCCAAAATAGAATGGGGGTGAGGGTGAGGGGGGGGTCAAAATCAATTACACACCTCCCCCCACACCTCCCAGTAATGGTGCTGTGGAAAAACACAATTACTACAAAAAAATGGGAGCAGAATTGTCACCCCGGTCAATGTCCAAAAAAAATTACCCCCGAAAACTCCCTTTGTTATCCTGCAAATAACAATATATATTTGGGAGGGATTTATTTCAAAAAGGATACACTGCATTTTCATAACTGTAATGCGCACCATGGTGTGACTGCGATTGTAATTTATGCAAATTCCACACCTACAAAAACCGGTGGTATTTCACCAGTTTGAATTGTGTAAATGACATAGATGGAGCGCGTGCTGTCTGAAGGACGAGAACCATGTCAGGCAGAATCTGTGATTTTTGGAGAGATTCTGGGAATCGATGGAACAGCAGGTTCGGGGGTAGCCCCTCATTCTGTTCCATCTCTGCAAAGTATCACAGTATTCGACAGCAGTGTGCGGCAGTGAGCTCACACTCACACTCACCCTCATATTGCCCGTATCGAAGGGCAGGAATAGGCTATTCATGTCTATGGGGAAACCCGAATGCCAAAAATGACAACCGTAACCCCTACCCGGCTCTAACGTTGACTATAACTAACCAAACACATTTTTAGTTATTTGAGTACATTCACAGATTTTGAGGTATTCCTTGTGGGGACCAAAGAAAATGTCCACACAAGGTAAAAGGTTTCAGGTTTTTAAATACATTGTGTCAAAATGTGGTCCCCACAATGTAATAATGACAAAATTGCACTCACACATCTCTCTCTCTCTCTCTCTCTCTCTCTCTTTATCGCTCTCTCTTCAACCCCCCCCCCCCCCCCTTTCCTTTTATGGAAAGCATGGACCAACCTGACCACTTATCCCAGATGCCTGAACAGACGGGCTGGATATGGTAGGGAGGCTGTAATCAGACTTCAGTGAAGGCAGTGCCGCTATCTTCTGGGTCATCTTACAGATCAGGGAGGGGGCACATGGCCACATAATTCAGCATCATAATCCACATCATGCCGGCAACTTGGACAGTCCCGGAAATGGTCCGGAAAAAATCCATTCCATTCCATTTTCTGATAAGCAGGTGCATTAAACATCTTCTAACACCCTTTACATCTCAGGTCTCCAGGGATGTTTATTCCGGAAGGAAAAAACTCAGGCGACATTATTTAGTGTGGAACGTTCCCCACCCAGGAAATGAGACAACAGATTTATGGACTGAGAGAGCAACCATGGGTAGGCTGACAGCAAAATGAAACCGGCTAAGGGCAGACGGCGTCAGAGAGGCTGCAAGCGGGTCATGTGTGACAGCTTGGCTCTCGTCAGCTTGCTCCTCAACCCCCACCATGCACCCCTTACCCATAATCCCAGGAGACCCCACTCAATAATTAGATTAAGGGGACAGATAGCTTGTATCAGTCACAGTTAAAGGATCTTGGGGTGGAGGCAAGAGACAGAGAGAGATGCACTTAATCCAGACGCTGCCATGCTGAGAACACGGTGAAGCTAATTTACAGTGCCGCATTAACACTGTACCCAAGTCCCCACTCATGCACTCCACCCCCACTGCCATGGTAAAACGGGTCTCAGCTTAGCTGGTCACACTGGGCTCCTGAAGGACGCCTGGCCCCGCTCTCCCAGGCCAGATGGAGATTAAATAAAGGCACAGATCGACACGTCTCCATGCCGGCCTGCCCTCAGCCACTGACTGTAGGACACTCTTACCATGAGCTGTATTATTCATTTCAGTTAAGCCGCCAAACCTTTACTAAGCAGTAGTTCGCAGGACTCATGTAGAGTCTGGGAGTCAGGGTAGTACAATGAGTTACAGATGATTACCAGATCAGGACCAACATTTATGCGATTCTAAGATCTTATCCAACCTAAGTCAATTCATCTGTGTATATGTGCATAGTACACATGTACATATGTCTGTGTGTGTTTTTTTATTGTAATATTGTAAAATGTATTATCTTCCTATTGCTTTAATTTCTTTTCTGTCGCCAGCCGCCCCTGCTCACGCACATACCAAAAATTCGTTTTCAATCCACACTTCATAATACAATTTCGATGGACGCAAACAGATAATATGTTCTCAAAACACAGCTGCAACATTGCACAGTGTGAAAATATTCTACCCATCTATCAATCTATCCATTCCAATCTATTTTCCAACTGCCTATTCTGGTCAGGGTCGCAGGGGTAAAAAAAGATGCTTTATATAATTACATTTATGATGAAAGAAACATTCAGCCGTAGAGAATGCAGCGTGTAGTGAAAACACAGCAGTGTTTGTTTGAAAAATAGTAATTCTATATCTATGGCTTCAGCCCGTAATGAATATGCCTCTATTCCCATCATGCCCTGCTGCATAGCGGCAGCATCTCTTCCAGGACTGTTAAACAGTCACCATAGCAACAGTGTGAGACCCTGGCATTCTTTCCAGGTCATCTCACATGGGGTGTCTTTTTCCACACAGTGAAAGGTCGGGGGTGGGTGGGGGTCGGTTTAAAGGAGATTACATGAAAAAACAGCCCTTTTCCATATCTTCCTACACACCTCCTGTGCAGGGTGTCCATAGCAAGAGCGGCCATGTACAGGTAACCAAGTGACCCATTGTTTTGCTGAGGGACTTCTCAAGGTGGTCGATGGTGAGCCCAACCCATGAACGCAGGGGACTTCAATGTCCAGTCTTTTCTGTTCCCGCCACGCTGATTGGCTTTAGACACAGATAGACGACATGGTGAAATGACCAGGTTCTTCCAGGAGCATTTCTCGATGAGTCCTGGAGGATGGTGAGAGATTTTATGAAGCCCTGCAGCTCACGATGCTAAATCCCTCACCTTGAATCCTACAGATCCCTGCTCTCAGCTGGTAAAAGGAACAGGTTTCAGTAAAAAAGAGATGAAGATATGCCATCCAAACTCCATGGAAGCAAGAGCAGATTAATGGGATCCCACCAGGCAAAGACGGCAGTGTCCTCCATCATTGTCAAGATCCCACCTTCAGACACCTCTGTACCCAAAGCAGGGGTGTCGGGGGATGTGGGGGTGGGGGGGGTGTTACCTTTCCAGCTCTACTAAGAGTAGGGACTTCCAGCTGTTTCGTGGGACACATGAGACTGAATATGCTTCAGAGGATTATGGGTAGCAAACATTTCCACCCCTTGATGTCAGATCATTTCCTCATCTCCACACAGCACCCCTTCCTGCATGGCAAAAACGCTGCCAAATGACATTTCCATTGGCTCCGTTTCTTTTGTCTGCCCTGGTCACAGCTCCTGGACCACAAATTGCAATGAAACAATCAAATGAACCAACAAAATCCTCCAGAAAATTGCTGAAATAAATCCCAACAAAGACTCTTAATATGTCACCCAGTGGCACCAGAAATGTATGAAAAAATGAATTTTTGGAGAGTTAGGAACAAGTTACAGCCACATGACACCAACAGGCTCTGAGGTGAAACAGAACCTCTACAGACAACCCCACATACAGGTCAGCTCATACCTGCTTCCACATCCTGCTCAGGAGGATGGACCCACTCCAATATCTTTGTATCCTTCCTTGCCAAACTCTGAAACACTATCACACACAGAGTATTCATTTTCCCTTACATAGAGCTACACATTTTACTAAGGAATTAGGCTACATTCACATTACAAGCCTCATGGTTCAATTCCCATTTTTTGTTCATTTAGGATTTGTCTATCTTGACGGTTTCATTCATAATTACAAGCGAACTGTATCTAACTGTACTGAGACCACATCTGTCCTCCACAACAGCACACATGTGCACATTGAAGTGTTTTTGCACAAATCATCTGCGTCACCAACAACAAAAACCACATCATATTTCTAAGATGAATCATGGCATTGAAATCAACAAAATGGATGCGCTAGTTGCTATTTTGCTCTGGAGGGTGGAAAACTGTATGTGATCAGATCCCGAAGGTGAAAAAAAAAAATCCAGATAGCAAAAGCTTTTGCTGTTTTCACAGCTATTGCTGGCATTGCTGCACTAGAAGCCAGCAAAGCTGGAATCGTGAAGGACAGAGATGCATCTAGGCAAAAAAAAAAAACACATGAATTCTGACCATTCATGTCACATGGCCACGAACTGCACACGTATCCGATCTAGGACCACATATGACGGTGACTCAAATATGATTTGAAAAGATAGGATGTGTCCATACTGCCTTGAAAACTTGAATCTGTGTCAGACAAAGGAAAAAGAAATCAGATTTCAGTTACTTTGTCGGCTAATGAAGATGCAGCCATAATATTCTTGAATGTCCAACAATGAGTTTCTTACTGGGAAAAGATCCTGTGACGATTCATCATCTTCCAACTGTGTATTTATTTCAGGGTTGCAGAATTTTCATCCCTTAGCCACTATGCTACCTGTAACATGTTTCATGGCTTTAATCCCAGCCGGGAATCACGAGATACCGTAGGAGAAAACTTTGGATTCTTTTTGCAAGTTATACGTATTTCCACAGAAACAAGTGTTATCAAATAGCTTTGATCTCGAATCCACTGTAACATGCAGTTATTGTGGTTCCTTGCCATGGTTCATACTGCCCATGTCGTTCCCTGCCTGCACTGTATCGCTGGCAAACTGGAGCACACCACCAGCTCCACTGACATTCAGCCCTCCCCCCCACACTGGATGTTATCATTCAAGGTAGATACTTGCATATTAAAAAAGAACACGTCTCAATTGACTCCGCCTTTTGTGACACCACATATTTATAGCTTGATAATGATATCACCAGGGACTGACATCCTTAGTGCGCAATGGTGGTCTGAGCTCTGCTGACCGGTGGCATACTGAGGGATGTGGTAAAGTAAGAATCACCTTCGGTGTAATTGGCGGACTGCTTGGCCTCCAGAGACAGCGTGGTGATGTCGGAGCAGAGCACCTGGATGGGATTCAACATCCTGGGTCCAGGACAGGGGTGTCTAACAGGGGCTGGGCCTGGCTCGGGGCCTCCAGGCTGTGTTCAGCTGCGTTGGGAGCCGGGGCTTAGCCACACGCTGCCCTGGAAGAGGGGGCAGGGACTGAGTTACAGTGGGCACAGCAGCAGGCCAGTGGCACCCTCTTCTCAAATCCACAAGTCATGCAAATTGTGTGGCTCACTTCGGTCCAGGCGTGACCGAAAAGGGCCAATTTCTCTTCCCCTGACCTGGAGTTGATCCCTTGTCTCCTGGAGCCACACACCAATTCAAGTGCTAGTGGGATATCCCAGTGTCCTCATAAGTCCTGTATTCATCCAGTATGCTGCATCCAGTCACGTACCCTGAACCATCCACATAGTGCTCTGTACTCTGTGCTCTGGCCAACATCAGTAATAAAGAGCAATTCAAGGGCTGTTTGTTAGCCATTGTGTTTCATTCCAGAAGGAGAAGCTGAGCCAAAAACATGACACAGGGCAACACAGAGCATCCCTGTTACAAGACAGAGCTTCCAGGGCCTGGCCTACAGCCAGCAGAAGAGGGCAGGTGTGAGCACCCAAGATGGCTTCATGGTGGGGGCATAGTCCAAAGGGCAAGACTGATTACAGACATCCTGTACCCTGAGAACAGGCGAATGGTAACACAGGACAGGGATTACAGAAGAGATATTACATGGATGTCAGGAAAAAAAAAACAGAAATGAAACCAGGAACACAAACACCCAAAAAGCCAAGCTCAGACCTCACACTAGGAGCATTCTGTGATGGTGACAATAAAAGACACCACGCAGCAGGGCGAGTCGACGTGCGTGTGTCACGCAGGCTGTTTTAACATATGCGATTCATCATGCAGATGAAGTGTCGTCTACAGTGCAAACAGCTCTTCCTGTCCCCAAATTGTGCAAGTTAGAAAATTCAAAAAATGAAACACAATGGCATAGATGAAGCGCTGCCAGGAATGAACGAGCAGTGAGTGTCGGCGGTGGACGCAAGGCGGAATATCAGGGATCATTTGAGCTTAGTTTTAGAGAAGATGAAAGGCTGCGATATCAGAATGCCTAGGACACACTCATTTTAAATAAGTGTGACGCAGTTTATAGTGGTGTGCATCAGACTGCCAGCCAGGCCGTCCACCAACCACAGGGGTCCCTCTGAGGGATGAAGGACAGGAGGGACCCTTCTATTACTGGAGAGTCAGCAGGAGGTCCTGCTATAGAGCTGCTCTGTCTCCAGCAAACCAGACAGCGTCTTACCACAGAACGTTTCAGAAGAAAGAGCAATTACAGCATGTAAAATGTGTTGTTTCAGATAAAGGTGTCTGCTACATGAACAGAGAAATCCTGGAAAAATGCCAACCGATGGACCATAGGGCTGATGTCTGGATGTTCGGCAGATACCTTCATCTCTGTCACCTGACCGCACGGTCTCCCTCAGCAGGAACCCTACCTGTCCTGTAAGGTCTGTCTTATCTGTAATTTACCCACAATGCAGTTCTTCTAATTATATCTAGACAGATCCAAGCAGAGCATCTAATGAAATCCACTAGGAGCTGGACCCTCCAGAGAGGAAGCAGAGCATCCCCCCCCCTCCCAGCGCCCCTCACCATCACTACATCCCACAAACCAATATCTCCCACAAACTGCCCACTGACTCTCCAGTCATGTCAGCACAATGCTACCTCACATTAGGTGCGTTCTCCTCTGCAGGGCTTGGTTGTGGTGCGAGCTGAGCCACCTTCCTGAAACAATAAACGCACGCTGTCATCCGCAGACTAGTTAAAACGGATGGGTGGGCTGTCCGCCACAGAGACTGCAGCTGTAGACGTCTCGTGTTCGGAGATTAGAGGCCTCCACAGGGAACTGATGAGAGACCATTTTTATAAAGGAATAAGCCTGACAGGAATGCGTTTCACTGAGCCTTTTTGACTGCCTAATAAGCAGTTGCGCGTTTTGTCGGAAAGCGCGTTGGATAATTCTTCAACCCGCGACAGTTGTCATCAGCAAACCCGCAGTAACCATAGTGATGGGTGAGTGCTTGGGGGGGAGGGGTATACTGCATGGCTATTCCTCACGGTTATTCCACATGATGAACACTCAAGGATCCCCGTGCCACCAAATAAGACCCTCAGAACCAGGGAACACAAGATTAAATCATTTATTCTCATGTTTCAAACCAAATTTCTAGATGTCTGTGGCTCTCCTTGCAGTAACACATGAACCAGCTTTGCAGTTTCACAGCTACTGCCAACGTGGCCAAGACAAATTAGGTGCCTAAGCTGAGAGCAACAAATACCTGTGTTAATAGCTTTAGTTTGTTGTTCAGAAAGGTAGCAGTAAGTCTTGATCTTAATCATCAGAAGAGGAGGCTCAATCCTGACAATCCGGGCCTAAAATCCATAACCCCTCCATTCAGTCAGTAAGTCATTTTTAATCGTCTCTATTGAAATCTACAATTCATGGGGCTGTAAAATCGCATCATGAATAAGTGTCTCACTGCTGAGACCTCAAGGTTATTTGGAGAAATATACACCAGGAGGCCAGGCCTGGTGCAGCTGGTCAAACTTTACAGAAGCATAGCTGTACTCTGATGATCATAGGCTGCTAAAATGATCCGTTTGTCCATAATCAAATCCATAGGTGGATTAAGGAGGATTACAGGAAGTTCCAACCTCCACAGCACCAACCGAAATGTCCGTCTCGAATGACAAATCCATGTATGGATCAGTAGTTCTACTGGCAGGTCAAACGCAGAGAAGGCCAAGGGGAAAATGTCCTTGGCGGTGGACCGTGCAGCTACTGGAGGTGAGGGTTGGGATACAACGCCTAATGTCATTTCTAAATTGAAATCTCCTTTGCCTGATCCACAATGTGCATGGGTGAGGCGTGATCGGCCCACCCACTGTCCTCCTGTGACCTATTGGAGCGTGTGCTGTCACTCACGCTGCTACGTCAGTTACCTGTGAGCTTCGGGGCTAATCCCGTTAGCAGGAAAGCCACTTTGCCAGACGGCCCGTGCAGGCTGCCATCTGCGGTGCTCCGCTAGCTCCAAGACCAGCTCCCCCTCACAGGGAGACGCAGGCTGCTGCTGACTGCCGAGCGCAGGATGCAACGCTCTATTTCACTTGCTCTTACCTCAGCCTAAGGCAGGGAATAAGTCCCGGGAACGAGCACAGTCAGGGGAACAGACGCTCACTGTGGCACTCCAAGAACCTGGAGCTCGACGGCCCCATAAATGCTCCGATACAGTTCTGAACGTGCCCGACACACTCGCATGCTGCTCACCAAGCTCACCGCCCCCAGTGCTAGACAAATCCAACATTGGACTCTTTCAAACCAAATATGAAAATATATAACTATTATAGTTATAGGATTTCAGTCCTATTGCTGGCGTACCTTCAAAGGGACAGATAAAGTCACTGCTATTAGCATCCAACTTTCATCCTATTATAATACTGATAACTGCAATATAACAAGCTAGGATATTCTATTCTGCAGGGAGCATCTACTGTACTGTACACTACATAAATCCAGAGAAAAAAACGAAGAGACCACTCTATATATTTAAACAAATCTGCATTTTTAAATCCTGGCTTAATCCAGGTTCTGCTAGCAGAAGGCTACGCTGAGCAGATGGTTGCTTCCAGGTTCAAAATTTCGAATACACAAGAGTACACAAGAGTAGGGTGAAGCAGGAAACACTGGGAATGACCAGAAACCAGCCAGGCTGAGGGTGGAAGCGACTTTCTAATGGCACAGATGGCCGTTAGCTTATCCGATAGTTTCTCATGGATGACATCAAGTGACCTTCAAAAGGAATGGGAAACATTAAGTGCATGTGTGAAAGTACACTGCTAGGACAGTTTGTATCAGGCTCCTAGAACGAGACTAAAGTTGAGAAATGAGTGAAATAAAAAATTGTTTTTTCCAGGGCTGTATGCATAAGTAATTGCACTTCAGAAACTAACCCTATAAGAAGAGACCCCTAGCGACAGGAGAGAAACCCCCAGGACACAGGATTAGCCAGTGCTTTGCTTACACTGGATATTACCTTCAGAGAAACCTGGCACGTGCTCCTTCTTCCACTAGTTTCACATCTTATTAAGCTGTGGAGCTAATAGGAAAGGGAAGGTAACAATTTACTTGAGTTGGCACAAAAAACTTAGTTACTCATTTACTACTCATGAACAAATCATGAACTGCCATTCATGAACAAACATAATACGTAACTAATAGTTACTGGTTAATTAATGCATTAAATATGTGTGCAATACTATTTTATTTGTGCTCCTACAATGATTACCTTTCACACACTTAGTTCTGCCCCCACCTGGTAAAATCATGTTGAAAATGAAGAGATTAAGAATAAAACATATACTAAAGTAAATGGCATTTCCTGCTCATTTAGACCATTTAATACATAATTCAAAAGTTCACCTTTCAATTAGCACTTAACTAACCATTTTGTTATTCCATGTTCCATTCATTTGGAGTGTTGCTTGTTGAGCTGCCCACAATCAGCCCTTTAATCCTTTTAATCAAGAACACAATAAGCAATAAAAGGCATTTAGTTTCAACTTTTCCCCTCCTTCCTTTCACATCATTAGCTGTTGCAGTCTTCCTGGTGTTGATGGTCTCACTGCTCACTGACAAAGCAGCCACTGCAAAAGTTTCTGACATTGGAGTTTTTACAGATTACTAAAAACAACCTTTATATCTGTCATACACATGGCATCAGTTTAATTACACAGAAGTAGATCTTAGATATATAGTATGTATTATATTGTGGGGATAAAACCCTGTTATTTTGGCATTGTGAGGACCATTTCTTCAGCCCCCTCAAGGGGAAACTCGATTTTTTAAAAAAAAGTCAGTGACTCACATTTGGTTACTTGTGGTTAAGGTTAGGGTTAGGGCTGGGTATGAGTTAGGGTTAGGGTTAGGGCTGGGTATGAGTTAGGGTTAGGGTTAGTGCTGGGTATGAGTTAGGGTTAGGGCTGGGTATGAGTTAGGGTTAGGGCTGGGTATGAGTTAGGGTTAGGGTTAGGTCTGGGTATGAGTTAGGGTTAGTGCTGGGTATGAGTTAGGGTTAGGGCTGGGTATGAGTTAGAGTTAGTGCTGGGTATGAGTTAGGGTTAGGGCTGGGTATGAGTTAGGGTTAGGGTTAGTGCTGGGTATGAGTTAAGGTTAGGGCTAGGTATGAGTTAGGGTTAGGGTTAGTGCTGGGTATGAGTTAGGGTTAGGGCTGGGTATGAGTTAGGGTTAGGGTTAGGGCTGGGTATGAGTTAGGGTTAGGGTTAGTGCTGGGTATGAGTTAGGGTTAGGGTTAGGGTTAGGGCTGGGTATGAGTTAGGGTTAGTGCTGGGTATGAGTTAGGGTTAGGGTTAGGGCTGGGTATGAGTTAGGGTTAGGGTTAGTGCTGGGTATGAGTTAGGGTTAGGGCTGGGTATGAGTTAGGGTTAGGGTTAGGGCTGGGTATGAGTTAGGGTTAGTGCTGGGTATGAGTTAGGGTTAGGGCTGGGTATGAGTTAGGGTTAGGGTTAGTGCTGGGTATGAGTTAAGGTTAGGGCTGGGTATGAGTTAGGGTTAGGGTTAGTGCTGGGTATGAGTTAGGGTTAGGGCTGGGTATGAGTTAGGGTTAGGGTTAGGGCTGGGTATGAGTTAGGGTTAGGGTTAGTGCTGGGTATGAGTTAGGGTTAGGGTTAGGGTTAGGGCTGGGTATGAGTTAGGGTTAGTGTTGGGTATGAGTTAGGGTTAGGGTTAGTGCTGGGTATGAGTTAAGGTTAGGGCTGGGTATGAGTTAGGGTTAGGGTTAGGGCTGGGTATGAGTTAGGGTTAGGGTTAGGTCTGGGTATGAGTTAGGGTTAGTGCTGGGTATGAGTTAGGGTTAGGGTTAGGGCTGGGTATGAGTTAGGGTTAGGGTTAGGGCTGGGTATGAGTTAGGGTTAGTGCTGGGTATGAGTTAGGGTTAGGGTTAGGGCTGGGTATGAGTTAGGGTTAGTGCTGGGTATGAGTTAGGGTTAGGGTTAGGGCTGGGTATGAGTTAAGGTCGTCATTGTTTGGATAAGGGTTTTGCCCATAGAAATGAATGGAAGGATCCCACAAAGATATGAATACAAATGTGCGTCTGGGTATGTGTGTGGGTGTGTGTGTGTGTTTGTGTGTGTGAGGGTGGGGGTGTATTTGTGGGTGTGTGTGTGTGTGTGTGGGTGGGGGTGTGTATGTGTGTGTGTGTATATAGTATCCCGCATCGAGGTGCATTGCTTTGACACACTAACAGGGCCAGGCAGGAGATGCTCTGCAGGAATCTGGCCAATTTCATGGCTTTTAACCTCTGACCCGAAACAAATGACCCAGTAGCACTCTTGCAGTGGTCTTGCTACCATGGAAACGGGATGCGCGCTGGTCTTTGGTCTTCCCAGCACCCCAGCCCCCACATGCCACCAGAATACTGCTGCTTGCGGCACCATTTCCGACTCCTGCCCCAAAAACAGGGAGGACCTTCAAGCACAAATGGAACTCGGATGCTGAGACATCTTCTCCGCTGCGTCCTTGGGGCTCCGACCCCTCATACCACTCAAGAAATCATTAATGCATGAAATCTACACCCTCTAACAAACATGCCTGCACACAAACACTTTCATAGGGACCATTTCACACAATCTCTCCCACATAGCTGTGGGGAAATATAGATTATCCTGGACACGGTTTTCACAAAGTAGCAACAGCAAGCAGGAGGTCTGAATAGCCATGTAAAAATCCATTGAAAGAATTACACTTTGGACCTACAAAGCTGACCCCACCAGTCTATCCTTAAATACCTTCAGTAAATGCTTCTAAAGATACATAATGATAGGTAATTCTTCCTAGTAACACAAAGCAGCCCACTGTGCCTAGAGATGTGGAGCGATTAGACACAGCATCAAATTTCCTAATGTAGTCTTCAGCAGCACACTGGGATTCCCTTCCCTGCCGGTCTATCAATGTGCGGGAGCACAGGAGCTGACTAACAGCAGGCAGCCAGACCATCAGTGTCGGACGCTAGTTTACATGTGTTCAGGTGAACAGTTTATTTGCCGTAACGACTGTGCAGCAAGGGCAGCACCAATAGTCAGTCAACTAATGATCATCCTCTCATGGGGGTGGGCCTGTTTAAGTCTAGTGCCTTCCTCCCCCAACTGCTGAGTCCGGAGCAGATCAATTAGGGTCAAGGTCAATAGTCCTTGCTGATAAAAGTATTTACCATTACTTGTCTTTGAAATCTCCTCTCTTGTTTTGTTGGGTTTCTACATAGTCCCTAACCTGCTTTCTGACTTATTTTTCATTCCTGTACTTGACTTTGGAACCAGGTTGTGTAAGTAATGTGTTGTATGTGTGTTGGTTGGTGACATCTGAATCCTTAAATGCCAGGCTCCCATGGCGCAGTGGAGAGCAGGGTAAATTTGTGTCACATGATCTGTGTAAGAGTGGAGCGGAGTGCCGAGCACATTGTGCTTCCACAGACTGTGCCACTTATTGGATCAGAATTTGGTCATTCAACCACCAAGGAGCTTTGTTGTTGGAGGAGGGGTGGGGTGTGTGTGTGTGTGGGGGGGGGGGGGGTTGTTTCAGCCACGAAAAAAAAAAAAAAAATCCCATGTCCCCAGACAGCCCTGTACTCCAGTAAATACTCAGGCATAAAGGGCAGGCCACGGCTACTAATTGAAGTGCGACACTCTGCCACATCTTGGCACCATACTTGCTTGTTACCCTCAAGTTGTTTAGTTCCTGGTTTACTCTCCTTCCTTCATGTAGATGAACATTAGTAAAATAAACCACTCTGCTAAAGAGAGCCAATCAATTGTAAGTGTTCTTTCTTTAGTCTTTCGACTTAGTCCATAAATAACTGATTATGCTAATGGTGTTAGGCTGAATGAATTGTGCGAGAATCAGGCTTACAGACCGAATTTTAAAATGAATCTGCTCCATTCACTGGAAAACCACTATTTTACACGTGTTTAGCCCATACTGTTACAAACAAGAACAATATCTAGAAACCAATTTTAAAGCCATATTTTTAATTCATTGGGTTCAAGTTTACGCATCATAAATTAAAAATATCATGTATTACTCATATGAAGAATCATTAAGTATATTTTAGCAACAAAAAAAGTGTAAATTTACTGCACACAACAAAATACCAAAACGTTACTTAATGAGCTGAAGCACTGGACAGATAAAATGTAGCTGATTTGGGTATGGAGGTCAGTACCGCTTGTGGTTCTTATAGATATCTAGCAATGACTGGTATGTAAGAAGGTACTGCACAGAAATACAGACAGTGTTTGAAAACGGGGGCGGCATGGTGGTGCAGTGGTTATCAGTGTCGCCTCACACCTCTGGGACCTGGATCTGAGTGTCTGCCGGGGTTCCATGAGTGTGGAGTTTGCACGTTCCTCCCCGTGTCGTCATGGGGTTTCCTCTGGGTACTCTGGTTTGCCCCACAATCCAAGAACAAGCTAGTGTACATATGTGTGTGTTAAATAGTATATATATATACACACACACACATTTCGAAAATATGAACTGAGCCATAAAGGGTCACACAGACTCTATCCCTGTGGTCTCCAGAGGCTGGAGTCTCGTGCCTGAACAGTACCGGGTGTGATCAGCTGTGTCAGTGTGATGAAACTCCCTGGATGAGCCCACCAGCTGTGCAGGGCACTGAGCAACCTGACAGGGGTGGCTGTGACAGAGACCCGGGGGTGAAGGTGGGGGCTCCCTCCCCAGCCACAACAGCAAAGAGGAGCTGTCGGAAAAGGACCTGTCATCTTCCCGCCTGGGATGTTGTAGGCGAGATGCCAGGCAAACCAGAGAAGAGTCTAAAGTCCCGGGTTCACTCTGCCACACGCCCCCACTTGGGTTCAGACACTGTCATTCATGCACATGCAAACTGGCATAGAGACAGAACTAATTATATCTCTCTGCTGAGAAAACTGATCTTCTGCAACTAGGTGTCCATGTCAGTCTCTGCAGCTGTTTATAAATGGCTGGGGCACAGCTGCAACTCATCCCTACCTCCAGATCAATACAGCACCCTGTGACTTACACGGCTAGCATCTTAAACACCGGGCCCCCCTCCCGGAGCTTCCATCGTCCTCCACCTTCACCCCACACTCTAAGTCAAAGTGCTTTATCGGTATGAAATACATGCAGAACCAGAGAGTCAGAAGATACATTACAGCTGTAATTAACAACATGCATGAAATAACCTGCGTTAATAGAATAAAAGCACCTTGGGCTCTATTCCTAAGGCCTATGTGTCTCACGTAACGCACCATTAGCTATGAAAAATGTAACCCCTTTGTTTTCCCAGAGACAAAGAAATAACAAGAACTACAAACAATAACAACAAAAATATTATTATTATTAATAATAATATTAATAATAATAATAATAATAATAATAATAATAATAATATTAGCAAGAAAAACAATATATTTAAAAATGTAAACCTTGTTAAATTATGACACCTTTCAGGCGACCAACAAAATTAACTGATAAACACACCATAACTGTCTGAGATCATGGGCCGGTGCCCAGGGACAGGAGAAGGTCAAAATGAAACACGCTGCTAAGTAAAGCAAGCGGACTTTGCAGTGCCTCAGGTCAGGCGTGAAACCCAGGGGCGGGTCTCCTGTCACGGCTCCCTCAAGACAAACCCCTGCCATCAGGAAGGACCTCTCAGTGATACCTTATACCGGGTGAGTCTGGGGGAGTCTGCTTGGAGGTCTTAGGCTAATATTCACCCAGCATACAGCTACTATATAGCCACAATTTTGCTAACTACCACGGAGACCATTCTCAACAGTTTAGTGAGTGTAACTACGAGGAAACTGCACAAAGGGTAATCTTTGTTACTGCTCTCATGTCCTGTACCCGTAGCATTCAGATTACCAGGGTTGCCAACTTTGGTCAGTTGGCTGGTGTGAGATTTTCAATTTGAGATGAAATTGCACACACATGCACACGAATTTACATGTATGTGAGAGTTTTATTGCTTTGTAAATAGTCTGTAGGCAAACTATCCCATCACTTCTGATGCAAAAAATTTTAGGTTTGTAATGGAATAACAGATTAGTTGTAAGATTTCTTGGATAAGCATGAGAATCTGAAAGCATGAGTGTCACACCAGATGTGTGAGACTTGGCAACCCTGGATTACATTACATATTAAGTTTTAAGATTTTAGCTACTCTTCTGAAACTTACCGCTCACCTTTCTCGCTTTTCTTCTTTCCCACCTAACCTGATGCCTAACCGTATAAAAAAACAAATAATAATAATAATAATAATAATAATAACAATAATAACAGCATGTTATGACATGGGGACAAAGGATGCGAGAATAGGCAAGGTGACAAAGCAAAAGGGGTTTTATTTAGTTTCAAGAGGACAAAAACTAGAAAGGAACAGGATCTCATGGAATCAAAACAGGAGGACGAGAGGAAGACTAGGCACAGTTTGTTAAAGGCTACCACATCGATGTCAGGACTGGATAAACAGGACTGGGAAGTACTTATAGCAAGGATTAATGAGGGAGCAAACAAAAGGCAGCTAGAGTGAGTAACATAAGGGCAGGAGCGAGAGGCAAGACAAACACGTAACATGCGTGGCTTGTTAGGGCCACGGTAGGAAGAAAACAGGCGGGGCGGGTAGGCGGGGCATGACACAGCAACAATAATAATAACAACAGTGATAGTAATCCTACTAATAATGTTTTTTTTTTTTTAAATCAGTAAGGCTGGAAATTAAGCTCGGCCACTCATGGAGGGCAAAAACAAAAAAAAAACGACCCAATGACTATAAATAAAATAAATAAATTAGATGCTGGGCTACATATTTTACTTAACTGGCTCATTTTCACTGTAGCAAAAATTCTTAGATTGCTCCCCTGATTACATGTCATATTAAGGTACACAAAATAACATTGTACCCCCATAGAGTTACACACATCAATAAAGAACACGGAAAGGTTTGTTTTGGGTCCTGTGTGAGACAGTGGGGATGCAAACTCCCTCTCAAGACCTTCCAGAAACGCCTCGAGCCACACCTGGTCCGAGGACACCTCAACTTGTTAGTGACCTGCTCTGTCTTCATCTGCTTCCCTTGGCTGGGCTATTTTGCATGTCTTTGCAAGAATGTGTTTTTTTCCGCCCCTTTCCTCTGTCTGTCACTCAAAGAACCCAGGCAATTGCAGTTGTCCATTCTGATTTTGAAGTTCCATTCTCAGCAGGGGCTTGTAGGACTAGACCTATAAATCTCTGGTCAAGCCCACAGTGCTGGATGCAGCTGCGCCGCCCTGCTGGACTGGCTCTTCCTTTGCCCCTCTGTTTAGTCAGTGCATTACAAACATGGACAGGAAAGGAAGACAGGAATGCATAGCTATAAGGTAAGGAGGGAAATGGGAAAATGAGCAGTGTGGTGGCAGGGGGTGGGTCGTACTGGACAAAGGCATAAGACCGACGTGCCGCACCCGATGTAGACCTGCCTGGAATCGGCTGTTTGACTTGCTCACATGTAAAGGCACTGTAGCGAATGGAAGTGACACATCACCAGTAGCTGGGCAGGGGAGACGCGCACAGGGATACGACACACATGCACACGCCATTCGATCGAAAAGAGAAAGGAGGAGGCCAGTAGGGACCACATTTGCCTTTATGGGGCAGGAGGCAGGGGGAGATGAATTATTCATCCAGCAGAGCGGTGGGCGCTCACTGAATTCATTAGGCCGCTACACTTCCGGCACATCCCCGCCTGTTAACAGAATCCGCTAGTGCAGCAATGCCTGCCATCCACTCCGGGTGGGGGGGGGGGGGGGGGAGTGCTGTGATACAGGGAACCGTGCTGCACCCTCACAAACTGCAGGGCAGGAAGCAAAACCTCTGTATTAAGATCGCTGAAATAAAAGAAAAACCTCACGCATACAGTATATATGTGATATGTGACTCTAAAGTGAAGCCTTTACTGAAATGTCTTTGTTTACCAATAAACCCTTCTAGAATTACTACTAAATTACAACAATCTAGAAGTAGACTGGAATAGATGCAATTCGTACAGTCCAATAGCACGTTATCAGACGACACACTTTCATTCTAACAATCTCTGCCTACCGTTCTGCGGTTGAGTTGCACATGTGCTGCAAAGGGAGCTTCGCAAAAGAGGAACCTGTCAGCTTTTGCTGATCGCATTTGACTTGCGTGTGCAGGATTGAGCTCACTATTCAAGTTCAGCCTCTTTCAGGACTGCAGTGTGGTCTTTGTGTGCGTTGGATTATTAGTTAACAAAAGCGTGTAAAACTGTTAATTATAAACAGCAAGCGTGCAGCAGCACCTCCTGGCTGCACCTTGGCTACCTTGTCATCCGCCTCTCTCCCACCAGCTTTTTAATTAAAGGCGGGGTACCCCCACACTCTGGGATTCCATCACATGCTCCTCTCTCCCAGTGACACATCCACAACCCCACCCGATCCCATGGATATATCCAAAACATGTATAAATATAAAAATAAAATCACGCGCACAGCTGGTTGAACTCGAGGTTTAAAAATTGGAATAAGCACCAGCATCGTACACGTAGCCCGGAAGCGTCCGTGTTCTGCTGAGTCACGGCCTTACACAGTGCCCCCCACCCCCCAGCATTTAACGACAGCCCCTTCCACCATTCTGAAGTGACTTGGGCACTCGGTGTTCTCCCGTAACGGTCCGGCGAAGGTTCCGTGAGTGAGCATGGGGCAGGCGGACGGATCCGGAGAAAGGGAGCGGACTCACAGCTCAGCGTCATGGAGAGGTCCCAACCTGACGAGTAAGAACGTGACGACGGCGTGTCCGGTGGGCTCCGGATCCTTCGCGGTCCACGTACGTGCACACAGGGGTTTGCGATCCCGGTCTATTTCCCCTCAGCCTCAGTCACATCCAGAACACACCATGGAAGCAGCCCAATTATCTTCCCAGTTGTATTCAGGATACTGGTAGCTGGACGGAATGGCCAGCGCTATTGGTTGCTGCGGCCACAGCCCGACATATCCTGCCAATTTGTATAGGTTAGGATAACTGTAAATATCTCCCCCCGACCATCCAGGAAAGATGCACCTCTCCCCTCCCATTTGTGGAAGACTAACGCATTTTCCGTGTGCATCATGGAGCCCCACACCCACAATCCTCGAGGGAAGCCCCCAGCCCCCCCCACTCAGGTTTCCTGACTAGAAGTGGTGACACAGCTGTACGGTCAAGGCTATCGGGGAGGGAGTGCGCTCTCCCTACAAATGCACGCTGGGGGATGCTCTCAGTGGGAAAATAAAAACATTCTAGGCTTTTCTTTCCCTATCATTCATACTTAGACAGTTCTGACGTCAGAGATTTTCACGGTAACCCCACCCCCCCTTCGGAATCCTATGTTCACCCCAAGCCATGATGGCTGGACCTTTCACCGTGTCCCGTGACCCTGTGTAGTGGGGGGCGGGGCAGATACCTACGTCGTGGTGTAACTTGCTAAGGGCTACCAGCCCGTGACCTGCAGGCAGGTGAATTCGGTTCCTAACCTCAGTTAAGGATCCCCAACCCCCATTCATGCTCAAATACCAGGCAAAAAAACAGCATCTCATCCAACCCAGCCTGGCAAAGCCACAAAGCCAGCATCGAGTCTTTCAGGAACTACAACCAGACAGGACCAGCCAACCTTGGTGATCCCAGAATGAACCTTCATCCCACAACAGGATTCCCACATCACCAAACCAGGCCTCTAAGTCGGGAAGCCGGTACCATTCCACTGCGTTTCGCCGCTCGGGGGAGAAGCATGCATGCTGAGCGAACGGATGCCGAGGCAACAGACTGACGAGTGAAGGGAGGTCGAGGACAAGCACCAGAAATTCATTCGATACTGGGAGATGGAGGAGAATTAAGAAAATGTCTGCCTTACCTTCAGTCACATAATTGTGGTCCCGCAGAAAGCTGTGGTTGATTTTTCGGGTGTCAGCGTCCTCGCCCATTTACAGCAGGGACCGTGAGCATGCTCTTCTGCAAGGGGACTGGTCGGTTCCGTGGTGGGTCTCCAGGCCGGCGCACCATCCATGCTGCTGCAGCCGCCTAGCAGAGGGGCGTGGAGCGCGGCATCGTGGGACGTGGAGGGAGGGGAGCCCGCGAGGAAAAAAAACCCGTCGCAGAGGCGCACGTTACGCTAGCGTGGACGACGTGCCCGTCCAACGCACACGGACACGCACTCGTGAACGCGTGCACTCTGAATGCTCTCAGGGCAGCCCCCCCCCAAAAGATCAACCCTGGATTAAGGGGGGTGCTAAGGTGACATTGGAAACAGCAGTGGCGTGAAAAACGAAAAAAGAAGATGAAAATGAAGAATCCAGGAGAGACTGACGAGGGAAGACGATGAGCGATCAGTGGTAGCGATGACGAGCCGGCGCCTTCTTTCAGTGCCGTCCTGAAATAAGCCCCCCCACGGCAACGTGTGTCTCTCTCTCTTCTGCTGCAGTGACGACGGGTCACAGATGAGGGAGGACAATCCTGCGGGTCTGCCTGCTGCTGCAGTGTGATCGCTGGCGTGTGTGCCTGCGTGAGAGACAGAGAGGGAGAGAGAGCGAGAGAGTAAGAGCGAGAGAGAGAGAGCGAGAGAGAGCGAGAGAGTAAAAGAGCGAGAGAGAGAGAGAGAGGGAGAGCGGGATAAATGGGAGTGTTTACTCCCTGCTTGCTACTGCTGCAGAATAAACCATGCATGGGAGAGAGCAGAGAGAGAGAGAGAGAGAGAGAGGAGAGAGAGAGCGAACGTCTGTGGTGCATGAGGAGGGCCCCACCCCCTCTAAGCATCAACCAATCGGAGTACAGCTCCGGTCTGCATCCCTGTAGACCACAGGTGATAAGAGAGCAGCTTACAGGCAGTCATGAGGAGATGGAAAAGAAGGGGAGGCCAAAAGAGGTGTAGATTGGAGAAGTGGAGTAAAAAAGAGGGCATTGATTCAGGGGGCTTCTCCATTAACACTAATCTGTTGGTCCACAACACCTGACATCTAATGAGGTTAAGATGTCTGTGTACAAGCTATAGACACAATTAGAGCCCAGGGCTCAGCATTGAAATGGCTTGTCATTACAAGTGTCATGTAACATTTAATTATCCTACATATGTATGAGTCAGAAATGTAGGCCTATATAATATTCATGTATATAAAAAATACGTATTGAAGCTAGTATTGTATGGTAAGATAAATAGAGCACAATTTCACACACATCGTCAAACAGCAGGGGGCACCAGCACCACAAGGCAGCAGATTTTTTAAAGACCAGATCAAAAGCAAGGTACCAACTGGTGACATCTCCTTCCTGGCTTGTTGCTGTGTAGCATTTTTAACCCACCTCAGGAGGCAAAAGCCTCTTTATCTCCTGCTCATGCAAAAATGCTAGCCAACAAAGGCAGATCCCTGGATTTCTGACAATAATAGCTCATAGCACATGACTTTTGAACTTTGATTTAAAGGTATAAGAGGCATGGATTATCTCATTATTTAAACTAATGACCAAATAAGGTATGCAAATTGTATAAAGAATTCGCAATAATCATTTTACGAGAATATTCTTTTAAACAATCCAGCACTGTCAAGCTGTAATGGAGAAAGGTATTTGTTTTGTAGAGTTGTCCCCAAAATATCTATTTCAATAGAAGTTTTTCCATGTATGAATGGTGGTACTTTGGTAAGCTGTCACTGGAAGAACCTGCTGGGCATCACAAGCTTGACAAAATGTTTCGCAGAACCCGTGGTACAGGTACTCTATATGAGCATTGTTTAGCCTGCCAATTAAACGCTCCCACGTACGTGGATTGATGCATCGGCGGGTTGATAGATGTTTTGAACTTTCATGGAGGTCAAGCTACATAATAGGTAAACGTCCAGGTCAGGTAGTTGCGCATATTCGAGATAGAGATTGCAGCATGTCTGAGTGAATGCATATATACTACAAATGTATGCGCATAGGTGTGTGAAAAGCCATCAGGTTCACCAAATTTGTACAGTGGTCATTGAATGCCCCCAGTGAAGAAAGAATTGCCATGGTAACATGGAGGGAATCCCATGGGTTGCTCTGCTGTAGTCACAAGACATGCCTGACTCAAGTGCACAAAATCACCACAGCCGACACGCCACTGCCACAGCTGGAGAGCTTGGAAGGCTGGGCCAGAAGTCCCTAAAACTAAAAGGGCCCCACGACGTGCATCGTCCCTGCCGGAGACACATGGTGTCTTCTGCCAAGTCAATTATGCTCACAGATGGTTTGTATATTTATGGTCTCATCTCCAATCTTTATCGCGAGCTCCCATAACTGGGGTTTAGCAGGCTTGATTCACTTCGCTAGCATGGGTATAATCAGCAGGATGGCAACTTTCCTGGGAATAACTCGGAAGGTTCAGCGAATGGGAATCCTTGCTCTGAGCAGAGGGAACCTAGACGGACCGCTTCGGCCATACTCCGGGTGATGCGTCGCATTCCAGCTAGGCAGGGCCCGCCCAAACTGAAAAGCATGACGATATTGATTGACGGTGACCGTTACACCATACAGATGGTGAATGATATAAAGGAAAAACAATTAAAAATGTTGGCTGGGCTTGAGAAGGGGGTCACGGCGGCAGACGTCAGTGTGTCATGGCGATGATGTGACGCATGATGAAGAGCGGGTCGCCTGCCCAGGCCCCTTGTGTGGGGCCCATCTGTTTCAGAGATGCCTCAGATTCAGAGGAGTTTGTAGACCAGGGCAGGATGACAAATGCAGACGCCAAAATAAAGGATCTTCCTCATTCACCCACAGTGAATTTAGGGAATCTGGTTCATTTCTCACCCACAAGTAACGAATTTCTGTTTCTGTTAGCGTCAGACCCTAATGGCCATGCTGCAAGCAGCTTGCTCGTCATTTCATCCTTCCCAGATACTTCCGCCTGCCCGTTTCAGCTCTGTACTTCACCTCCCCATGTCTCTCCTTCAGCCAGCAAAGATTTATGCCAATAATGAAGCCCCAGACCCCTTTCTCAACACCCAGTGTAACATATTCCTGACTTCAGCTCCCGTTGCTTTTCCAACGGGAGCACAAATCCCTCTGTAAATTATTTGAACACACTTCGTAAAAATACAAATTGCAAACCCCATCGCAACTGTTTTTCGAGTTCCAAAGGGGGCATTTGGAGCTTCTGCATCTATAGCCATCTGGATGGATTCTGATGGGGCCTTTTCAAGTTAACTAACTAACTAACACTGATGGTGATGCCCCATCGATCACTACGAAGAAGCGTAAGCCCAGGAAGATCGTTGGGAACCTTCCCAGTGGTTCCTTCAAGAGGCTGGACATGAGTCTTCCCTGCACACACTACATGACCAGCTGATAACAAGGCTGTGAGATCAGACCGAGTCGCCTTCTCTATACACTTCTAAAGATCAATGGCTGTCATTTGTTCCAACTTTATTATTATGGTTTATTATTTTTCTGTTAAATCAGTGAAACCTCAATCCAAAATGATAGCATTTTCCCATTTAGAAAACAGTGCACAGTCATGCGGTCAATGACAGTCCGCATATATGATGGTGCTCCCATGACATTATAATGCAGCTGAAATTCCTGTTACTTAGTAATGTCATAGTACAAGACATTACTCACGTGTTTGTGGTGATGCTGGTGTAAACAAACCTACTGTGCTGCCAGTCTTGTAAAAGCATAGCACATGCAATTATGTACATCTACATAATACTTGATAATGAAAAACTGTTACTGGTACAGGTATATGTATTTACCATACTGTACTTTTTATTGTTATTTAGGCTATACTATATAGCCTGGGTTACAGGCTATACCCATTAATGTTTATGTAAGTAGTCTCTATGATGTTCTCACAACAACAAAATTGCCTAACAAAGTATTTCTGAGTGCATCCCCGTCGTTAAGTGACGGGAATGTAAAACACATGTTTTAGCTTCATTACACTGGCTACCTGTTTCATTTAGAATTGATTTAAAAATTCTTTTACTAGTTTTTACGCCTCTCAATGGACTGGTATCTCCATACACCACAGAATGCCTGAAAATATAGCCCAAATGGAGATTTTAGATCAACAAACACTGCATTATTGAAGGTTCCTGAGTTGAAGCATGAACTGACTGGGGAAGCAGCCTTCAGTTCTTATGCATCTAAACTATGGAACACATCACCAATGAATACTGGCCAGGCACCTACAGTTAGAGAGAGAGGTATCTATTATCTACAGTTAGTAGTTTTAAAAACAGCTAAAACATTTTTATTTAAACAAGCTTCCTGTTAAAATCACCAATTTGTAATCTCTGTTTTTGTATAATCTTATCTTTATGTCTTTTATCTTGCATATTTTACCATAATCTAACAAATGTAGCGGAGTGGTAGCTCGGAGACTAGGGATCTCTACCAGCGATTGGAAGGTTGCTGGTTCGAATCCTTTGAATGCTCAGAGCGATTCTACTCTGTTGGGCCCTTGAGCAAGGCCCTTAACCTGCAGTTGCTGTGTCCTGGGTATGATGTTGATCTGCGCCCAGCCCTGCAAGCAGGTTCTCCAACTTTTTTGGATTGGCACTCCAGCTGCCAGAAAAAAATTCACACTGTTCCATTCAGACTAGTGTGGTGCTGAGGCATCGCCCACTGCACGGCTGCACTCAGATTCTCATCCCTGAGGTGGTTCATCAAGTAATGATGTATAGCTTTATAATCAGCATGTGCCTCTTACCTCTCTAATAAATTTATATTCGTTTTATTCTATTTCATCTTTTATTTTAGAGAAGTGTTTCATTTTTTCTTGCACATTTATAATTATCGATTGTTAATTATTGTTAAATGTAGAGTATTTTGAGCTGCATCTAAATGTATGAAACGTGCTCTAAATAAAGTGTATTTTCATTATTATCATCATCATTTTACTGGAGGAAGTAAGATTAAAAGCGCAGCTCTAGGCAAAGAAACACCCCTCTTTGGATTTGAACCTTATCGGGAACATTTGGTGATTAAAGTCTGCGTCTGTAACCAGAATGTGACCAGCTGCTAGCTGCACGGTTTCCAGCAGCCGCTGCTTGTGATGTGCTGTCGCATGGACAATTTGACCTGGCTTGTAAACACCCCTGTCATTGATATGAGTTTGCTTGTGGAACATTCTGGATGCTTGTGAATGGGTGGTGGGGGGGGGGGGGTGATACATAGGGACCTCAGGGCTTCACAGACAGGCTGTGGTGTCTGTCTAGGACCTTTCATCACCACGGGAAGGAGAAAAACAAAAACATAATAAGAACACATACCCCTAACCTGCTCCACCCCTAGGCAGAAAATGGAAGATTCCATAAATACATTTCAATGACCCTACTTGTGATGCAAGCAACGCTATTCACATACCCAAAATAAATAGTATTTTAAAAAATAGCTAGTGTTGTACTTCATATCGGTTAATCGTATCTACTTGTCTGGAGAAACGGAATTACGTATTGAAGCTACCATTTTCATTTTCATTCAGCAATACTACTCAAAACAAAGCACACATTTTAGTATAAAAGAATAGATCCCACAGCATCTGGCGTTCACCAGCACAGTAGTGTGTGTGAACAGTATCCTCAAATGTTCCATCAGCTAAATCTTCACTCTCTGATAAATATTGTTGGTCTTCTGGATTTTAAACAATCATAATGGTTAAACCAGACAAACACCACAGAAAGTTTACATATGCTTCTGTTCTTGCATACATTCATGGCCAAAATTGCAGGGTACCTTGCACAATGGAAACTAAAGAGTTTATACAATATAAAAAATTAATTTGATGTATAACTTAGGTATATAGTACTTGTTTCTAAATGATTTTCTGAGCATTGCTATCTCTGATTTCATGACAGAAATCTGTATTGACTTCACAAAAACAAATACGTGCTCAACAACTTTTTTTCTAATATTTTATATTAGATTTAGTAGTTATGGTATCTTATTTTTTGCCTTGATACCTCTGGATGTGGTTGTGCAAAGATTGTATCAGCTGAAATTAAATTAACATAAATGCATTCGTCTTTATCTGGAACCCTTTCATGCAGCTCATTGTCAGCCTCAGAGAACCTGTGAGATCGGAAGCTCTGACGGTCCACAGGACGTGCAGTCTGCTGCACATCACTGCTTCAGAACCAGGCCCACTAACTCTACAAGCTTTACCATCATGCAAAAGTAGAAAGGCGTCCCAATCTCAGCAACTTCATGAGAGCAAGACGGCCACCCAGCCGCTAAGTCAAAGACGGGCCGCAGTGCCGCGAGCTTCCCTCAGGCTACGCGACACCCAGTGTGCAGTGGAGTGGTGTGGTTAAAGGGGAAAGAGGGGCACTGCTCTTCGGGCAGCTATCCAAAACCTTCATGGTGCAGAGAGATCACCCTTTTCTTCCACTGTGGTACCTGTCACTGCTAATCAGTCTTTAGGGCTAGTGGGACTGCAACCCTGGAACTGGACAGGGACCCTGCCGGACGGAGCACAGGCAGCGACTATGACTCAAAAGGGACTTGGTCTCCATGTCCGCTGACATCTTCGTTTCATACACTAGCCCATTGAGTAAATTGTGGCATGAGTGAAATTTTCATACGTTTGATTAATGAACGTCAAGGCGATACCAAACTAGCATTTTCATTTTTGAAATGAAAACTCCACAGGCTGCCTGGTTATACAAGGTATGAAAAGTGTTTCCAACAGAAACAAACAACCCCCACAATAAGCTGTAAAATTGGCATAATTTAAGGCTAAATGCCAAAATTCTATAAATAAATTAAAACATTTTACATGCTCTCTTTTCCAGCAGTGTATTTAAAGAGGAGTAATTCTCATTTTACTAATGTTGGCTTTTTTGTCTTTTACAATTCATTCTGTACCACTTTCTGCAAACCTAGTTCTAAAAATGCGCTATATCATCTGTGATTCATTCAACATCTCAATTTCATGTTTCCTGAAAAATGAAAGTGCTTGACAGTTTGCGAGGGAGACTAATTATTGGTATTATTCATTTCATAATGAATTGCAGGGAACAGGTTTGGCTATAGTGAGGTATAGCTGCTGGACAGCCGGCAGTAATATTTTCCACCGGACACAGGCACATGTGTGTGCGGGCAACGCATGGATGCTCCGAAAAAGATTTTCTACCATAATGAGGAAAACCCCATTTTACACACTAGCATTTTTCCTGCGTAAAATGTCCTGCCTACACACCGAAGCACCCTGGAATCGATCACTTTAACAGGATGAGACAGCAACATAGGCCGGATGTGTGGTTGGGGACCAGTGTCTTTGTGGAGGGGTTAAAGATCACTGATGACTGGAATGACGATGGAGGCTACTACTGAATGAAACTGAAATATTTTCCTCTTAATGACCTGAAGAATTACTCCCCCCTCCCACCTCCATACTGTAAGGCTGCCAGTCAGTACCATTGGATCTATGTTGCCTAGCAACCAGCTTAAAAGGAAAAACAGTCTGCCAGCCGCTCGGTGGTGCACTGCAGTGAGCATAAATGAACCCCCACTCCCTGGATTACTGTTCGGAGTCTGTATGAGATGATGCTAGGGTGACGTTTGCCTCCATAGCCTCGACAAGACCTATGATTCGGGGAGGGGCACAGCCACCTGCAACCAATCGGAAGAGGGGGCGACCACAGCTTGTGAGATGACACGAGAGGCAAAAAAAAATCAATCAAGGGAGTTGAGTTTGGGGGAGGGGGGGGGCGGCTGTATGTAACAAATAGGCAGCAATTAGAGGAGAGACATTTTATTACATATTGCCTCATGATTGAGGCCCCCAGGGACACAAATGCTGTCTCGTAATCTGTTAGTTTAGTGTCTTTCACTGTCACCGGCACAGGCTGCCCGTCTACAGAACTGTATGGTCCATTGTTGAAAAATAAATCTGGCATTGCCTACCCACCTAAATACGACCCCCCCACCGCACACACACACACACACACATAGAAAAAGAACTGATTATAGCAGCCCTGGGGCAAATGTAATAATTGCATATAGCCTCTAGTGGCAGGGAAAGCATTTTGAATGGAAAGGGTCGTATTGTGTAGAATACGTACAGTATTCTAACATACAGAATGAATGAATAACTAACAAGTAACTTTGTTACTAAGGCAACAATGAAATGTCTGATAGTATGTATGCCCAATACTGGCCTCTTTTAAAATTTATAACATAACATTGTGATACTGCCATCATGACATTAAAGGAAGCAGTGGAAAGAAAAATAAGTGGCCGTTGAGAAAACATTCCCTTTAAATTAAAGCTCACACAGCCCTAGAATTGTTTTACAGTATAGGTCCATAAAACAAAGAATCAATCAATGTCAAACAGAATCAAAGGATCTTTTAGCAGCTGGTGTCTATAGGGCAGGCCTGGGCCATTATTTTCTGTGGAGGGCCAGATTTGAGCTTCCCCATGTCAGCAGACCACTTTTAATGATTATTCTCATGTTCTATGAAAGCTACAATAAAAAAAGCTCATTTTTGCATACAGGTGCAAAGGTAATATTTGTAGTATCAGTGTATTTGTGATTATTAATGGAACTTGAACATGAAAGTTTTTCCATAAAATTTTTGTTTTTTTTTTTAAGCAATAAGCACCACGGGCTGACTTTTGCCCAAGTCTACTGTAATGAATTTATTGATTAATTGACTTTTTTTCCATTACAATCAGGAGGCATGGCAGGAGTGCTAAGTGTAAGTGAGTGATCTAGTAAACAAGGGACAGGCTGTTCTTCCCCTTAGCTCTAATCACATGGCATATGAATTAAAAAAAGCAATAAACCGTCTTGACGCAAGAAACTGCTAGAGGACCACTTGAATTTGAAAGTATGCTGGCCTTGCATGTAGGTGATTTTGGAGCCCCCTAGAGGCGCAGAGGTGCACAACAACAATAAAAAGGCATCTGCACCCATCCACCTTGCAGAAGCATGGTCTGTAATTTTTTTTTTATATAACTGTGTGCATGAATTATTGTTCTTCATTTGAAGTGAATGAACACACCATCTGTGTGTCGGATCAGCATGTTGAAGCCGCGCTAGTCACATAGGCTACCCAAGTTAATCTGTCTATATGAAACCAATATAATAGGTTTTCTGTGTTTAAAAATTAACCTGTTGGCTATTTGTGTTAATGCAGAGTTCACTCCTTCATTCTAATAGTTTCCAGAACATTTTATCTATACTGTGTTAATATAAACACTATCCTATGGCCTACTCACACCCAAAATAACCTAAATACACCATTTTTATAGGCAGTATTTAATCATCTTGTGTATTCATTTCATATACTTTAACTCATGGGTTGTGTCTGCATTTAAATCCGTTTTTTCTAATGTTTGTTACAATGTTACACTGAGCCCATTAAAACTGGCTAAAGACAGCTCACTTCTCTTTGGAAGAGTGTTTTGCTGGCTGCATAGCTGTGCATGCAGAAGAGGAGGTGAGGTCACCTGACAGCGGCCCAGTTGGCCTGATCTCTGGGCATACCTCGTTCTGCATTCTAATTCACAGCACAAGCAGTGATCATATTACACAGGGCAACAATACTAAGTATTCCATCATTTCTATAATATTTACTGACCCCACATTCCGGAGGACGCAGATACTCTGGGACTGGGTCCAGGCTCACTGTGGTTCTGCTCTGAATAAGCAGTTAGGAAAGATAGATGATATCATACAATACCATTGTTCACAAGAGGAATGTTGAAGGGATGTAAGAGACCATCTTTAATGGGAAAAGATTATTGAGGGGGGGCTGTGTTTTTGGGCAGCACTATGAATTCATTCACCGTTAAGGGAATAGATTTGGGTCTTTCGAAATTTCATTTTTAGAGAATATGCTTTCTGCTTGTAGTATAAAGTGTATAGATTTATTTTTTTCAGACCTCTCACTCAAGAAGGACCATGATCCTGATTTTCTGGCCATATGATTTTAAAATCATGATTCCTAACCCACCCAAAACACTGTGGTATTTCTGAGGGAGAACCAAGACACTTAGGAGCTGTTGACCATAAACCCAAAACCAGAATATGATGCCAGTCCCGACTACAAAGTAAAATTGTTCATCAATAAAAAATGAAAACAAGAAAATAACGTGCATCCCATTTCACATTCTGGTTGAAGGTACTTCAGAAACCTTTAAAATATTTGCCTCTATCATGCATGTTTCACAGGCTTGGAGTCTCACAGTATTGCTATACTTTGACTTTCCTATAATCCCACCCTGTGTACACTGCACAGAGACTCTTCTGGAAATCTCTTCCCCCTTACAAGTGCAAAAGGAGTCATAGAGCAGGCCAGCCTCACTGACTGCAAAATTGTTTTTATCTCTTGAACAATCCACAGCTCCAGGCATGGCAGTATCATTAGCCAGAACCTGTTATTATTAGCCATGTTTAATGCATTAAAATGGCTGCTGATTGCTGTACTGTACTTTCTTTCGATTTTTTTTTTAAAAAAACAAGCAGCAAAATGCAGGTAACTATTGTCTAACTGAAGTCCAGTCTGTAATGCAGGGGTCTCAAGCTCAAAATTACCAGTGAGCCACTGGCTGGGAGGTCATCTCCTAAAGGGGCCACTGGCTGGGAGGTCATCTCCTAAAGGGGCCACTGGGTTGGAGGTCATCTCCTAAAGGGGCCACTGGCTGGGAGGTCATCTCCTAAAGGGGCCACTGGCTGGGAGGTCATCTCCTAAAGGGGCCACGGGCTGGGAGGTCATCTCTTAAAGGGGCCACTGGGTTGGAGGTCATCTCCTAAAGGGGCCACTGGCTGGGAGGTCATCTCCTAAAGGGGCCACAGGCTGGGAGGTCATCTCCTAAAGGGGCCACGGGCTGGGAGGTCATCTCCTAAAGGGGCCACTGGCTGGGAGGTCATCTCCTAAAGGGGCCACAGGCTGGGAGGTCATCTCCTAAAGGGGCCACAGGCTGGGAGGTCATCTCCTAAAGGGGCCACGGGCTGGGAGGTCATCTCCTAAAGGGGCCACTGGCTTGGAGGCCAAGACCAACCAAGAATGCACTGTGTTATTCCAACTGAATTAATTTGTAATGCAAATCTGCAGGCAGTTGCTGTGCCATTATGGTAATGCTGGTTAAGTGTTAATGAATCTTGGAGTACATATGGGGTTCCAGTAATCAAAATGCCTAATGAACTGAGCACAGTGACATTAACCCATGGCTATGCACTGATCCCCTGGTAATACAACAACAGGCAATGCAACAGACGACATGTTACTTTAAAAGTGACTGTTTTTTTTTTTTTTTTTTTAAAAAAAACCTTCTTTTATTTGTATTACATTTGTAATTAGCAGCTTTTTTTGGTTCGGGGAGGGGGGGGGCAGCTCCGTGGCAACTGTAATCACTAAATACTCTCTTGCTTCTGTATTTACTTGTTTAATTTACAGCAGTTTGGAGCAAATTCAACATTTGAATACTTCTGAAGCTTATATTTACCGAAAACAGACAAAGATTATGACAGGAATCTTGAAATGTAGACTGCTCTCTTTTAACAAAAAAATAAATAAATAATCACCTTCACCAGAGACGGCGGATATGCTACCCAGGGGTCATGGAATACTAAGCAGAGCGATGGGCTATGTTTGCAGGGGGAGCTGGTCAAGTGTTAATTAACACGTCTGGCGTCTGGTGCACCAGAGCCGGTGTAGCCAAAAGGTAAGATGAGGAATCCACACGCACAGGAAAAAAACAAGCAATGCAGCACTCACACAATAACAAAGACAGACACACGTAAGACGATTATGTCTGAGGAAATGAAATGTAAAAAAGCCACTGACACAAAAACAAAATGCTCAGACATATACTTACAAACATAAAAAAACACGTCGAGTGCACAGGCACCCAGGCACTGGCGGGGGGGGGGGGGGGGGGGGGGGGGTCCTATTACTCTGGCACTCCAATGGCTAACAAGATGGATTAGCCAACATTCATCCATACTCCCTTAAGGAGAGCAGGGCAGCACAAACAGCATTTCTGCCATTTCCAAGCAGACCAAACAGCAGAGACAATATGGGGACGCTAATGCTGCCTATGAGGAGATCTAACATGACCAGTGGTAGCATGGTGCGGCTTTAACTGAGCCAGCACTGAGTTTAGCATTTAGCGTTTATTAAATTGCCTCCAGTCCACTGAGAGGAACAGAAGTATGGAATAGAAGACAATGACCTGAGCAAACAACAGCACTGAGGATAATGAACTCAGATCAGTACAGGATCCGTGAGGCTCACAGCTCGGGTAGCAGCTGCTCTAGTGGTGAAGCAACTGAACAAGTAATGAATCCCCCCACTTCTGTAAAATACTTAAACCGTATATCTGGAATTAAAAAAAAAACCTGCACGTGATTCCCTTTGGAAAAATAACACTCATCCAGCATGTCACTGTGCAGAGATAGCTTCCCATTATGCTCCAGCACAGAAGCCCCAAGCAGAGAGTTTATTACCACTTATATAGCACTGAACCGCTCCAGTAGAATGCATGCCTGTGCTGCCAAATGAAGAGGGGCGTCTAGCTGCGACACTGGTGCATGAAGAGGCGACACTTCCACATCAAAAGAATGCAGATTGTGAGTGACTAAGGCCCAGTTCACCACCCCACAAAGTCGTTTGTTGACTTTATTGGCCATTATGACTGTCATGGAGTCCCTTCCAAATGGTCACTCGGGCACACTTAAAGGGTTTTATGCATTCCTCTGGTAAAAGCTCAACATGACAGGGTGAAGGGTTCACATTTTGCACAGGTTCTTTACTAAGCAAATAACAGCTAAATGATAATTGTTACAATAATGATATCACTGTGCTGAACTACTGTCTGTGCCCGGCCGTGTCTTTCCATTTGCTTGGACAGACCCAACATACAGGGAGCTGTTTAGCCTTAGCCAAGACTCAAGGCGAGTTGTTTTTTAATGCGGGGGACAATGTAGACAGGGTAATATATGACAGCTCCCTCCCCTCAGCGTGGCCCCGCCACCCCTCATTCTCAGACAGCGTGCCATCTGGACCCCTGAAAGAAGCAGCCTTGCCCTTGTCAACCACCGGTCACATGAAATAGGAGGGCAAGCTGTCTTTTAGTGCTATTTAACCCATGTGCTTCAGAGGTTGCTTCCCGAATGGTCAATAATGATGTCCTCTATGTGCTTTGTATAAAGTCACGTACACCTAGCATTCATATAATACATACAGAAAATCCCAAACATGCAAAATTGTAACACTGAAAGATCTAGTCCAAACTCTCACATACTACTTGTCTCACACGTTGCCTTTACAATTTCGGGTCCTGTCTGAAGATGTATATGTGAGAACAAACGGCTGCAACCGTGTAACGCTGATCCTGCAGATGTGCCCCCAGCCTACAGCCCAGTCCCAGTAGAGTAACAAGCTGTTCCATCAGCTCTTATCTGCTGTCTGTGATGGGGGACCTCAGACAGACTGCACTCCAATACCTGTGCGGCTTATGCATGTACAGCATGACATTGTACACTGTTTACAATCCACCAAAAGGATTAGATAAGCAACACTACAAGATGACTGCTACAGATGACGCTGTCTCAGAGACTGTGAGCTGTGCATTCAGCCAGAAACACATCTATACTGTAGATGTAGGACCTTATCTGCATCAGAGAAAGATCTTCCTTATTTTTCATCTTTGACCTTGTCTGCTTCTGCCATCTATTGCACTGGAATCAGCCCATTCTCTGGGCAAAACCAAGGGCAACATCTATGAAAAGTAACACAGCACTTTGGGCATTCTTAGGTTCCATACACAGAAAACGGAAGCGGCATCACCTGTTGGTCTCTTTTGGGTCCATGGTCCCAACTTACGAATGAAGATGACACCAGAGCAACAGAGAACCAGCCGTACCCTTAACAAGGTCTCTGAAAATTCAAGAAAAACAGATTTCAATTGAAACTCTGGACCTCTGAGTAAGTGACTGTGCAGCACGTTAACATGAAGTACTCTGGGGTGTGTGTATTTACTGCAGGTTTTTCTCCAAAGTAGCATTCAGGTAGAAGGACAGCTGGGTGCTTCACATAAGGTCTATATGGGATGGTACACGGTGCCCACTGAGGTGTGACGGGCTGAGCTGTAAAGCAAAACAAAGACCTAAGGGATCTTCGGACAGGAAAACTGACCCAAAAAAAGCATCCCCAGCCCACCACTGAATATTTACAAACCATGACAAACTAACCAGTTTCTTCAAGCATGCACATACCGTAATTATGTATAAGCACAAACTGGCTAGCCAATGTCTTAAAGGGTGATGTATTCATGTTATGATATGCATTTGAGAGAAAAAAAAAAACAGAAAATCCAATTACATCCAAAAATTTGAGACTTCACCAAACCATACAATAATGACAGCACAATGCAAACCGGTCAATTTTTTTTTATAGAAAAAGGAAAACAAGCCGAGCCAGCTGTATTAATTCTAGAACTGGCACTCAACAGACTCCTCAGCATTAAAAACCCTGTAAAAAACAAAAGCATTTACAAAAGGAATTTACAAAATAGAAGATTTACATGGAAGCTGTATAGTTAGCAATGCAAACATGCTGTAAAATTTGCATTAGGGTTATAAACCCAAGAAAATCAGCAGCGATCCGACCATTAACCTCCTCCTCCCGCACTCACATACGGACCTCAGTAGCAAACAAAGTAAAGCATGTCCACTTGTCCTACAGATGAACCCAGCAGAATACCCATTTAATGAAGCACAGCTACAGACGGGATCTTTCAATCCCTACAAAATAACATTGGCCTGTGAATCTGCATCATGTACATGTGGATTGGAAGCACTTGCAAACTACCAACGGGCCAGAAGCCTGCTTATTGATTGCAGGCATAGATCTATCATTACAGGGCTGCTAAAATGCCAAGCCCCTTTGCTGAGTAATGCGTTTCCCAGTGTCATGAAGAAAAAGAGCCACATTCTCCTGAGAAAGAACCTTCTAGAACTTAATGCTAACCGTTACATGCTACTTTATTGTTTAAATATTACCAGTTAGCCTTAAAAGATTATGAAACATAAACCGTTCTTTGTGCTTTATTTTAAGGATTAGTAGCAAAGTTTAATCCACTAGTGGTAAAACTGCATGTAAACATTCCATCTTATTTGGTTTATTCTAAACTTTAGAATTCACTGAGCAATTATCTGCAATCCTGTATTGAACAAGCATTATTGTAAGAATATGTATCGAGAGAGTGAGTCACTTCAATGCGCTGGATTGTAAACAGAGCATCATCTTTTCACCAACCTGCGACCCCAAACTGGATGATTCCTAAAATAGTGAAAGGTGGCTTGTAGGCTAATACGGTGTTTTCAGGCACCTGAATACTATCCTTCTCACTTCTCTGTTTGCAGATGTTATCCAATACTTCTGTCTCACATCTATGGGTATTTTATTACTTCCAGTGTCCTACATCCTCTATAAGTGCTGTAGGATTAATGAGATGATGTGAAGATCTTTGTGCAGAGCACCTGTATCTTCAGCTTCTGGCATTACACTTATACCCAAATGGCCACCTTATCTCAATATCCTCCGCATAACAGTCACATGTCTCTGGGTCTTTGAACGGGGCCTTTTAACCCCCAGCTCCAGGAGTGCTGCATGCTGGCTGACCCTGCGCTATGACCCCCAAGCTTGCTCTCGCTTACATACAGTATGTGTCTCTGTGTCTCATGGAAATCATGCTGGGGTAGGCAAAGAGACGCATTCTAATGTACCTGTACTCATGCTTGTGCAAATGTCAAATAAAGCATCATCTTATAGGGCAGGATCCAGTCTGAATTTGTTTCTCCTGACCCGCACATTCTCTTGACCTGAGATTTATTACGGAACATAAATTTGTGCTTCCGAAGAAAAGCATTTCCAGCTCTGCTCTATCTAAATTGTCTACTGAGAGTGTTCTCTTACCCAGTATGGCCATGCAGCTGTAGAAAAGTCTGCTTCCCCTGCCTGCTCTCAGTCATACTGACTTCTGACAGGAACTCTTTCCTTCTAATGCTAAGATATGTGGGAGTGTGTCCCTCAGCCTGAGAATCCATGCAGTGACTCTCTTCACTCGATGCCAGTCTAAGTAATGTTCTGTCAGCTTGTTCACTGGGTCAAAGCAGGGTGTGAATCATCATCATGAGGTGCCTGATTGAATTCCTCACAAGTCACCCTGTTCTTATAATACTTACTAAAGCAGTCACAAGTGACACAGGAATGCCAGTTAAATTAAAATTAAAAGGTTATCGGATACAAATAAGTGAATGTCTCTCATAATAAAATATAATAGTTAATAAACTAGGATGGTATTCAATATATACAGATAAAGGATTTCCCATTTTGAACATTTATTGTTCCAAATGTCGAATGACTGATGATAGAGGAGGCACTCAACTGAAGTGCTGTCACGGTGGTGTTATCTAATAAAAATCTGCTCTCCTATTCATCCCCTCTATCAAATCGGTCAATTCCACCACTTCACCGCCTTAGCTACTGTGTGGCGAGTGTACTGGTGCAGAATGGCTACTGTTACTTTGTCCAGGTGGGTGCTACACTGTGGTGATTGAAGTGACTCCCCAATGCTTCCATAAAAGAGCTGTTGTGAAAAGTGCTATATAAATGCAACATTCATTCACTTACACTGTTTGTAAATTACAATGTTATATGGGAGGGTAAAGTATTCCGAAATAGCCACTACTCTGAGCGCATTCTAAACAGGCCATTCTTTTACTTAAGTCATTTCTAGAAGAAATACTTCTACTCTTTTTTAAAAAAAGAATATGAGCTGCAGACAGTAAAGCTGCATTACACCAGAGAATTTTTTGTGAGACCTAACAATGTATTAAATCAGCAAAGCCAGTGCGGACTGATAGACGTCAGGACCAGAAGTCGCCATGAGAAACTTTTGTCTACTGTCTGGAAACCCCAGGAAGCAATTTTCATTCCTCCGTCATAAAAGTCAAACAGTAAAGTATTGTAGACAAAACAGTTAAAATCTCATACGTAACTGACCTTTTCCTTTCCTGAAAGTAGTTAAAAAATACCATTACTCTAAATCAATATATGTCCTTCGAATTTAAAAGCACGTAAGCGGCACTGTTTAGCCAACACTGCCCTCTAGTGCATTTTTGCCTCCAGTGTTGAGTTTATTCTGAGTCATGCTACAAATAGGGGCACGTCATGCCCACAGGTTTTTATCAAATTTACTAAATATTTACTTCAACCAGTGACTCATTTTATATTGGGGCACATTTTTTGTTAATTTAATTTAAAAAAGTCAACGGGTTCCATCATTTATTTTGCTATAGGTCAAGTTATTATGCTCTTCAAATTAACACTAGGGTACATGATTTTGTATGGTATTTCCATCATTATTTGTCCAAAATAATCATTAAAATACAATTTAAGAACTATCTCACTCATTAACATACGTTAAATTATTCACTTTGTGTGTGTCTGAGAAATCTTAGTCAACTGTGCAACCCATTGACAAAACCCCTATAATTTAACAATGGTTCGTTCCCAAGTCACATGACCAACATCACATGATGTCACGTCCTTAAGAGCGGGGACCTTTAAATGCAGTGTGAAGAGTTTCTTTTCCTCTTTAATATTTCATCAAAATTATTTTCTGCACATAGAGTGGATTAATTGCTTGTCAACTGTGCTGTCAACATGTTCTTGTGTACTTGCTTTAGATTTTATATTTACAAAAATGTAGCGAAATTCTTATTTAAACATGAGTTGATTAAGGTTAAGGTTGATTAAGGTTATGAGGTGACATGTTTGCACCTAGCAGTTAGCACAAGGGCCTAAAATATCAACCAAAATATCAACTGTGTTACCCACTAGGTGTAACACAATTAACAGGGATTAACACAGTTGACGATGTTGGTAGGGTTAATGTCATAGTTTATGTTTACATTCAGTGTTTTAAAAACATTCATTAGCTATTATTATTATACAGAAATTACATGGTAAGACATGAACATGTGCAATTACAATTAAATCTGCAATATACACGTATACCTCTTACAGAATCCATTCAAACAACGTCCATTTGTGTTAATGTACATAGCCCCTAAAGATATAATAGAAAAAAAATCGCAATCGAAAAACAGGACATACAGTAGCAGATGCAACAGGGTGCAGAGCAGGCAAGAGCATCACGCACGTTTCTGTGTGAGTCACACAATTAAGGGCTGCAACGATTCATCGAGTAACTCAAATAATTCGATTATTAAAAAAATCCTCGACCAAATTCTTTGCTTCGATGCTTCGTGTAATCCGCACGACTATGTACTGCTTAGTGATCGCAGTGTTTCACTCGGAGGATTATTATTGTCGCACAGTGTGCTTACGTGTAGCATGTTTGATTTGATGGCGCGATGGAGGAAGGCAGGGAAAACAGCGAGGAAAGTCAGAGAAAAAGACGAAAAATGTCTAAAGTTTGGGACCATTTCAAACAAAAGAAAAGCAAAAATACTATACAGTGTGTCAATTGTAAAACCGAATTAGCTTACCACAATAGCACAACAGCAATGATTCAACATCTCAACAGAAAACACCCTGTCTATGCATCCAGTACACAGAGTGGAACCAATACAAGGTAAGCGCGAGCGCTTCACTCACATTCGCGGCTAAAACAGACCTGCGATAGAAACATATTTATGGGCATTTGTGTGAATAAAAAAGTATAACGAGACTCAGCCCAAGCAGCACATATTATTTCCTCAATAAAAACACTAATAACACAACAGCAGTGAAAATGATGCTGTCGTAGTTAACTAAAATGAGGCTGGAGCCCGTCTATACAGTAACAGCAAGGAGACGGTTCCGTTACAGAGATGGTGAACTCGGGGGGAGTGACGGAAAACAACAGCAGTGCTTGTAATCGCTACTAAACCTTTACTGGTGAGGAGCTGGCGAGAGTCCTTAACCAAACCACCTGTTCAACAAGCTGAAAGGTGAAGAAAAGCGATGATTTCAGCTGCTTCCATCCACCGCCGTTTGTCTTCCATAGCAGCAAAGCTACAGTAAAACCATACGTTAAAATAGAAGCTATTTGTATGCAGATAAACTGTTAGGTTAGTTTGACACAATATTTAAATTTGGCAACTTGCAGCAGGCTGACAGCAGCCATCACACTTTGTCGCAATGATACCTGCAGCATGCAAGGATGAGTCTAATGGGGAGCATGCCTTGGGCCAGTGAAACTCTAAGACACTGAATTATCCAACCGCCACATATGCTCCTTTAAAGGCTTACATACACACTCATTCTCTAACACACAAACACACCCTCTCACTCACATTCAATTACACACAGATGAACATAGCATTCCTATCTCATTCAGGAGATACAATCCTGTCAGAACTTCTTTATGCCTAATATAAATGTACAAGAACACAAACTAAGGCATAAATTAAAATGGCCTTTACTCTAAGATATATGTATACCTTTTTTCAGTAATTTTATTTAACATCATTTTATTTATTTTTGCATTTAAAAAAGTGTTTTTCTTTAAAAAAGCAAAACAAATATGTACATAAATCCACTAAAAGGGTTTAGTTCTTTTGTCAGTTGCTGTATGGAGTTCAATCATTAAAAATGTTCCTAAAACAGAAACCCGTAAGTTATTCACTTTAAGAAAAGTTATGATTGGTGTTTAATAAGACAAAAGTATTTCTTATGTGATTATTCGATTAATCGATAGAATACTCGATTACTAAAATAATCGATAGCTGCAGCCCTACACACCATGCAAGTGTGTCACGCACGTGTGCACCATGTAAACAAAGCCCTATGAATTTAACCATGACATTACTTGGTTACATTGAAGTTAAACATGACATTACACATACCTTCCGGTTTCTCAGAAGAAATGTGGACATTAAGTGAGGCATACCTGTACTTGTATCAACAGATCAATGATTTCATGAAGTATGGATCTTTTTGATAGGATTCAGTGCTTTGAAAGGATGGGTTCAATGATGGATTCATAGTCCAAGATCTCAGAAATGTGAACTGTGTGAAATGAAAAGCAACACAAAAGAACAAAAGAAACTGGAAAATACACTATGAGTAGGATGATGTGGAAAGGACTGTGCTTGAGGAGAATAAATCAGTATTAACAGCATATGTTAATTTATGAGATAATGTTTGATATTTCTGTTGTTTCATGAGTTGTTAAAGGTTTCTTTTTATCTCCTAATGCGTCCTGTCAGTTGTGCTACTCCTGTCAACTGTGTTACTTTGCCAGCTATGGCCTTTTAAATAAAGTTCCGTGTTGTAAATCTTTTACGTTGGCTAAACTGTATTAAATATTCATTCTTGAAGATATTAGCCAACAGAGAATACATTATCAAGCTCAAACTTCAAATTTTCAAATCAGACGGACAAAAAACCTCTAAACATTTAGCACATTATGGAGCTATGTTGTGGAAAGAACTTGACTATTTTACAAAAATGTATAGTGATTTCTTCACTTTTTGGTTGATATGAAATGTACCCCTGATTTCAGAATGAAATTGTAATTCTTCAAATCCAACCCTCACAAATGAATTGGTGTATTTATTTATTTACTTACCAAAAATAGGTACAGCAGTATTTCCCTTTTGGTAATGTAAAAATATAGTATGCTAAATATATAGCCTTATAATTAAAAAGGTATAAATATTGTTCTGCAAATACTGCCCTCTAGTTCATGTTAACATGCTTTGGATTCAGTGCTCTGAGCTGGGATCAAGGCACATTCCTGCATTACCAAATAATCCCATCAAAATTGAGTGTCATGTGATAAATTTTACCTTGGCAGATGTCATCAAAAACCTAATCTATTGTCCCTAACCATGTATCTATCCTATTATAGTGACCACTGAGAACCACCTGTGCTTAACAACAGGGCCTGTGACCATGGACAATGTACTGATATGTTCCTGTGTGCTGGAGTCATAATAAGGGTTCTTCCTCTATCTCAACAGACTCCATACTTACAGGGAAGGAGGAAGAGCACAAGGGACACAGATCTGCTACAGACACAATTATGAATAATAATCTGAGGGAAGATGGTCAGACTGATGTAGAGAAACATACCCTAGGACACCAGCCAGAGGGACAGATGCATCTTGGAGAGGAACTTGAAGGTGGATACCCTGCCATAAAGTACCTGTATTATTGTGTATTTTTTGTTAAGGGACATGTTATAGATACAAGACATTGGAACATGCAAAGATGCAATTCCATGCTGTAAACTGGCTCTGGAGCTACCCGCCACGTTGCGATGTTCTGAAGTGTCATGGAGTGGGCATGTCCAGATGGTTAAAGGCGTCTTCAGTCCAAATTCCAGCTGTCCAATAGACGTGTAAGCTGCTAAGGCCCGTCCACCCGTTAAAGCAGTGCCAAAAGTCAGAAGCAAAAAAGCATTCCAAAAGCAAAAAAAAATTAAAAAAATCAGAAAGCAAAGAAAAACATTCCAGAAGTAAAACAAATTAGAGAAGGAAAAAATTTTATTCGACTTTTTTGATATTTGGAATACATATTTTCATTCTGATACTTAATTTGCTTGCGGTTTTCAAAAACTTGATTAATATTGGCACAAAATTAACTCCATAGACTTTCCCCAGTAAAGTACAGCCTATGCACTAACAATGACAAATAACACTAAAGGGTCATGTAAAGGGTATCTGTACAAGGGATACCGAGTACATGTAAAATATTCAGGCATAATACAACAGCAGAATCACATATTAACAACAAATAACAGAGTCATGATAAACTTTACTGCATCTTACTCCTAACACAATTATTACTCTACAATCTCTGTAGCCTAATATACTGTAACACAGCGATACGGTTGTCAATACACAAATTACGTTACGACTGCACCAAGCGATAAACTAAAATGTGCTTTCTTTTTATATCAAGTTACACACCTGAGGAAATAAGGAAGACTTCACAACTAAATAAACTAAACTATCTTCAGAAACCAGCACGCCTGGGTTGTTTTGTCTCGTTCGCAGCTCTGAAGCTCCACACTGATTTGCTGAGAGATCACGTGACCTGCTTTAGTCAGTGGAAAGTCTTAAAGGCGCCTCACCCTCCATCTCTCTTGTATAAGTCTACAATCTAGGCCTGCATTTATGCATTTAAGTATTACAACTTAGAGTATAGTCTAAAAACAAATGAATGGAACACAACACACTCAAATGTCTTGCAGAAGTGTTAACCGACATATGTCAGGGTCAGTGCCCATCTGATCCTGCCCTTTGTGTCTTTTCCCCATTTGGTCAGTCAGAGTCAGTAGCCATCCTATTTTGTCGGTTCTTGCCTGAAAAACCTTGTTTTCCGGTTTCTACCAGGACTGCTGCTTAGCTCGTTGGGTTGAACATGTGGCTGAGATGGGTATCCTCCAGTCATGGGTTTAAAGTTGGCCTTGGAGTAACTTTATTAATTCACTATAATTGATTGTCTTTCTGGTTGTTCCGTTTAGTTTTTTCAGTCATTGGTTTGCTCTGCTTGTTATGATGGTCTGCATCATAACCTTAGTATTTAGTTCCCAGTATGTAGTAATGTTTCAGAGTTGTGGTATTTGTTAAAGTTCCCTAGTTTCTCTGCTTGTTAATTGTTAAGTTCCTCCTCTTGTTGCCTATTTGTTTGTCCTGTGCTGATTAGGGAATTGTCTCGTGTCACACCTGCCCTCTCGTTAGCCAGTTAGTTGTTTGTACTTAAGTGCTTGTGTCTGCTCTGTTCATTGGTAACTGTGCTTTACGTTGTTCTTTCTCCTAGTTCTCTTCTTTGTGTTGACCGTTTCCTTTTTATGGTAGTTTATTGTTTAGTTGATTTTTTTTTCTCTTCAAGTTTCGTTCTCACCCCTAATGGTTGTTATTTTCCAGAGAGACACAAAAAAAGGCATGGAGGAATTGATGGGATTTCCCTCATTCTGGTTTACTGTGTAGGTACAAATGGTTCACATGAATACAGATTTCTTCATGAAGACCATGAAAAACAATGACCTAGTGAAGGCCAATGTGGCGTGCAGGCCTATTAATTTAGTTTGCATTGCCAGCCATAAGTCAGACTCGTTCCTGGTGGGTGTTGGACTCTGCCAGAGCTGCCCTATGTCACCAGTTCTGTTCATAATGTTTACGGACAGAATTTCTAGCCATAATCAAGCGGCAGAGGGGGAGCAGTTCGGGTGCCTGAGGATGACATGTTTGCTTTTTGTCGATGATAATAATCCTCCGAGTGAAACACGGCGATCACTAAGCAGTACATATAGGATGAGGAGCTTGAACATTCGGGAGGGGTTCAAAGTAGAGCCGATGCTTCTCTGCATGGAAAGGAGCCAGTTGAGGTGTTCAGGCATCTATGCAGGATGTCTCCTGGATGGCTCCCTGGGAAGGTGTTTTGGGCATATCCTGGAGAGATTGAATCTCTGGGCATCCCTGCTTAGAACGCTACCCCCACAACCTGACCCCGGATAAGTGGCACAAAATGGATGGATAACACTCAAATGTCTTGCATTAAACTAGTGTTAACTGAAAAATCTGAGATTTTCCAAGTAACTGGCTTCAGCTGAAGCATTGTGCAAATGAGAAATTAAAATCTGGCCATACTGCTGGATCTTTTATGTTAAGAGTAGCTCTGTTCCAGCGATATATAAAAAGGCATCAAAGAACTCATGGACATGTTCTTGCTCTTGATTCCTGTGTAGGTTCGGATGACTCGCATGGACCCTGAATTCTTTATGAAGACCATCAGAAACAATCATTTAGTGAAGGAAAATGTGGCATGCAAGCCCATTATTGAGGACGTCTTAAAGACGACGTATGAACTGGGTGATAAAAGTGTATATTCAGACTTTATAAACCCGATGATCCGCCCATGCCTGCCCTCTGACATCTTGTTGGCTATTGGTGGTGGGGATAACCTCCCAACTAATCGTATCGATGCCTACGACAGCCGTGCCGACCGCTGGGTGGATGTGACCCAGGAGGAGGAGAGTCCCTGGTGCTTCCATGGCACCGTATATCTGAATGGATATGTGTACTGCATTGGGGGGCTTAACAACCTAACCTGCACCAATACCACGCGCGGGTTCGACCCCATTGCACGGACGTGGCAGCAGGTGGCCCCGATGAACTCGTGCCGCTGTAATGCTAGTGTGGTGGCACTGGATGGCTACATTTACGCCAAGGGCGGCCGTGACGGCCTTACGCGCCTCAACTCTGCCGAGCGGTATAACCCGGAAACAAATGAGTGGACGGTTATCCAGCCCATGCAGGAGCGGCGAAACGCTGCCAGTGCCACCACACTGAATGGCAAGGTAGGTTAATGGGAGGGCATCTGACTGTGTGTACCCTCATTTTCCCCTCGAAATTGAATATTTTACAGATTCAGCAGCTCTTATTCTCTTCAAATTACTAAGTTCAGTAACCTAATGTATTTGGATGAAACATAAATAACTTTGCATTACTGGTCAGCATTAGTAGCACATGGGGTAGCACTGTGTTCTCTGGCTCTGTGTTTGTGCAGTTCAGCTCACAGCCCAAGGCTTGTGAGATAGACGAACTGGTGTTCCGACACCAGCTTTCCCCAATTCCGTTCCGGGGGGGCCAGATTCCAAAGCGATTAGCAGATTTCCCCATTCAAACACACCTACTAAACCTGAAAATGAGCTGATTATGGTGTATTCCAGAAGGGAAATCTGCACACTTTTGGATTTTGGCTGTATCTGCCTGAAATTGCGGAACCTTGTCCTACACCATTCATAGCGCATACAGGGGGTCCTCAGGTTACGACGTCTTAACATACGACTTTTTGAGTTTACGATACACACTCCCACAAAAACTAAAAATTGAGACTTGTGTTTTGGTTTACGCTGTTAGCGTCTTACTTGTGGACTACATGGGCGAACTAGTTTGGCTACGCGCGGCAGAAGAGTACGCCAGACATTGTAAAGAGATCAGAAAAAGGGGGTGTTATGGCTTACACCAAAATCTGGGTAACGTCACTGTCGTAGGAACGGAACTGTGTCGCAACCCAAGGACCCGCCTGTAATTTTATGTTTTTGTCACAATGAACTTTACCTGTAAATCCCCTACCTCCTCCTGCCGTGTGCTTCATGGGGTAAGCTCCATGTACACCATGACTATGTACTGAATAAAATTTTATGGAAGATGGATGGATTCAACATGAATTAGCTTAATATACATATACTCTTTCTAGATCACCATCCCCAAATATATACAGCATGACAGACTTCACGTTTTAACTGATTTTCCTAGATATACATCTGTGGGGGCTACAGCGGAATTGAGAGCTTTTCGACTGTGGAGTGGGGAATGGAGTACAGTCGCTCCAATGAGCACTACCCGATATGGCCATGAAGTCACTGCATATCAGGGGAAAATCTATGCGGTGAGTAACTCCAGTCAAATCTCACGTTTTACCAATGAGACTCACAGTTGTTTTGTCTTTGCTTTTGTGTCACGGATTGTGATGCACTTAAAACCAAACAAAACAGTTCAGTATCAGAAATACAGTACCTGCTGCGAAGGCTTATCTGAATACACATAAAAATATACAGCACCCTCTTTAACCTTCCTGCATTCATTTCTGGGTTATAAACACATCTGCTACAAACTTGGGTAGAAAAAAAAGAGATTCTGGTTATATTCTATAGTTACAGGCATAACTGGTCAGATTGTTGTGTTTTTCAGTGTCTGTTTAATCGCAATTGTTATTTTTTAGTGATAATAAAAAAGCAAAATGGATGAGCATAAGGAGTCTTTTTTGATGGCTGACAGATTTCACTGAATTGTACAGATTTTCCGTCGCTCAAATCTCTGTTTCTGTTGCAGTTAGGTTGACATGTATGTTGAACACAAATGAGTTAAGCTTGTGTCATATATAGACAATTGGAGGTTTTAAGGCACCTGCTTTCATAGGAGTAATATTCCTTAAGAGTTCATGACTTTGAGGGTAGTTCATATTTGCTTATGTCTTTGGTACCCGAGTGATTACTGTTGGTGTTTCTCAGGTGGGTGGTTCCAACGGGCCTGTTCACCTACAGACCATGGAGGCCTATGACCCAACGACGAACCGCTGGCATGCTGTGGCCTCCATGTCCACACCGCGCACCGAATTTGGCATCGCAGTAGTGGATGATCTGCTGTTTGTTATGGGTGGCTATGATGGACTCGGAGTCACTAACAAGGTGGAGTGTTACGATGCGGCGACAGACAGCTGGTACCGTGCGCAGAACATGAACAGAGCCAAAAAGCACTTCAGCTGCTGCGTACACAAAAAAGCAACAAGAAACTAATGGGAATTCTCTTGTTCTGGTTTTCTGTGTAGGTGTGAATGGCTCGCATCGATGTCAAGAACTTTATGAAGATCATCAAGAACAATGACATAGTGAAGGCCGATATGGCATGCAGGCCCATTATCATCGAAGTTTTGAGGACCATCTATGAACTCGATGATAAAAGTGTATATTCAGACTTCGAAAACCCGATGATCCGCCCATGCCTGCCCTGACATCTTGCTGGCTATTGGTGGCTGGGATACCCTCCCAACTAATCATATCGATGCATATGACAGCTGTGCCGACCGCTGGGTGGAGGTGACCCAGGAGGAGGAGAGCCCCTGGTGCTTCCATACCACCGTATATCTGAATGGATACGTGTACTGCATTGGGGGGCTTAACAACTTAAACTGCACTAATACCACGCGCAGGTTCAACCCCATCGTACGGACGTGTCAGCAGGTGGCCCCGATGAACTCGCACCGCAGTCATGCTAGTGCGGTCGCGCTTGATGGCTACATTTATGCCATGGGCAGCCGCGAAGGTTTTATGCGCCTCAATTCAGCTGAGCGCTATGACCCAGAAACAAATAATTGGACAGTAATCCAGCCCATGCAGGAGCAGCGAAACGTCGCCAGTAAGCACTCCACGATATGGCCATGGAGTCGCTGTATACAAGGGGAAAGTCTATGCGGTGAGTGACTCCTTTCTTGTACCTTGAAGTAAAGGTGTCAAGTCTCATGTTTTACTCATGAGACTCGCGTCTTTTTTTGTCTTTGCTACAGTGTCATGGATTGTGGTGCACAAGCAAAAAAAAAGGTACAGTATCAGAAATAACCTGCTGCAAAGTCTTATCTGAATACTAGGCATATAACGATGAATTGCGTATCAGTAAAAAAAATCTGTAAATGTATGACGATTTAAGCCGGCTGATGTGGAGTACTTCACGGTACTTTACGTAACAGAAAAAGTGGTGTAATATTTCATTTGATTTCACAACATCAGTTCGACATCAGATGTCACTGCGTGTTCACGTTTTTGGTTTTGACCGAACACCAGATGGCAAGTGAATTTGAAATTGAGAACACACCCCTCGATCTTAAATTGAAACGAACATGGCAAGAAAAGCACAGACAAGACAAATACTGCATGCATACATTGTAAAGGACCGATAACATAAACAAATAGCACAATGAATATGCTTCAGCATGTCTACCGGCACCACGGTGAACTCGATTCACCACCGCCAGAGAGGAAATTATTAAAAGGACAAACCACGCTAAGAAGCTGCACATGCAAACCTTAGTTTATTTGGTAACGCTTAATATAAAAGTGCACCTTCATAATGCATTCATATAATTCAGTGCACCTTCATAGTGCATTTATAGAACATTCATAAGCAGCATGCAAGTACACCTTAACATCCTAACATCCCGTAACAGCTTTAATATACATTAATAACAAACATTTCACGATTATACAATTGTAATGTTATTATATAATGTTTGTCGTTAATGTATGTTACAGTCATTATGGGATGTTAGGATGTAAAGGTATACATGCATGATGTTTATTTCTGAATACTTAATACATTATGAAGGTGTACCGAATGTTTTATGAATGCGGTATAAAAGCATTATGAAAGCGCAGTTTATGTAAAGCGTTACTGTTTGAAGGTTTTTCTTTACTTTTGATTTGGGATTTTTCTAAACAGTTTTTTTAATTCAATTTAAATTTTAATTCAAAAAGTTGATATTTGCCTATTCCTTCAATATATGAGTGATCACTTACCTTTGATGTCTAACAGGTGGGCGATACCAACGGGTTTCATCACCTGCAAAGTATGGAGGCGTATGACCCTGTGATGAACCGCTGGCATACTGTGGCTCCCATGTTCACGGCACGAAGCCACTTTGGCATCGCAGTGGTGGATGACCTGTTGTTCCTGTTGGGAGGTTATGATGGGTTCGGAGTTACGAAGAAAGTTGACTGTTATGATGCGGAGACAGGCAGCTGGTTCAGCGCACAGGATATGATAACAGCCAATGAAACCTTTGGCTGTTATGTAGTGCCTGCGCTGCCCTGCATCATAAAGTACGCTTCACCACGTTAGTCTCAGAAGGCCACCCAGGAGATAAACCCATCTGCCCCCAACAGCCTGCCCAGTATGCATCCTCATTTACTCCCCTGCCGAATTTTAAAATTAATACTGTTCACAGAAAGTCTTGCAATACTTGCTTACATACAGTGGAAACAAAACATGTTCAGTCTAACACCGACGTGGGGGCCCCATGCATGTATTACAGTGTCTCTGGCTATTTTTGGTTCCCTGTGCTCCTGTTGTCCTGGGCTCCCAGATCTCACCTGACCAGAGCCTTAACACCGTAGCTGCTGGTTACATCAGAACTGATCTGCACCCTCATCAGTCCAAACTACATTATATTGGTAAGCAGGTGCATGTACACACAAATTTCCTCTTAGCATTCCCAATCAAATATTTCCAAGTGTCACCATTGAACTGCTGTAGGATGTTTCCATGATTACTAAATACCCATGTCTGACCCATACATGAGTGACCCCCCACCTACACAGGCAGGCAGCTTCAGTGAATTACTTCTGTTATTTTCCTCTGTCATTTTTTGAGACCATGATACTAATAGATACCCCTGCACTTTACCATACAGAGACATCTGGAAGCTGTGGAGGGCATCCGTGCTCCTTTGGCTATGGACAGACTGAGGCAGCTGACAAGGAGAATTGGATGATTAAAAAATATGAAATATCAAATCAGCTGTGTTGTGGAATTGTGTTTTTTAGTTAAAGGCTTAAACAAACATGTAATTGTATTCATCATACCATATACAACTAGCCAACTAGTTCCTTCACTCCGCTGTAACGGATTTTGAGAAAATTGTTTTAGCTACACCAGGATAATTGTCGTTTTGCACTTCAGGAAGGACATAAAATCGAATCCCTGATGTACCCTTATGTACTCTGATTATGAGGGGGCTACCCTGAGACCTTTTCCCTCTTGTCTAAAGTTCTTAATTAAAAAATTTAACTTAATTTTTAAAGCTTCCCTTTCAATTCTGTAAATTTGCTCCCAAGCAGAATGATACGTATATACACACTTGTATATATATTAATCCTGGTTAAGGAAGTTTTTTTTTTCTTCTTCAATAAAGTTCGTTGTCTCGGTAATTTTGTATTAAACCGGCTACAATGGAATCGAACTAAAGTCAAATGAAATGGTTGTTGTTACCATATCATTACTGCTAGATTAGGTAATTTATTCTGTACATCAGTACAGTCACATTTATTCAAAACAGAACTCACCGGCTCGTTCTGACTACTGTTCATTTTCCCGTATAGAGTCCTGCTCTGGTACCTTCGTCTTCTTCAGTGGTTTCTTTACTGGAAGCCCAGGATTGGTTACCTTGCCTGCAGCTTTATGATTGGGTAGAAAATGAATTTGATTGGTGGCTATGCGAGCAAATATTTATCTGCAAATCGCTAGGCAAGTTAGTTCCAAAATTGTTTATGTGCGCAAGTCTCCGCCTGGGTTACACGTGTGTGGAGTTTGCATGTTCTCCCCATGTCGCCGTGGGGTTTCCCCCCCCCACAGTCCAAAGACATGCTGAGGTTATTTAGAGTTACTAAATTGCCTGTAGGAGTGCATGTGTGAGTGTGCCCTGTGATCAGCTGACCCCCAGTCCTGGGTTGTTCCCTGCCTCGCGCCCATAGCTTCCGGGATAGGCCCCAGACTCCCCGCGACCCAGACGGATAAGCGGTTTGGACAATGTATGGATGGAATGAAATGTGTTCAATAAGTTGCAGAAAATTGTGTTCAATAAGAGCAAATTTCTTTTTATGGGTGCAGATTGGAAAGTACACATACAAGTACCTAAGGCACTGTTCTGACTCCATAGAGGAGGGTTGGAATTGTGAAATTATATAAAAACAGAATAAAGTTTGATAGATAAATAAATTAGGCGACAGCGCCAGTTAGCGACTTCTAGCGACTTTGGGACAGCCAATAACTACTTTTCTTGCTGAGAAGTTGGCAACAGTGCATAGAAATGCTTATAGGTCTTCGTCAGTCACGTGTCTGCACTGTCTGACACGGCCCCATTCGCCATTTTGAGTGTATCGTGGATGTAAACGTTTTTTTTTTAAACAAACATTTCTTATTCAGTGTTTTTTTTTCTCCACAAAAATGTAATGTTTTATGTTATCATTAATAAGACATTTTGATTACCAAAACGCACTAGTAATTTAGGTGTTTAAGAAAGGAAGAGTGTCAAGAACACCACAAAAATGTCATTGAATAGACATAACATTATTGGTCATATTTAAAATAAAATATAAGTGGCAAGCAAAATACAGACTCGGTAACAATGAGTTTATACAGATCCTTCCAGACATGAGGAACGTTAGAAACCGTACTTGCAAATGTTTCTAAACTTAAACTATACTTGGGCATTGGTTTGTCAGGGCACAGCCCAGTGACAGCTTTATCCAGCATTGTGGCTTATAATCCACGCACGCGGATATACACATATACACACTGATAAACGTGTTGTTAGTTTTGCTGTTTACCTTTGTCTTTAAAAAGCATTCACTCTGTAACGCTAGTTTAACACGAACAGATTAACCCATTTCTGAACCCATTTTCTGTTCGTGTTCGTCCATTCTGTAGTGAGGCTAGCTTGCCAGAGTAGGTTAACCAATGTGAAAATACCAACTTTTGAAGACAAAAAAAAAATGCATATTCAGTAATACTACTTAAACAAAAAATTCTTACCTGCCTTTAAGAAAATGCCGAGAGCAAACACGCATTAGAGAGACACCGTGCTGACATTGATCTCCCTCCGTTTCATCGCTGCGACTCAGGCCACCCGACGCCTCTTCGTTACCTCTTTTACCTGCTGTCCGCATCCTATTTACCAAGTGGGAACTCGAAAAAATCTCATGTTATGGTCCACCTTTCTGCCATTTCTACCATGTCATTTAGTATGAAAGCCTTTCACACAGCACGAGAGTCCCATCTTACCAAAGATAATGCCGGACGCATATGTTGCCACTAGAGTTGTATATAACCAAAATGGCAATTCAACCCACAATACACTGCGGCTATAGCGAGTATGACGTCAACTGTCAAAGACCGATTACTTTGTTGTAGAATCAGTTTGAAATACAAAATCAAAAATTAAACTAAAATTAAAATTAGAGGGTGTATGATTTTATTTATATCGTTAAATATTCTTTATATACAACTTATACTGTTTTTTTATTCAAGTCCAATTGGACAAAAGTCCAACGCTAGTTTCAAACTGGCCAGTTTCACCGTAAGACATATGCTATAAAATTATTGAATTTGGACTCTTATGTGCTCTGTATTTCGTAAGGAGAATTATGACTTCTTCATGTGTAAATTTTTTAAAAAAATCTTTAGGTTAACAAACACCCATACCTCATCTCTGGCGTCAATTTCACATGAAAGACATAATACACTTCTAGGTTAAAAAAAAAAAAGTTTTCATCTGTTTTCGTGTCTCCATGGAGATCTACAGCAGTGAAACTGGACCTCTGTTGCCATTATATGGTAAAGAAAAGTTACCCAGTGTAATGTAAAGGATGGCCCTTCATAGTGAAACAGGTGGAGTGCATTAGTCAATGTGAAAATTATTATAGTCTATAACGTTTAGTACCGGGGCGAATTTGACTGCAAAACAGCACAATAAGATTGGCGATACTTGACGGATTAATTTTCCATACAAACTTATCTGAAGTAGATATAAGGCCAGTAGTATAAAGTTCAGACATCATTTTAGTAACTTTCTCCGTTTACCGCTGATTGAAGACAAGTTCCACGGCTTGATATGACCAGTCAGCTAAAGTTAGCTGCCAAGCTAGACAAATTCGTTGCCCTGCCGTTGTTTGTTGCGCGTGAACCCTGTTTGTATTCCTTGAGCTCGAGCCTTACATGTAGCAGAACGACTGTCAAGCATCCACATTAAATTACTAAGTTTACCACGAAATTACCACAAATTTGATAGACATACCTAGCGAGCACACTTCTTAGGGTGACAGGACACGGCTACCTTTTGAGCAATGTTGCTGACAAATGTTTCTCGGGCACTTTCCTATTGATATTGGGCTACAAAGTTCTATTTGAAAACCTTCAATCAGCAGCTGGCAACTTTTTGCGATCATCTAGATCCAGCAGCTGAATTGCCCTGTGGTTGAAATTCTTCTCACAGATACAGAGAATATAAATCTGTAGCTATTTATAACCCAAATTTAAACGATATTTTTTTCATCCCAAATAACTAAGCAACGCCTGTAGAAGGACATTACTAAGACTAGATACAAAATGTGTATACAGTAGTCGAAAAGCATGGAGAACAGCAAGTTAGTTCCGGTAATATCAGACAGTGATATTGATTGGTTGTCCACCGTGAAAACGTCTTTCTTTGCGGTAGTAACTTTATTTAGTAGCTTCTAACTACGATGTAATTTAAGCGGCAGTGGTGCAACCGACAAAGAACGCTCCGCTAGTTTCAACGTAAGATATAAGGTATACTTTACATCCGACTTTACGAAAGAACTTAAGCTAAGCTGGTGCAACCCACCACTAGTCAATGGCGGAACAACTGCACACAAGGCCACGGGCCAAAACACCGTCCGGGCTTCCTCGAGTTTTAAAATGGAGGTACGGGATCACAAAAAAAACTTAACGACATGGAGCGAGAAATAATGTCTCCAGCTTTCCAAGTTTTCAACAAGCTGCGCCTGTTTCAGAGTTGGGGTATTTGTTAAAGTTCCCTAGTTTCTCTGCTTGTTAATTGTTAAGTTCATCCTCTTGTTGCCTATTTGTTTGTCCTGTGCTGATTAGGTAATTGTCTCGTGTCACACCTGCCCTCTCGTTAGCCAGTTACTTGTTTGTACTTAAGTGCTTGTGTCTGCTCTGTTCATTGGTAACTGTGCTTTACGTTGTTCTTTCTCCTAGTTCTCGTCTTTGTGTTGACCGTTTCCTTTTTGTGGTAGTTTATTGTTTAGTTGATTTTTTATTTATTTTTTTCCCTCTTAAAGTTTTGTTCTCACCCTTAATGGTTGTTACTTTCCAGAGAGACACAAAAAAGGCATGGAGGAATTGATGGGATTTCCCTCATTCTGGTTTTCTGTGTAGGTACAAATGGTTCACATGAATACACATTTCTTCATGAAGACCATGAAAAACATTGACCTAGTGAAGGCCAATGTGGCGTGCAGGCCTATTAATTTAGTTTGCATTGCCAGCCATAAGTAAGACTCGTTCCTGGTGGGTGTTGGACTCTGCCAGAGCTGCCCTATGTCACCAGTTCTGTTCATAATGTTTATGGACAGAATTTTTAGCCATAGTCAAGCGGCAGAGGGGGAGCAGTTCGGGTGCCTGAGGATGACATGTTTGCTTTTTGTCGATGTTAGCATTCTTGAGCTGTGACCTGCAGGATGTACTGGGCCAGTTTGCAGCTGAGTCTGAAGTGGATGGGATGAGGATCAGCACCTCCTAGTCTGAGGCTATTGTTCTCGTCTGGAAAAGGGTGGATTGCCTTCTCTTCTGTTGGGGAATGAGTTGCTGCCTCAGGCAGATAAGTTTAAGTATCTCAGGGTCTTGTTCATGAGTGAAGGAAGAAGGGAGTGGGAGATTGGTAGACGGATTGGTGCAGCGTTGGCAGTAATATGGACACTGCAGTGTTCTATTGCGGTAAAGAGGGAGCTGAGCTGGAAGGCAAAGCTTTCAATTTACTGCTCGGTTTATGTTCCTACCCTGACCTGTGGTCATGATAGTGACTGGAAGAATGAGATCTGATATACAAGCAGCAAAAATGAGTTTCCTCTGCAGGGTGTCTGGGTTCAGTCTTAGAGAGAGGATGAGGAGCTTGGACATTCGGGAGGGGCTCAAAGTAGAGCCGATGCTTCTCTGCATGGAAAGGAGCCAGTTGAGGTGTTCAGGCATCTATGCAGGATGTCTCCTGGATGGCTCCCTGGGAAGGTGTTTTGGGCATATCCTGGAGAGATTGAATCTCTGGGCATCCCTGCTTAGAACGCTACCCCCACAACCTGACCCCGGATAAGTGGCACAAAATGGATGGATAACACTCAAATGTCTTGCATTAAACTAGTGTTAACTGAAAAATCTGATATTTTCCAAGTAACTGGCTTCAGTTGAAGCATTGTGCAAATGAGAAATTAAAATCTAGCCATGCTGCTGGATCTTTTATGGTAAGAGTAGCTCTGTTCCAGCGATATATAAAAAGGCATCAAAGAACTCATGGACATGTTCTTGCTCTTGATTCCTGTGTAGGTTCGGATGACTCGCATGGACCCTGAATTCTTTATGAAGACCATCAGAAACAATCATTTAGTGAAGGAAAATGTGGCATGCAAGCCCATTATTGAGGACGTCTTAAAGACGATGTATGAACTGGATGATAAAAGTGTATATTCAGACTTCATAAACCCGATGATCCGCCCATGCCTGCCCTCTGACATCTTGTTGGCTATTGGTGGCTGGGATACCCTCCCAACTAATCGTATCGATGCCTACGACAGCCGTGCCGACCGCTGGGTGGATGTGACCCAGGAGGAGGAGAGCCCCTGGTGCTTCCATGGCACCGTATATATAAATGGATGTGTGTACGGGATTGGGGGGCTTAACAACCTAACCTGTGTTGGGAACTTTTTCAGAGACCAGGAGACGTTGGGATAACATTCAAGCAGAAGTTACTCTTTATTGAGAACTCGCAGAGCGTCGCTGTAGTCATCCAAGTCTGACTAAAAACTCAGCTCTGGAGAGTTTATACTTTACAAGAGGGGGAGGATACAAAGAGGTGGAGACCATCTAAACAAAGCATAGTCTAGTACAGGAGTCAGCCTGGTAACGGAAGTTCCCCAGCCTTGATCTCCTCAGCATAACGGTGGCTTTCAAATGCATAGGTGCTAATCTAATCAGCCTGACAGTATCACCCAAACCTTTACATACTCATAGAGACAAAGGCACAGCCGGGCCTTGAGATTAGCATTCCCATTGACTGTGGGACCCTACCCAGTGGTCAGGAAGTACATAAAGACAAAAGGTTAATGTCTCTGACACCTGGGGTACAAGACTTGATCTGCTTAGAATGTCACCAATTTTACCTCAAAATGTAAAACCCAATGTACATAACTTGTTCAGTTTGTGTACTATTACGTTGGAAGCTAGATTTAACATTTTATAAATTTGTAATCCTACACCTGCACCAATACCACGCGCAGGTTCGACCCCATCGCACGGACGTGGCAGCAGGTGGCCCCGATGAACTCGTGCCGCTGTAATGCTAGTGTGGTCACGCTCAATGGCTACATTTACGCCATGGGCGGCCGTGACGGCCTTACGCGCCTCAACTCTGCCGAGCGGTATAACCCGGAAACAAATGAGTGGACAGTAATCCAGCCCATGCAGGAGCGGCGAAACGCTGCCATTGCCACCACACTGAATGGCAAGGTAGGTTAATGGGAGGGCATCCGACTGTGTGTACCCTCATTTTCCCCTTGAAATTGAATATTTTACAGATTCAGCAGCTCTTATTCTCTTCAAATTACTAAGTTCAGTAACCTAATGTATTTGGATGAAACATAAATAACTTTGCATTACTGGTCAGCATTAGTAGCACATTGGGTAGCACTGTGTTCTCTGGCTCTGTGTTTGTGCAGTTCAGCTCACAGCCCAAGGCTTGTGAGATAGACGAACTGGTGTTCCGACACCAGCTTTCCCCAATTCCGTTCCGGGGGGGCCAGATTCCAAAGCAGATTTTCCCCGTTCAAACACACCTACTAAACCTGAACATGAGCTGATTATGGTGTATTCCAGAAGGGAAATCTGCACACTTTTGGATTTTGGCTGTGTCTGCCTGAAATTGCGGAACCCTGTCCTACACCATTCATAGCGCATACAGGGGGTCCACAGGTTACGACGTCTTAACATACGACTTTTTGAGTTTACGATACACACTCCCACAAAGACTATAAAAATTGAGACATGCGTGTTTCGGTTTACGCTGTTAGCGTCTTACTTGTGGACTACGTGGGCGAACTAGTTTGGCTGCACGCAGCGGAAGAGTACGCCAGACATTGTAAAGAGATCAGAAAAAGGGGGTGTTATGACTTACACCAAAATCTGGGTAACGTCACTGTCGTAGGAACGGAACTGTGTCGTAACCCAAGGACCCGCCTGTAATTTTATGTTTGTGTCACAATGAACTTTACCTGTAAATCCCCTACCACCTCCTGCCGTGTGCTTCATGGGGTAAGCTCCATGTACACCATGACTATGTAATGAATAAAATTTTATGGAAGATGGATGGTGTGGTGCAGGCCAACAGAAAGGGGCAGGGATCCAGTTGTGCGTGCAACCTGAGGTTTTATTAGAAGCACGGTAGCGAAAGTACAGGTAGGGACGATCGAGGAGAGGAGTCGAGGTCGGATAGCGGGGTTCAGAAGCCGGGAGGTCTGTCCTACAAAGAAACACAAGACACGAGAACACGGGGTGCGGGAAGCAAGAGGCGCCGGTCTCAGCAGGGAAGACGGTTCAGGTACAGGAACGGGTCTGGGGAGAGGAAGAGGAATAGGTATGGTAAGTACACGGGGAAAACAGAGCAGGGAGGAAGCAATGGGAAGACGAAGCACAATAGATCGCTCAGCAAGGCACATTAGCATGGCTCAATACTTCGCACCGTCTTACTGGTGCCCGGTGCTTAAAACTGTTTCCCTATCAGTCTCCTGTGAAACACCCGGCGAGTTATGCCCCTGGGGCGTGGTCGAGGCGGAGCCCCCGGCAGAGTCCGTCGATGTGGGCGTGACAGATGGATTCAACATGAATTAGCTAAATGTACATATACTCTTTCTAGATCTCCATCCCCAAATATATGCAGCATGACAGTCTTTACGTTTAAACTGATTTTCCTAGATATACGTCTGTGGGGGCTACAGCGGAATTGAGAACCTTTCGACTGTGGAGTGCTATGACCCACACAGTGGGGAATGGAGTACAGTCGCTCCAATGAGCACTCCCCGATATGGCCATGAAGTCACTGCATATCAGGGGAAAATCTATGCGGTGAGTAACTCCAGTCAAATCTCACGTTTTACCAATGAGACTCACAGTTGTTTGTCTTTGCTTTTGTGTCACGGATTGTGATGCACTTAAAACCAAACAAAACAGTTCAGTATCAGAAATACAGTACAGTTTTAAGGCACCTGCTTTCATAGGAGTAATATTCCTTAAGAGTTCATGACTTTGGGGAAAGTCACATTTGCTTATCCCTTTGGTACCTGAGTGATTACTGTTGGTATTTCTCAGGTGGGTGGTTCCAACGGGCCTGTTCACCTACAGACCATGGAGGCCTATGACCCAACGACGAACCGCTGGCATGCTGTGGCCTCCATGTCCACACCGCGCACCAAATTTGGCATCGCAGTAGTGGATGATCTGCTGTTTGTTATGGGTGGCTATGATGGACTCAGTCACTAACAAGGTGGAGTGTTACGATGCGGGGACAGACAGCTGGTACCGTGCGCAGATCATGAACAGAGCCAAAATGCACTTCAGCTGCTGCGTAGTGCCTGCGCTGCCCCACATCGTACGGTACGCTGCACCTCGTTAGTCTCTGACGGCCACCCAGGAGGAGTGCCCCCAACAGCCTGCCCAGTATGTAACCTCATTTACACCCCCCTCCCCAAATTATTTCTCCAGTGCTGAAAGAAAATCTTGCTTAATTTTGTAAATTGCAATGTAGCTACTCGGTGGAAACATCAAGCATGTTCAATCTAACACTGATGTGGGGGCTCATGCATGTGTAACTGTTTTTATGGCTATTTTTCCTGTGCTGCTAGAGTCCTGGGCTCCCAGACATGCTGTTTTATCTTTCCATGTAATCTGCCCATAGCTGTAAACACACACTGACAGATGCTGTCTGTCACCCAAAGTCTCTCACCAATACTATAATCACATACAATACTGTGCAAAAGTCTTAGGCAGCCAATATATGTATATATGTTTAAATAACTCATGTTGGTGTAAAACTGTTATGCCTAGCAAAGTATGTCAGCTTAGCCATTTCAAAACATCTGCTAAAAATGGTTCGGGTGCCACTGAGAAGTCTGGGAACTGAAGTGGTGTTCATCTAGCTATCCAAGTAGATAGCAGTAACTTTCTGGAGAACAGAAGACATTTTTACTAGCTTTTATGAAAATTACAAGTAACAATATGTTCCCATATGTTCTTATGTTAAATTATATTTTTTGTTCTAAGAAAATGTGCACTTACTGCCCAGATAAACAGCGTTAAACATTTCTTATGAGTGCCTAAGACTTTTGCACAGTACTGTGCGTGTCGGTACTTTGTATTGTAGCTGCGAAAAATCCCTCTCTCTCTCTCTCACACACACACTTGCTGTGACGCTCATGTAGCTGCTCAGCTTGTTGACTGTGTACAGCAGTGTTTTCTCCTTTTTAACAAAGTGTCTGCAGTTACACACATTCGCAATCTGTCGCTCAGATGTCAGGACAGTCGATCTATAATTTACAAGAGCAGTACACTGTTGAACTAATGCTTCTTCCACCCATAAATCATTCTGTTCTCTCTGTCTCTCCCTGATTCCATTCCTTTCAGTGTTCAGTATCCTCCTCATCCTCTGCCTTTGGATGGCAGCTTTCCAGGGGACCGAGCTTCTCCCAGCGGCTGTGTGTTAATGTCACCTCGCAGACCCCACCCTGCCTGAGGGAGCCCAGCTTGGAAGAGGGCATCCCCCTGTACCTCTTGCTGGGCTTCTTCTTTAAAGACAGCTCATGCATGGTACTTTCTTTTTAGTGCTTTTACACACCGAGTGTTTGTGTATGTTTGAGAGCGTAGCCCTCACCATTTCCTCCCACCCTCATGTGCAGCTTGTTTTGGGGGTCAGCAGAACAGACATGCAGGAACAAGGCCCAGCGCTTCCTTCCAGCCCACTGGGATCATGACCCTGGACAAGGGAGCAGTGAGTACAGCCCCTTATTCAGCTCACACCCACACACACACAGAAATGAAAATACAGGCTTAGTCTATAGGCCTTTCCTGTTACTCAGATCTCACCTGACCAGAGCCTTAACACCATGGCTGCTGGTTGCATCAGAACTGAGCTGCACCCTCATCAGTCCAAATTACATTATGTTGATAAGCAGGTGCATGTATACACAAGTATCCTCTTAGCAATCCCAATCAAATATTTCAAGCATCACCCCTGGATTGCTGCAGGTATTTCCATGATCACTAAATACCTGTGTCTCACCCACAAATGACCACCACACCCCCCCCCCATGTACATGGATAGGCAGCTTTAGTGAATGCTGGGGTGAGAGAGGGGAGATTAGTACACTCAAACCTCCCTTATCCGGACCTCCAATATACAGGCACCTCAGACTTTATAACAATTTCACTGGATTATTAAAAAATATATATTCAGCTGTGCTGAGAAATTGGTGTGTTCTTTTAGCTAAAGGGTTATGGTTATGAATATGACATTTTTGAACATGGTTCATTTTCACGAGATGAATAGGCGTGACAATATCATATGGTGTCTGTGGATGGTTTGTATTATCCACAATTTTGGTCATCTATGGTAGGCCTTGGAACATACCACTCCCCGATATGGGGGGACTACTGTGTGTGTGTGTGTGTGTGTGTGTGTGTGTGCGCGCGTTTTACATAAAATGTGTGCAAACTTCAGATTATCAATCTGAAGTGTGATGAGACCACCTAAACTTGCAGTGGAAACGTCTTGGTTTTCTTAATACAGTGGAAACCAAATTTAATTAAATAATTCACTTACAGTAATCACAGTGCGCTTAGTGTTCATTTAGGGTTTTTTTAAATGTATGACAGCATATGAAAAAAATAAGATGTTGGTATTTTTTATTTTTTTTTACCAGAAGGGTTAGAATAGGGGAGGGGGCAGGACCCGGAATAGGAAGGCCCTCAGAGAGGGAGGGGGACTCTGGGCCAGACCGGAAACCTCCAGGTTCACCCTCTCGGAGCAGGAGGCAAGCCAGGAATGTGGGCTTAGGGCTGGAAGCCAATGAGTGAACAGGCTGGAGGCAGAGAGGTGGAGGTGGATGCGGGTGAACAGGCAGATGAGCAGCAGACTGGAGCCGACGGCTGCAGGCAAGCAGTGTACAGCAGGGACAGCTAGGGCATCGACAAACGGAAAGAGCAAAGCTGGAATGTTGAGAGACTGTCTGTGGCAGGAGCTAACGGAGGGCTTTGGGTAGCTAGCAGGTGGATTGGCAGCCAGCTTTGTGGAGCCAGTGGGCAGATCGGCACCAATCTACTCTGAGCCCTGAGGGTTTTATATAAATAAAGCTATTTATATTTGGAACAAGGAAACCTGTGTTCTGTGATCTCAGTGGATGATGCGGCTTGTAAGTAGGCAGGAGCTAGACCTTTAAGTGCCTTATTGTCAGGGTCAGCACCTGTTGTCCCAGTCTTTTGTGTCCCTTCTCTGTTTGGCCAGCAGGCGTCGCTGACCATCCTGTCACCCGTTGTGTTCCCTAGCTCCCTGTCGGCCACATAGCTTTACAAGTTGAGCATATGGCTGCCTGTTAACCTCTCTTGTGTGTTCAAATCCTGCCTACTCTCTTTTTATATATTTTTTTCCCCCTAGTGTTTGTATCCAGTTTTGATTTTTGCTTTTGTGCCTGTGATTGTGTTTTTACCTCATTTCCCCAGAGTTAGATTCTGTTTTCCTTGTTTGTCAATTCATATTGTCAGAGGTGAATATCGGAGATAAATAGGCTTATGTTAAAAGAAAAGGTTAAACAGTTTGAACATGGATAATGTTCGCATCACTTTTGTATTTTTACATTTCAAAGGTCGGTCTTTATATCAATCTCAATGTTTAAAGCTAGGACTTTCCCCCGACCATTTTACTTTGGGTACAATAGTGACCTACTGCAATAATTAAATTACAAATGATAATTCTATATCGTTTCTAATCGGATTCAAAATACAACTTCTACTTCTTTAAAATTAATATTGGTATGCATTTTAAGGGGTGGCATGGTGGTGCAGTGGTTAGCACTGTTGCCTCACACCGTTCGAGTCTCCCCCTGGGTAACATGTGTGGAGTTTGCATGTTCTCCCCATGTCGTCGTGAGGTTTCCTCTGGGTACTCCGGTTTCCTCTCCACAGTCTAAAAACATGCTGATGCTAATTGGCCATAGGGGTGCATGTGTGAGTGAATGGTGTGTGAGTGTGCCCTGCGATGGGCTGGCCCCCCATCCTGGGTTGTTCCCTGCCTCGTGCCCATTACTTTCCGGATAGACTCTGGAGCCCCCGCGACCCAGTAGGAAAAGCGGTTTGTAAAATGGATGGATGGATGTTATATAGCATGTTATGCTATGCATTAGGGCCTGGTTTCCCAAAACATTCATAGGACTAAGATCATCGTAACTAAGAGAGAGAATTCAAATGGATAATATCTCATCCATCTTACAATGGCCTTAGCACTGCAATGCTTTTGGGAAACTGAACCCTAGGATTCCATATGGCCTTACAGCCATAGAAAAGTCTGCTTCCCCAACCTGCTCAGTCATACTGACTTCTGACAGGAGCTCTTTCCTTCTAATGCTTAGATGTGGGAGTGTGTCCCTCAGCCTGAGAATCCATGCAGTGACTCTCTTCACTCGATGCCAGTCTAATGTCACCAGGCAAGGAGACACTGGAGACAGTAGGTGCACAGAGGGACCCAAGAAGGGGCAAGTTTATTGTGGAACATTAGGAAACAGCATACTGTACCACAGTATACCACAATGGGGCCTGTGATGAGGTGCTGATACATCCAGGGTGGTCACCCTCCAGTGGTAGGAGGCAGCAACCCTGTATGTTGGTCATTCTCCATTTTCCACCTGCAAAAACACATGCGCACCTGCATGCGTGTTTCTTGTCTATCCATGGCTTTTCATACCAGCCAGTCTTGGCTGGTGTTCAGCTTGGTGAGCGGTACAGCTTCACCCTTGGCTGGTGTTCAGCTTGGTGAGTGGTACTGTACAGTTTTACCCTTGGCTGGTGTTCAGCTTGGTGACTGCTCCGGTGGGGTAGCATCACACCAATTACAGAGGAAACACTCAGATCAAGAGCTGGGAGGCTTTAAAAACAGGATTCACACTATATTCACTCTGGCAGCAGCAAATGTCCTGAAGCTTTTAAACTTAATCCAACAGTGAACAATGAACACCCTGAATCTCTATAGATACCGTATATCTCTATGAAAACCTTACATGAAAACATATGAAGTTCATAAGACCCTAAAACATGATGCAGGACCCAGAAAGTCATGCCTCCTCTTTGATTGCTCCTCCATTTTCTGAATGAAGACCTGCCATCAATATTCAAAGAGAAGAAAAGAGTAATTACAGGAATCACCAAGTGCTAATATGAGTGTAATATAGCCATAGACCAACAGTGAGGATTTATTCAGAATAATTACAGATATACAGATTATAAGGTATATTTTAATATCACTAAACCCAGCCCCAAACATACCAAACTGCTGTATAGTTGTATAAAATCAGCATAGATTCTTCTAGTTAAATGTGTATAAATGCCCGATATGCATATTTACCTCCTCAGTCTTTTGTTCATTGTGATCAGCAGGTGATGATGCCTCCATGTCATGTGATCTCTGTAAAAAGTGAGTGTCAGTTCATACATTTCATGAATTGACAATTCATACTGATAGTCAAAAAATAATGTAGAGGCCATGAAGTGGCATTTACCCTTCAGTTTACATAACTAATTATAAAGTAACTGAACATTAAAGTAATGTTAACATCCCAGTAACTGCATCACTAAATCGATACATTCCATACTGACTGATTTCAAATGTCTAATGTAGTGACCATGACAGCCTTGTCTTAAGAACCATAAAGATAATATTTCATTATTTAACTGCTCTGTATTCGAGTGAACAGTCTATCTAGTGACTGTAATGTGATCTCTACAAAAAATATTAGTGTTAGCTGATAAATCATATAAATCATATTTTCAGATTCCAGTAAACAAGCAGCAGTCACCATGAAGTGGCAACTTCCTTTTGGTTTACAGAAGGATATAAGAACTATAGTCACCATGAGAGGGTTCAGATGGTTTCTTTCAGAATATCATTGACCATGAAGTTGTGTTTGACTTTCAGTTTACATGACTAGTTTTAATGTAGCCAAACATGAAAATGACCAACCAGCAGTCTTCAACCAGAGGCAGATTTGTTGTTTCAAAGTCAGTTTAGGACCCCCACCCGTGTATGTGACTAAAAAAACAGTCAAAATAGTCAAAAGACTGAAGGTAGCTATCTGGTTATCAAAATATACTGCTTCAGCATCTCCTAAACAAAAAAATGAGTTTAATATTTAATGTGGCTAAAAGGGGGCGTCGGTGGCCCATGTAAATGCATGGTGGAGTACACTGCCACTGTCTACAACCAAACTATAAATACAAAGTCAAACATCCATCCATTATCTTCCGTTTATCCGAGGTCGAGTTCTGGGGGCAGCAGTCTCAGCAAGGAAACCCAGACTTCCCTCTCCCCAGCCACTTCGTCCAGCTCCTCTGTGGGAATCCCGAGGCGATCCCAGGCCAGCCGAGACACACAGTCCCTCCAGCGTGTTTAGGGTCTTCCCTGAGGCCTCCTCCCAGTGGGACAAGCACGGAACACCTCACCAGGGAGGTGTCCAGGAGGCATCCTAAGCAGATGCCCGAGCCACCTCATCTGGCTCCTCTCAATGCAGAGGAGCAGCAGCTCTGAGTCTCCACCGAATGACCGAGCTCCTCACCCTATCTCTAAGGGAGAGCCCAGCCACCCTAAAAAGGAAACTCATTTCGGCCACATGTACTCGTGATCTCGTTCTTTCGGTCACTAGCTCATGCTCGGTGAGGGTAGGAGGGTAGGAACGTAGACCAACTGGTAAATCGAGAGCTTTGCCTTTTGGCTCAGCTCTTTCTTCACCATGACAGACCGATGCAGCGCCTGCATCACTACTGATGCCGCACTGATCCGGCTGTCGATCTCCCATTCCATCCTTCCTTCACTCGTGAACAAGACCCTGAGATACCTAAACTCCTCCACTTGGGGAGGACCCTATCCCCAACCCGGAGAGAGCACTCCACCCTTTTCCGGCTGAGGACCATGGTCTCGGATTTGGAGGTGCTGATTCTGATCCCAGCCGCTGCACAGAGCCGAAGGTCGTGGTCCAATGAAGCCAACAGAACCACATGATCTGCAAAAAGCAGAGACCTAATCCTGAGGTCACCAAGCCGGACACCCTCAACGCCCTGGCTGCGCCTAGAAATTCTGTCCATAAAAGCCATGAACAGAATCGGTAACAAAGGGCAGCCCTGAAAGAGTCCAACCCTCACCAGAAACGAGTCCAACTTATTGCCGCCCATGCGGACCAGGCTCTGGCACCGGTCATACAGGGACCGAACCGCCCTTAAAAGGAAGCCTGGCACCCCATCCTCCCGGAGCACTCCCCACAGGACTCCCCGAGGGACACGGTCGAATGCCTTCTCCAAATCCACAAAGTCAAACATTTAAACTGGTAAAGTATTCACAACATTCATGCATGGGTAATGTAAGAAATTTCTTTCCTGACAGATTTAAATAGATATCTGATATAATGATCAAGTCAATATGACCGCAATCCCTACCATGTTCAACGACAAAGGAATATGGAGAATGTACTGAAATGTTCCTATATGCTGAGTTATAGTAGGGGCTCTTCCTCTTCCCCAGGGGTAGGCAACCCTGATCCTGGAGCGCCAGCATCCAGAAGGTTTTCTGTCCTACCTGATGAGTATCTGCCTGAGATCAGGTGTGGTTCATCAGATACCAGCACTCCAGCATCAAGGCTGCCTACCTGTGCTCTACATCAACAGACTCCATACTTAAAGGGAAGGAGGAAGAGTACAAGGAACACAGATTTGCTGCTATATACAAAATCCCATATTGGTTCAAAACTGGACGCAGAATTTTATTTATTACTATGGGGTTACTTTTTCATGTACGGGATGCATAATTCTCAGATTTCTCAAAGGAAACTACTGCACTGACATGTTGTTTTTGCAGAAAAAAAACTGACAAAAATCGAATGTTCTCATTTTCAGTATATGCGTGGGATTATCAATAATCAACTAAAACAATATTAAGATCATCAAAGTAGTTAAAAAAACTCTGGTGGTAAGGCTCTGGGGGTATATGGGATTTGCCCCAAGTTCCTGAAATATCTTGATGTTATTGGGCTGTCGTGGCTGACATGTCTCTTCAACATTACTTGGAGATTGGGCACAGTGCCTTTGGATTGGCATACTGGGGTCCCAGTCTTTATGAAAGGGGACCAGAGGATGTATTCCAACTTCAGGGGAATCATACATCTCAGCCTCCCTGGGAAGGTTTATGCCAGGGTCCTGGAGAGGAGGGCCAGTTCATTGGTTGAACCCCAAATCCAGAAGGAACAATGCAGATTCTTGTTCAGCGATTCAGATTGCTGAACAAGTGACTTTATCTTGCTTTATGGTTGAGCGTCTGAATGGTTAAACATGGTTAATCACTCTTCTTCTGAGACAGACATACACACATATATAGACACAGTTGAGAGAATAACTTGGGCTCTGAGTGCCAGGTCAGGCCATTTGTCTGGAGCCACTGGAGCACTTTGTGTGACCAGCCCACCAGATCTGCGCCTGTTCTTTCCTGTGCCACCACTGACCAGGGCTTGGGCTACGTGACACGATTAAATCCCCCCATGATGAATTTCACTGAATGAAAATAATGCAGTATGACAAAAATATTACCATAACACTGCCCAAGCCAACCATACACCACTCCAAAGAAATCCTCAAAGCCCAACTTTAATAAAATTCACCCACAATAAATTTAGTTGAGGTTCCCATGATGATCGGCAACTGGACATCAATGCATAAAAATTGCTGAGTGGGGGGAGGGGCAGGCAATGAAAATAAATGTATGAACTTTATTTTAGAGTATTCAGAAAATCACCTTGTGCCCCACATTTTAAGAACCACTGACTTGTACAATGATCATAGGAACTTTGCAAAAAAGATCAACAGAATACGCTTAGATGGCAGATTGCTGTGTTCACAAGATGTCAGCTGCAACCTCCCTTTCCACCCTCTGCTGCCACCTATTGCTGCTGTTTCAATTTTGGGGTGATTTGTCTCAAAATTTAAGCAGTTTCAATTTGTCACTCATACAAAGTGTCTGTGGTGGACCGGTCCCAAAACCATATTCTGGACAAACTGATGTCGAGAAACAGGTCCCAGGACACCAACTAGAGGGTCAGACGCATCTTGAGCACCTACCTGATCCAGCTCGGTATCTTGGTGTTTCTCAACCAAGCCCATCTCTTCTATTATTCTAAAGAAAAGATATTACAGATATTACGACATAGCTTTTACAATAAATACTAAAATTTTCAGTTAAAATAAAAGACAATTTTCATGTGTATCATGTTGATTCCCAATATTAGCCTACATTTAAGTCTTTTTGGCAATTACAAGAATTAAATTTGGCAATTTCAACTAAGAGTATGGTTCCCACAACAAGAACCGGATTATGGAGTTGAACTGCAATGAAACTACAGAATATTTCAATATTTAACACATGGGCTAACGCAAAGGGTAAAGAGTGACTAACATTTATGGTCAAGTCCAAACCCATTTAGCTGTTTTGATAGTGGAAAAAACAGACTTGGCACCACCGCAAGGTCCCAACTTTCATAAGTATTCATAGGTGTGTTTTGGCCATAAACCAATCAGAATGGCACGTGACCTCACCTTTAAAAGGCAGCAGCACTTGATCAATGGCAGATTGCTATTACAATAACCCGTTTACCCAGCAAGCCAGATAGCTTTTTGGCCGTGGAAACGGACATGCTCATGCGCAAGGTGGTAGCAGCAAGTGTCTTCTCATAAACTTTTGCTTTCCGCTCTGATGACTCTTGATGTCATGCGCTCCTATCTTGGGCCCAGCAGTGTTTTGGCACCAGAAAAATGAGCTCCGGACAGCATATATACAATATATATATATAAATATATAACACTGGCACCTCACACCTCCCGGCTTGGGCTCTGTGTAGTTTACATGGTGACTCAGTGGGTAACACTGGCACCTCACACCCCCCGGCTTGGGCTCTGTGTAGTTTACATGGTGACTCAGTGGGTAACACTGGCACCTCACACCCCCCGGCTTGGGCTCTGTGTAGTTTACATGGTGACTCAGTGGGTAACACTGGCACCTCACACCCCCCGGCTTGGGCTCTGTGTAGTTTACATGGTGACTCAGTGGGTAACACTGGCACCTCACACCTCCTCACTTGGGCTCTGTGTAGTTTACATGCTTTCCCCATGTGTCCCCAGATACTCCAGTTTCCTCCCAGTGCCAAGCAGCATCTCTAAATGTCTCATCGTATGTGAATGTGTGTTTGCTCTGTGATGGACTGGCATCCCGCCCAGGGTGTCCCCTGCCTTGTGCTTCCAGTGATGGGTGCCAGGCTCACCATGATGGATGGATGGATGAATTTTTTTTGTACCTTGATACCATTTTATCCAAAAAAAAAAAGACTTGTACATGTACTACGTAAATGTCTACTTACTTTTCTTTTTCATCCAACCCTGTAATTAAAAAAAATACAATTAACTATTTTGCAGCTCAACATACTAAGACATCAATAGGAGTTTATTGTAGCTGCCAGGTTATGAGTATACAACGAGTATATTCAACCTTTATGGTAAGTTATTCAACATCTCTGTTATACTTACAATATGCAGACATCTCTATAACAAACCAGCCAAAGAGGAAGACAGACCCAGAAATCAGGACAATCAGCCGCAGATCCAATGGCTGTTTTCCTGTGTCTAAAATGACATCATCACGAAAACCACTGAGAACTGAGGTCAGTAAATGAGCCGGAAGTGACAGGCATTAAACCACAGGAATCCATATATGTTCTAAATGGTTTGTACAATTTAGTTTACTTAGTAAAAGTAAAATTGCATGTGAAACATCTGAAAGTTCTAGTGTATTTACCTGCTTTGAGTTTTAATGCTACAGCCAGGGCAACAGAATTCAGGAGAGGGAGACCAAAAGCCCCTGAGAAATATACATATTTACGGGGTTTGGCTGAAAGGTAGAGAGAAAAGCATTAGTCATACAGCTACATACAGTGCAGTGAGAAAGTATTTGCCCTGATTCCCACTATGTTTGCTTATCCATAACACTTAATTGCCACCCTCGCTTTGGACAAATTTTGGCCCACTCTTCTCCACAGAATTGTTTAAATTCAGCCATGTTGGAGGGTGTTCAGATATAAACTGCCCATTTAAAGTCCTGCCCTAATACATGAAAGGGATTGAAGTAAGTATTTTGACTAGGCCTCTCCTAAACCTTAATGGTTTTATTTTGTTTTCCGCCATTCAGAGGTGGACTTGCTCTTGTGGTTCAGATCATTGTCCTGCTGCATAACCCAACTGCGCTTCCGATCACAGACTGATGATGTACATTCTCCTTCAGTACTTTCTGTCAAACAGCTGAATTCATGCTTCCCTCAATTACAGCAAGTCGCCCAGGCCGAGCAGCAGCAAAGCCTCCCCACAGCATCACTCCGCCTCCACCATGTCTGACTGTGGCCATGATGTTCTTTGTGTGGAAGCTGTGTTAGCTTCACACCAGATGTAGCAGGATCCATGTATTCCAAATAGCTCCACTTTTGCCTCATCAGGCCACAGAACATCCTCCAAAAAGTGTTGGGGATAATCGAAGTACTTTTTGCAAATGTTAGATGAGCCTTCATGTTCCTCTTATTTAGTTGTGGTTTCTGCCTTGCATCTCTCCCACAGACAACATGTTTGCCCAGTGTCTTTATAATCATGGAATCCTGAATGCAGACATTAACTGATCTGACAGAGGGGTCTGCTGCAGCTTCCCCGATTAGTTTTCCATGTGCTCTTTGAGTAATTCTGCTAGGCCGGCCACTCCTGGGCAGGTTTGCTATTTATCCAAGATTTTTCATATGAAGATGATGGTATTCTCAGTGATTTGCTGGAGTTCAAGGGTTTTAGAGAGTGTTTTGTACCCCTTTCCTGACTGATATATTTCAGTGATTTTCTTTCTTGGGTCTTCAGGAAGTTCTTCTGATTGAGGCATGGTCTGCTGCTTCTTCAGACCCCTTATCCAGCTTCACATTGCTGCAATGGTTCTATTTAAGTGATGTGTAGATTCATTCTGTCATGACCCGCTTGTCCGATCCTCCTGTGTGCCACGCCCCCCTCGCTAACCACATGTGGAATCCCGGTGTTTACCAGCTGTTTCGAGTTGTCTTCATTAGTTCTGTATATTTAAGTCCACGTCAGAGTTTGTTTCCCTAGTTCTGTCATTGTATTGTTGTGAAGATTCTGTTTCTCCGTATGCCAATCCGTTTCTCCATTACATCCTTTTTTGCCTTCGCCTGTTTCCCCGGTCCGAGCTTGCCTTGGTTTTTCCTTTATTTTGTCCACCCCTTGTATATCTTAGGATGTGTCTAGTTTAATATAACCCATTATCATTTAGATTTGGTTCTTAGGTTGACTGAGTGACCGATTACTTTGTAACAGCACTATATATACAGTCAAATAGTCATTGGGTATTTTCCTTAACAAAAAAAAAAAAAAAATGCTGTGTTTACAAAATGGAAAAAAAAAAATTATTTAAATGCAAAAAAGTATTTATGAGATACAATATTTAAGCACCTCATAAATGAAAAGTTTTTTTAAATGATTTTATAGCAAAACAAATACAAACCAAGTAAATGTTCCCGCTCCCAGAATACAAACAGTGTTGTGACAGTCAGAATGTAGATTAACACAAACTCGCAGGTCTTTACAGGTCTTCCTGTGGTCAGAAATAATTGAAGTTAATTTCTGTTTTTAATGCAACGATGACTATTCATGAAATTAACAACTTTCTGTTCCTATAAAATCAGTAAATTCATCTCTGAAGACACACATAACAAATTAAACTAGTAACTGCAAGCAGTGACGTAAGGGCCAAAGCATAGGAAGATTGTCCAGGGCAGACAAACAGTAGAGGAGTAACGTCAGAGAACTGAAGAACTGACTGTCACTGGCGGCCAGGGTAGTAAAAAGTCAGACAGAATTACATAGTCCCGTATCAGGATGGAGGTCTAATGGGTCAGTAGATGTCGGACAGAATGTAGAACCCTCTGGTGGAGTGCCTGAGCCCGAATGAATGTCTGGATTAATAATAATATATACTTTATTGATCCCCGTGGGGAAAATGCCTTTATGCCTTTATCAACTTGCTCCATGTAGTGTAAGCTATCCGCGAAGGGCAGCCACCTGTTGGGGCGCCCAGGAAGATGGGGGTTGAAGGCCTAGCTCAAGAACCCACTGAAAGCTGGGTTCAAATTGGCAACCTTCTGAGTGTAGGCACACAGGTTTAGCCTATTGAGTCACACATTGCTCCAAGCAAGATGAGCGAGATGGTCTGAGTAGTAGGTAGAAATCAAATTGGAGATTGTTGAGTAGAGCTCTAACCGGTCAGTAGATGTCGGAGAGAATGTGGAACCCTCTGGGGCAGTGCCTAAGCCTGCCTGGTTTGGGTCTGATGGTCTGAGTTGTTGGTAGAAATAGGTACCTTCCTACCTGATGTGTTAAGTCATTGTAGCTGAATTAGCCAAGGTGGGTCCTAGACATATATGGACAGTGGCTGTAGCGCCCCCCATTTAACCGATCGGCACGAAAGTTGGAGGGTCTGTCTGTGGTCCTGTCTTACACTAGTGGGTCAAATTTGATGATGATTGGCAAAATTGAAATGGGTATGGCACCAGTACGGTCAGGGTGTGGCTGGTGGTTGTACCTTACTGAAAGTTTAAGATATTTATAAGGACTGTCTCCTGATTTGAACGATACCAGATTTATGTAGGTTGGGTGAAAATTCTCAAAATTGACTTTTCCAACTTTGCTGACTTCTACCGGATGTAACTCGGTCATTTTTTGTCCGATTCCAACAAACCATACATCATTTTGGAGGTTTTAAAAAGGAGAATCTAAAAATAATAACTCCATTTTGAAAATTTTCTCATTCCAACTCATTTTGCCAGCACGGTTCACAAATTAGCAAAAAATCTAAGAGGAGCTTAATAGTTCAAATGGCATGGTTGTCTGTATCTGCAGAAAAAAAATTCTAATGTAGGACTAACAGGTCAGGAGATATTAACCAAAAATGTATTGGGGGGTGCTACGGCTCCCCCATCTGACTGACAGACTTGGGTCGGATAGTCTGAGTAGAATCTTCCTGCAAAATCTGGTTGGCCTCGGTCTTACGGTTTAAGCTTCCCATTCAGTTTTAGGGAAGAAAAATAATAAAAGAGAAAAATCCTAAGAAATACAATAAGGGTCCTTTGCACTACATGCTTTAGACCCTTAATAAAACTGCTCCACTATTGCAAGAGACCTTTTTTACAGCTTACACAGAATGTATTACTGTCTGTTTCGTATTGATTACATCAAAGTATATGCCTTTATTAGAAGGGTGTAATTCAATAATGACTAAAAATATAGTACACTATTAACTACATCCCAAAAATAAGGTTTAAAAATATCTTACAAACACCATTTACCATAAATGACTGACAGTTAAAACTCTATTACAGTGAAATGGTTTACTTACAGTTGAAGGTTTTCCTTACCTTTGTCATTTTCTAGAATCACACTTAGATACAGGAAACTTAATATTAGGTGAAGTATGAAGAAAATCCCCAAAAGGATTTTATGAACAAAATCTGAAAAGCAATAAAACACGTAAAACAACAGATTAAATAAGCACAAAACAGGCCCCCATTAAACATTATCTCTCTGTTTACTTTTGGCTGTTATATCTTTCAGGGGGACGGGGTGGACAAAATAGTGGCAAGATCAGTATATTAATTTCAAAGACCTAATAAGGAGGTGAGTTCGGCCCTCTTTAGCTTCAATAATAGGTTCAGATCTTCCTACAGTGTCGTCATGGAAATCTGTGTCTGGTGGGTTTGCATACAGAGTTCTGTACCGCCTGCCAGAGGGGAGGAGCTGTGTGCAGTGGGACACTGGACCGATCGACAGAATGAAAAGCCTCCAGATCTTTGCAAGATGAATAACGTGGAAATCGACTTCACACACTGTGCTCCAGAACTTCCCATAAAACTTTAATGGTGTTTAGATCTGGGGGCTGGGAGGCCAAGGAAGACATCTGACTTCATCCTGGTGCTCATGAAATCTCTCCTGAATGTGTTTAGCAGTGTGTATGGGGGCATTATCATCTTGGAATGAGGAAACATCATGAGGGAACAGTGTCTGAGCCACAGGGAGTAGCTGCTCTTGTAAAAAGCCCTCATGTTCCTTGGCTGTTATAGGACCATGCAGAGCATCATCACACCTAATGACTCCCACAAGATGGCTGCCCACACCAACAGACACTGTGAGCCAATGGCATCCTTTGATTTTCTATAGATGTAACCCCATCCAGAGGCTCTGCAATACTGCACTGCTGAATACACTCTGTAGAACTGCACTACAGAGCACACTGCAATACTGCCTTGCTGAGCACAATCTGCATCTATATTACTTTACTTGGGACAAGTCACTTTACTGTTGTAAAGGTCCTGCTTTTATGTTAAGTTTTTTGTAACGTTACACATGACCTTAGAGAAGCACTTTTGATTTTGCCATATATTTAATAATGTGTGGTTGAAATGACAATAGAGCTGGATCTGAATCTGAATGTAAGAAAAGGGTGACAGATGATGCATCAGACCATGTTTCTCTTTCCCATTGTTCAGGGCTCCATGTTCTGAGCTCCTTACACCAGGTTATGTGTCTCTGTTCACTGGCCTTGGATAGAACCTGTTTCTGAATGGCAGCCCTGCCATAAATCCCAGTTTGTGAAGTTCATGATTTACAGGTTTTACTGGGACTTCAGTCCTGTGGTCATTTCCCAGGTTGTACTTTTGTGATGTTTACCAGCCACCCTGTCTGTCTGTCCTTGTCTGTGAGCTTTGACTTTTGATCACTGTTCCTCTTTGCTGATTCACTATGTCTATGTTTGGTTATGATTTTTCAGACTGTCTCCCTTGTTATATTAATTTGCTGTTTTTGTTCCTGATGCACCGGCAAATTCTGTTATTTACCTCATTTTGCTTGAAAACTCACATATCCACTGCTGATTGGTTCCTCTGGGGCTCAAATTGGTTTTTCCTTTATTTTGTCCACCCCTTGTATATCTTAGCGAAAATATTCATTAAAAATTGGGGAGCATTCAAATTTACTAAATAAACAGATACTCTGTCGATTGCATTTTATTTTGAGTAAAACCGAAACCTAATCAATTAGCCTGGATGACAGCAGTTTACATAGATTTTTTTCATTTAACTTGAAGACAAGGTTAGAGAATGTTGTAAAAACGGAGTTAAGACATTTATTCATTTTTAGTTAACTATGATGTCATTTTGTTTTACTATTAGAAAGGATTTTGCACAACAACTTTTTGGATTGTAATACTTAAAGGGAGGAAAATAACATGAAAGTTAACAGAAAAACAGGTAATCAAACTGAAACCAGATCACTGTACATGATATATTCTCATCACTTAAACCTGAACTGCGCTGCACACAGAATTCTGATATATCCTCTCTGACACCATGCATGTTTGTACTGCTGCCAAAAAAGGGGGAATCACCATCTGGACAGAAGGAAGGTGTTTACTGTTGGACCCTAACATCACTTATAAAAGTATGTCTGTACTTTCTAGGATGCAGCAGAGTGACTGAGACTCTGACCTTTGTCAGGGTCACTCAGGAAGCCCGACTCTGTGACCCCATGAAGGTATGGTGTATAATGTTATGTGGTCATCCAGAGTTTTACTTTCCCACCATTTTATACTGAGTCTGTCTGGAATGCTAACAATTAGCAATGAATGCTAACAATAGGACAGCTTATAGCACAATTATGGGGAGACGAGGCCAGGAAGCCCCAGGATAATGAGGAGAAAGGCTGATGTGAGGCTGTAAGGCAGCTGAGGAGAGAGAAGGGAGGAGAAGCGACACTTAGGAGAGGCTGCAGTCTAAGCCGCATGGAGAGGATCTTGCTGAATAAATAAAGGGCTGATTATGGTTCATCATGGAGCCTCCAAAGAACCAGGAATAAGCAGTAAAATACCAGGGAGACATTCATGGTGATAAACTGTAATAATGTATCTTCATGGTCATAGATAAGAAGGTTCTAAGGGTGTTAAGTGTTTTTATGTACAATGTAGGTTTGTTTGTATACTTTTGAGAATAGGGAAAATAGAAAATAAGGAAAATACTTAAACTTTGCTAAAAATAATCATGAAATGAATATTTCAATAAGCATCATTATGCAACAACGTGTTACAATTTCAAACTACATATAAACAGGGGAGAGTCAAATTTTGAGAACTACATGCATTTTAATTGTATTCTGATGACAATTTAAAGGGTGATTCATGTACATTATCAGTGACAAACAGGTTGAGTGAATATGGTTCAGTACAAAGTTTCATACTTACAGTAAAATCCCTCCAAGGTCTTTTCTTCATGATGCAATAAATAATCCTTGATAATCATGCAGGCACAGATTCCCAAAGCAGCTACTGCAATCGGAATTGAATATTCTGAAAAGAGAAAGATCACATTAGTCTGTGGTGTATAATTATCCACACTAGTGCGTTATCATATCATTCTTATGGATCCAAAATGTAACATTTGTCTGTGGTGTATAAGTATCCACACTAGTACCTTATCCTATCATTATTATGGATATAAAATGCAACATCATGACTGTCTGTGTTTAATAAACCGAAGGTTTTCCTCATTTAAACACTCGCTGTCTTTCCTTCAGCTCCTTTTACTAAACAGGACCAAAGGAGACTGCAACGAACAGTGAGGGCAGTGGAAAAAATTATCAGTGCCCCCCTGCCCTCCACTCAGAACTTATACTACTCCAGGACTAGGAAACGAGCAGAGAATATCATTGCAGATCAGTCACACCTTGGACACAATCTTTTCCAGCTCCTCCCCTCTGGCAGGTGCTACAAAACTATGTATGCAAAAACCACCAGACATAGGAGCAGCTCCTCCCCTCTGGCTGGTGCTACAGAACTCTGTATGCAAACCCACCAGACATAGGAGCAGCTCCTCCCCTCTGGCTGGTCTTACAGAACTCTGTATGCAAAAATCACCAGACATAGGAGCATATTCCTCCCTCAGACCATCACCATCTTAAACAGCTAAGCCGTGTCACCTGCCTTCTGTAAATTTCCCCCCCTTAAATTCTGTTTGCACTCAACCTCGCACCTTATACTTGTACAGTGTTACCCATGTGTGTATATTTAAAATTTTATTTTTCGTATAGGGCAATTTATAGTTTGTACAGTGTCATTTATTGTCTGTGTACTAGGGAGTCTCTAGCAGCCGGAAACAAATTCCCCGACTGAAAACAGCATGTCAAGGTCTGGGATGTATTAGACAGTAAGCTAACATTTGATACTTGTAGTCAACAGGGCAGGGGAAAAGATCTGAGTGACTCTGACAAGGGCCAAATCATTATGGTCAGACGACTGAGTCAGAGCATCTCCAATACAGCAAGGCTTGTGGGGAGCTGACAGCCAGCCACGTGGCTCCAGGTGAGATGCCCTCCTGTTGGGGTCCCAGAGTCTGCTGCGGGTGTGGTCAGCCTGGCCACCAGGTCAGGGAACACATATGGGAGTGTCTGACCCGTTCCCCACAGAAGCCTATGATGACGCCCCCTGGTGGCAATGGTGGGTCACACCTGTGCTTGGGACTTTTTCCATGTCCCTGTCACAGTGATGGAAGTCCCTTGCTCTGTGGCAACAGGGGCCACTGTGATGCTGGTGAGGCCTGACGTGGGGCTGCCTGGACTCTGTATAGCTGCACATGGTGACCAGTGAGGTGACCCTCATGAGAGGCAGGGAGATGCTGTCTGTGGCTGTTATCACCCAGTGTGGGTCACAGCAGTGCCAGACCCCTGCATCCTGGGGTTAGACTTTACCAGGGCTACAGGCTGCTAGACCTAGACTGTGGGAGTCTGAGTGTCTGGGGAGGACCTGCTATCATCCTGGCCCGTGGTCCACCCCCCCCCAACTAACAATTGCTAACATACTGTAGGAACTCGAGAAAAACAGAGAGCCTGGCTGCAGACCTGAGAACATACCTTTCTACATCTCTGGAGACCTCCCTTATGCCTATACAGGCATCTTATGGCACCATTAACCCTCTGGAGCCAACGGCATCTTTGGCGATGCCATATATCTTTCTCATGTATTTCAGTTCATAATTCGCTGAAATCTTATTATATTAACATGAAAAAAACATTGACTAAATCCGTAATATGTCTTCTTTTCAAAACGTCCATTGTCGGAAGTATTAAAGCTTTTTAAATTAGGTTAAATAGGCAAAAAAGTAAACCGTGTCACCTTACTTTGTTTTACCTTCATTGGGGCGTGTAGTGCCACCCTCACCTGAAGATCGATATTCGCATTCTAAATAGTTGCTTTACTGCATATTCAAATCACATTCACATGGTAAATTGATGAACAACGCAATGGTGAAACGCGATCTAGATACATCCCCATTAGTGCCATAAAAGTGGGGGGGGGGGGGGGGGGAATGTGGCCAGGTGTGAATGGCTCATGCATACACATAAGGGCTCCTACATATTCAATGGAAGGAAACCAGAAATAGTAAATTAATGAGTTAGCTTTTTCTTATTTATTTATCCAACTGAATGTTGCAGCTACACCATTTAGTCATCTTCATGTAGCCAATGGTGATATCTGGAATCAAAACAAACTTCCACCATTGCTTACTATGTACTTTTATATGGTTTCTGCAAATGTTCCAAACTGCATTTTGCAATGTCTATACTTTGATGTCAAATTGCAAACTTCACATAAATCTGACATATTTAAAAAGTACACTAAGATTAAGATGAGCTTAATGCCAAATTAAATATATAAGAAATAATTTATTTGCCATGAATTAAGTTTATGATATTGAATGAAATGTGTCATGTCCCAGTCAGAGAAAAAAAGTACCACTTTCAGCAGCAGTGGTTAACTCAGTACCAATGGTTACGATACGAGAGTAATGTTGTGCTGTTTGTACTGTAAGCAATGTGGCCTGTCCATTACAGGCAACTCTGAATGTTACTGGGTCAACACAATTCAAAGTTTAAACTCTGACATTGACTGTAAAAAAAACAAAACATGCAGGGACCGATGTTACCTGAAACACTAACGGTCCCACTGCATTGCAGCAGTTAGGTGAGAACAATCACTCAACGGAGAAGTCAGAAATTATTATCAAATTCAGTACTGAAAGAGGAACTCCTATTCACCAAATTCAAATCTCAAATCACACTGATGAAAAAGAGCAGGTTCAATGTTACTCCAACTTATGCCAACGACAGCCTGTGCTCAGTTCATTGGCGTGATATCAGAGAACCTGCAGGAAAAACTTGCAAACAAAATTGCCTCAATGTGGTCTGTCAATTATGATGGATAATGATACCGATATTTCCAGCTGAGAATGTGAGATTGTTCTTGCCCGTGTGACTGAAAATGGATTAATTGTACAAATAGGTTTAACACGAAATAGGAGCTATCTTTTTAAAGATAACATGGCCGATACCCGATCCATCAAATAGGTCTGGATCAGTGGTGATAGCGATTCGAATATCAGATTGGTGCATTTCTAGTCCAGACCCACACATAATTCAGATTTAATGGGTTTGGACCAATCAGGGCTCAATCCCACACACACAGACCCAGGAATCGAACCCTCAGTGTGAAGCTACAGTACTGCCCACTGTGTCACAGCACCTCCGGTAACCAGCAGTGGGCGCTCACAGTCTCTCCTCCCTGCACCACTTGCCAGACTGATTCCACCGGTTCCTATAAGTGCACCAGCCTCTAGTTCCCTCCTTTCCCTTCTGCCTGTTTAAGCTCCAGCTCCCCAGAAGTCCTCATTCGGACCTTGAACCCCTGGCCTGTGTTTCCCTACCTGTGCTAGTCCTTGCTCTCTGTGTTTGCACCTGGTTCTGCTGTGTCCTAGTTGCCCTGTCCCTGCTGTTCCTGTCCCATACCCTGATTTTACCTTATTAAACCCTGTTCTCCTCCTTCCTCACCTCTGGATCTCTGCCTACTTTTCTGCCCCCCCCCCCCCCCCCCTTACTCCCAGTAGTGACACACTGAGCCTCCACACAGCAGAAGTTATTAAATGCATTAGAAACACCCACCTCCATTTACACACATAATAAGTATGAAAATGCAGGGAGACTCACCTAATTTAAATGTGTTGTTCATCCAGGCAAAGAGTTGGGAATAAATAGCAAGGAACAGCATGTTAAACAGTGCGGGATCATCTGTAAGGCAAACAGAGTAAATCAGACACCTTCATTCTCTCACCAGTCTATACAGATATAACATGATATTAAATAACAAAGTGTCTTTGGGCTTTTCCTCCCATGAGATAAATCCTGTCGTCCCCAGGACCCGACTGCACTGTGATGTCATGCACAGTAAGGCCCATGATCCGAGGGCAGCGGGGGCCAAAATACAGGCCAAGGAATCTAATGCACCTGTGACTTAGAGGGTCCCTCAAAACCCTGTGGTGTGATGAAGGTGAGGCCCGGCGCATGACGGCTGGGGGGGGGGGACCCTGGACCATCCCACATGGTGGCCAGGTGCCCCCCGAGCCCGTACTCTCTACATGTCCGAGTCCTGCATGGGTCTGATTTTGACAAACTGCACCCGCCCGTACCGTCATACTTAAACCTGTCATCCGACAGGCATACCGCTTATCCTACTGGGTTGCGGGGGGTCTGGAGCCTATTCCGGAAGCAATGGGCACGAGGCAGGGAACAACCTCAGATCATTTACTCTCACACATGCACACCTACGGGCAATTTAGCAACTCCAATTAGCCTCAGCATGATTTTCGACTGCGGGGGGAAACCAGGAGTACCCGGAGGAAACCCCACGATGACATGGGGAGAACATGCAAACTCCACACACATGTAACCCAGGTGGAGACTCGAACCTGGGTCCCAGAGGTGTGAGGCAACAGTGCTAACCACTGCACCACCATGCAGCCCCGGTTCACGTAGATCAATTTGGAACAGAATTCGTCAATGCCATATCTACGCAACGCACTTATAATGGCAGGTTTAATATTATCTGCTGATTTACGCAGTGAACTGTCCCACTCTGAAGTACAGAGCACTTGTTCAAGTACTTCCCACTTGTTGTCAGTGTAGTGCAGAGTGACACAGAGATAGCCGATTTTCCTATAATCATCCATCCACATGTCCAAGGTAACTGCCCCAGTGTTTTCTGCCAAATGTGTTTTTAGTACCGGGATTGTTTGTTGATGAATCTCCTCCGTATATCTGGTCACTCCACGAGAAACTGTGTTAGGATCAGGCAGCAGTTGCTTAGCATCCACACAGCCAGCCCGAGCACCAACATCTATCAACCCCTGCGCTAATGCAAAAAATCCCTCACCATGTACAGTACTCTCCTCGCCAGACTGGCAGGGGTGGTGGCACAGGTCTATTAGTAACTCGGAACTGGTGCTACACGCCCCTCTCTCTGCCCCATCTCAACATTTCATCCTTTGAATTCCATGGAGTTGCTGTTACCTCTCCACTTGATATTCGGATCATTGTTGTCTACCGCCCTCCTGGCCCCCTAGGCTGCTTTCTAGAGGAGCTTGATACTCTCCTCAGTCTCTTCCCCACTGACAGCTCCTCTCTCATTCTCCTTGGTGACTTCAACCTACCCCATGACAAGCTCCCTTCTTCTGGTCTCCTCCCTTTTCTCGATTCCTTCTCTCTAACATCCAACAGCTCCTCTCCTACACACAAAGGAGGTAACGTCCTCGACCTGGTTTTCAGCCGCCCCTCTCCGGCTACTGACATCTCTTCTACTCCTCTACACATTTCTGATCACCACTTTGTATCCTTTACCATTGCCCTACCAGTCTTGCCCAATCCCAGTTTTCAACGTTTCCTCCCCACTCGACCAAACCTCCACTCTGTCTCCGCTTCTTCTGTTACTTCCTGCACACTGTCTTACCTTCCTGACCCTGACTCCTTTTCCTCCTTGGCACTGGAGTCTGCAACTGATACTCTCATCTCCTCACTTTACACATCCTTGGACAACCTCTGCCCGCTGTCTTCCAAACCAAGGAAAACTCGGCCTACTCCTTGGCTTTCAGCTGCATTACGTACTAACCGAAGAGAATTGCGGGTAGCTGAGAGGACGTGGAAGAAATCTAAGCTTGATGCAGATCTGTCTTCCTACCGTACTCTGCTATCCAAATTCTCTATGGACGTGACGGCAGCTAAAACTGCCTTTTACAAAGACAAACTAGAATTATCCTCACGAGATCCTCGCAAACTCCATAACATCTTTTCGTCTCTTCTCAACCCTCCCCCTCCTCCTTCCTTCCTGACTGCTGAAGATTTTGCCAACTTCTTTGCCGAGAAGATTGACAGAATCTGTCAGACATTCTCTCCCTCATCCACTACACTACACACTAAGGATTTCCCTCCCCCCTCACTGGCCCAGTTTTCTGGTCTTACGGCAGATGAGATCATGAAAGTCATCTCATCTTCCAACCTTACCACCTGTCCACTTGATCCAATCCCTTCTGCATTATTTCAGACAATCGCTCTAGACCTTCTCCCCTTCATCACGACTATCATTAATGGCTCCATAACCTCCGGTCATGTACCAACAGCATTCAAAATAGCCAGGGTCATTCCCATCCTAAAAAAACCCACTCTAAATCCCTCAGACACTTGCAGCTACCGACCAGTATCGCTTCTTTCCTTCCTTTCAAAAATCCTCGAACGTACAGTCTACAACCAGCTTTCTCTCTATCTCTCTCAGAACAACCTCCAGGATCCTAATCAGTCTGGCTTTAAAGCAGCTCACTCTACAGAGACTGCCCTCTTAGCAGTCACTGAGAAGCAACATGCTGCCAGATCAGCCAAACTGTCATCTGTCCTCATCCTTCTTGACCTATCAGCAGCATTTGACACGGTCAACCACAAAACTCTCCTATCCATCCTTAGGAGTCTTGGCATTGGTGGCCTGGCCTGGCGCTGGCTGGCTTCCTACCTAGAAGGCCGAACATACCAAGTGACATGGAATGGATCCACATCTACTCCACGTTGTCTTTCCACCGGTGTCCCTCAGGGCTCAGTTCTTGGCCCTCTCCTATTCTCCCTCTACACTAAATCTCTTGGCGAAGTTATATCCTCACATGGCTTCTCCTACCACTGCTATGCCGATGACACTCAACTCATCCTCTCCTTCCCTCCCTCAGACACTCATGTCTCCACTAAGATCTCTACATGCTTGGCAGACATCTCATCTTGGATGACCACTCACCAGCTAAAACTCAACACTAGTAAAACTGGGCTGCTTTACATCCCGGCTGACTCATCCCCCCTCCAGGACCTTGCGATCTCTTTCGACAACTCCCTGATCCGTCCTTCGGTTTCTGCTAGAAACCTTGGAGTTACCATAGATGATCGGTTGTCATTTTCCTCACATATCGCCAGTCTTTCTCGCTCTTGTCGGTTTCTCCTCTTTAACATCAGGAGGATACGTCCATTTCTTTCCACTCAGGCTACCCAGATACTCGTCCAGTCCCTCGTCATCTCACGCCTTGACTACTGCAACTCGCTTCTAGCGGGTTTACCACTGAGCGCCATCCGTCCCCTCCAACTGATTCAGAATGCAGCTGCTCGTCTTGTTTTCAACCTTCCCAAGTTCTCCCACACCACTCCTTTGCTGCGCTCCCTCCACTGGCTTCCTGTAGCTGCACGCATCAGATTCAAAACACTGATGCTGGCATACAAAGCCAAAAATTCTCTGGCACCATCCTACCTAAAGGACCTCATCACACCACGCTCTGCACCACGATCTCTCCGATCCTCCAGCACTGCTCGACTGGTCCCTCCTCCCCTCAAGGCACAAGGAAGACACGCATCTCGGCTCTTCTCTGTCCTGGCACCTAATTGGTGGAATGAACTCCCCCTAGATGTCCGAACAGCTGAATCCTTGACTGTCTTCAAGCGACGACTCAAAACTTTTCTTTTTCAGAAATACTTGACGTAGAACTTCTATATTCTTTCTCGACTCTTATTCTGGTGTGTCTTTTTAAAAAAAAAAAAAAAAAAAGAAAACAAACAAAAAAAAATAAAAAATTCTGCACTACTCAATGAAGTTCTCAGAGATAGTATTCATAGCTTGGGTCCTTATTGAGCTAGCATCGGAAATTCATTGCAGAGTCTCAAAGCACTTATGTAAGTCGCTCTGGCTAAGGGCGTCTGCCAAATCCTGTAAATGTACTGCTTCAAAAGGTCGAATATCATTGCATACAAAATTCACGCACAGTCTGTTTATGGTGTCCTTGTCCTCTTTGCGAAGCACCCTCAGTTCTATCTTCCTTTGGAAGAAGATGCGTCTTTTGAAAATGAAAATGGATGAGATTTCCGGGAATGCACGTGCAGGTTAAAATATAGCCCAAGGGTATTTTTTGTTGGCAAATGATGCTTTGAAAACCGGGAACCGACACACCCATTTCATCAAAATTTGCGGGTTACCTGTCGGGTACCCAAACCCAAGCAGGACTCTGCTACATGTCACCCTACATCAGGTCCACACAATAACATCCTACTTGATAAAATGTCAGGTGCACAGGGTACAAGTGTAATCTTTCAGACACCAGAACCTGCAAACGCCACACAAAGAGCAGTAGTGGGACTCGAACCCCCAGCCCTGGAGTTAACCCTCTAGGGTCTAAGGGTAGGGAACACACTTTCACTGACTGGGGCATGGACACACATTTCATTCAATATCATTAACTTAATTGGCAAACAAATTATCCATCCATCCATCCATTGTCCAAACCACTTATCCTTCTGGGTTGTGGGGCAAATAAATTATTTCTTATATTTGTTTTGGCATTACACTCATCTTTATTTTAATGCACTTTGTAAATATGTCAGATGTATGTGAAGTCTGTAATTTGACATCAAAGTATAGACATTGCAAAATGCAGTTTGGAACACTTGCAGAAGCATTATAAAAGTATATAGTAAGCAATTGTGCAAGTTATCTGATCACCAAAGTTTTGGCTACATGAAGATGACTAAATGTTGTAGTTGCAACATTCAGTTGGATAAATAAATAAGAAAAATTCATGTCACTATATTTGGGCTTTCATTGAATATTTAGCAACTTTCATGTGTATGCATGAGCCATTCACACCTGGCCACACCCCCCCTCCTTTTTATGGCGCTGAGGGGTCGCTGGATCACATTTCACCATTGTATACACAACAGAATGCGAATAGCGATCTTCAGGTGAGGGCGGCGCTACACGCCCCCAATGCAGGTAAAACAAAGAAAGGTGACATGGTTTAATTTTTTGCAAATTTAACCTAATTTTAAAAACTTTAATACTTCTGACAATTGCTGTTATGAATATAAGACAGATTATGGATTTAGTCAGCGTTTTTTTTCATGTTTCTACAATACGATTTCAGCAAGTTATGAACTGAAATACACGAGAAAGATACGCAGCATCGCCGATGATGCCATCAAACCCAGAGGGTTAAGAAGCAGCAGAGCTGCCCACTGGGCCTGTGTGCCACGGAAAATGAAACAGCTCTAAATCTCACTATGGTCAGAATTCTTAATGTGCCAATGGACAAATATACTTACACAGGAAATCACCTACGATTACTAGAATGTCTCTAAGTCGTACTGTTCTTCCCATCCTTCGGAAGCGTATTATCCGAAACACACCAAGACCAACTGAAATAAGGGAAGATAAGTTCCAGTCACCATACAAAGAGTGAAAAACAGACATGTTCAGTGATCCTGTGTTTAAAACCCTGCAGAGCACTGTCACCTGGGGGTTCTGGGTTTGAATCCCATATTTGGATGCGGCACTAAAACTGCACAGCAGATATAAATGGGTTATGAAACAGTGTTTCAGTTGGGTATTGTATCATAATACCCTAATTGTGTAGATATTAATTATGAAAGGCACACTTTAAAATATTAACATCATTACAATGCTCAAGTTTAACGTTTGTGTGTTTAATTCACTACAGTGCAGCAAATAAATACCTCAGTACCAAGTTCTGCCCCAGTGTTCATGACGTTATATACTTTACAAAACCTGAAAACATACTTACCTGGGAATAAAACCATGACGACTGGAAACAGTAATAAAGTGGAAAATGTTGCAAGTTGTTCTTTCAAAGTTAGATCGGAGTATTTTGCCAGATAAACACTGACAGCAACTAAAATAAAGTAAGAATAGAGTCAGTCACCATGAAATTCATGTCAGACAGAGTACAAACACAGATGCGTTCACTGGTGCTGCACAGGCCTGTCACCTGGGGGTTCTGGGTTTGAATCCCTTATTGAACATTGGGGTATGAAAAGTACATCCCAGCGTGTTAGATTTGGACATCTGATCATACATCCCTGAATGTATATATTAATTGTGAAAAAATTATTTAACAATCCACATTATACATTTCTGAAATCCCCACAGCCAAAAGAAACTAAATTAACATATCCATCCATCCATCCATCTATACCCTTTCTCAAGTACAGTTCCATGGTGAGTCTTTCCCTAAAAAGCCCAGAGCAGGGTACACCCTCGTGGGGTGCCAGTCCATCACAGGGCACATCATCCACTCACACACAATAGGCCATTTTTAGACCCCATTTTACCTAAATGCGTGTTCTGTGACTGTGGAGTGGGGGGGGGGACCCGAGCACCTGCAGTCAGAGGCATCATGTTCATAGAGACTGAAGGGGCTCGGGGCCCCTCAAGGTGTTAGATTTAGGTTCCAGATTGTTTGACCTGTTTCACACTATTTCTCAAGTGACAGTGCATATAATCATATAATTACTATATAATTATCATGGTTAGTCCTCTCCTGGAGCCGGCACTTTATTGTGGTGGAGGGGTTTGCGTGTTCCAATGATCCCAGGAGCTATGTTGCCCGGGGCTCTATGCCCCTGGTAGGGTCACCCAAGGCAAACAGGTCCTGGGTGAGGAACCAGACGAAGTACGGCTCACAAGACCCCTAATGACGGACAACATTTTGAATCTGCGGTTTCCCTTGCCCGGACGCGGGTCACCGGGGCCCACCCCTGGAGCCAGGCCTGGGGGTGGGGCTCGATGGCAAGCGCCTGGTGGCCAGGCCTACACCCATGGGGCCTAGTCGGGCACAGCCCGAACAAGGCACGTGGGTTCCCCCTCCGATAGGCTCACCACCTATAGGAGAGGCCATAGGGGTCGGGTGCAATGTGAGTTGGGCAGCAGCCAAAGGCGGGGACCTTGGCGGTCCGATCCTCGGCTGCAGAAGCTAGCTCTAAGGAATGGAATGTCACCTCTCTGATGGGGAAGGAGCCTGAGCTGGGGTGCGAGGTTGTGAAGTTCCAGCTAGATATAGTCGGGCTCACCTCGACGCACAGCTTAGGCTCTGGAACCAGTCTCCTTGAGGGGGGTTGGACCCTTCTCCACTCTGGAGTTGCCCAAGGGGAGAGGCGCTGAGCGGGGGTGGGCACACTTATTGCCCCCTGGCTAGGCACCTGCACATTGGGGTTTGCCGCAGTGGATGACAGGGTAGCCTCCCTTTGCCTTCGGGTGGAGGCATGGGTCCTGAGTGTTGTTTGTGCTTATGCGCCAAACAGGAGTCCTTGGAAGGAGTGTTGGAGAGCGCTCCTCCTGGGTACTCTTTTGTTCTGCTGGGGGATTTCAATGCTCACGTGGGCAATGACAGTGAGACCTGGAGTGGCGTGATCAGGAGGAACAGTCCCTCCGATCTGAACCCGAGCGGTGCTTTATTATTGGATTTCTGTGCTCGTCACAGAATGTCCATAATGAACACAATGTTCAAGCATAAGGGTGTCCATTTGTGCACTTGGCACCAGGACACCCTAGGCCGCAGTTCGACGATCGACTTTGTAGTCGTGTGTCGCCGCATGTCTTGGACACTCGGGTGAAGAGAGGGGCGGAGCTGTCAACTGATCACTACCTGGTGGTGGGTTGGCTCCGCTGGTGGGGGAGGAAGCCGGCCAGGCCTGGCAGGCCCAAGCATATAGTGAGGGTCTGCTGAGAACGTCTGGCAGAATCCCCTATCAAGAGGAGTTTCAACTCCTACCTCCAGCAGAACTTCTCCCATATCCCGGGGGAGGCGGGGGACATTGAGTCCGAATGGGCCATGTTCCGTGCCTCCATTGTGGAGGCAGCTGACCGGAGCTGTGGCCGTAAGGTGGTTGGTGCCTGTTGCGGCGGCAATCCCCGAACCCGCTGGTGGACACCGGTGGTGAGGGATGCCGTCAAGCTGAAGAAGGAGTCCTATCGGAGGAGGGTCCGCCGGATTGTCGAACCTCGGATTCAGGAGGAGCAGTGTGGTTTTCGCCCTGGCCGTGGAACAGTGGACCAGCTCTATACTCTCCGGAGGGTTTTGGAGGGCTCATGGGAGTTTCATGGGAGCACTATAGCTGTAGATAAGCTCTCCCATAGATGGAGCTGTGCCTGGCTGATCTTCGTCTGGGGTTTCGATATCCTGTGGACTATGGTGAGTTACCTGCCATTGGGCTTCAATCGACTGATTTGCCCTACTGCTAAGGAAGTAGTGGTCAATGCGAGGTCCCTTGGCAAGCTCTTTCAGGCACTTAATTCTGCCTTGGTGGATCTTGAGACCCTTCTCCGATGTTATCTTGTTACAGCCACAGATGTAGCTCTGCAACTTGTGTCCTGCCAGTGTTGTTCCTCCATCAGAAGCCATGCTGATCATCGGTTTCATCGTTGTTTTCGTTCCCAAGTCTACTACCGTGTGGCCTGTCAGTGAGTCATCTTGCGCCCCCGCTCTCGCAGACTCAGGGGGTATTCTTCCTGACGTCAACAAAACAGCGCAAGCGCATTTTACATAGCCTACCTTATCCAATCTTTATACTGCAGGTGGTCAAGGCAAGATGTGTGAATGTGTTTGGCAGCAGAGATGCTCTCCTCACTGCTGTCACACTGCCAAAGTTTAAACTGCGGTGGCAAAGGGAAGAGGACAGGAGAGAAGCCCTGAGGACACTGCTGACTGCCAAGTGTCACAATGAGCTTGGTGCAAAACTTCAAGGAGAAATAGACTGTCTGACAAACGATGTGAGAGACTCCTACTAATGAGTTATAACCACTGGTTTATTGATGAAAAGGCAACTGCATTGGGTTTATTCACTGTAATTTTCTAAATGTTGTCCTTATTAAAACTGGGAAGCTGATATGTGGGTATATATAAGGTTTGGTGATATAGGCCAAAAAATGACTGGCAATCAAATAAAACAATGCATCACTGCAAAGTAATGCAAAAGAAATGTAATCAGTAATGCAACTAATTACTTTCAATGGGGAGTACTTAAGTAACATATTACTTTTTAAAAAAGTAATAAGTAATACATTACTTTTTTGTGTGCTGACCCCAACACTGGTGATGAATGAGGTCAAGATTCAGATATTTGTCATATGCATGAATATCCTGCTACACCAGATGTGAGATGAAATTGCTGCTATTCCAGACTGTGCAACAAACAAGGTAGAAGGATGTTAGTAAGGAGGTGAACAAAGCCAAGTATCTCTCTGTGTGCCTTGAAGCTTAGTTCATACTCCATTTTTCCTTGTGCTGTTATGGTCTGCGCACAGCTGTGTACATGCTATATTTGTCTGTGGATGCAGACTGTCATGTTCGGCACATACATACAGCAATGATACTGAAATCAAAATTAGTCAGCACCCCCTCCCTCTCAATGAATTTTATCAGCAAGATCTCAAAATACCAAAATAGTGTTGCTTTTGAAAATACTGTAATACCGGAGTAAATTTTCTGGTGGTTTGAAAAATGAAATATGGCCAAATCCTACTTCTTAGTTAAACAACTGTAATGTGAGAAAATGAACAACAACAAACTTTATAACAAACAAACAAATGCTCAAAAACACCTATCAAACTATCTCCAAAGAGAAGATATGGACATCAGCACAGCTGTAGGACTGGTGTGTGACTGAAAATTAGAGCTACTGGAGATGCGGACTGAGGAGGTGTTTGAGGAAATACGGAAGGAAACAGACACTATAGCCTGAAAGATCAATGTTCAGTGGGAGGTGAAGAGGAGTAGGAAGGTATTAAGGAAGCAAGATGAAGTCTGACAGAATCTGACTAAGGTTACTCCCAAGGAGGTACTAAGAGTTAACTTTTTAGTAATTAACTTCAGCATACAGGGCATTACAGACATATCCAGTCATGACACTTTTCAGCTTCCGAGGTGAACAGACTGACTCACAAACCCCAGAAGGGAGAGAATTCCCCATCCCCTTCAGATGTGTGAGTATTACAGGGGGGTGTGTCCACCACCCAGGCAGGGACAGAGTACAAGCTGTTCATACATAAATAACAATAGGAACAAAGTCCTCCAAATTCCTTATTGGGTCTTTATACATTTCTTGTAGAAAACAACCTTTTGCAAGCCGACCCTGACTTAGGCTCACTCTGCCAGCCTATTATCACTCTGCCAGTCACCTCCTATAGCAATAAAGGGTCCTTTTTTCAGCACTAAAGTTTGTAAAGAACCGACATGGGATTTTCATCCAGAAAACCGCCGACTCACTGGATGTTTGTTTCTTTTTAGGCCAATTTTCTGTAAATCCTAGGATGGTTGTGTGTGAAAATCCTAGCAGATCAGCAATTTCTGAAATAATCATACCAGCACGTCAGGCACCAGCAAACATGCCACGATCAAAGTCACATAAATCACCTTTCTTCCCCATTCTGCTGTTTGATGTGAACATTACCTGAAACTCCAGACCTGTATCAGCATGATTTTATTCATTGCGCTGCTGAAATTTGATTGGCTGGTTAGATATTTTCTTTAGTGAGCATTTGAACAGCTGAACCTAATAAAGTGGCCGGTCAGTGTATGTTGCCTATGAAGCTGCACCCTCACAAAAAAATAAGGTGCATGACCCCCTGAATGGAGGGATCCAGTGCAAACACAGGGAGAACATGCAAACAGCACACATGGGAACTTATACATAGACTTACTTATGAATGAAACCGTGATGACCAGGAATATAATTCCAGTTATTCCTGCTGCGATGCCACGTATTTTCACTCTTTTTTCTAGGTCTTCTGAATATTTTGTCCAAACCACAATGTTGACGACTGAAACGAGAAGAAAACAGTTAGCAAACATACAATTCATTTCAGCAGAAAATACAAAACAAATGTGCTGAGTGTCCTGTGTTTAAGGCACTGCTCGGCACAGCCCTGTCAGCTGGGGGATAAGGGGTTAAATCCCATGTCAGACACGGTGGTTAAAAAAAAAAAAAAAAAACTTAATTTGAAGATATAAATAGGATGATAAAAGGTAACACAGGGTGCTGGGGGGCAGGGGGGCTTTAATGCACCGGCTTAATCAGGGACCTCTACTAAAAAAGGACCACCCCCCCTCCCCCAACCAACCCGGACAAATACAGCTTTAATGAGAATAGTAGTGGGCAGGATCACAGGGGGCCTGGAGCCTCTCCCAAGCAGCACAGGACAGAGGTACAGCTTGGATGGGAGGCCATACACACACAGTCACATGCTATGGGCAATTTACAGACACCAATTAACCTGAGAGGGAGACTCTTGGCTGCTGGAGGAAAATGGAGTAGCTCGTGGAAATCCACATGACATGGGGAACACATGCAGACTGCATATAGACATAGAGGAGGGGGATTCAAACTCACATGACATGGGGAGCAAATGCAGACTGTACAAAGACACAGAGGAGGGGGACTCAAACCCACATGACATGGGGAGCACATGCAAACTGCACACAGACACAGAGAAGTGGGACACAAACCAGTAGCCTGGAGGTGTCAGGCAGCAGTGCTGACCACTGAGCCACTGTGCTGCCCCATGGATACAGATTAACAGTGAACAAAACAGATGCTGTAATATAAAAACTGTATGTACATCGGTATACATTTCTGTGTTTAAATCCATCCATCCATCCATCTTCCAAACCGCTTATCCTACCGGGTTGCGGGGGTCTGGAGCCTATCCTGGAAGCAATGGGCACGAGGCAGGGAACAACCCAGGATGGGGGGCCAGCCCATCACAGGGCACACTCACACACCATTCACACACACATACACACCTACGGGCAATTTAGCAACTCCAATTAGCCTCAGCATGTTTTTTGGACTGTGGGGGGAAACCGGAGTACCCGGAGGAAACCCCACGACGACATGGGGAGAACATGCAAACTCCACACTAATGTGACCCAGGCGGAGACTGAAACCCGGGTCCCAGAGCTGTGAGGCAACAGTGCTAACCAGTGCACCACCATGCCGCCCCCCTGTGTTTAAATACAAAACAGAATTAGGCATAGATTTATTTTCTAATCTAATATTCATGAAATCCATTTAAATAAACATACTCACTTCGGAATATAATAAAAAAGATGAACATAAATATGATTCCACCAAAAATTCCTCCAAATGTTGCTTTTCCAGATGGAGTTGGGGAATGTTCAGCTGAGAATTCTATGAAAGAACCTGAAATGAGGTAAGAATAGTCAGTCAACAAATAACTAATGTTAGACAAAAGAAAAAGCAAATGCATTCAGTCGTTCACTTGTGTATAAGATGCTTTTGTCTTAAGTAACGTGTAAGTAAGGATCAGAGAGCAGGATCAGCCTGCGGTTAAGTTCTAACCCATAGAGTCACACAGGTTAGGAAGCAGATTAATAAGGGTCATGAAACGTCAGTGAGGGTGTTTGGCTGGGAGACATTATTCACCCTAAATCATGCTTCCAAACAGCTATAAAGCCACAAGCATTGGGGAACCAAATGAGCCAACCAGCCTGTATGATTACATCCAGGTAAGTGGATAAGTGTGACGCCAATGAGCACATATGAAGGCAGAGCGATGGGGTGCAGTCAAGCCTTCTGTGAAATTCCAGAGCATGAGGGACACACATGAATCAGGACCTGGGGCCCCATTGGAAGGTGAGGGGCCAAAACAAGTAACGTCAGGGATGCATTACAGTTACAATGAACCTACACATGATATACGTAGCCGTATGAGGAGGCGTAGGATTAGGATATCCATCCGCACCATACGTGTTATACGTTAGCGTATGAGGAGGGGTAGGATTAGGATATCCATCCGCACCATACAGTACATGTTATACGTTAGTGTATGAGGAGGGGTAGGATTAGATTATCCATCCGCACTATACATGTTATACGTTAGTGTATGAGGAGGGGTAGGATTAGGATATCCATCTGCACCATACATGTTATATGTTAGCGTATGAGGAGGGGTAGGATTAGGATATCCATCCGCACCATACATGTTATACGTTAGCGTATGAGGAGGGGTAGGATTAGGATATCCATCCGCACCATACATGTTATACGTTAGCGTATGAGGAGGGGTAGGATTAGGATATCCATCCGCACCATACAGTACATGTTATACGTTAGCGTATGAGGAGGGGTAGGATTAGGATATCCATCCGCACCATACGGTACATGTTATATGTTAGTGTAGGAGGAGGGTAGGATTAGGATATCCATCCGCACCATACATGTTATACGTTAGTGTATGAGGAGGGGTAGGATTAGGATATCCATCCGCACCATACATGTTATACGTTAGTGTATGAGGAGGGGTAGGATTAGGATATCCATCCACACCATACATGTTATACGTTAGTGTATGAGGAGGGGTAGGATTAGGATATCCATCCACACCATACATGTTATACGTTAGTGTATGAGGAGGGGTAGGATTAGGATATCCATCTGCACCATAAATGTTATACGTTAGTGTATGAGGAGGGGTAGGATTAGGATATCCATCCGCACCATACATGTTATACGTTAGTATATGAGGAGGGGTAGGATTAGGATTAGTACCACTCCCATGCCATCCACTCCACAGGAAAGAGCTTATCTACTATATGCTACAAAATCAGTGTAAATTTACCGCCGCTGCATTTGCATGAGCTCTGCATGCGCTCTCCCAGCCAATCATAATCATTTTCATCCTTGCTGTTGGATTCATAGACAGTGCGGTACATTTGTGAGAAGTTGAACAAAAATGAGTGAGGAGGAGAAACTCCAACAAGCACATTTGTCTTTCGCTGTATGTAAATATTTTGTATTCTACAGAGATGATACTGGGCAAAACTAAGTGATTTGTTGGCACTGATCTGTGGCTGTTGGCAAGAAAGTGACACATAATCACATTGTGGACTATTGATGACACCACTTCTGACTGAGAGTTCGCTGTGTGGGTTTTGGCTGCTGCTTCTCATCTGTGTTTTTGTTGGTCCTGTTGCTTATTTTCTTAACTCGGCCGTATAATAACACCTATAACACACCTGCTCTTTACCTGCACAAGCCCTCTTCCTTTGCTCCTGCTCTGTCTGCATCTGTGCCCAGTGAGTTTTTCCCTCTTACTTCGTTGCTGTTGCCAGTCTGTCTTGCTGAAAGGGCTGGTTATCTGATTGTACTTTTTGCAGTTTCTAGCTGAGCTGCGTAATGAGCTTTGGCTTCGCTAACATGCTCTGTCTGATTAGCATGATGTTGTTATTTGGCATCCTTACTGCTTTTTGTCCTGAGTGCTGCTGTGTAGGATCACACACACATACACCAGGGCTAACATTCCAAATTTTATGGCCCGGAAGTTTAGAAGCCCTGAGATAAGATCCAGCCTGGTACGAGGGGTACTGGGTGGCTTAGGGGGGTTAGTGCCCCACACCCACATGAGGCCCAGATAACAAGGGAGGCCAGCATCACAACTTTTATGGCTCAAAGATTCAGGGACCTAGGTACAGCAGCCTGGACCTCCAGGATAGGGGTTCCTCACACACACCCCCCCCCCCCCCCCCTTTCTTCCCGCCTCACACACAACATATACACAGTCCCTCAAAGAAAGTTCTGTTTTAAGTTTTGCTTGGGTATGTTGTGTAAACGTGTTTACAACTTGTGTTAATATCCAGATTTGTTATGTTTGTTTGTGTCCTTAGACCCAAACAACAAACCCTTGTTTGTGGCCTAATGGTTAGAGATGCGCATTTTTAATTAAAAGATTGCTGGTTCAAATCCTCGACCAGCAAAGTATCACTGAGGTACCCTGAGCAAGGTACCGCCCCCAAATACTACTCCCCAAGTGCTGAATTAGCTGTCCTCCAACATGTCACAATGTCATATATGGATTAAATGCAGAGGACACCTTTCATTGTTATACAGTGTGCCATGGTCTGTCAACAATGGAAACTTATCACTTAAAGCCACGCCTAACTCTAGGTTTAGGATTTGCTCTTCAGATGTGAATTTGGAATGTAACTTATGTAAAACTCACCTGAAGTGTCAGCATGAGTGCAACAATAACAACCCATACTACGTACTGATGGCACAATGCAAATTACTATGTGTATTAATGTAGATGTTTGGTGCCAAACTGATGGGAAAATGCTCCTGAATTCAGATCTGGTCAGTGATTGCTGTGAAATTGTACATATCTAAAGATAAACGCTAGTAATGAAAATCAACTGTAAAATGGTGTCATTACAGTCATAAATCCCAATAGGACTGCTACAGCCACCCCTCAAAAGCCCGCCAGTAGATAGCCCAGGCCATTGGTACAGGTGTCAAGTTCCTGATCATCAATATTCATGGACTTCAGACCATAAAACCCGGCACCTTAGACTCAGAGGGGTGAAGCCCTCTGGTGAAGCCCGCTTGTAAAGCCTGCCTTGAAGCCTGCTGCCCAAAAGAAAGCTCCAACACCAAGACAAAGCCTTTCACCTTAAAGCTTCACCAAAGAGCAATAACCAAAGAGGCTCCATGCAAAGAACCGCTCCAGACGCCGTGCCTTCTTAGGTGCCATCGATACCGATCAGCTCATCACCACTGCAGCCCAGTAAACCAACTTCCATTCATTTTAACCATCTAACCTGTGACAGTTAATTTGTTTTATAAGTTTGAGTGCATGGTTTCAAAATTATGTGCTTGCTGTGCAGAGCAGTATTTCCCCTTTAAAGCTACCCATTTAAATCCGGTCACTGCATTTCCATATTCCATTGTTTTGCTTTATTCTGTTATGTTCCGTTTGATGTTACATGTAATGTCTGTTGTATGATACTGTAGTATTAGACATAAATGCATGCCTTTTATATAACACACATCTCCGTGTCATTGACTGCTCACAATTAAGTCACTGCCTCTGTGTGAACTGGCTCCTAAGCTATAAACCTCAAGCTTGCCTGAAAATATCGTGAGACTCTCTCAGCGGCTGTGGGAAGAGCTTCGCTACGTATCCACTACCTTACCTGGTGAAGTGTTTGGTGGACGATCATTCTAACCCAGGTTACTCAGCGATACTGCAATTAGTGAATCCCACCCAAATCTCCCATTAACAGACTGACTGTCACGCCCAGCTCATACAATCCTCGTGTGTGCCACGCCCCCCTGATTATCCACGTGTGCTTCCCAGATCATACCCAGCTGTACCTTATTTTGCTCTGTCTTGTCTATTTCAGTCCCTGTTTTGCCTTAGTTCATTGACTGTCATTGATGTTAGTAGATGTCCGTACTAGCTGTTCTGTCCTGTCCCCTGAATAAACCCCTAGTTTGCCCCGTATTCCGCCTGTCTGCCTGCTTCCTGCCTGCTCGCCCGCTTTTACCAGCGCGTTCAACCCGAATCCTGACACTAATACTGGGCATAATAATTAATTAATAATCATCATCAAATAATAAATAGTAAAAGAATAGTTAATTTCCCTTCACATTGCTAGAGATCAAAACTATCTGCCCTTATTTTTTTCTACAGCTGGTGTACAGCTTCATTACTCATTTTAATAGACAGCCTGGAGTTTTACTGCATATGTTTTTGCTGCAATGCAGCTCATACATTCTCAGGTCGAACTTAAATGTCTTCTCTGCCATACCCGTTTGGAGTCAGTAACATATCACCTGTGCCAGTCACTTGGAATTATCCAACGCCCTCGTTACACCCACTGCTCAGAAACAGGACCCTCAGTTATTTACGGCTCAGATGCAGTGATCCTGATTGAATAGACAAACGATGGTGTTCGCTGCGTGACACTAAAGCCATCCGAGGAATAATTCATGAGCATCTTCATCTTCTTCCAAATCTATCTGCCCCATTTTCTCCCAGCCATGCCGACTTAAATCTTTCCCTTCTGGATGCTCGTCCAATAACCAAAAATGCATCTCTGATCAATGTCCTCATTATCCAGAAGATAGTGTACATGTTTTGTATTTTAGAATCTTGGCTACAACCTGGTGACTATTTACATCTGAACATGCTGACCCCCCCGGGTTACAACTACCTATCAAACCCTGTTTATATGGAGGAGGGGGTGGGCTGGCTGTCGCTTATCAATCTACTTTAAAAATTACTTTCATTTCTTGATGTCACTGCTTTTGAATATGTTGGAGAAAGCGCTGACGCTTTACACTCCAACTCTGAACACACTATGAATCATGAGACAACACACTTCAATGTTTTACTTGCGCAAGGGTGCCCACACTCTGTGCTACAACAAACTGAGCTACAGCCAACAGAATGTGTCACACAGAGTGTTTCCCTTGGCTCCTTTATTTATAGTCAGTGGGAGGCGCAAGAGTCATACGAGATAAGGAAGTAAGAAGTAAGAGACAGTTATGTTTTTCTTTAGGTATTTGGGCGTTGAACACATACCCGAGGTATGTGCAAGCTGATTAGAATATGTGGTAAGAAAACAACTGTAAAACAAATGTTTTTTTACATACGTCCGTTACCGATCATACAAAAAGATAACAGTTTCTTCAACCTAACAGAATATATTACTCTGAAGGTTGTTTCCTCCCCCCCTTTGCTGCTGTTGTTAGTTTATCACCCTCCTTTATCACCCTTCCTGGCAGAATTTAATGATCTCCTCACACTTACAGTATCTCATCTCTCTGCCTTCCATTATTGGTCTTGGTGACTTTAATATCCATGTTGACACTGACTGCTCCTACACATCTGAGTTCATCTCAGTACTAAACTGTTTTAATATGACACAGCATGTTAACTTTCAAACTGGCATTCATGGCCATATTCTTGATCTGCTCTGTTCTGGACTCACCATCTGCCTAGCAGAGTGTATTAATACTAAATATCTAAACTTTAAAAATTTTAAATCTAAAAAGAAAATAAATAGAAAAAAAGAATACAGAGTGGAATTAACATAGAATATACATAAAAATATATTAACAACACTATAGCAGCAAAAACCAGTGTATAGTACATCGCCGTTTGAGACATATTTGTTCTGATGTGTACAAACCAGGGTAGGTTCTGAATGACAAAGTTACTTTTATTCTATTCTATTCTATTCTATTCTATTCTAGTGGTTTGAATGATGTTTCTGTCTCTGGTATTTCTGATCATAAGCTTATTGGATGCAGTTTTCACATTAATACTCCTCCTCCTAAGAAAATCTCTCACATACCACAGTACTAGATCCATTAGTTCTAATCTCTTTGCTGGTTCTCTTCTATCCTCCTCCCCGTCTGACTTACATAAACTCCCTTCTCCTGATACTATGGTTTCCTTCTATAATGATACTATCTCTGTACTGCTTAATGATCCAGCCCTTCTAAAGACCAGGCTGATCCCAGCCACTTGCTCTTGTCCTTGGTTCCCCCCTGAGCTCAGAATAATAAAGGCCACTGGCCGGCGTCCTGAACACCTTTATAAGAAATCTGGTCTCACTGTGCACATGCTTTTATACACTGAGCACATCCACAAGTACAGGGACGCCCTAAATACTGCTCACTCAAACTTCTACTCCTCCATCATAAGTGGTCCTAAGTCTAGGCCACAGACACTCCTTAGGACTGTTAAACTCCTCAGACCTCCTGTACCAGCATGGTCCAATGCAGCTGAGCAGTGCCAGGCAAAACTGAAGCCTAATTGGTCAGCCCGTAATCCTCAGTCAAGTCAAGTCAAGTAGCAAAGCAAACACGTTGGCCATGGTTATCAGTATCTAAATCCTCTGATTTTTCTGTTAGTATTGACGGTGTCTTTGTAAAACCTGCTACTGTTATCAAATCTTGCTGTACTATTGGACTTCTCACTTAACTTCATATAAACTTCCTCTCCAAAACTGCATTCTTTCCCCTCCATAACATCACTTGTCTGAGCCCATTTCTGTCCAGTACTGATGCCCAAACTCTGCTTCATGCTTTTATTAAGTCCCGTATTGATGACTGCAGCTACCTTTTCATTGGCATCCTTGCAAAATCTATACAAAAGCTGCAGTATATTCAGAACCCAGCAGCTTGAGTTCTCACTCACACCAAACGCTCCACTCAGATCACAGCCATCCTCTCTCAGCTACACTGGTTACTGGTTCCGTCTTGGATCAAATTGAAAATATTGCTTCTCACTCCCAAAGCTCTGTATAACCTCGCTCCTTACCACCTCAGTGAGCTCTTGACTCCCTGCTCACCCTCTCGCTCTCTCAGATCCTCTAATAATAATTTCCTCGTTGATCAACGCACCAGACTTTTCACCATTCAAATCTGAATAAGACATTTCTTTTCTGTTTCTTCCTCCTTTACTGATTACTGATCTCTTTCTCTCTCTCTCTCTTGTGTAAAGCTACCTTGAGATTGTGAAAGGCGCTATACTGTATAAATGTAACTTGTTTATTTTTATAAAATAAAAATTTGTTATCAGAAGCTGGGGATTCAGGTGGGAATTAATTTACAGATAGTTTAAAATCTGAGGTGCTGAGAGGAACAAAAATCACCTAAAGTCTGTACAGTAATGAGATGAAAAACGAGTAGTTTGTGCATAAACACTGAAGTATGTTTGGCATCTTCAAAGATGCACCACAGTGTGTTTAATATTTTACCAGGAGCTGCCGCTTCATCCTGCTTTACTTTAATGTTTAATAACCATTAATTACACTTAAACTCACCTGTTAGGACACCGACCATAATGATGGGAAATGCAGCTCTTAGAATGATGCGTATTATTAATCGCCATGTAGCTGCAAAATGAAAACATTTACATTTTAGATTCATTCAGCTCATCACGTGTCACACCAACTACCCATAATTATAGGAGAAATATTTAGCAATCTCAGACCATTAATGACCATTCATTCCATAAGGACAAATTCAATTAAAATTCATCATACCTGATTATGAGCTGTTAGATGATCATTTCACACATATTAGCATAAGACATCCTTATTAATAGTAAGATGTATGGCTTATGTGACCCACATTGCAGTAAAAGAAGAAAAAAGTGCACTGTTAGAACTCAAATGCCAACCTTAACTGGGATGCAGGAGAAGCAGCAATCATATCGAAAAATGTACTAATGGATTGAATTTAAATGTTTTAGTGCATATTTCAAAAGCTACAGAAATTTGGACAAATGGACAAATATTAATTCCTAAATTCTTCTGTTGTTGTTCAAGTACATCTAGTGATGCTTCAGGAATCACCAGGTGTTTCAGGTCATTCAACATCATACATCCTCCTCCAGGTGATCTGGCTGGGGCTGATCAGACCCCAGCTTATATCCCAGTGGCTAAATGGCTACTCTTCACCCAGGACTCCTCTCTCGAGTCACAGCCATCTTGAGGCTTTCTCTGCCGCATCGGTGGTGTTGTGGCTTTTCTCTTCCTCTCACCTTAAATGTCTGACCAACTGAAGACCTTGGTTAAAGATCGGGCTACAAAGCCCATACAGCCAACCTCAACTCTGCTCTCCATCCACCTTGGTCTCGAATACCAGCTGAGGTTCTTGCAGCAAATCTCAGTTGCTCCCCTGCTCTATTGAAGGTGACGGCCAGCCTGTAGGGGTGGGAATGTTTAGGCCATTCCGCTCCTGAGCTGATGCCTTCACAATGGCCTTCAGGAGCTGGTCATACCTCCAACAGCACCACCCCTCACTCAGTACCATTGGGCAGCAAGTTAGGATGTGCTGCAGAGTTCCTAGCTTGGAGCACAGAGGACAGGCTGGTGTCTCTACCTTGCCCCACCTGTAGATTGGATGGGCTGGGTAGCATCATATACGGCTCGGATGAGGAATTTGATGCTGTATGACTCAGCTTTCCACAGCTCAACCCAGGTCACCTACCTCTTTACTGCAGGGATTCCCATCTTAACTAAGCTACCTCATTCCCACCATCCAGCATTATCTCTCCTCTTCCACTGTTGCTCTCACTTCCTGCTGGAGCAGAAAGTTTTCCTCCTTCCTTTGGGTGATTAAAGTGGGATTTGGAGAAGGATCCTAGTCCAGCTCGACCTTGAATCAATGTTTATACCATTGTCTTGTGATGCAGCTTTGACTCAGCTTGCAAAACGGCTTGCTCAGCTTTTCACCGTCCTCCACTTCCTGCCAGTCCTCACCATTATGCCAGCTCTGGCCACCTTCAGATCGCTTGACCCTCTATATTGCAACATTTCCCTGTCTCTGTGACCTTGAACTTCTCCGCCCAGGAGTGAGTTTGTTTTGATGACCACAGAGAGCCATGCTGCTCAGGCTCCTTGGGAGGCTTACTTATCTCTGGAGGCAGCTGCTGACTTTCCTCTCCAAGGTTACTACTGTTGTGATTCTCACTTGGTAACCAGGAGTGGCCACAGGACTCTTGGAGGAATGACATGCTGGTACAGTCATGCTTTAAATTACCCCAGTAGGCCAGACCAGTCCACTGACCTCAGCCAGCAATCCAACTCAGTGCAGGTCAACTTGATGCCTGTTGTGTCCTTCAGGACACTTTGCCTCCTGACAGGCTTCCCTGTGATGGTTGGGATGTCAGTACCTGCGATACTGAACTGAAATTTGTCATCCACCTTCCTTTGCCTCAGCACCATGGACCTAGATTTGGAGGCTTGAACTCCATCCACTCCCACCCCATCAGCTTTTCAGGCCCCTGCAGGATCCAGTGACGTCCTGGGACTGACTCTGTGGTGACTGTTATGTCATCCATAAGTCCTCTGATGGGAGGCTGCTGTTGGGCAGTTTCTGTTTTAGACACTCTGTACTCTGGTTCAGCAGATTTTGTGAGCATGTTCATGGAAGCAGAGAGCAGGATCACAGAGATAATGCAGCCTGTGATGGTCCTGATCTCAGCCTTATTCCAGCCTGATATAAGAGCTCCTGAGGAGGCTCTCAGCCTCACACTGCTGCAGGAATCCGCAATGAGATGGAGATGAGGTGGAACTGGTCTATTAGGCTTGAGTTTTCCCTCCTCCAAAACCCTTCAGCAAGGCTCCACTGGTCTGGAATATTGGTCCTGTTCCAAATGACTCAGAGGAGCTTCACCAGGCAGAGGAAGAGTTTAGGGCACTTGTTGTACACTTTGTATGGGAGCCACTCAGGCCTGGAGATGAGTTTGCTCTCCTGACTACCTCAGGATCCTCTTTCAGCTGCAGGTCTGACATGTCAAACTGCACAGCTGCCTCGGTCGGCTGCATCAGTGTGCTGCACTCTCCCAGGTCCTGATCTCTTGCTGGGTCGCTATACATCTACTTCAGATGCTGGTCCATCTCCTCCTGTGAACAGGCCAGCTTGCTGCTATGCTTCTGCCCTAACAGATCCTTCATGAACCGGTAGGGCTTGGTGATGAATGCAGTGCTTTCAGGCTGTTTCACGACGTCGTCTCCGATGTCACTCTGCCCGCTGGAGGACCCTGATCTTCTTGTGTAGGATGTACATCAGCTGAGCCAAGCTACTGCACTCCTCTCCTCTTCTTTTGCCTGTTTGTATTGGAACCTGAGGGTCTTCATCTCCTGCCTGATACTATGGATCTTCACTGCTCTTTGGTTCTTTACATATGGTCCTTTGGAAGCTCTCAGCTGCTCCTCTCCAAACTGCTCTGACACAGTGCTGACAGTGATCGCTGTCTTGGCCAAACTAATTATAAACACCTGCCTTTATTTTACAGTTTTTTTCCCAAACAGTGACAACCACCTTTAACATTAAGTGTAGAAAATAGGATAGGAAACATGGAAATATGTAAACATACCTGTGAATGATTTCCGATATGGAGCCATATTAAACAGCAATGGGATGTACAGCAGACTGATGACAGTACAAGTAACAGCCTCTTCTGTGGAACCTGGGAAATCGTTAATATTAAGTTTTATTTATTTAGCAGTGTGAAGCAGGGTCAGAACATACTGGGAGCAGTTGGGGGTTAACCCTCTGGAGGGGGGGGGGGAGATGAGGCCACTTTATTTCTTCTAAGTTATATTGGATTTCAGGTTACCTGTCACTTCTACAAAATTCTATAGTTAGTCACCAGGGGGCGCTGCCTCTGCTGTTGTAAAATATATCTTCATTTCAACACAGAGTGTTTAATGTTGCAAGCAATTCAGAAAAGCAGATGCTTATTTTGAGTATACAAAATTAAACATGCATGATCGTACACAAACTCACCATGTCAATAAAATAATCGGTTCCACTTTATAATAAGACTAACCTTATAAACCATTCATAATCTGTTTATAAGCAGGTTATTAATTAGGTTGAAAGACTTTGCAAATCATTAATAGACAATTATGAACAAGTTATACCACAGTTCTGTTTTAATTAATTAGTTATTACCATTTATAAGTGGCAAAAGGGAGCCTTATTGTAAAGTGGTACCACATAATCTTTTGGGAAATACATATCAAATTATAAATAACTATGACTATAACCTTAAAAGTGAATCATCACAGTACAGATTACAAATACTCAGTATCAGCCTCAAATTACAGAGTCACTAATTTACATAATTAATCCCCAGCAGGTTGCTGTTTATGCTGCTGCTGTTTATTTCTTACTGCCTGCACAACAAAAACAATAAAATCTGTCTCTTTGCAAAGCTTCTTTAAACCATATTTAATGGGCTCACCTTCAGTTACACCCCACAGGATGAAGGCTGCGGAAACCATGATTGGTGGGACTGTGACATGTGACCAGTGACTCAGAGCCTGTTTGCTTTTATCTGTAGACAGAAAGTAGAAACAGATTTAACCACATGCATGTTGTTTAACATTAGATGATGGTTCGTGCAAAGTTTAATGATCTACAGCCATCATCAGATGGTCATTCTGCTGCATTCACACCTACAGACACGCAGTACAGGCTGTCAGTCTCACCAGATGCAGATCCTACATTATTTTAGTATAATTTCAATGAGGACATCAGCTTTGGTTCATTGTCTTAGTTTGCAGGGTTTTATAGTAATCGGACTCTGTTCAAACAATATCTCATAAACGATCTAAAAATAACCCAGTGTACGTGTGCATACGGGGGGGGGAGGGGTCCAAAAAAAAATCGGTAAAATGTGCATACGTACTAAAAGTATGGCCCCAAACAGGATCAAAGTATGTTAATTACATCACAGTTAAGCCCTGCAATGGACAGGCACCCTGTGTAGATACAGTCCTGCCTGATGCCCCATGTCTGCTGAGATGCCCTCTACAGGATAAGTGGCCGCAAACATCGATCCACTGATGTCATCATAATTACTATAAATGACAGAGCAGATACTACACTTACCTTCCCTTCTTAAATGCCTGACAGATAAAGCACCAGTAAGTAGGACTACAGGTGTGACAGCGATGCACAGCCCCAGAATCAGCCAATGCAGGGATGAATAACCTAAAATATTCAGAATTACATTCCATTAGTCATTTTCTAAAATAGGCTGTTTGTCTTGCTGCAGCATAATCGACACGTCCACATCATTTAGTCTCACAAAGTGGTGCAGAAATTTATGGTTAAATCTTTGTCTATAAGTGTGTAAGTCCTATCTGTTCTCCAGCCTGAAAACAAACAGATTTAATATACAAGATCTTTCATATTCCCATATATTATTTGGATATATTTACACAGCATGTGGCAAAGGGCTTTTTAGCTTTATTACTCAGTCATACGTTGTTTTATTACTTGTTACTATGTTATTACTGCATTTTTCCCCAGTCACAATAAATATAAATGAATATTAATAATAAAACCATAATTACACATTACACTGCATCACTCTAATATAATATCTGTTATGACAGAGCTGAAAACTGCACTAAAACCGAAGCCTGAAACAAATATTCATTCATTCATTTAATGCATTTTGTGACTTTAAACCTGAACTAAATTTCACCAATTCTACTGTTACACTGAGCAGATTAAACCTCATGGCATTTGCATAAAGGTCATTCTGCAACAGAACCACTGAGACTTACCAGAATGAAAATGTGATTTAATCACACAGAACTATGCTGAGAGACATGCAAAATCCAGCCCTTCTAGTGACTCACCCAGTGCTGCTATCCTGGCAGTTGTACTGGCAGAATCAGTATCTGATTGGACTTCACACCTGAACTCTCCTTTGTCTTCCATCCTGACTCTCCTCAGTTTCATTGAGAAGTTTCCTTTGGGAATTTCCTCAGTGAGGAATTCAGCTCTTCCAGAGTATCTCCCATCCTGTGACTCTGGTCTGTTCTCTCCATCAGCATACAGAAGCACCATGATGTCACCGTCATCGTCTGTCTTTCTCCATTCCACCTGAAGCTCTGTCACATTAACATGGGTGTCCACAGAGCAGCTGAGAGTCACATCCTCTCCAGCATGTGCATAGACAGGCTCATCTGCACCCGTCACCACCAGCCGCTCTGAAACAAGAACAGGAAGATTCATACAATCTGGCAACCTGATCTGTGTGTTTTCCCCTCCTATTTAAAAGGGAAACATATATGTTTGTGATTGTTTTCATTTCAACATGCATCACGTTTAAAATTTTGACGCTTCGCATATGTGACTCAGGAGCCGAATCCGGCACCAAACTAAGATTGGAGGAGTTTTCTTACACAAAAATGTTCTGAGGGTAGAATGAAAAGATACTGGTTCAGAGAGATAACCAATCAGATTGTAGAGGAGATGGGTCCAAGACATCTAATTCATTGGTCCCACCTGTAGTTGCTTGGATCTACCTCCTCTACAATCTGAGTGGCAATGAGCGACAATTGTTGCATAACAATAGAGTTCCATCATGTGTCATAGCATATTGTCACAAAACAACCTCCATACAGCTGCCAGAGACTTCTTGACCTGCAAGCAAAGATGAGGCTTAGGTTCCTTGGCTCCTTATTCGCATCTCCTTATACAGATTTTCCGGTCCACATTAAATGCTGCGCAGCTGCATGCAATAATGTGATTGCGCCTGTAGGGGGACTCATTTAGCGAGGCATACCTTCAGAACTTCACTGAGCACGATAAAGTACATATCTGGGCAGTTTCAGTAATAGTATGTGTGTGCTTTATCAGAAAATAAGTCAGTCGAGCTCATAGGACTCGATGTTACAATCCCAATATCCTGCACTTTCTTGATGTCTTGAATGGGGATGGGATTGTCGCTTCATTGGGGTCATCAGGGGGATACCCTGCATCAGCTGTGTTTGATCGATGAGCCCGGATTGCATTCGGCTGCACAGTAGTCAAGATAGACCGGAGATGCGAATAAGGAGTCAACTTCAGCCTCGTAGTGTTACTATAATAGCATTAACAATTCTAGGGTTGCCAAATCTCATGCATGTCCCATGACTCTCACGCTTTCAGACTCACGCAAGACTCTCACTTGAGAAATCTTACGGAAAATGTATTATTCCACTGTAAACCTAAAATTAGATACAATAAAAGCGTTAGGGCAGTTTGCAAACTCTATAGACAATTTACAAGGTAATAAAACTGTTATATACAAGTAAATGCATGTGTATGTGTGTGCAGACTTGTCTCAACCTGAAAACTCCAGCCAGCTGACCAAAGTTGGCAACCTTGCATTTCTCATCATACTGTGTCTGCTGTAAGGCCATAATGCTTATGAAGTTTGTAAAAAGGGGACCAGACCTGTTCATAAACAGGGCTGTAAGAAAGTCCCTTTTATTGCTAAGAGATTTGATGGAAATCCCTTATATATTTACTTCTATGGGTCTCTAGGAGAAGATCTCCTAGTCGCTATTTTATATGGTTTGTGGTTGTACTACTGATTCTTTCAGTTACGATATGTTTATGATAGAAGACAGGGTGCAGGAGAGTAACAGGAGCATCACAGTGGACCCTGAGCTGAGGTCATCTTTCCATAGTACATGGCCTGATATTTGTGGTGGAATCTCGTGATTTGTGCATGATTTTAATAATTCTCGAAAATTCAGCATATATAAAGCGGGACATTACCGCACTTGCCATGTAGGTGAAGATGAATATAAATAAACATAGAAAGATAAATATCGCTTGATATATTGTGATGGAAGCAGCCATACTTTACAAATAAAAAAGTCACACAGTGACATCACCCTGATAAACTCGCCTTCCCCGATGTTAATAAGAAACCTACATTCCTGGGTCCATGTGTCTTAAGCCATAAACCAGAAAGGCTCACTTACCTACTTCCTGTATTTCCACCCGTGCTTCATGGTTCTCCTGCTCTGTATAAACCACACACTTGTACACTCCTGCATCTGCAGTCCTCACACCCTCAAGCAGCAGAGAGAAGTTGCCTTTGGGGATTTCCTGAGAGAAGAAGTGGGCTCTGCCCCTGTAGGCGTCCCCCTGTGATTCAGGTCTGGTCTGACCATCCTGGAATAGGTGCACGATGGTGTCTGAATCAGTCCTTCTCCAGTCCACCTCCAGCTCCTCCAAAGGCAGGGGTCTGTCCACAAAGCAGGGCAGCAGTACAGCTCCTCCCAGCCGGGCTGTTAGAGGACCAGCAGAGCCGTGTAGCAGGAAACCTGCCACAGGGATAAGAGATATAAAATATTTAGCAGTATGTGACTATACTTGGCACTAGTTAATACACAACAGGGGTGTTGCTAGAGATTTTTGGCTCCACATCATACTGGGCCCCGTATTCCAGACCAAACCAGTTATTTTCCACATCTTTAGGCCACGTGTCACTCAGGGGCCCATGGAATCATCCTAACTCTCTCCTTCCCCCCCCGCTCATACAGCACCTGTGCACCACATATATTGTGCTCCACATGCTATATTCACCCCTACCGAGGAAAAATGAAAATATTGTCACCACCAGATGCTGAGGATTTTCGCCAGGGGGCAGCTAACTGTCATGCCCGGCTCGTACGTTCCTCGTGTGTACCACGCCCCCTGATTACCCACGTGTGCTTCCCTGATTGTCTCCCGCTTTGTCTGATTGCTTTGCTTAATCGTGTTGTATTTAAGTCCTGGTCTGACCTGTTTCCCCTGTCCGTCATTGTGTGGATCTGTTGTGGATTTGATCTGTTCCCCAGTTGGATGTTCCCTGTTCCCAACCCCTTTATTAAACCCCTAGTTTTGCCCTGATTTCGGCTTGTCTGCCTGTTCCTGCCTGCCGACCCGCACGATCACCGCTCTGTTCAGCAGTGATCGTGACACTAACAACACAAAATCTGCTGGCTAGCATTATAAATTCGACTGTAATGTGTTACCTAGCCAATATTTGTTTAGGTTACACAATGCATATGCAGGTTAGGCTACAAACTTTAAAAATTAATTAGAAATTAGACAAACAAGGTTAGGTTGAGCAAAAAGCCCCCACATTGCAGTTCAACAGTGATAACAACTTATAGCAGAAATGATTCAAAATAGATCGCGGTTAAGTTAATATCGAATATGAGGCTCAGTTTTCCTGCTTTAATAACTTTTAACAGAAGTATAGTGGAACATTTTTAATGACAGAATTGTGACGCACACTGATTATTTATGCTGTTCAAGCAATTTCGTAGTTTATGCAAGATCTCTAATAGCTAAGACAAGAAGTCGTTTCAGCTGTAATGAGTTACTAGTTCAACATTTTGGGTACATGGTAACTGTTGCACACCCCTTTGCTTTACAAGTGAATTTTATTTAATTTTTCAATGTTTGTATGCATCCGTAAAATGTCTAAGGGGACAACACATTAATGGGTTAATTTTAAAAAAAAGACGAGACAGGCATATCTAATGAAGTGTGCTTGGATCAGTGAACTCAAGGAAAGAATGCACACCCCTTGGATTTTCAGGTAATTTTTCTCTGTACTAATTATTGATAATTATATTATATCCATTTAATGCGCAATAGGGCAATACATCCATCCATACATCCATCCATCACCGTAACCATTTAATTCCAACCGGGGTCAAAGGCGGGCCAGAGCCTATCCCGGCGCAGGCAGGAAGCAACCCTTGGCGGGCGCCAACACACCGCAGGGCACACATAATCACACAGCCACACTCACACAACTACAGGGCCAAATAAGAATCGCCAATCAACATGCCATGCATGCTTTCGGACCATGGGAGGAAACCAGAGCCCCCAGCAGAAACCCATGCGGACGACATGCAAACTCCACACAGAAAGGACCCAGGACCGAACCCATGACCTTCTTGCCATGAAGCAGCTGTGCCACCATGCCACCCTAGGGCAATACAATAAGGTGTTAATAGATCTAAAACCAAACAAGATAGGCACACGGGTCTAGTAAAGTGTGCATCGAACAATAGACTCTTAGAAACAATGGACACTCCCTGGATTTTCAGGTTATTTTTGCCTGTAATTGTTATTAATCATTACATTATATCCATATTATATGCCATTGGATTGATACATCCGGGATAGGCTCCGGTCCCCCCGCGACCCAGTAGGATAAGCGGTTTGGAAAATGGATGGTTGGTTGGATGAATGGATTGATGCATGAATGGTTTAATAGCTTTAAAACCAAATGAGACATGCATGTCCTTTCAAGTGTGTTTTGATCAGTGGACCCTGAGGGACATTGCAGACCCCTTTCATTTAATAATTATTACATTTTATCCATATTAAATGCAATGGCGCAATAAACTAAGCGGCTCTAAAACTAATCAAGAAAGTCGCATCTAGTAAAATGTGCACTGATAAGCAGACTCTAGGGAACAATTCATACCCCTTGGACTTTCGGGTAATTTCGGATGAATTATGAAATGGCTCGAACATCAAAAATAATCGTTGTGCATCGTTCTCTCTGTAATGGGAATCACAAATGTGTCATTAGAAACGTCCTGCCCGACTTCTGATTAAAAAGTTATTAAAGCCGAAAACTGAATATGGAATATGAGGTTAACATATTAACGAAATAGGCACAGATGTAAATAATAAACTTAATAATTGCTCTAATTCAATCACACATTTTACGGTAACAGTATAACAGGCGTAGCATGAAACTAACTCCCAGTATTAGAACTTCGGACAAATTCGCCATGGCTGCTAAGCAGCATGGTTGTTAATAATTAATTTAGAAGAAAACTAAATAAAAAGTTTAACTTGGACGGCGTCTTGTATCGTAAAGACTATGTGACTATCAAAATAGATAGTGCAAATAAAACTTTATGTCACAAAATATGTTATACCATGGTATTAAAAACATGGCGAAATAGGCCTCCGTTACTCTACACACACAACAAAACCAACTAGTCATACTTATTAAACATTAATATACGAGTTACCATGAAAATGTACATACCGTCAGAGTTAATGACGAACTTGAAGAATATCAAAATGACGCTAAGATTTTTGATCTGCATATCCTAATATTAGATTACCGTTACGCAAAGACCCACTTCCATAAAGTTCGGTAAAGTTGGAAAGACATTGACAGATTCGAACTTCGCGGCTCAAAAAATCTTAAACAAAACGTTCTTACAACACACACAATATACGGATCTATTCAACGGCGGTAAGGTAGACAATGAGCTACAACCGGATTTTCGTCGAAACAATATGTACTTAAAGAAATAGGGATAACATTGCTCACTATGAGCAGTCCGCTGGCAGAGGAAAGCTTAGGGACCGTCTGCAAAGTGCAAAACGAAAACGGATAACGTCAATAACTTCACTTCCAAAGAGTGAAGAGCCAGCAAAATCATCAAAGGCTTTCGGAATGTTATCATGGTCATATTACACCCATTAGTTTGGTGAACTAATGTTTAGTTCCACCAAAATCTTAGTTTAGGGAAATGTGCCTGTGTCTATTGTTAGTAAGTGCTATAAGCGAATAGAAAGCGAAGTTCGAATTTGTCAAGAATATATGGTTCCCCCTGTTAAAACAGAAATGCAGCAACTTAGGTCTTCGATACTGATGACACTAGTTTTTACACATGTAATTGTGTATCTGGATGACTTTCAGTCATCTCACATGCTTCTTCGCTCAAATGTGAGGGTGAAACATCCATCCATTTTACAAACCGCGAGGGGTCCGGAGCCTATCCCGGAAGCAATGGGCACGAGGCAGGGAAAAACCCAGGATGGGGAGCCAGCCCATCGCAGGGCACACTCACACACCATTCACTCACACATGCACACCTACAACTCTAATTAGCCTCAGCATGTTTTTGGACTGTGAAGACGAAGCATTATTTCCAGAAATCCAGGATATTTGGTTCCCCCTGCTAAAGCAGACATGTAGTAATTGTACACCCCAAGTCCTACAAGGACTTTTTTTTCCCCAGCAAACATCTACAGTCATGTGAAAAAATTAGGACACCCATTAAATATTTAATACTTTATTAAGAAATATCAATATTACATCTTGTTTCAATTTATATTTGTGGATAATGGTAATGTTATTGCATCACATAAATGCAAAAATAAGAAACAAATTCACTTATTTAACAAAATAAATTAACTAAGACGCCGATTCCTACTGAGGAAAAATTTAGGGCACCCTGTGCCCTAATAGCTGGTATGTCCCCCCCATGCACGACCCGTTTCAAATCATCCCACAGCGTCGTAATAAGATTAAGATCTGGGCTTTCACTTGGCTATTCCAGAACTCTCCATTTCTTCCTTCTAAGCCATTTATTTTAAAATATTTAATGGGGTCTTCTAACTTTTTCACAAGACAGTATAACCAGTGATTTAAATAATTTCACTTACCTTTTTAAAATATGCATAAATATCAAAGAGATATGTGAGGTTTTTGTTTGCATAAACTAAACTGAACATGTTTGTAGAAAGATAAATGAAAGAGAACAACAGAGGAAACATTTAACTACAAAGTAGTGGGTGACATCATGATTGAAATCAACTCGCTAATGTGGGAACATTTCCCTGATGCATGTTGATGGACATGTCCAACTGTTCTGACATTACAGCACACAAAATACAGAATACTCTGTTAGAGCGCATGCGTAGAACAGAATTGCATACTGTTGCAAGAATGTCATATGGCAAAAATAAGCAATTATGCATTGTACAATGCTATGTACAGTATAAGCAGCATTTATAGGCCTACTGCTTTTACGGAGTCCCTAAGAGGTCAATGTGGGATTTTTAAAATAGTTTTGCGTTTGCTTGCAAAACTTTTGCATTCCATCGCAATACTTTTGCGCTATCTCACAAAATTTAAGAACATAAGAACATAAGAACTATACAAACGAGAGGAGGCCATTCGGCCCATCAAGCTCGCTTGGGGAGAACTAAACTAATAGCTCAGAGTCGTTAAAATCTTATGTAACTCTGATTTAAAGGAACCCAAGGATTCAGCTTGCACTACATTATCAGGAAGGCTATTCCATACTCTGACTACACGCTGTGTAAAGAAGTGCTTCCTTAAATCCTGCTTGAAATGTTCTCCCGCTAATTTCCACCTATGGCCACGAGTTTGTGTATTTAAACTAATTTGTTCAATAATAACTGTATTGTGTTCACTTAAATTACAAAAAGATAGAATTGATGGACTAATAAGTGTAAACCTAAACTATACTGTATAAAGACACGTCCAGTGAAATGTGCTTTAATCATTAACCCTCTGGGGCCAGGGGTAGGGGACACACTTTCACTGACTGGGGCATGGTCACACATTTCATTCAATATCATAAACTTAGTTCATGGCAACTAAATTATTTCTTATACATTTGTTTTGGCATTAAACTCATCTTAATCTTAGTGTACTTTGTAAATATGTCAGATTTATGTGAAGTTTGTAATTTGACATCAAAGTATAGACATTGCAAAATGCAGTTTGGAACACTTAGAAAAACATTATGAAAGTACATAGTAAGCAATGGTGGCAGTTTGTTTTGATCCCAGATATCTGATCACCAAAGCCTTGGCTACATGAAGATGAATGAATGGTGTACCTGCCCTGCAGTGGTGGCTTGATGGATAGGGAAGCACACGTAACTGAAACATTGCAGGTTTGAATCCCTGACCAACATTGAGGTATCCTGATCAAGGTACTGCCCCCAAGCACTGCTTTCTGGGTGCTGTATTAGCTGTTCACTATTATGTCACATATGGGCCACACCCCCCCCCCAAAAAAAAAAATGGCACTGATGGGGATGTGTCTTGATCGCGTTTCACTCTTGTGTTGTTCATTAAATTACCATGCAAATGCGATTTGAATACGTGGAAGTGTGGCTATTTAGAATGTGAATATCGATGAGGTGAGATCGGCACCGATCCAGGTAAAACAAAGAAAGATGACATGGTTTACTTTTTTGCCGATTTAACCTAATTTTAAAAACTTTAATACTTCCGACAATTCACAGTCACCCTGCGGAGAAAACTGATTTCGGCTGCTTGCATTCGCAATCTCATTCTTTCGGTCACTACCCACAGCTCATGTCCATAGGTGAGGGTAGGAACGCCGATTGACTGGTAAATCGAGAGCTTTGCGTTTTGGGTCAGCTCCTTCTTCACCATAACAGCCCAATGCAGCGCCTGCATCACTGCTGATGCTGTACTGATGCACCTGTCAACCTCCCGTTCCATCCTTCCCTCACTTGTGAACAAGACCCTGAGATAGTTAAATTCCTCCACTTGGGGGAGGACCCCCTCCCCGACCCGGAGAGAGCATTCTACCCTTTTCCGGCTGAGGATCATGGTCTCGGATTTAGAGTTGCTGATTCTCATCCCAGCCACTTCACACTCGGCTGCGAACTGTTTCAGTGATAGCCGAAGGTCATGGTCCGATGAAGCCAACAGAATCACATCATCTGCAAAAAGCAGAGACCTAATCCTGAGGTCACCAAACCGGACACCCTCAGTGCCCTGGCTGCACCTAGAAATTCTGCCCATAAAAGTTATGAACAGAATTGGTGAAAAGGGGTAGCCCTGGCAGAGTCTAACCCTCACCGGAAACGAATCTGACTTACTGCCGACAATGTGGACCAAGCTCTGACACCGGTCATACAGAGACCAAACAGCCCTTATAAGGAGGCCCGGTACCCTATATTCCTGGAGCACTTCCCACAGGACCCAAGGGACATGATAGAATGCCTACTCCAAGTCCACAAAACACATGTAGATTGGTTGGGCAAACTCCCATGCACCCTCCAAGATCCTGCTGAGAGTATAGAGCTGGTCCACTGTTCCACAGCCAGGGCAAAAACCATACTGCTCCTCCTGAATCTGAGTTTCGACAATCTGATGGACCCTCCTCTCCAGAACCCCCGAATAGACCTTACCAGGGAGGCTGAGGAGTGTGATCCCCCTATAGTTGGAACACACCCTCCGGTCCCCCTTCTTAAAGAGGGGGACCACCACCCCGGTCTGTCAGTCCAGAGGCACTGCCCCCGATGTCCATGCGATACTGCAGCCAACCAGGACAACCCCGCAGCATCCAGAGCCTTGAGGAACTTCGGGCAGATCTCTTCCACCCCCGGGGTCTAGCCACCGAGGAGCTTTTTAACTACCCCAGCGACCATTGCCCTAGAGATAGGTAAGTCCACCCCCAAGTCCTCAGACTCTGCTTCCTCGTTGGAAGGTGTGTCAGTGGGATTGAGGAGGTCTTCGAGGTATTCCTTCCACCGACCCAAAATGTCCCAAGTTGAGTTCAGCAGCGCCCCACCCCCATCATAAACAGTGTTGATACTACACTGCTTTCCCACCCTGAGCCACCGATGGTGGACCAGAATCTCTTAGAAGCCATCCGGAAGTCATTCTCCATGGCCTCGCCAAACTCCTCCCACACCAGAGTTTTTGCCTCAGCAACCACCGAAGCCTCATTTCGCTTGGCCCGCCAGTACTCATCAGCTGCCTCTGGAGTCCCACAGGCCAAAAAGGCCCAATAGGACTCCTTCTTCAGATTGACGGCATCCCTTAGCGGCGGTGTCCACCAGTGGGTTCAGGGATTGCCATTGTGACAGGCACCGACCACCTTACGGCCATAGCTCTGGTCAGCCGCCTCTACAATGGAGGCACAGAACATGGCCCATTTGGACTCAATGTCCCCCGCCTCTCCTGGGACCTGGGCGAAGTTCTGCCGGGGGTAGGAGTTGAAGCTCCTTCTGACAGGGGATTCCGCCAGATGTTCCAAGCACACCCTCACTATACTCTTGGGCCTGCCAGGCCTGACCGTCTCCTTCCCCCACCAGCGGATCCAACCCACCACTGGATCCAGAGCCCAAGCCATGCTTCAAGGTGAGACCGACTATATCTAGTCGGAGCCTCACAACCTCGCACACTAGTTCAGGCTCCTTCCTAACCAGAGAGATGACATTCAATGTACCTAGAGCTAGCTTCTAGAGCCGAGGATCAGACCGCCAAGGTACCCGCCTTCGGCCACTGCCCAACTCACACTGCACCTGACCCCTTTGGCCCCTCCGACAGGTGGTGAACCCATTGGAGGGGGGACTCACATGCCATCTTCGGGCTGTGCCCGACCAGGCCCCATAGGTGCAGGCCTGGCCACCAAGCGCTCGCCATCGAGCCCCACCCCTAGGCTTGGCTCCAGGGGGGGGGCCCGGTGACTCACGTCCAGGTAAGGGAAATCGTAGATCCATTATGATTCTCTTCATAAGTGGTCTAATGAGGTGCACTCCGTCTGGTTCCTCACGCAGGACCTGTTTGCCTTGGGTGACCCTACCAGGAGCAACTTAGTTCCTGGGATCATTGGAACACGCAAACCCACGCAAATCTACCACGGTAAGGTGTCGGCTCCAGGAGAGGGTGTGTTATATGTATTTATTAATAATTGCTCAATGTCCATTTACCGCCAGTGACTCAAATGAAGATAGGTTCACTAAAAAAGTATTGTAGCGCAGAGCTACCGCCAGGCACCGCGGCATGTTGGACTGATGCCAGTTGTAAATAGTTCCCAGTAATCGCTTGTGTCATTGTAAATGTGCTGCGTGTTATGTCATGTATATTGGTTATTGTTTATTGTTGTTCACACCTGGTATTAACATGCGTCTCGACTGATCGCTAGTAATTGGATCTCACTTTTCTGCAACTTATTTAAATAAGCATATAAGTCACTTCCGTATACAGAACCTGCTGAACATTAAAAGCAGAAGAAATCAAAAGCTATTTGCACATTTCAAGGTAACCAAACCGCCTAAAACGTTTCTGTTGAATGCCATAATACTCAAAATTAAATAAATTAAAATATCCATGTGGTTACTACTCAATAAAGCCAACCAAACTTGGTGAACATTACAAAATAATTTATTGTACACCAATCTAAAGCAAACCGTGCAGCACGGCCTTCTTTCTTTTATTATCTCCTTATAGCTGTAGCACTTAACATGTAACTAAAACACACACAAAGGCCATCTAGTGGTTGGGAGTAGCAGCTGCACATATCATTACATCCCATTTTCTTGAGATGCAAACTACCACATAAAAACAATCTAGCCAACTGAAATTGTTACAGTACCAATTTTGCAGATAATCATGAACATAAACATGTTCTGTTTTCCTCTGAAAATATCATCTTGTATGACATAAGTATTTTAAATAGCTTACATAAATCAAATAGGTATAAACTCACGTTCCTCACAACTCTGACACATCCTGTAATAATGAACCGTATCTTGTAACAACCATCTTAGCATGTTAAGAGAATAACATTGAAGCTATATTAGTTGGCTGCAGTAGGAAACACTTTAGAACCTTATATGAGGCATAATATGAGTAATTATACAAGTAAGCTTATTTCACTGCCCTCAAAGGTTCAGCCTTTCGGATGGTTTCACAGTTCGTGTGGATCTTCTCAGCACTGGTAGGTGACACTGTCCAATGCAGGTGGTTGCTTAGCTGATGCCGTACTGTCTGGACCTTTGTCTGACTTTTCCTGTTCTGTTCGTTGATGCAATGTCTCTTGTGTTGTAAGCAAGCTCCTTCGAGTTCTACTCAGGATTTGACCATCCTCTCTTCTGACTGTGTATGATCTGAGACTTACTTCCTTCAGAACAGTGGCTTTCTTCGCCCAAGTGTCAGAATGTTGAATTCTTTCTGTGTCCATCCATCCATTTTCCAAACTGCTTATGCTACTGGGTCGCGGGGGGTCCGGAGCCTATCCCGGAAGCAATGGGCACGAGGCAGGGAACAACCCAAGATGGGGGACCAGCCCATCGCAGTTCTTATTGTATCATAGAACAACGCTCACTGATCGTTTTTGCATGCTGTAGTGCTATTTCACTAGCTTGGCATATCTTTATAGCTCCAGCTAAGGTAAGGTCAGCTTCACAGTAGTAACCTCTCTCTCACCTTTTTGTCACTAATCCCAAATACAATTTGATCACGGATCCTGAAGCTCACTGAAATTGCATGTCCTACCCCACAACCACAGTGGAAATCGAGGGGGTGAAAATGAAGCTCATTTTACCTGTATTTCAATTTAGTTTTGGTTTATGTTGCATAGTTTTAGGTTTTATTTAGTTCTTATTTTTTTGAAAACTGTTCAAAAAAACTGTTTTCATGAAATAATTTTTTCACTTCTAGAGCGTTAGTTTTAGTCTTTGTTTAACTGCAATAACCCTGCATATAAGTGAATGTGTTTTATAGGTAAGCTGCAGATTGATTTATTAGTTGTTGTGTTATAATTACTCACTAGGTCAACCGCTCCCAGAAAGCCTATGTTTCTCCCACAAGTACCTGGTTCCTTGCCAAGAAAGATGGAGAAGTTCAAACACTTGTGTACTGTTTCATATATATTTACTCTTTTATCAATGGTCTTTGCATTTTGCTTAAGCTTCATAAACTTATAAGCCCTGAATACATTTACTGCATATTTATTGTTCCTCCCCCCATATTGCACTTTTTTGCCTTGTTGTCCCCCCATGCAGCTGCCCCCTCCCCTGTAACTGTGGCACAAGCATGTCACTGTTTCTATGATGCATGTGAATAAAGTGATTGTGCTTTAAACCAAAAATGAAAGTCATTATTTGTTTTGTCAGTAATTCCTGCTTAATAATAATCATCGATACTTTATTGATCCCCATAGGGAAATTGTTTTTATGCCTCCCTCAACTTGCTCTTTTTTTTCATAGAGCAAGTTGTTTTTGCAAAGGTTAGCCACCTGTAGCAGTGCCTTGGGAGCTGGGGGTTAAGGGCCTTACTCAAGGACCCAGAGGCTGAGGCTGTGTTTGAACCTGTGACCGTCTGATTACAGGCACACAGGCTTAGCCCACGTAGCCACATCCTGCCCCTTATTTTTAAAATTCCAGAAAATTCTCACTCAAATGGAACAGTAGACCACGATACGTTTGTTAAGGCACGATAGATTTTTGTTTTCTTGTACAGTATACTTCTACCATTGCATCTCCCTCCTTTTCATTTAGAATTTCCCGAGGTAAAGTACCATGTATGATTAAATGACTAACAAATCATAGAGTCAGATCAGTCTGGCATCCAATCCTTGTTTCAGGATCATCTGGAGTGGAGATGACATCATCAGACCCTGAAATAGCAAAGACATTTAAGCAGCTAATTGCAAGCCAGGGAAGAATATCACATGACTGATATTTTGACACAAACAGAATGTCATACTTTGATCCAGTACCATACCATTCTGATTACCATTTTGTCACTCAGCTGGACTTGCTCTGGGTTCAGCACACATGGGAAGTGTTGGACAGGAAGGAATGTTTTCCTGGCATCAGGTGCTAGAGTATGAAAACATAAAATTAAATCAATGCACAGTGCAACACAAAACTAAACTGTACCACTTACAGCAACAACTTCAGGGCAGGACATTTTTACTTATTAAAGTGCCTGTTTGATTTGTCAGTGGGATCACCACTGTGTCAGCATCCCTGCATGTTTAGCTTTCATTTTACAAAAGGGACTGCCTAAGCACCCATTTGCTTTTGCTTTCCTCCCAATATCTGATGCCAACATTCTGCGTGTCCCGTGTTCACTGTCGGTGCCCAGTTAATGTTGTCATACATAGTGGCTGGTTTGTCTAACATGATAAGAATATCCTGTAGATAAGAATTAACAGTGTAGATAAGAATTCAAATGGATAGTGTCTCATCCATCTTACAATGGTCTTAGCACTGCAATGCTTTTGGGAAACTGGACCCTAGGATTCCATATGGCCATGCAGCTGTAGAAAAGTCTGCTTCCCCAACCTGCTCTCAGCCATACTGACTTCTGACAGGAACTCTTTCCTTCTAATGCTTAGATGTGGGAGTGTGTCCCTCAGCCTGAGAATCCATGCAGTGACTCTCTTCACTCGATGCCAGTCTAATGTCACCAGGCAAGGAGACACTGGAGACAGTAGGTGCACAGAGGGACCCAAGAAGGGGCAAGTTTATTGTGGAACATTAGGAAACAGTATACTGTACCACAGTATACCACAAGGGGGCCTGTGATGAGGTGCTGATCCATTCAGGGTGGTCACCCTCCAGTGGTAGGAGGCAGCAACCCTGTATGTTGGTCATTCTCCATTTTCCACCTACAAAAACACATGTGCACCTGCATGCGTGTTTCTTGTCTTTCCATGGCTTTTCATACCAGCCAGTCTCAGTCCCAGTTACAGAGGCACATTTATAGACCAATTGTAGCCCACACTTATTAAAATATTTATTTATTTATTTATTTTGTCAAAATTGTCAACATATTATGTTAAAAGACTGTCCCCCCCTCAGACTGGGGTCATTATCAATCTCCAATCATATCCCATAAACACTTGTACTGGTCAGCGGTGAGGAAACCATGGTTATATCGGTGCTGGGTGGTGCTGATCAGCAGCCTCCCAACAAGTTTGTTATATCATATGTTACTGCCCCCCCATCCTGACTGGCTTTCAACATGGTGAGCGGTACAGCTTCACCCTTGGCTCCTGTTCAGCTTGGTGAGTGGTACAGCTTCACCCTTGGCTGCTGTTCAGCTTGGTGAGTGGTACAGCTTCACCCTTGGCTGCTGTTCAGCTTGGTGAGTGGTACAGCTTCACCCTTGGCTGCTGTTCAGCTTGGTGACTGGTCCGGTGGGGTAGCATCACACCAATTACAGAGGAAACACTCACGGAGGCTTTAAAAACAGGATTCACACTATATTCATTCTAGCAGCAGCAAATGTCCTGAAGCTTTTAAACTTAATCTAATAACGAACACCCTGAATCTCCATAGATACAGTATATCTCAATGAAAACCTTACATGAAACCATATGAAGTTCATAAGACCCAAAAACATGATGCAGGACCCAAGAAGTCATGCCTCCTCCTTGATTGCTTGCTCCACTTTCTGAGTGAAGACCTGCCATCAATATTCAAAGAGAAGAAAAGAGTAATTACAGGAATCATCAAGTGCTAATATGAGTGTAATATAGCCATAGACCAACAGTGAGGATTTATTCAGAATAATTACAGATAATTATAACGTACATTTTAATATTATAAGGAATACAACAAATGTGAGATGATGATATACAAATGTTTACAAAAGACTGTTTCTGGAGGGTTTTCCTGAAGCTGTATGACTTTTCATATTCTACAGAAAACTACTCATATGTGCAAGATTTTGAACTATTTTAGTTTCAGCGTCTGTTGCTAAAACCGCAAATAATATATTTCATGTTGTTTTGATATACATGGTACAATCAAGCTGTCAAGCTTCTATGAGAAGCGAATATCCATTCCTGACACAGACACAACAACATGTTGGAAACAGAGAGTTTGGGAAACAAAGGATGACATGAAGGACCCCATGTTGTTCTTCTCATGTGACTTTATCCACAGGTAACTGGGTTTAAATTGAGCTATTGGTCCTTCCAGTATGTCTCTCTGTAGACAGACTTTCCCTGGACAAGCTGACAAGCGGATTCAGTGTCATGAGGGGCTGCAGGCCGCCTCATTCACGCAAGTGGGCCTCTTCAAAACAAATGTTCATCTGCTACCCAGCCAAGTCTCTCATGTAAAACACAATAAACTGTAACAGATCACTGATAATCTGGTGACTGATTATCTCACTGGCCTGGTTATTCAACAGACCATAGCACCTTCAAACAGAAAACTGTAATTAGGATTTCAATGTTCCTCTCCCTATAACCAGGAAATAGCATAAGGCAAAGCTCTATCATAACAATAATGCTTGGCACACATCAAAATGTATAAGTTAGCAAAGGCCAGTATCATACATACAGGGATGCAATTTGTAGTCGTCTGGCATAGAAATCAAGCACAAACCTCACTTATAAATGACCTTATACTTACCTAAACCCAGCCACAAACATGCCAAACTGCTGTATAGTTGTATAAAATCAGCAAAGATTCTTCTAGTTAAACATGTATAAATGCCTGATATGCATATTTACCTCCTCTGGGTTTGGTTCATTGTGATCAGCAGGTGATTATGCCTCCATCTCCTGATTGTCATGTGATCTCTGTAAAAAGTGAGTGTCAGTTCATACATTTCATGAATTGACAATTCATACTGATAGTTATTGTCAAAATATAGTGTAGAGGCCATGAAGTGATATTTACCCTTCAGTTGCTAATTTTAAAGTAACTAAAAATTAAAGGAATGGTAACATCCCAGCAACTGCATCACTAAATCAATACATTCCATACTGTCTAATGTAGTGACCATGACAGCCTTGTCTTAAGAAACAGAAAGATAATATTTCATTATTTACCTGCTCTGTATTCAATCCATTGGAATCAACAGCTGAACAGTCATCTATCTCGTGACTGTCATGTGATCTCTACAAATGTACGTAATACTGTCAACTGATAAATCATATAAATCCTATTTTCCGATTCCATTAAACAAGCAGCAGTCACTGTGAAGTAGTAACTTACTTTTTGGTTTACAGAAGGATGTAAGGACTATAGTCACCATGAGAGGGTTTAGATAATTTCTTTCACAATATCCTGGAATAATTTACAGTCCTCTGGTTCAAAAGTCAAACAGTATTTTGATCATGAACAAACATCATATATAAATGTCCTTTCTTTCTCTCCAACATTTTTCTCTAATACTGCCCTCTAGTGCATATTCACCTGCTCTGCATTTGGCCTATCAGGATCAGAGAGTGATGAGGCATTCGTCTCCTGATTGACACATGATCCCTGCAAAAGAGATTCAGTTGATTAATGGACCCAGTAAGTTTGAAATTTAACATCCAACAGTGACCATAAAGTGTTCAGTTTACACGACTAGTTTTAATGTAACCAAACATGAAAATGACCAGCCAGCAGTCTTCAACCAGAGGCGGATTTGTTGTTTCAAAAAGTCACTTTAGGACTGTGTATATGTCAATGACTAAATAATCAGCTGGTTTAGCCGGACTGAGCATCTGCCCCTTTTTCATCAAATGACTGAAACTGCCCCCCTTTAATGTTCTAAGTGCCAATTTTTGACATTATCCATTAAAATTTCTCTGCACGTCACTGTGTACAGCTAAAGTGTGTATGTAGGTATAGGTTGAAAATCTCTGAGGGTACATGGCTGTAAAAAGTTAACAGAGTTCACCAATTCCTTGTAAACAAACAAGAAATATCGGTGAACAAGTGACTTTATCTTGCTTCATGGCTGAGCTCACCTTCTGAATGGTAAAACATGGTTAATCACTCTTCTTCTGAGACAGACATACACACATATATAGACACAGTTGAGAGAATAACTTGGGCTCTGAGTGCCAGGTCAGGCCATTTGTCTGGAGCCGCTGGAGTACTTTGTGTGACCAGCCCACCAGATCTGCGCCTGTTCTTTCCTGTGCCACCACTGACCAGGGCTTGGGCTACGTGACACAATTAAATCCTCCCCTGATGAATTTCACTGAATGAAAATAATGCAGTATGACAAAACTATTACCATAACACTGCCCAAGCCAACCATACACCACTCCAAAGAAATCCTCAAAGCCCAACTTTAATAAAATTCACCCACAATAAATTTAGTTGAGGTTCCCACGATGATCGGCAATTAGACTGCTACGCAGAAAAACTGCTGAGTGGTGGGGGGGATTGCTGTGTTCACAAGACATCAGCTGCAACCTCCCTCTGCTGCCACCTATTGCTGCTGTTTCAATTTTGGGGTGATTTGACCCAGACAATACTTCTGAAAAGTTTTTACAAGTTCAGTAAAACATTTTCCAAATTATCCTTGTAATGAGAAAGCATCTCATGGACAAACTGATGTTGAGAAACAGGCCCAGGACAGCAACCAGAGGGTCAGATGCATCTTGAGCACCTACCTGATCAAGCTCGGTAACTTGGTGTCTCTCAACCAAGCCCATCTCTTCTATTATTCTAAAGAAAAGATATTACAGTTATTACAACAGAGGTTTTCCAATAAAAGCTTAAATAAAAGACAATTTTCAGGTGTATCATGCTGATTCCCAATATTAGCTTACATTTAGGTAATTTTGGCAATTACAAGAATTACAGAATTTCAACTAAGAGTATGATTCCTACACAAGAACCGGATTATAGAGATGAACTGCAATGAAACTGCAGAATATTTCAATAGCACATGAGGCTCCATTTTGATTATCTAACGCAAAGTAAAAAGTGTGACTAACAGTTATGGGCATGTTCAAATCCATTTTGCTATTTCGATAGTGGAAAAAATTATTTGGCACCAACGCAAGGCGTAAAAAGGTTGTCTGAACCCTCTTAAGTTTCCAGAGGTGTTTTTTGTGCATAACAATCAATAAACCAATCAGAATGACACGTAATCTCACCTATAAAAGGCAGCGGCTCTTGATCTAGGGGATTGCTATTACAATGGTTGTGTTTGCCCAGCAAGCCAGATCGCTTTATGCCTGAGGAAACGGACATGCTGATGTGTGAGGTGGTAGCAGCAAGTGTCTTCTCAGAAACTTTTGCTTTCCGCTCTGTTCATGCGCTCCTATCTTGGGCCCAGCAGTGTTTTGGCGCCAGAAAAATGAGCTCCGGACAGCATATATATTTATATATATATATATTATATACAACACTGGCACCTCACACCCCCCGACTTGGGCTCTGTGTAGTTTACATGGTGACTCAGTGGGTAACACTGGCACCTCACACCCCCCGGCTTGGGCTCTCTGTAGTTTACATGGTGACTCAGTGGGTAACACTGGCATCTTACACCCCCCGGATTTGGCTCTGTGTAGTTTGCATGGTGACTCAGTGGGTAACATTGGCATCTCACACCTCTCGGCTTGGGCACTGTATAGTTTGCATGGTGACTCAGTGGGTAACACTGGCATCTCACATCTCTCGGCTTGGGCACTGTGTAGTTTGCATGGTGACTCAGTGGGTAACACTGGCATCGCACACCTCCCGGCTTGGGCTCTGTGTAGTTTGCATGGTGACTCAGTGGGTAACACTGGCATCTCACACCTCTCGGCTTGGGCACTGTATAGTTTGCATGGTGACTCAGTGGGTAACACTGGCACCTCACACCCCCCGGCTTGGGCTCTGTGTAGTTTGCATGGTGACTCAGTGGGTAACACTGGCATCTCACACCTCTCGGCTTGGGCACTGTGTAGTTTGCATGGTGACTCAGTGGGTAACACTGGCACCTCACACCCCCCGGCTTGGGCTCTGTGTAGTTTGCATGGTGACTCAGTGGGTAACACTGGCATCTCACGCCCCCGGCTTGGGCTCTGTGTAGTTTACATGGTGACTCAGTGGGTAACACTGGCACCTCACACCCCCCGGCTTGGGCTCTGTGTAGTTTGCATGGTGACTCAGTGGGTAACACTGGCATCTCACACCTCTCGGCTTGGGCACTGTGTAGTTTGCATGGTGACTCAGTGGGTAACACTGGCATCTCACGCCCCCGGCTTGGGCTCTGTGTAGTTTACATGGTGACTCAGTGGGTAACACTGGCACCTCACACCCCCCGGCTTGGGCTCTGTGTAGTTTGCATGCTCTCCCCAAGTTTCCCCAGATATTCCGTAGAAAAATGTATACTTACTTTTCTTTTTTGGTGAACCCTATAATTAAAAAAGATTTAATTAACTATGATGGAACTCGAAATACGAAGACACAAATAGGAGCTTATTGTAGCTGCCAGGTTACGTGTAATGAGTAATGATGATGTGTAATGAGAACTATTGATTACTTGCATATTTATAATTATTACATAATAAAGATTACTGAGAATGAAAAGTGTTAGGTTGAAGAAACTGTTAGTAATCATTTGTTATCATTTCTGTATAATCAGCAATGAGTGTAAATATGTATATACATTATTTTGTTTTCCTTTACCTTCATAATTTAGATTATATTAGTTTACATGTATCCTGAGCACGTGTTTAAATAGTTGTCCACCTGAGGAAAACCAGAACTTCTTCTTACTCTCACAGTCCTTTCTTTGTTCTCACTCCAAGACCCCTGCCCCCCATTGACTATAAATAAAGGTGCCAAGGGGAACCACCCTTTGTAACACATTCCTTTGTAGCCTAGCATGCAGAGAGTGTGGTTACCCTTGTGCAAGTAAAACTCTAAGTGTGTTGTCTCGTAATTAATGGTGTGTACAGGGTTGGAGTGGAAAGCCTGTCGCTTTCTCCAACAAAAGTCTCTTACATTACATTATTACCTAGACACATGTTACATTCTGAGCCAAACCATATAGTGAATTCATAATGATGTGGATACAAATGTAATATTCATTCAGGTTGCTCAGGTACTGAGTATGTGGAGATGTAAACAATGACTGGAAAGCCACAAATATGCTGCAAAAGTCCCAATACAGATATTCAGCCTTTATGGTAAATTATATCATATCTCTGTTATACTTACAGTATGCAATCATCTCTATAACAAACCAGCCGAAGAGGAAGACAGACCCAGAAATGAGGACAATCAGCCGTAGATCGAATGGCTGTTTTCCTTTGTCTGAAATGACATCATCACAAAAATCACTGAGATCTGAGGTCAGTAAATGAGCAGTAAGTGACAGATATTAAACCACAGGAATCTATATACAGTGAGGGAAATAAGAATTCAACAGGGGTGAAATAATTAAGTTGACCCATTAATAAAGAAATGAGAAGTGAAATGAATTTTTCTTGCTTGTTTTGTTAATAATCTATCTTTTGCTGTTTAGATAAACATACCAGTGAAATTACAGACTATTCATTTCTTTATTAATGGGTCAACTTAATAATTCAGCAGGGGGTCAAATAATTATTTCCCTCACTGTATTTCCTAAATGGTTTGTACAATTTAGTTGTGCGGTTAAGTTTACTGAACATAGTAAAACTGCAGGAGAAACATCTCAAAGTTCTAGTGTATTTACCTGCTTTGAGTTTTAATGCTACAGCCAGGCCAACAGAATTCAGGAGAGGGAGAGCAAAAGCCCCTGAGAAATATACATATTTACGGGGTTTGGCTGAAAGGTAGAGAGAAAAGCATTAGTCATACAGCTACATACAGCGCTGTGATGAAGTATTTCCCTTGATTACCTCTATTTTTGTTTATCCGTAACACTTAAATTTATCTGATAACCAAACAAATTCAGTATAATACAAAGAATATCCTAAGCATACAACACAGTTTTTAAATCCTCATTTGATTAACTGAAGGAGGGGGGGGAATTTATTTTTTTTAAATAAAATTAAAAAACAACCAAACAAATATTCCCCAACACCCATAGTACTCGTGTGACAAAGTAAGTTCCCCCCTTTGGCATCACTGTGGAGATATTTTGGCCCACTCTTCTCTACAGAAGTGTTTCAATTCAGCCACACTGGAGGGTTTTCAAATATAAACTGCATCTGGAGATGATGGCTCTCATGGTGATTCACTGCACTCCAAGGGTTTTAGAAAGTGTTTTGTACCCCGTTCCTGACTGATGTATTTCAGTGATTTTCTTTCTCAGGTCTTCAGGAAGCTCTTCTGATTGAGGCATGGTCTGCTGCTTCTTCAGACCCCTTATCCCGCTCCACATTGCTGCAATGGTTCTATTTAAGTGATGTGAAGATTTATCAGGGCTGGAAGCAATCAACCTTGGGTGTGTCTAGTTTAATTTAGCCCATTATCATTTAGATTTGGTTTATTAGTTGATTGACTGACTTTATCACAGCACTATATATACAGTCAACAGCCATTGTCCATTTACAAAATAAAAAAATAAATCATAATATTTTATCCATCTATTTTCCAAACTACTTTTCCTACTGGGTTGTGGGGGTCTGGACCCTATCCCGGAAGCAATGGGCACGAGGCAGGGAACAACCCAGGATGGGGGGCCAACCCATCACAGGACACACTCACACACCATTCACTCACACATGCACTCCTATCGGCAATTTAGTAAGTCCAATTAGCCTGTAAAGAAAAGTGGTAAAAATGCCCCAAGGTTCTGAGTTGATCATTTGAATGCAGATAATGTTAGGAATTTATGATCATGGGGGAAGCCAGGGAGAGAATGGGGGTTCCAGTTGGCACCACTAGGGTGATAAGGATAAGATAAGGTGATAAGAAGTTCATTACAATGATCATAAAAGTCTCCACCCTGTCCTGTCCCGTCCCCGTCTCAGGATCCTCACACTCCAGGGGGTCACTCTTTATATGTAAATTCACTCACAACACCTACACACAACACCTTGGTAGGGGGGGCTTTTTGGGGTATAAAGGGGGGTGAAGAACTCTTCAATTTGTATCTGAGCTGCCTTTCAGTACCTGGTGTGTCTCTCTAAACTGTATTACATTGTATTATTTTTACTGTTCAATAAACCATCATTTTGCTGAAACTGCGGAGACTCTGCAAGTGGATTCCCTACAAGCCTCAGCATGTTTTTGGACTGTGGGGAGAAACCAGAGTACCCGGAGGAAACCCCACGATGACATGGGGAGAACATGCAAACTCCACACACATGTGACCCAGGCGGAGACTTGAACTTGGGTCCCAGAGGTGTGAGGCAACAGTGCTAACCACTGCACCACTATGCCGCCCCCATAATATTTTATTTAAAACATAAAAAAGAGAATGCAATAAACAGATTATTTAAATAAAGGTTTTGTTTAAAAATAATTTAAATGTAAAACGAATACGTACCAAGCAAATCTTCTCGCTCCCAGAATAGAAAGAGCAATGTGACAATCAGAATGTAGACAAACACAAACTCGCAGATCTTTACAGGTCGTCCTGTGGCCAGAATTAGTTGCAGTTAATTTCAGTTTCTAATACAACAAAGTTGTACACCCTCATATTATCCTGGAGAATTGGTTGATAAACTTAGGAATTCATTTTTCCCTCAATGATGCCCAGCTGTCCAGGCCCTGACACAGCAAAGCAGGCCCAAATCATGACGTTCCCTGCATCATACATCACTGTAGAGTTTTGATGTTGATATGATCAAAATATTTTCCCAGGACCATTGTGGAGAGTCCAAGTGCTCTATTGCAAACTTCAGATATGCAGCAATGTTCTCTTTGACAGCAGTGGCTTCCTCCTTGGTGTCCTGCCATGGACTCCTTTCTTGATCTATGTTCTGCTTAATGTTGAATCATGAACAGAGATGTTAGCCAGTTCTACTGACGTCCTCAAGTCACTCTAGGGTTCTTCATTACCTCGTTGATGACTTTGCATTGAGCTCTTGGGGTCGTCTTGGTGGGGCACCCACTTCTAGGCAGAGTAGCCATAATACCAAATTGTCTCCATTTATAGACAACTTGCCTAACAGTAGACTGATGAATATCTAAAATACCTGAGATGACTTTGTAACCCTTTCCAGCCTTATGTAAAGTAATAATTCTTGATCGTAGCTCTTCAGAGAACATAAAGCTCTTTTGTGTGATGCATGATTCCCATCTGGATTTGCTTCTTGTCAAAACCTCAAACTCAGACTTTTCAGTGTTTTTTATTAATCACAGTAATTCTAGGCCACACCTCTGAACTCGTTTCATTAAATTGACTGCAAGTTTGCTAAATTCTGACTTCAATGAGCTTTTTAAAACGTCATTAGCTTAGGGTTCACTTACCCTTTCCACCCTTTCCAGCCTTCAGTTTCACAATTTAAATGATTTATTTAATATGATCAAAAATTCTCTCAAAATATGTGTATCTTTAGTTATACAGGTAAGAAACTGTTTGTTCATTATTGTGACTTACATGAAGATACTACCATGTTTTAAATGGGAATTGGACAAAAATATATAAAATTCCAACAGGTTCACAAACTTTTTACTTTGATTTTATCTAAAGACACACAGAACAAGTTAGTATCAAAACACTGTGTCCTTTTTACATCTTACACAGAATATATTACTGTCTATTTCATATTGATTACATCAAAGTATATGCCTTTATTAGTAGGGTGTAATTCAATGATAACTTCAAACTAAAAATGTTTATATTGCATTATTGTTAACAGCAGCCCAAAAAATATTTCAGGTTTATAAACATTTTGCAAACACCATGTACCAAATAGCTGAGAGTTAAAGCTCTATTAGAGTGAAATGGTTTCCTTACAGTTAAAGGTTTTCCTTACCTTTGTCATTTTCAAAAATCACACATACATACAGGAAACTTAATATCAGGTGAAGCAGGAAGAAAATCCCCAGAAGGATTTTCTGAGCAAAATCTGAAAAGCAATAAAACATGTAAAACAACAGATTAAATAAACATAACATACAACAGGACCCATTAAACATTATCCCTCTGTGTACTTCTGCCTGTTATATCTTTGAGGGATGGACACTTACAGGGGTGGGCAAAATAATGGAACCATCAGTATATTAATTTCAAGGACCTAATAAGGAGTAGGGCCACTATCTTAGCTTAAAAAATAAGTTCAGATCTTCATACAATGTGGTCATGGAATCCTGAGGTGTGCAGTGGGACACTGGACCGATCTTCAGAAAGAAAAGCCTCCAGGTCTTTGCAAGATGAATAACGTGGAAATCGACTTCACACACTGTGCTCCAGAACTTCCCATAAAACTGATGGTCTTTAGATCTGGGGGCTGGGAGGCCAAGGAAGACATCTGACTTCATCCTGGTGGTCATGAAACCTCTCCTGAATGTGTATGGGGGCATTATCATCTTGGAATAAGGGAACATCATGAAGGAACAGTGTCTGAGCCACAGGGAGCAGCTGCTCTTGTAAAAAGCCCTCATGGTCCTTGGCAGTTATAGGACCATGCAGAGCATCATCACACCTAATGACTCCAAGATGGCCGCCCACACCAACAAACACTGTGGGCCAATGGCGTCTTTTGATTATCTCCAGATGTAGCCCCAACTGACCTGCTGAGCACACTATGGAATACTGAACTGCTGAGTACACTCTGCAATAATGACTTGCAGAGCACACACTGATGGATATTCTACCAAAGGAAAGATTGACCATATCTGTGCGCTTTTGTGCGATATGGAGGAGCTGGGCCAATTTGGTTTGCTGAGGAGCCTGAGTCAGACTGAGTCATTAACATCGTCTGTTACAATCTCCCAGGTTAGGAGGAAACACAACCAGTGTGAAAGGAGGCAGAAGGGAGGAAAGAGCTGGGATGCATGCTAGGCTAATAGCTATAATAATCCCACCAGACCAGTGATACCGTCAGCTCTACTTTACAAAGTCCACTTTAGAATATAATCTAGATGAGCTTCGCTTAAAGTGAGGCCCCCGCTGGGAGATGAAGGACTGCTGTGACAAACAGGCTGAATATGGTTCAGTACAAAGTTTCATACTTACAGTAAAATCCCTCCAAGCGCTTTTTTTCACGATACAATAAATAATCCTTGACATATATGCAGGCACAGATTCCCAAAGCAGCTACTGCATTCGGAATTGAATATTCTGAAAAGAGAAAGATCATATTAGTCTGTGGTGTATAATTATCCACACTAGTGCCTTATCCTATCATTATTATGAATATAAAATGTAACATCTTTAGTGTCTGTGTGTCATCAAAGGTTTTCCTCATTTAAACGTCTTTCCTTCGGCTCCCTTCACAAAGGTACAATTCACACATTCCCAGTCACATGATACCAGGGTTGGGTTTTACTGGAATACAGGTACCTGCGTTACATATTCAGAATACACAAATGTATATTCTGTATTCAGCTCATGTTATGTTTAGGAAGCAGTATTTGGGAATAGAGACACTTTATGAAATCTAAGAAAAAAATCATATTTTCCAAGGGGAAATTCTTGTGCAAATAGTAGCAAGTGCAAAGAGCATACACAGACATACATCTTATCCACCCCCGGGGCCCAGCCACTGAGGAGATTTTTAACCACCTCAGCAACCTCTGCCCCAGAGATAGGGGAATCCACCCCCAACCCCTTCCTCGTTGTAAGGCGTGTCAGTGTGATTGAGGAGATCTTCGAAGTATTCCTTCCACCGACCCAAAACTTCCTGAGTTAAGGTCAGCAGCGCCCCATCCCCACCATAAACAGTGTTGATGCTGCACCGCTTTCCCACCCTGAGCTGCCGAATAGTGGACCAGAGTTAAACTGGATGGAGTTAAATAACAAAACTGTTGAAGAGGCCTGGGAATTTTTTAAAAGCACATTATTGCAAGTGCAAGAGGACTTCATACCTGTTTCCAGCAAGAATAAATCTAGGAAATTGCAACCTAGGTGGTTTACTAGGGAAATAAAGTATAAAGTAAGGAGGAAAAGGGCTTTGTTCCAGCAATGGAAAATAACTGATGATGACAGAATTAAGCAGGAATATCTAAGTCTACAGGCTGAGTTAAAAAATGATATTAGACGAGCTAAAAGAAATGTCGAAAGGATAGTTGCATTGGAAGCTAAGGAATACGTTCCAGTATTTTAACTCTAAAAGAGCTCTAAAACCTGAAATTACTAATCTGCAGGATAGTAAGGGTCTTATAATAGTAAACGACATTGATATAGTAAATGAGTTCAATGATAGTTTTGCACGGGTATTCACTGTTGAGGACCTTAGTAATTTACCAGTTATTACCTATCCAGAATCGTCTATAGCTAATATATATATAACTGAAGCAGATGTTTTGCAAAGCCTAGCTAAGCTCAAAATAAATAAATCACAGGGCCCTGATGGCATCTTACCTATAGTGTTAAAAGAGATGAGGGATATTATTTGCCGACCCTTAACTTTACTGTTTCAAAAATCCTTATCTGAAGGTGTGGTACCTTCTGATTGGAAGCACGCCTTCATAACGCCCATTTTCAAAAAAGGGGATAGAAGTAATTTTTCTAACTATAGGCCAATCAGTCTAACTTGTATAACTGGTAAAGTTATGGAGGCTATAATCAAAGAGAAAATGGTGGATTACCTGGACTCCAATAACATTTTGCGGGATAGCCAGCATGGATTTAGGAGAGGTAGATCCTGTTTAACAAATCTGTTGGAGTTTTTTGAGGAAGCTACTCAGGAAGTTGATGATAAGAAGGCCTATGATGTCATCTACTTAGATTTCCAAAAGGCTTTTGATGTTGTCCCCCACAAGAGGCTCCTACTTAAACTCAAAGCGACAGGTATTTTAGGTACCGTAGCGACCTGGATTGATAACTGGTTAACAGATAGGAAACAGCGAGTAGTTATAAGAGGCACAATGTCACAGTGGGCTTGCGTTCATAGTGGGGTACCGCAGGGTTCGATTTTAGGACCACTATTGTTCCTAGTTTACATAAATGATATGGATACCAATATATACAGTAAACTGGTGAAATTTGCAGATGACACCAAGGTGGGTGGTGTAGCAGATACTGAATTAGCGGCTCAGCAGCTACAGCGGGATCTTGATTTAATTAGTGACTGGGCCGATACCTGGCAGGTACTCCATCTAGGGAGCAGAATTATAAAGTACAGGTATTTCATGGATGTCACTGAAATAAAGGTAGCTGATCATGAGAAAGACCTTGGTGTGTATGTTGATGCTTCCATGTCCCATTCTCGCCAGTGTGGGGAAGCAATAAAAAAGGCCAATAGGATGTTGGGGTATATCTCTAGGTGTGTGGAGTTTAAGTCAAGGGAGATGCTAAGTGCTAAGATTATACAATTCCTTGGTGAGACCTCACCTAGAATATTGTGTGCAGGTTTGGTCACCATATCTTAAAAAGGACATTGTGGCCTTAGAAAAGGTGCAGCGTAGGGCCACAAAAATGATTCCTGGTCTTAGAGGAATGTCATACGAGGAACGGTTACTTGAGCTAAATCTGTTCAGTCTCAAGCAAAGGAGACTGAGGGGGGACATGATCCAGGTATATAAGATTCTAACAGGTTTGGATGCTGTTCAACCAAATAGTTACTTCAGCATTAGTTTAAATACACAAACTCGTGGCCATAGGTGGAAATTAGCAGGAGAACATTTCAAGCTGGATTTAAGGAAGCACTTCTTTACACAGCGTGTAGTCAGAGTATGGAATAGCCTTCCTGATAATGTAGTGCAAGCTGAATCCTTGGGTTCCTTTAAATCAGAGCTAGATAAGATTTTAACGACTCTGAGCTATTAGTTTAGTTCTCCTCAAGTGAGCTTGATGGGCCGAATGGCCTCCTCTCGTTTGTATAGTTCCTATGTTCTTATGTTCTAATCTCCTCGAAGCCGTCCGGAAGTCGTTGTCCATGGCCTCGCCAAACTCCTCCCACACCCGAGTTTTTGCCTCAGTGACCACCGAAGCCGCATTTCACTTGGCCTGCCGGTACCTGTCAGCTGCCTATAGAGTCCCACGGCTAAAAAGGTCCGATAGGACTTCTTCTTCGGCTTGACGGCATCCCTCATCACTGGCATCCACCAGCAGGTTCAGGATTGCCGCCGCAGCAGGCACTGACCTCCTTATAGCCACAGCTCCGGTCTGCCGGCTCCACAATGGAGGTGCAGAACATGGCCCATTCGGACTCAATGTCTCCCGCCTACCCAGAGACATGGGAAATATTCTGCTGGAGTTTGGAGTTGAAGCTCCTCCTGACAGGGGATTCCGCCAGATATTCCCAGCTGACCCTCACTTGATACACTTGGGCCTGCCAGGCCTGGCTGGTATTAGAAACACCCACCTCCATTTACACACATAATAAGTATGAAAATGCAGGGGGACTCACCTAATATAAATGTGTTGTTCATCCAGGTAAAGAGTTGGGAATAAATAGCAAGGAACAGCATGTAAAAGAGTCTGAAATCATCTGTAAGGACAAATAGACAAAATCAGACACCTTCATTCTCTCATCAGTCTATACAGATATAACATGATATTAAATAAAGTGTCTTTGGGCTTTTCCTCCCCTGAGATAAATCCTGTCGTCCCCAGGGCCCGACTGCACTGTGAGGTCATGCACAGTAAGGCCCATGATCCGAGGGCAGCGGGAGCCAAAATACAGGCCAAGAAGTTTAATGCCCCTGCAAGTCAGAGGGTCCCTCAAAACCCTGTGGTGTAATGAAGGTGAGGGCCGGAGCATGTCAGCTGGTGGGGGGGGGGGATCCCGGACCATCCCGCGTGGTGGCCAGGGGCCCCCCCAAGCCCGTACACCCTACATGTCACCCTACATCAGGTCCACACAATAACATCCTATTAGGTAAAATGTCAGGTGCCCAGAGTACAAGTGTAATCTGTCAAACACCAGAACCTGCAAACTCCACACAAAGAGCAGAGGTGGGACTCGAACCCCCAGCCCTGGAGCTAAGAAGCAGCAGAGCTGCCCACTGGGCCTGTGTGCCATGGAAAATGAAACAGCTCTAAATCTCACTATGGTCAGAATTCTTAATGTGCCAATGAACATAAATGTTAATGTGAACAAATAAATCCACATAAATATACTTACACAGGAAATCACCCATGATTACAGGAATGTCCCTAAGTTGTACTGTTCCTCCCATCATTTTGGAGCGTATTATCCAAAACACACCGAGACCAACTGAAATAAGGGAAGATAAGTTTCAGTCACTAGCCACAGAGTAAAGAAACAGAGGTGTTCAGTGATCCTGTGTTTAAAACCCTGCACAGCACTGTCACCTGGGAGTTCTGAGTTTGAATCCCATATCGGATGCAAAAGTGCACAGCAGATTTAAATGGGTAATGAAAAGGTGTTTCAGTTGGGTATTGTATCATAATTCCCTAATTGCATGCATATTAATTATGGAAAGCACACTTTTAAATATCATCGTCATTTGAATGCTCAAGTTTAATATTTGTGTGTCTCATTCAGTATATCCATCCATCCATTTTCCATTCCACTTATCCTACTGGGTCGCGGGGGGTCCGGAGCCTATCCCAGAATCAATGGGCACGAGGCAGGGAACAACCCAGGATGGGGGGCCAGCCCATCACAGGGCACACTCACACACCATTCACTCACACATGTGCACCTACGCAACTCCAATTAGCCTCAGCATGTTTTTTTTTTAACTGTGGGGGGAAACCAGAGTACCTGGAGGAAACCCCACGATGACATGGGGAGAACATGCAAACTCCACACACATGCGACACAGGCGGAGACTCGAACCCGGGTCCCAGAGGTGTGAGGCAACAGTGCTAACCACTGCACCACCATGCCGCCCCATTCATTCAGTATAATGTAGCAAATAAATGCCTATATACTGTACCTAGTTCTGCTCCACTGTTCCTGACATTACAAAGTCTAAAACAAATTTTAAACACATACTTTAAAGAATACTTACCTGGAAAAAAAACTAAGCTGACTGGAAACATTAATAAAGTGGAAAATGTTGCAAGTTGTTCTTTCCAAGCTAGAGCTGAGTATTTCGCCAGATAAACACTGACAGCAACTAAAATAAAATAATAATAGAGTCAGTCGCCATAAAATTCAAGTCAGACAGAGTACAAACACAGATGTGTTCACTAGTCTTGCACAGGCCTGTCACCTGGGGGTTCTGGGTTTGAATCCCTTATTGAACACTAGGGTATGAAAGGCACATCTTAGATTGTTTGGGTTGGACGTTTGATCACATATCCCTAAATGCACATATTAATTAAAAAAAAATAATTTAACGATTCATGTTGTACATTTCTGATATCCCTACAGCCAAAAGAAAATAAATTAACATATACATTATCTATCCATCCATCCATCCATCCATCCATCCATCCATCCATCCATCCATCCATCATAACCCCTTCTCAAGTACAGTTCCATGGTGAGACTATCCCTAAAAAGTCCAGAGCAGGGTACACCCTAGTGGGGTGCCAGTCCATCACAGGGCACATCCACCCATTTTTAGACTCCATTTTACCTAAATGCATGTTTTGTGTGTGTGTGTGTGTGTGTGGGGTGGGGGGGGGGGGGGACCAGAGCACCTACAGGCAGAGGTGCCATGTTGGGGCCCCTTGGGGTGTTAGATTTAGGTTCCAGATTGTTTAGTCTGTTTCACACTCTTTCTGAAGTCACAGTGCCTATAGTTATCATATAAATATCATTGCTAGCAATTGATTTTTTCTGTATTCATGGTTTTTAAATTAATTCTGAACAACACCAGTTACTATGTGCTCAATTTGCAACTTTTTTTCCCTTGTAATTTCCAGAGGACATTTCAGGTCCCAAAAGGAAAAATCCAAACCAGGATTGTGTTTCAACCAACCAGCCGAGTACTCTGTGACTGTAACTCTTTATACTCAACTAGTTGGTTGAAATAACATTCTGGTTTTGACTTTCTGGACATGAAATGTCCGCCTCTGGTAATTTCACAACGTAAGGAATGTAACTGACATTAGTAATGAAACCTACAACTCCCACGATCCTTTGCTTCAATAAGTTTACACGGCAGTGAAGAGGGTTTGCTAGACAACAGGTCCATGAAAGGAGAGCAGTGACAGGTAGCCTATAGCATTAGTGAAATGAAAGTTTGGAAACACATTAACATTTATTGCACCAGCTGAATAGCTAACATACTGATTACTGCACTGTATCATTCATATACAAAATCTCATTTTATCCTGTAAGAAATGTGACTGGGGTGAGACATAGATCACACACCTAGGCTAGTCTAATACACAGCTACATTATCATGGTTAAACAAAGAAGCCTGAGGAAACGCTGCATCAGAGACAGAACAAGCAGCAAACAGGACAGAAGGAGCGACAGGGTCTGTGACTGTAGGTGGGCATGTATCTACTGCAGCAATCAGCCAGGAGCAGCTCATCATGTGCTGAGTTTAAGCTACGGTGTCTTTGCTATTGATTTGGTGATTTAGTCTTCAGAGGAGGAGGAGGTTGATTTAGTGATTCCCAGAGAGAGACTAGGGAGGGACAGTTACATTAGGAGACGTCATATTCAAGTGGAAGTAGGAAGCTCTGCCAAAACACTCTTTGGAGGCAAACAAGGAAGCTGCATGTGGTAGGATGATGCCTAATGGGGACAAAGATGGGGGGGGGCATATTTACCCATCATTGGTGTCTCATTTAAGAGCAGACGTGTCAGTGATCGCCTGATAGTCTGATGCTCACGGTATGTGTGAGCTGGGCTGCTCCTCAGCACGTTGGGTGCCATGGAGACTGTGGTTGGTATGTATCCTTTTTTTATAGTGATCAAATTTTTATTGAACAAGTATTAACATAGAAGGAAAAACAACAGCTCTGCCTGGAAAATGGGCGGTAGCTGGAACAGTCTGTGGAGTCTTTGCTTTGTTTAAGCAGTGAAATAAAGGGTGAATTAAAAGAAGGAGATGGGATGCAGAAATAGCAGAATCCAGCATATGGAAGAGTGGAGTAGAAAGCCGTTTCCAAAAGGCGAAGGGGTGGAGAGGGAAACCATTGGACCCTGGAGATTTCCGTGGGCTCATGGAGTCCAGAGCCTAAGTTCAGAAACTGAAAGAGGAGCATCAAGCTTTTGGAGCCGGGGAGGGAGGCATAAAGAAATGAATTGGGATCAGAGGACAGGGAGACAGAGGGTGGAGAGACAGAGAGAATAAATCTTAGTAAAACTGAAAGAAAGCAGTTGCTGATTCCCAGAGGGTTGGTGGTTTGGACCCCATCTTTAGGTTTAACGGAAGAGATCATTGAAAATGAGTCACACTGCCTAAGCCTGAGAGCCAATAGTTTACTAGGTCTGGCACCAGACACATAAAGAAATATGTGTTAGAAATATGGATCTTATGGTCCTGATCCGCCACAGGAAGGCTCACCTGCTAACTGAGGATCAGAAATCTTCAGCAACTATGGCATCACAAAGGAAGCCCTTATCAGCCATCCAGCAGTAGGCTGGGTCATCAGTGGAGCCCCCATTAACAGAGATAAATTGTTCATGTCTAGGGCTTAAATAAAATATAAGTTTGGCGTTTTGAAGCAGAGACGTATTAAATTTGCATTGTTAGGCACACGGAGGTACAGAGGGCAGAGTCAACTGGGGTAAAGCACACGTGTGATCAGATAAAGAAGAGAAAAGCAGAGAAGCATTAGAAACAGCAGGTATGAGAGAGTGAGAAACAAAGATGTAATATATGCCAGACTGGGACTTAAAGCGAGGAGAGAATAAAGAGTTTTCTCTGGTGGAGGGGTTCATTAGAGGGAATGAGACCAAATTGAGGTCCTCCAGAAATTTACACAATGAGTGGAAGGGGGAACTTGGTGTCACGTCCCAATCATGCCACGCCCCCTCATTAACCACGTGTGGAATCCCCGTATTAGAAGCTGTGTCTAGTCTTGTTTATTTGAGTCCATGTATTTAAGTGCTTCCCTGTTAGTCTTTCCCCAGTCCTGTCATTGATGTCAGTATGCTATTAGTGGTCTCTGTTTCCCTAATGGTGCGTATTCCTAATAAATCCCTCGATTCCTCGGCTCCGGCTTCCCCACTTACGACAGAATGACAGGACTCCACAAGAAGACGCCTCGATTGTCCGAGGAAGAATACCTCGGCCGGACAACCGAGGTCATCTACTGGCTTGATCAGCCCGAGGTTAAAGACGACCCCGTGGCTCAAGCTCTCACCTACTGTACCGGAGCAGGGATATCCTGAAGGTGATGTCCATGTCTGAGGACAACAGCTAAGAAGAGGGCTGGCGGAATCGAAGATGTGGCAGGTAGCCCTGGAAAGTGGACTACCCTATGGTCCGCTGCCGGAAGTGCCCCAGACTCTGCCGAAAGCAGTGGGGAAAAAGAAAAGGCAGAGAGACCGAAGACGGGCGTACACACTGAGTGTCCTCCTGGGGCCAGTGTCAGTCTCCGCTGCCTCCCCTACTGCGTTTCGGGAGGAGCCCCTCCCGATTCTCGACCCGGCGGTCTTCGCGCCTGATGCCCGCATTGCTGCCGCTTCGCCCAGGTCAGTGTCCGAAGTGCCCGCCAGGGTTCCTTCTGGCTTCCCAGTGCCCCCCCACGCTTTGCCGCCCCTGTAGAAACAACCCTGTAGAACCTGGAGGCTGACAATGCATCCTGCCGCAGTGAATGGATCTATATTAACCCTCTGGGGTCTAAGGGTAGGGAACACACTTTCACAGACTGGAGCATGGTCACACACTTCATTCAATATCATAAACTTACTGTATGTGACTGATCTAAACTACACAGTGATTGCTGAAAGAAGCGTACAACTGGCAGTAAAAAAGGCCTTGCCAGGCAAAAAATGTGGTTATTTACTAGCCCAACTTCCAGTAGAGGCAATAAGAGAGAATCAAGTCTGTCTTCCAGTCATTATTAAAAGTGAGAGTAATAGTGCTATGTGAAAACTGGAAAAATGGCCGTTCTCACCGGTGAGTTAAGTCCCAGACTTCCATATCTTCCCTCGTTGTCCAAAGCTTTAGTGTTTCCCCTGTTTCCCATCAACTGCATGGCTCAACAGAGCAAGTGGCTACCTGTTAACCCCTCTGTGTTAAAATCCCACCTCTCTCTGCTCTGTTTCGGGATTTTGTTTCATTGGGTTTTATCAGTTTTTTTAGTTCCTATGATTTTGTGGTTTTTTTCTGTTTTGCTCTCTTGCTTTGGTTGTGTTTTACCTGTCTTTCTTATTCCCCTGTTTTAGATTCTGTATTCCTCGTTTCTTTTTCAGTTCTTAGTTCCCCTGATTTAATTTCAGAGTTTCTTGTGTCCTTGTATATTCTCCCTGATTGGTCAATTATTTAATAGTTCACTCCTGCTGTGTCGTTATCCGGTTTAATTTCAGTATTTAAGTCCTTGCATCTGGTCAGTTCCCCAGTGGTTCATTGTTTGATGTTGCTTGATGTATGTGATGGTTGTTGTGTGATTTGCCTACCTGCCCCATTTGTTGTTGGTCTTAATTTTTCCCCTTTGACCCCTTGTGGTCTGTTTTTTTGTTTTATAAGAGTTTCTAGTGTTTTTCCTTTTTGTTAATAAATCCCCATTTCTCGCCTGATATGCCAGTGGGTCGTCCACTATTCTGTTCCTTCCTGCACTATGCCACGCCCTTGCACCAAATTTGCCTGGATCCATAACAATCAGCCTGGGGGAATCAGAATCATGGCGTTTTGTACAAGATCTGCAAGCAGTAAATGCTGCAGTAGAAGCAAGGCCCTGAACATGCCAAACACATATACAATATTGTCTCAAATTCCAACCGATAGCACAAGTTTTTCTATAATCTATATGGCAAAAGCATTTTTCAGCATACCAGTACAACTAGAGTCAGTACTGGTTTGCATTCCAGTTTGAAGGCAAATCTTGTATGTTTACCAGATTGTGTCAGGAATACTGTGAATCACCGACAATTTATAATGAAGCTCTTAAAGACTACGCAAGTGTAATGTGTAAATGTGACATCAACAAATAATCACAAGTGCATTTTACATAGCCGATCTTATCCAATCTTTATAATGCAGGTGGTCAAAAATGTTTGCACAGTCACTGCTATGGGCAGTTTGGCCACTCCAATTAACCTCAGCATGTTTGTGGACTGTGAGGGGGACACGGGAGAACATGCAAACTCCACACACATGGAGCCATGGCAGAAACTCAAACCCTGGTCCCGGAGGTGTGAGGGAACAATGCTAACTGCTGCACCACCCTACTATTGTCACACTACATGGGGAGCATGGACCGGGGAAGTAGGAAGGAGCCGCAGGATCGGGGAATGAGAGATTTATTGGGAAACCAATAAGGCACATGGGGCAAAACCAGTAAAGACATGGGCGTGGCACGTAAGGAGGAGCGGCACGATCGGGGCGTGACAGCTATTTTATTTATATTTTATTTTAGGGTAATTTATATTTACGCTATGTGGTGTTAGAAAGTCCAACTTCTTATATTTTTATTTTCTATATAAAGTTACCAGGCTTGGCCAGTATTATGGTAATACTGTATACCAGGGAGTTTTGAAATCGTTTGAAATCAAAATTAGCCGGGACCCCCCTCCCCCTCGACGAGTTTCATCGCCAAGATCTCAAAATCCCAGAATAGTGTTGCTTTAGAAAATACTGTATATTGCAGTATATTGTCTGGAGGACTGAGAAATGAAACATGGCCAAAGCCTACTTGTAGGTTAAACTGTAAAGTGTAATGTGACAAAATGAACAATAAACTTAAATGTTGCACACAAATGCACAAAAACACTAAAGTGCACTATATATGCAATGTTCTTGTAGTGAGGAACATATCAAACAATATATTTCCATCTCAGCCAGCAGTGTTTGGATGATCTGTTTATACAAATTCCTGCACCGGAATACGTCTCTGTGCGCCTTCAATGATGAGTTATGTGTCTGCGGGTAACTTCACACCTCCTCACACAGCTACTTATTGAAAGCGTCCCTAACTACAACTACAACAAATATTCTTCTCCTTTTACCATCTTCTGGAAGCACCCAGTCAAGTTCTTTGCACATGCACAGGTAATGTGCAATGGCACGCAAAACGTCTGCTAGACACCCCGATGATGAAATTTACAGCCCTCACACTGTACAGCCCGTAAGCGTACCATTAGTATGAACTGGCCCTGAAACACAAGGGATCAGCTGCCGGCAATTTTATAATATGAAGACGACAGCAAAGACTGAAGGGTGTTTTCTTGATTTCGTCCATATAAATGACACAGCTGGAGCTGCTCTTGCCAAATGTCTTAGCCAGACATGAACTTTGGCCTGTATACCAACAATATAAGAGGCAGGGCTACACTGGCTGTGCTGCTCTGTCAGCCAATGACAGAGGTGTGCAAGCTGTCATACAGGAGAACAATGAGAAGGCCTGTTTAGTGTTTTGCTTTGTGCAGAGACTGACCCTTGTTATTGTGGACATGTGCTTCAGCTTCATGGAATTCCTTTGGTGTTTCTGCCTTCATGAGAGGCTCTGTGAAGCGCCATGACCTTTTTGTTGTGGTTCAACAGGTAGGAAGGCAGTCAGGGACAGGGAAATACAAAACTCTGCATGTTCTAAGTGTGACAAGATGGTCTTCCAGGTTTATTAATTCTGTCAATTGTTCTTCTATCCATTGTTCCTCTAGTGGTGACTGTGTATTGGATCCAGACAAAGAATAGTTTGATTGTGACTCCTCAGGTACAGCATTAGCTCTAAGCAAGGCCACTGCTTGAGTTTCGGGTGCAGCTGGTGGCTTTATAAAGAATCTTCACAGTGACTGGTGTCCTATCAAAATATCTCCAAAGAGAAGATACATGTAGTATGAACATCGACACAGGTGTAGGACTGGAGTGTGACTGCAAATTGGAGCTATTTGAGCTGCGGACTGAGGAGGTTTTTGAGGAAATAGGAAGGAAGCAGATGCTATAACCTAAAAGATCAATGTTCAGTGGGAGGTGAAGAGGAGTAGGAAGGTATTAAGGAAGCAAGATAAAGTCAGGCAGAATCAGACCAAAATTTCTGCCAATGAGGAACTATGAGTTAATTTTCAGTAATTAACTTCAGCATACAGGGCATTACAGACATGTTCAGTCATAACATTTTGCAGCTTCTGAGATGGACAGACTGCCTCACAAACCCCAGAAGGGAGAAGATCCCCCATCCCCATCAGATGTGTGGGTATTACAGGGGGGTGTGCCCACCACCCAGGCAGGGACAGAGTACAAGCTGTTCATACATAAATAACAATAGGAACAAACTCCTCCAACTTCCTTATTGGGCTTTCATACATTTCTTGAGGAAAAGATTAGATATTTTCTTCAAGCAGCATCTGAACAGCTGAACCTAATAAAGTGGCCAGTGAGTGCATGTTGCATATGAAGCTGCCCCCCCACAAAAAAAAACAAGGTGTATGACGCCCCTGCATGGAGGGAACCAGTGCAAACATGGGGAGAACATGCTAACAGCACATATGGGAACTAATACAGACTTACTTATGTATGAAGCCATGACGACCAAGAATGTAACTCCAATTATTCCTGCTACATAGTCAAGTGTTTTCTTTACTGTTTGACTCTCTCCTGAATATTTTGCCAAAAGCACAACAAAGATGACTGAAACGAGAAGAAAACAGTTAGTGAACATAAAATTAATTTCAGACAGAGAATATAGAACAAATGTGCTGAGTGTCCTGTGTTTAAGGCGCTGCTCTGCACAGCCCTGTCAGCTGGGGCATAAGGGGTTAAATCCCATGTCAGACACTGTGGTAAAAAAAAAAACTATTTGAAGATATAAATATGGTGACTAAAGGTAACCCAGGGTGCTGGGGGGCAGGGGGGCTTTAATGCACAGGCTTAGCCTGGGGCTTCCGCTAAAAAAGAACCAGCCCCCCCACTGACCCAGACAAATACAGCTTTAATGCACATGCTGAGCCAGGGACCTCCGCTAATAAAGGACCAGTCCTCACACTGACCAATACAGCTTTAATGAGAACAGCAGTGGGCGGAGTCACAGGGGGCCGGAAGCCTATCCCAAGCAGCACAGGACAGAGGTACAGCTTGGATGGGAGGCCATACACACAGTCACATGCTATGGGCAATTTACAGGCACCAATTAACCTGAGAGGGAGACTGTGGGCTGCTGGAGGAAACTGGAGTAACTGGTGGAAACCCACATGATATGGGGACCAAAAGCAGACTGTATACAGACATAGATGAGTGGGACTCAAACCAGCACCCTGGAGGTGTCAGGCAGTAGTGCTGACCACTGAGCCACTGTGCTGCCCCATGGATACAGATTAACATTGAACAAAACATATACTGCATTATGAAAAATGTAATTATGTAAATCGTCACACATTTCTGTGTTTAAATACAAAGTAGAAAATAAATCTACATGCAAAATTCTAGTCCAATGCTCTTGAAATCCATTTATAAACATACTCACTTTGGAATATAACAAAAGCGATGAACATAAATATGATTCCACCAAACATTCCTCCAAATGCTGCTTTCTCAGCTGGGGTTGGGGAAAATTTTTCTAAAAACTCAATGAAAGAACCTGAAATGAGGTAAGAATATTTAGTCAACAAGTAATTAATGTGAGACACAGGAAAATCAAATGTATTCAGTGGTTCATTTGTGTATCAGATGCTTTTGTCTAAAGTAACGTGTAAGTAAGGATCAGAGAGCAGGATCAGCTTGCGGTTAAGTTCTAACCCATAGAGTCACACAGGTTAGGAAGCAGATTAATAAGGGTCATGAAAAGTCAGTGAGGGTGTTTGGCTGAGAGACATTATTCACCCTAAATCATGCATCCAGCAGCTATAAAGTCACATTCATAGGGGAACCAAATAAGCCAATCAGCCTGTATGACTCCATCCAGGTAAATGGATAAGTGTGATGCCAATGAGCACATATGAAGGCAGAGCGATGGGCTGCAGTCAGGACTTCTCTTATATTCCAGGGTATGAGGGACACACAGGGATCAGGAGCTGGGGCCCCATTGGAAGGTGAGGGGCCAAAACAAGTAACATTCACATCAGGGACGCATTACAGTTACAATGAACTGAACTCCGCCTACACAGGTTATACGTTAGTGTATGAGGAGGGGTAGGATTAGGATTAGTACCACTCCCATGCCATCCAATCCACAGGAAAGAGCTTATCTAGTATATGCTACAAAATCAGTGTAAATTTACCGCCGCTGCATTTGCATGAGCTCTGCATGCGCTCCCTCAGCCAATCATAATAATTTTCATCCTTGCTGTTGGATTCATAGACGCACATTTGTGAGAAATTGAACAAAAATGAGTGAGGAGAAACTCCAACAAGCACATTTGTCTTCCGCTGTATGTAAATATTTTGTATTCCACAGAGATGATACTGGGCAAAACTAAGTGATTTGTTGGCACTGATCTGTGGCTGTTGGCAAGAAAGTGACACATAATCACATTGTGGACTATTGATGACACCACTTCAGACTGAGAGTTTGCTGTGTGGGTTTTGACTGCTGCTTCTCACCGGTGCTTTTGTTGTTTTTGTCGGCCTTGTTGCTTATTTTCTTAACTCGGCCGTATAATAACACCTATAACACACCTGCTCTTTACCTGCACAAGCCCTCTTCCTTTGCTCCTGCTCTGTCTGCATCTGTGCCCAGTGAGTTTTTCCGTCTTACCTCGTTGCTGTTGCCAGTCTATCTTGCTGAAAGGGCAGGTTACCTGCTTGTACTTTTTGCAGTTTCTAGCTGAGCTGCGTAATGAGCTTTGGCTTTGCTAACATGCTCTGTCTAATTAGCATGATGTTGTTATTTGGCATCTTTACTTCACACACACATACACCAGGGCTAACATTCCAACTTTTACGGCTCAAAGATTTAGGGACCCAGCAGCCTGGACCTTCAGGATAGGGGTCCTCAAGTCAGCACGCAAACAAATGTGATTACAACTAATTAGTGTCAATATCTGGATTTGTTATGTCTGTTTGTGTCCATAGACCATCTTAGTGGTGGCAGTGGTGGCCTAATGGTTAGGTGTCATGCCCTGCTCGTCGGCTCCTCGTGTGTGCCATGCCCCCGGATTACCCACGTGTTCTTTCCCGATTTGTACCCAGCTGTGTCTGATTATTTTCAATCAGTCCTGTGTATTTCAGTCCGTGTCTTACCTGAGTCCTTCGTCCGTCATTGATGTTGTCAATGCCTGTGTCCCGTCCCACTGTACTCGCTCCGTTTTCCTCAATTAAACCCCCGTTTGCCCCGTATTCTGCCTTCCTGCTTCCTGATTCCCCGCTTGCCCGCACGATCGCCGCTCTGCCCGCGATCTCCCGTGACATTAGGGATGTGCATTTGTAATTGAAAGATTGCTGGTTGAAATCCCTGACCCTCAAAGTAACACTAAGGTAGCCTCAGCAAGGTACTGCCTCCAAGCACTGCTCCCTGGGTGCTGAATTAGCTGCCTCCTTTTGTGTCACGATGTCACATATGGGTTAAATGCAAAGGACACATTTCATTGTTATACACTGTGTGTCAACAATGATCACTAATCACTTAATACTCTGTGTGTCAAACTTATAAACACACCTCTCAGATTATTTCCTATTATTTCCTTCTCACTTAAACTATTATATAGATATAAAGATATATGTATAGTTACTCATGCGAATAAAGATATATGTATAGTTACCCATGCGAATAAAGATATATGTATAGTTACCCATGCGAATAAAGATATATGTATAGTTACCCATGCGAATAAAGATATATGTATAGTTACCCATGCGAATAAAGATATATGTATAGTTACCCATGCACACTGTCATGTCGATCTCAGAGAAATTAGGAAAGTTAAATAAGGTAACTAAGTATCTTAGTGAGTCTCCTAACTATTAGAAGCCTTTTCTTTGTCTGACCCCCCTGCTTCTCTACATTCCTTCTTACCTGATCCCACAATTAGTCAGTCGGCCCTTTTCTCTGTCCTCTACTTTCTATAATAAAAATGAATGGATTGATATGTGTATTGTTATCCTTCGACAGCAGATCATTATAATAAGCCAAGCCAACCACAAATTGTCATTAACAGAAGTTTAACTGAGACTGTGATTACAGTGAACTATCTAGCCTAAGATGTGCTCTTCGGATGTGAATTTGGAATGTAACTTATGTAAAACTCACCTGAAGTGTCAGCATCTGGTGACAAGCAACAATAACCACCCATACTATGCACTGATGTGAGTCATCAACATGCATGGTGTGATGTTAAATTGTGAATTTATTAATGTAGATTGTATGAGGTGTGATCCTTTAGGTTGGTTTGGCATGTTTGGTGCCAAACTGATGAGAAAATGCTTCTAAATCTGCTCAGTGATTGTTGTGAAACTATACGTATCTAAAGTTACTCACTTCTAATCAAAATCAACTGTAAAGTGGCGTCATTACAGTCATAAATCCCAATAGGACCAATAGGACTGCTACAGCCCCCCTTGAAAAGGCGCCACTAGATGTTCCAGGCCATTGGTCCAGCTGTCGAGTTCCTGATCATTAATATTCATGAACTTCAGACCATAAAACCCGGCACCACAGACTCAGAGGGGCAAAGCCTTCCGGTGAAGCCAGCCTGTGAAGCCCACACATGGAGCCCTCCAGTGAAGTCCTTCCGTAAAGCCTGCCTTGAAGTCTGCTGCCCAGAAGAAAGCTCCAACACCAAGACAAAGCCTTTCACCTTAAAGCTTCACGAAAGATCAAAAATCAAAGGGGCTCCACGCAAAGAACCGCTCCAGACACCGTGCCTTCTTAGGTGCCATCGCTTCCTCAGCTCATCACCTCTGCAACCAAGTAAACCAACTTCCATTCATTTTAACTATCTAATCTGTGATAGTCAATCTGTTTTATAACTTTGAGGGTGTGTTTTTGAAATCGTGTGCTTGCTTTACAGAACAGTATTTCCCCTTTAAGGATACCCATTTAAATCTGGTCACTACATTTCCATATTCCATTCCATTATTGATTTTATTTTGTTATTTGTGTTTGGTTTGTAGTTATGTGCAATGTCTTGTTAGTGTAGTGTTAATTAGACATAAATGCATGCCTTTTATATAACGCGCATCTCCGTGTCATTGAATGCTCACAATTAAGTCACTGCCTCTGTGTGAACTGGCTCCTAAGCTCTAAAGCTCAAGCTCGCCTGAAAATATCGCGAGTCTCTCTCTCAGCAGCTGTGGGAAGAGCTTCGCTACGTATCCACTACCTTACCTGGTGAAGTGTGTTTGGTGGACGATCATTCTAACCCAGGTTACTCAGCGATATTGTAATTAGTGAATCCCACCCAAGTCTCCCATTAACAGACTAACACTGGGCATAATAATTAATTAATAATAATCATCAAATAATAAACAGTAAAAAAATAATTAATTTCCCTTCATATTGCTGGAGATCAAAACTATCTGACCTAATTTTTCCTACAACTGGTATGTGCAGCTTCATTACTCATTTTAATCGACAGCCTGGAGTTTTACTGCATGTGTTTGTTTTTTAACACCTTGCAATGCAGCTCATACACTCTCAGGTCGAACGTAAACATCTTCACTGCCGTACCCGTTTGGAGTCAGTATCATACCACCTGTGCCAGTCACTTGGAATTGTCCAATACCCTCGTTACACCCACTCAGAAACAGGACCCTCTGTTATTTACGGCTCAGATGCAGTGATCCTGACTGAATGGACATACGATGGTGTTCGCTGCGTGACACTAAAGCCATCCGAGGAATAACTCATGAGCATCTTCATCCTCTTCCAAATCTATCCTGCCCCACTTTCTTGCCCTTCTGGATGCTTGTCCAATAACCGAAAAAGCATCTCTGATCGACGACCTCATTATCCAGAAGAAGGTGGATATGTTTTGTATTTTAGAATCTTGGCTACAACCTGGTGACTATTTACATCTGAACATGCTGACTGAACAGGCTACAACTACCTATTAAAACCCTGTTTAACTGGAAGAGAGGGTGGTTATGCTGTTACTTCGATTGATCTATTTTGAAAACTACTTTCATTTCTTGATGTCACTGCTTTTGAATATATTACTCTGAAGGTTGTTTCCTCCCCCCCTTTCCTGCTGTTGTTAGTTTATCACCCTCCTGAAACTGCTGCTAACCTCCTGCCAGAATTTAATGATCTCCACTCTTATCTCATCTCTCTGCCTTCCATTATTGGTCTTGGTGACTTTAATATCCATGTTGACACTGACTGCTCCTACACATCTGAGTTCATCGTAGTACTAAACTGCTTTAATTTGACACAGCATACTCAGAGAATACTAATTTTCAAATTCACATTCATGGCCATATCCTTGATTTGCTATGTTCTGGACTCACCATCTGCCTAGCAGAGTATTAATACTAAATATCTAAACTTTAAAAATGTAAAATCTAAAAAGAAAATAAATAGAAAAAAAGAATACAGAGTGGAATTAACATAGAATATACATAAAAAATATATTAACAACACTATAGCAGCAAAAACCAGTGTACAGTACTGTATAGTTTCTTAGTTATTTAAAACCGTCCCCTTTCAGGCAGCTGGGCACTGGAGCAGGTCAGGTTAAGTAGCTGTCTAAAGGTAAACAGACCGAGCTTCTCCCAGGACTTGGGCTGGAAAACTTCAGGTTACTGGTCCTTGTCTTACCCACCCTGCTAAGGACCGGCCCTCTTAACTGGGTTACTGCATGGGGGAGTAAGCTGGATATTCAGCTGTGAATCGGGCTCTGATTTAAAGGGATTTTAAAACCTGAGGTCCTGAGAGCAACAAAATCACCTAAAGTCTGTACAGTAATGAGATGAAAAATGAGCAGTTTCTGCTAAAACACTGAAGTATGTTTGGTATCTTCAAAGATGCACCACAATGTGTTTAATGTTTTACCAGGAGCTGCTGCTTCATCCTGCTTTACTTTAATGTTTAATAACCATTAATTACACTTAAACTCACCTGTTAGGACACCGACCATAATGATGGGAAATACAGTTCTCAGAGTGTGGAGAATAATAATCTGCCATTTGTCTGCAAAATGAAAACAAGTTATTTTTTTAATAAAATAAAAATGTGATATGTTAAATTCGACCCATCATACATCACACCAGCTACCCCTAATCATAGGAAAATTATTTAACAATGTCAGACCATTAATGACCATTCATTCATTTAGGACAAATTAAACTAAAATTTATCATATCTGATCATGAGTTGGTAGATGATCATTTCACACACATTAGCAGCAGAAGATCCTTATTCAAAGTAAAAGCCTCTGTGACCCCCATTACAGTATAAGAGCTGGACAGTGCAGTGTTACAACCCTGATACCAACAGTAACTGGGCTGCAGGAGAACAACCAATCATATGTGTTGCGATCGCAATGGGGAAGCAGGACTAAACCTCCTGTTGCCTCATTCCCACCATCCAGCACAATCTCTCCTCTTTCACTGCTGCTCTCACTTCCTGCTGGACCAGGAAGTTTTCTTCCTTCCCTTGAGTGATTAAGGTGGGACGTGGAGAAGGATTCTAGTCCAGCTCAGCCTTGCATCACCACTGCTACCATTATCTTGTGACGCAGCCTTAAACTTGGCTTGCAAAACCATTATGCCAGCTCTGGCCACCTTCAGATCGCTTGACCTCTGTCAGAGGCGGACATTTCAGTTCCAGAAAGTACAAATCCAGACCAATATTTTATTTCAACCAACCAGTTGAGTATTCTGTGTCTGTGACTCTTTATACTGAACTGGTGGGTTTAAACTAAATCCTGGTTTGGATTTTTACTTTCTGGACCTGAAATGTCCGCCTCTGCCCTCTGTACAGCAACACTTTCCCAGCTCCTGTAACCTTGAACTCCTCCTCCAAGGACTTGTCAGTCACAGGTTGTTTTGATGACTATAGAGAGCCATGCTGCTCAGGCTCCGGAGGTGACTGCTGACTTTCTGCTCCAAGGTTTCTATTGTCAGGATTCACACTTCATAAACCAGGAGTGGCCACAGGACTCTTGGAGGAATGACATGCTGGTACAGACATGCTTTAAATTACCCCAGTAGGCCAGACCAGTCCACTGACCTCAGCCAGCCATCCAACTCAGTGCAGGTCAACTTGATGCCTGTTGTGTCCTTCAGGATGCTGCCAAACACTTTGCCTCCTAACAGGCTTCCCTGTGATGGTTGGGATGTCAGTACCTACGATACTGAACTGAAATTTGTCATCCACCTTCCTTCGCCTCAGCACCATGGACCTAGACTTGGAGGCTTGAACTCCATCCACTCCCACCCCATCAGCTTCTCAGGCCCCTGCAGGATCCAGTGACGTCCTGGGACTGACTCTGTGGTGACTGTTATCTCATCCATAAGTGCTCTGATGGGAGGCTGCTGTTGGGCAGTTTGTTTTAGACTCTCTGTACTCTGGTTCAGCAGATTTTGTGAGCATGTTCATGGCAACAGAGAACAGGATCACAGAGATAATGCAGCCTTATTTGATTTTCACTCGGATCTTTTGTGCCTCCGTTGCTGTTTAAGACAAATGGACCTGCAGTGGGAGTTTAGTCTGCTAATTCGTACCTGATGTTAAATGAAGCTTAAAATACATTCACATTTTAGAGAGTGTAATGAATATTTTCCTCATTTATGACATATATCACCCATGTGCAAACTTTCTGCTATTAATCAGAATAGTAATTTTTATGAATCTGCCTGCCGCGGTGCCCCCCCCCCCCCCCCCCCCGGATATAACTGTGATCTGCCCCTCACTATTCACCATGCCCATGTGCTCAAGGCATCCGGCCATTCCTGACATGTCTACTTTCTGGAGTGATGTATCAGTGTAACTGAACTTCACAAGAAAGGTGCCCAGCTGGTTACAAACAGCACTGATGATGATCTTTACTTCAACCCTCAACAGATCTATTCATCATTGTTAACAGAAATATGAGGTGGAACTGGTCGATTTGCCTTCAGTTCTCCTCCTTTGGGATCCAAAACCCTTCAGCAACCCTCCACTGGGAATACTGGTCCTTCTCTAGATGACTCAGAGGAGCTTCCACAGGCACAGAAAGAGTTTAAGGCACTTCTTGTTCACTTTCCATGGGAGCCACTCAGGCCTGGAGCTGAGTTTTCTCATCCTCTCCTGACTACCTCAGGAACCTCTTTCAGCTGTAGGTCTGACGTGTCAAACTGCACAGCTGCCTCGGTCGGCTGCATCAGTGTGCTGCACTGTCCCAGGTCCTGATCTCTTGCTGGGTCGCTATACATCTGCTTCAGATGCTGGTCCATCTCCTCCTGTGAACAGGCCAGCTTGCTGCTATGCTTCTGCCCTAACAGATCCTTCATGAACCCGAAGGGCTTGGTGATGAATGCAGTGCTTTCAGGCTCTTTCACAGTGTCATCTCCGATGCCACTCTGCCCACTGGAGGACCCTGATCTTCTTGTGTAGGATGTACATCAGCTGAGCCAAGCCACTGCACTCCTCTTCTTTTGCCTGTTTGTATTGGGACCTGAGGGTCTCCATCTCCTGCCTGATACTATGGATCTTCACTGCTCTTTGGTTCTTTATATATGGTCCTTTGGAAGCTCTCAGCTGCTCCTCTCCAAACTGCTCTGACACAGTGCTGACAGTGATCGCTGTCACAGTCAAACTAATTATAAACATCTGTCTTTATTTTACAGTTTATTTTCCCCAAACAGTGACAACCACCTATAATGTTATGTGTAGGAACCAGGATGGGAAACATGTAAAATATGTAAACATACCTGCGAATGATTTACAATACGGGGCCATATGAAACAACAGCAGGATATACGTCAGACTGATGGCAGTACAAGTGACAGCCTCTTCTGTGGATCCTGGGAAACAGGTAATATTAAGTTCTATTTACTTAGCAGAGTCAAGCAGGGTCAGAAAATACTGGAAGTAATTGGGGATTAAGGTCCGTGCTCAGAGGCTCATGTGTAAAATCACTCTGTCGAGTCTGAGATTTGAACCAGGAACCCTCCCAATGCAGGCGAAAAACAGCCCCCCGAGGGGTCACTGATACAACTGAAGGAATCTTTTCCTCTTACAGTATTTATGTGGGTGGCCATAGAATTTTTCCCAGTTCTGAATACAGCACTAGGATCCCCGTTTTTCTTGTTTAAAGTGGAAGTGGAAATTAGCGGGAGAACATTTTAAAACGAATCTGAGGAAGCACTTCTTTACACAGCGTGTAGTTATAGTGTGGAATAGTTTTCCTGCTAGTGTAGCGCAAGCTAAAACACTGGGTTTCTTTAAATCAGAGCTAGATAAGATTTTAACGGCTCTGAACTATTAGTTAAGTTCTCTCCAAACAAGCCTGATGGGCCAAATGGCCTCCGCTCGTTTGTAAATTTCTTATGTTCTTAAATTTCTTAGCTTCTCATAACTTCCTTAATTCTACTCTGCTTTACATTGAATTTCATGTTATCTGTCACTTCATTACTGTCTTCTAATATCTAAAATTTTACAACTAGTCACGAGGGGGCGCTGTCTCTGCTGATGTAAAATATATCTTTATTTCATCAGTGTATTTAATCTCCCTGTTCTTGCAGGTAATCCAGAAAAGCAGATGCTCATTTTGAGAAAACAAAGTCAAACCTGCATGATTCTACTGACTCACAGTGTCAATAAAATAATATTTTAGGAAATACATATCAAACTATAAATAACTATGAGTTCATTTATGAAGGAAACTTATTCACCTTAAAAGTGAATCATCACAGTACAGATTACAAATACTTACAGTATTAGTCACTAATTTACATACTTAATCCCCACCAGGTTGCTGTTTATGCTGCTGCTGTTTATTTCTTACTGCCTGCACAACAAAAACAATAAAATCTGTCTCTTTGTAAAGCTTCTTTAAACCATATTCACTGGGCTCACCTTCCGTTACACCCCACAGGATGAAGGCTGCGGAAACCATGATTGATGGGACTGTGACATGTGAGCAGTGACTCAGCAGAGCCTGTTTGCTTTTATCTATCGACAGAAAGTAGAATCAGATTTAACCACATGATCTTTATCATTAAATGATGGTTCATGCAAAGTGTAATGATCTACAACCATCCTCAGATGCTCATTTGGCTGCATTCACACCTACAGACACCCAGTACAGACTGTCAGTTTCACCAGATGCAGATCCTACATTATTTTAGTATAATTTCAATGAGGACATCAGCTTTGGTTCATTGTTTTAGTTTGCAGGGGTTTACAGTAATAAAACTTTCTGAAATGATTCATATTCACACATATGTGTCTGTTACCAGAGAAACAGGATCAAAGTATGTTAATTACATCACAGTTAAGCCCTGCAGTGGACAGGCACCCTGTGTAGATACAGTCCTGCCTGATGCCCCATGTCTGCTGAGATGCCCTCTACAGGATAAGTGGCTGCAAACATGGATCCGCTGATGTCATCATAATTACTAGAAATGACAGAGCAGATGCTACACTTACCTTCCTTTATTAAATGCCTGACAGATAAAGCACCAGTAAGTAGGACTACAGGTGTGACAGCGATGCACAGCCACAGAATCAGCCAATGCAGGGATGAATAACCTAAAATATTCAGAATTACATTCCATTAGCCATTTTCTAAAATAGGCTGTTTCTCTTGCTGCAGTATAATCAACACGTCCACACCATTTAGCCTCACAAAGTGGAGCAGAATTTTATGGTTAAATCTTTGGCCACAGATGTGTGATTCTTAACTGTTGTTCAGCCTGAAAACTTACAGATTTAATATATAAGATCTTTCATATTTCCATACAGTATATTATTTCGATATATGTACACCACATGTCACAAAGGGCTTTCTGACTGTATTACTCTGTCATACGATGTTATGGACAATTAAGAATAATACTTATTATTCTTATAACTTATGTTATTACTGCATTTTCCTAGTCACACTCCCATGGTCTCTGTAGCTTCTAAGTGAATATTAATAATAAACCATAATTACACATTACACTGCATCATTCTAATATAATACCTGTTATGACAGAGCTGAAAACTGCACTAAAACTGAAGCCTGAAACAAAATTAATTCATTCATTTAATGCATTTTGTGTTTTTAAAACTTTCACCATTTCTACAGTTACACTGAGCAGATTAAACCTCATGGCATTTATATAATGATCAGTCTGCATCAGAACCATTGAGACTTACCAGAATGAAAATGTGATTTAATCACACAGAACTATGCTGAGAGACATGCAAAATCCAGCCCTTCTAGTGACTCACCCAGTGCTGCTATCCTGGCAGTTGTATTGGCAGAATCAGTATCTGAGTGGACTTCACACCTGAACTCTCCTTTGTCTTCCATCCTGACTTTCCTCAGTTTCATTGAGAAGTTTCCTTTGGGAATTTCCTCAGTGAAGAATTCAGCTCTTCCAGAGTATCTCCCATCCTGTGACTCTGGTCTGTTCTCTCCATCAGCATACAGAAGCACCAAGATGTCACCGTCATCGTCTGTCTTTATCCATTTCACCTGAAGCTCTGTCACATTAACATGGGTGTCCACAGAGCAGCTGAGAGTCACATCCTCTCCAGCATGTGCATAGACAGGCTCATCTGCACCCGTCACCACCAGCCGCTCTGGAACAAGAACCGGAAGATTCACACAACCTGGGAATCTAACATCTGTGTGTTTTTCCCTCCTATTTAAAGGGGAAACTTATATGTTCGGGGTAGTGCAACATACTTGTTCTGAGGGCAGAATGAAAAGTGATTGGTTCAGAGAGATAACCAATCAGATTGTAGAGGACGTGGCATCTAATTGGTTTGTCCTGCCTCTTCTAATTGCTTGGGCCAACCTCCACTACAATCTGAGTGACTATGAGCGACTATTGCTGCATAAGAAGAAACAGTGTTTCACAGCGTTTCATCGTGTCTTGTTTGGTAATATAAAGCCCATCCCAATTTTTCCCCACACAAAAGTAGATGGTTTGGGGCTTCATTTAACCCGGTTCCACAGAGCAGATGCCTTTGCAAAAACAGCCCTTCACAGTGTTTTTTTTATTGTTTTTCAGTTACCCTTTATCATGGTTACTGTTAGATTATATACCTAATTTAATTTAATGGAAGTCATTCATTTGTACTGTATTACAGACGCTCCTCTACTTATGAACTTAGGAACTTTCAGACATATGAACGAAGAGGACTGTAAGTCCAAATTGTGTTCCTCGGGCTCCTGTTTCCTGTCCACAACATCAATTTTTTCTCCTGCTCGCCAATTCCACCTACAGTGGCCGCTACTCCCGCCGCGCAGCAGTGTAGCGTACGTACTCCCAGCGTCCTAGTTCTTTGTACTTGCATATACCCTTAAAATGATGTTGAATAACGACTTTCGAACATTACAAGTCACGAATGGCCAGAATCTCGTTCACAAGTATCGAAATTAGACATGTAATTAGACATGAAATTAGACAAGAAATTAGACATGAAAAAAATCTGTAATTAGACATGAAAAACAAGTAGTGAGATAAATTCTACTATATTCTGTTCTCCGAACACAATGTCAATGCATCAAAGTTAAAATCAATGTTTCATTTTCAAAATACTCATTCTATTTGGGTGGAACCACTATACATGATTCAACTGAGCTCATTCAAAGTAACTTTTTTTCAGTGTGGTTGGTTGAAAGAAAACCTTTGTCTGAATGTGTACTTTCTGGACCTGAACTTCCAACTTATGTCTGTAATGGATGACTTTTATGTGTAACTTCCCCGATACTGCGTAGACAGTTAGGCAAATGGGAATTAGCTGCTACTTATTGGCATTGTCTATATGCAGAATTGCAGCACATAGATTTCGCTTTCACTGTAAGAAATTATTAATGCATCGAAAAAACATCACATTATAAACAACCCTTGAAGGTAATTTGCAGAAAAAATCTGTTAAATGACAGTCACATAATGAGGATTTTGCTACCATATAATGGCAGTGGTAGTCTGTGTGCTTGTGATTGGAAGGTTGCTGGTTTCAATCCCCAAACAGCATGGCGCCAGACCAAGCACTACTCACTGGGTGCTAAATAATAGTGGTGCACCGCTATGTTAAATGCTGAGGACACATATGATTGTGGTGAGTCAACACTTCAACAAAATTATTGTTTTTGCCGTATTTTTTGCTGAATTATTCTGGCAACCACAGCTGCCAGTTTTTTTCCTTAAAAGCAAGATTTTTTTTACACTACGACATATGCAATATATATCATTTTTATCATGATCAGAGTTGTGTGGTTAATCTAAAGTTATGAAAGTTTATTTAAAATTTTGGTGGTAGGGGCAGAATACTGGCGAAGCTGCTGACAATTATGGGCAATGCCTCTCACCCCCCCAAATAAAACACTAGAGAAACTCAAGAGTAGCTTCAGCAACCGACTCATTCATCCCTGCTCCATTAAGGAACAATAATTGATGCTATTAAAGTGGTTTAGTCTTTAGTTTCTTAGAGGTTTTTAGATTCAGATTTCTCTAAAGCATGTTCTATCTCTGTGACCACTTTGTCAGCTTGACTGAATGTTTACCTGAATGTGATTGCTAACGCAATTTGGTACAACACCATGTCTCCTGTTCCGTGTTCCGAGTGCAATATGTTTAGTTATTCTTCTCCAGTCATTAGTGCAACGTTTACATGTGAGAAGTCTCAGTTAGACTGAGAAGATTGTGGTGTTAGAGGGATGCATCCGGATGTTACAGGACATTCAGGGGAATGAGAGTCATACTGATTCAGTGCTAGCAGCTCCGGATATGTCTGCAATAGTTAGTCAGTCTCCCCCCGATCCAGCAGCAGAGCCTTCGAAGCAAGGCGAGTGGGTGACGACCCAGCGGCATAGTCGTAAATCCAAACCTATCTCACACCAGCAACATTCACGTTTCAAACAGGTTCTCCCCACTCAATGAAACTCACACTGAGACACCTGTTGAAAGCGCTCTAGTAATTGTCGATTCTATTCTAAGAAATGTGAGAGTAGCGACTCCAGCGACTATAGTAAATTGTCTCCCTGGTGCCAGAGCAACCAACATCTCGGCAAATTTAAAAGTGCTGGCTAACAGTAAGCGTATATACTCTCAGATTATTATCCATGTCGACACTAATGATGTCCAATTAAGGCAATCGGAGATCACTAAAGCAAATTTCATAGAGGTATGCAACCTAGCGAAGAAGTCAATAATGTGCTCTGGCCCCATCCCTGCTAGATGTGGCGATAAAATGTACTTTTAATCATGGAAGCCTATTCCACCATAGTGTATGTCATAATAACTTATTAAAAATTACAATGAACCCATTACTAGATAATAGGTGTGACGCAAAACTTAAACTTGGACTTTTCAATGTAAGATCACTGGCTCCTAAGGCACTATTAATAAATGAAATGATCACTGATTTTAGTCTTGGTGCCCTGTATCTTACTGAGACCTGGCTTAAACTGAATAAATTCCACCACCAGGTGGTGGTGGTGTTGCAATTTTTCAGTTCAACCTAGGAGTGTCTGAGAAATTTGGTTTTAGCTTCAGCACATTTGAAACTGTTATTCTTAGCCTTGCTGGCTCATCTCTTTGTAGCTTTTCATCCCAAATCGCCATTGTTACTGTGTATCAACCGCCTGGTCCATATAGTAATTTTCTTAAGGAGCTTGCTGATTTTTTAACAAACCTGGTGGTCACTACTGACAAAGCTGTTATTGTTGGTGAGTTTATTATTCACATGGAAAAGATCCTTTAAAAATAGCGTTTGTAGCTATTCTTGGCACTGTAGGAGTATGTCAGAAGGTAGTTGGCTACTCATGCCTGTAGCCATACCCTTGATTTGATTATTAGCCATGGCATCCTGGTGGAACATGTATCTATTACACCTGAGTCCTCTGCTTTCAGATCATTACTTAGGGATGGGAATCATTAAGAAATTACTGATGTCAGTGCCATCATCAATTCTTTTTATCGATCCGGTTCTTTATCAATTCCTAATCACTGTAAAATAATCAGGGAGTGGCATGGTGGTGCGATGGTTAGCACTATTGCCTCACACCTCTAGAACCCAGGTTCGAGTGTTCGCTTGGGTTACATGTGTGTGGAGTTTGCATGATGTCGTCGTGGGGTTTCCTTCAGGGACTCTGGTTTCTCCCCACATTCCAAAGACATGCTGAGGCTAATTGGAGTTACTAAATTGCCAATAGGTGTGTGTGTGTTTCTGTGTGTATGGATGGATGATGAGTGAGTGTGCCCTGCGATGGGCTGGGCCCTCATCCTTGGTTGTTCCCTGCCTCGTGCCCATAGCTTCTGGGATAGGCTCCAGACCGCCCGTGACCCAGAAGGATAAGCAGGTTAGAAAATGGATGGATGTAAAGTAATCAAGTATTAATTTATCACTGATTATAATTTTGTGGACCAGTAGTTAGACCTGGTTAGCTACATATTTATTAAGAAAACCAATAGTCCTATGCTGTTTTCTGAACCAAAAGTAGATGTTTTATTAGCTGTAGTGTGATATGAATAAACAATAAACAAAAAATATATGTTAAAACACTGTAGTAACAAGCACACAGGCACATTACCACAAAACCAGACCATCTTCTTAATACCTGAACATGTTAAGCTTATTAACGCTCCTAAAGTGGACAACACCCTAAGTTTAATATTACACCCTAAGTTTAATATTATTGCTTTACAATGTACTGACATACAAAACTAATGAAAGCATTTCACTACCAGTACCTACCGAAATGCTATTTGCTCTACTGCGGTGAAGGGATGCAAACCTTTCACCACAAACTTTGTCACAGCCCAGTGGCACTCGTTCACCCTCTCCTTATCATATTTCGAAGCTCGGAAAGTTAGCGTGAACGGCTTTCGTTTTTCCAGGCATGACGAGATTGCTGCCTCAGAGGAGTTATCGCTGCCACCCTGCATGTCGTCTTCTAAAATGGATGAAACAAACGTACGACATAATTTGTTTATGTTTCAGAAAACGTGCCTCTGGGTTAATGCACCGAAGTTAGTTAACTGCGACTATGGAGACCACGGAGCTTACACTTGGCGGAGTGGTGAACACAGGGCAATCTTTAAATGTAATTTTGTGTTGACAGCTTAAATACTTAAGCATGTTACTAGTGTTACCACCCTTAAAGGTGACAACGACTTTGCATTTGCATTGGAGGCACACTGCGCAATGGTCGTCCTTCTTTGTCAGATGCAGCCATACCCTGGACCGCTTCCTGTACTACATGTGTTCATATTTCGCGTAACACCAAAAGTCCAGATGAATCGTTAGAGGAATCGGAGGTGTACGATTCCGGTTCTTCGCAGCAATAAGAATCGGTTCCAAATCGATTCCCATCCCTACTTGTTAACGTTTGAAATCCAGCATAGCCTTCCGTCGACCACAGCTCCAAAGTGCAGAATCAGATGTTCTATTGTCTCACTAACTACAGCAATGTTTATCAAACAACTTCCACAGTCCTTCAGTCTTACATCTGAAGCATCATGTGTAAACGAACTTGAACAGTAGTACTAGCCTCGTTGACCCCAATACCTTTGTAATTTGTACCTCCCTGGTATGACAACTGAGCTTCCCTCTGGAGATTAATAAAGATATCCATACAATCATCTATCTATCCATATATCTATCTAAGACAGGATCTACAAGTTAGGACGTTTCTGTAATGTAGTCTTTGGACAGACAAAACACAGTTATAAATGACAATTCAATCGAGAATGTGAGGTCGATCTTCTGTTACTTTGCAATGTAACTAGTTAGATGTTAGGTTTTATTTTGAGCCCGCCCACTTAGGTTGAAGGGTGATGTTGACAGATGATTTTAATAGTTGCTGGTATTTAATACATTTAAAAAAAAGTATGTAAAGAACAATTTAAATGATTATTTAAATAATCATTAACATGACCATTTAAATTATAATTGAATGATCATTTAAATGACACGTTTATAAATAATCATTTAAATGACAAATTTTGTCACAAAACACCCTCCATTCCGGTAGCCAGACTCTTCCAGACCTGTGAGCAAAGAAGAGGCTGAATTTGGCTGTGCAGCTGAATGCAATGAATCGATTGTGCCTGTAGGGGTCTCATTTAGCGAAGCTGACCTTCAGAATTTTGCAGTGGTTAGCACTGTTGCCTCACACCTCTGGGACCCGGGTTCGAGTCTCCGCCTGGGTCACATGTGTGTGGAGTTTGCATGTTCTCCCCATGTCGTCGTGGGGTTTCCTCCGGGTACTCAGGTTTCCCCCCACAGTCCAAAAACATGCTGAGGCTAATTGGAGTTGCTAAATTGCCCAAAGGAGTGCATGTGTGAGTAAATGGTGTGTGAGTGTGCCCTGCGATGGGCTGGCCCCCCATCCTGGGTTGTTCCCTGCCTCGTGCCCATTGCTCCAAACCCCCCGCGACCCAGTAGGATAAGCGGTTTGGAAAATGGATGGATGGATAATAATAATCATCATTTGTCTTTCCAAATCAGAAGGATGAACTTCATAACTATATATGCCTGTCTAATTTGGTTTTAGGGCTATTAACCCATTAGTGTACTACTGAAGTGCCATATAATATGGATACAATGTGCTAATTAATAACTGTTACAGAGAAAGTTACACTGAAGATATAGGACTGTGCATCGTCCCCCAGAGTCCACTGATCAATGCACACTTGACATGACATGGCTGTCTCGTTCGGCATTAGAGCTATTAATGACAGAATTGTGATTCCCAGTACAGAGACAACGATGCACAATGATTATTTTGTTTGCCATTTCACAATTCATGCAAAATCTCGTTAATAGCTAAGACAATATGTCGTTTTGCTGTAATGAAGTATTGGTTTAACATTTTCGTACCCCTTGGTTTTCCATATTGCCTTATATGTGAATTCTATAATTTTTCCATGTTCGTATGTTTCCGTATAACGTGAATTGGTTAATAACTTTAAAACAAGACTAGCCATGCATGTTTAATGATGGGTGGAAACAATGCAAACCTCTTGGATCTTCGGGTTATTTTGTCTATACTAGTAAATGATTATTATATTGTATCCATAGTTATTTATTATTACATTGTATACATATTATTTGACACTGGGGCAATACATCAAAAGGTTAAAAACGTCCTACCTGACTTCTGTTAAAAGTTATTTAAACCGAAAACTGAATATCGAATATGAGGTTAAAATATTAACAAAATAGGCATAGATGTAAATAATAAACTTAATAGTTGCTCTGATTCACTCATATTTTACGGTAACAGGCTGTATAACAGGCGTAGCATGAAACTAACTCCCAGTATAAGAACTTTGGATAAAATCGCTGTGGCCGCTAAGCAGCATGCATGGTTGTTTCATTTTGAAGAAAACTAAACAAAAAGTTTAACTTGGACGGCGTCTTGTATCATAAAAACTATGTGACTATCAAAATAGTGCAAATAAAACTTTATGTCACAAAATATGTTATACCATGGTTTTATAAACATGGCGATAAAGGTCTCCGTTACTCTACACACATAACAAAACCAACTAGTCATACATCTTAAACATTAATATACGAGTTACCATAAAAATGTACATACCGTCAGAGTTAATGACGAACTTGAAGAAGATCAAAATGACGCTAAAATTTTTGATCTGCATGTTCGAATATTAGATTGCAGTTGTTCTTATGCAAAGACCCACTTCCATAGAGTTCGGTAATGTTGGAAAGACATTGACAGATTCGAACTTCGTGGCTCAATAAATCTTAAACAAAACGTTCTTACAACACAATATACTTATCTATTCAACGGCGGTAAGGTAGACAATGAGCTACAACCGGATTTTCGTCGAAACAATATGTATTTAAAGAAATAGGGATAACATTGCTCACTATGAGCAGTCCGCTGGCAGAGGAAAGCTTAGGGACCGTCTGCAAAGTGCAAAATGAAAACGGATAACGTCAACAACTTCACTTCCAAATAGTGAAGAGCCACTAAAATCACGGGTTTCGGAATGTTATCATGGTCATATTACACCCCTTAGTTTGCTGAAATGTAGTACTTTAAAGTGTAGTTCCACCAAAATCTTAGTTTGGGGAAATGTGCCTGTGTCATAAAATAGTTATGTCATACAAGATGCTATTTTCAGAGGAAACGGAACATCCATTCATCCATTTTCCAAACCGCTTATCCTACTGGGTCGCGGGGGGTCCAGAGCCTATCCCAGAAGCAATGGGCACAAGGCAGGGAACAACCCAGGATGGGGGGCCAGCCCATCGCAGTTCTTACTGTATCATGCCTCTCCAATGGTACTAAGATTCTTGCTGATTTGTCATAATTCACTTTTTGTTTCTTTTGAAGAAGTTTTTGTCTGTTTCACTTTGCTTTCTTTTCGTTGCACCAAGAAGGGAATCGTGGTGCGTAACCTACGTTCCATCAGAAGTTCAGCAGGAGACACACCATGTTCGATGCTCGATAACTTAACAGGGCTAGATATGGATCTGATTGACTGTCTTGTGCCTTTTTGAGTAGGTGTTTGACGATGTGCACCCCTTCCTTACTGTTTAACTGGGCATACAGAGGGCTTGAAGTCACATGTTGAAAATCATATTCTTCTGCAAACTTCTGAAGCTTGTTGCAACTGTAGGATGGACAATTGTCACTGCAGACAATCTGTGGAATCCCATGTTTTGCAAAGATGGATTTCATGTGTTTGATCACACTGTCTGCAGACATGTTGGTTAATAGAGCTATCTCTGGATAGTTCGACAGGTAGTCAATCATTAGCAGATAATAACTTCCATTCAAGTGGAACAGATCTCTCCCAGCTTTCTGCCATGGTTCATCAGGTATGTCTGTGATTATTATGGGCCATTTTGGCTGTTTTGCTTGATGTTCTAGACAGGTGCTGCTGTTTGAGACCACCATGTCTATGTCATCATTCATTCCTGGCTAATAAACAGCTGTGCGGGCTCTCCTTTTGCATTTTGAATGTGAAAATGAAGCTCATTTTACCGGCATTTCAATTTAGTTTTGGTTTATCTTGCATAGTTTTAGGTTTTATTTAGTTCGTTTTTTTTTTTTTAAAACTGTTTTTTTTTTGTTAATGAAATAATTTTTTTTCACTTCTAGAGCGTTAGTTTTAGTCTTTTTTAACTGCAATAACCCTGCACATAAGTGAATGTGTTTTATAGGTAAGCTGCAGATTGATTTATTAGTTGTGTTATAATTACTCACTAGGTCAACCACTCCCAGAAAGCCTATGTTTCTCCCACAAGTACCTGGTTCCTTGCCAAGAAAGATGGAGAAGTTCAAACACTTGTGTACTGTTTACATATATATTTACTCTTTTATCAATGGTCTTTGCATTTTGCTTAAGCTTCATAAACTTATAAGCCCTGAATACATTTACTGCATATTTATTGTTCCTCCCCCCATATTGCACTTGCATTGTCTCATCTCATTGCACTTTTTTGCCTTGTTGTCCCCCCATGCAGCTGCCCCCTCCCCTGTAACTGTAGCACAAGCATGTCACTGTTTCTATGATGCATGTGAATAAAGTGATTGTGCTTTAAACCAAAAATGAAAGTCATTACCGCGACCCAGTAGGATAAGCGGTTTGGAAAATGGATGGATGGATGGATGGAAAGTCATTATTTGTTTTGTCAGTAATTCCTGCTTATTTTTAAAATTCCAGAAAATTCTCACTGAAATGGAACAGTAGACCGCGATACATTTAAGGCACAGTAGATTCCTGTTATCTTGTACAGTTTACTTCTGCCATTGCATCTCCCTCCTTTTCATTTAGAATTTCCCGAGGTAAAGAACCATGCATGATTAAATGACTAACAAATCAGAGTCAGATCAGTCTGGCATCCAATCCTTGTTTCAGGATCATCTGGAGTGGAGATGACATCATCAGACCCTGAAATAGCAAAGACATTTAAGCAGCTAATTGCAAGCCAGGGAAGAATATCACATGACTGATATTTTGACACAAACAGAATGTCATACTTTGATCCAGTACCGTACCATTCTGATTACCATGTTGTCACTCAGCTGGACTTGCTCTGGGTTCAGCACACATGGGAAGTGTTGGACAGGAAGGAATGTTTTCCTGGCATCAGGTGCTAGAGTATGAAAACATAAAATTAAATCAATGCACAGTGCAACACAAAACTAAACTGTACCACTTGCAGCAACAACTTCAGGGCAGGGCATTTTTACTTATTAAAGTGCCTGTTTGATTTGTCAGTGGGATCACCACTGTCAGCATCCCTGCATGTTTAGCTTTCATTTTACAAAAGGGACTGTTTAAGCACCCATTTGCTTTTGCTTTCCTCCCAATATCTGATGCCAACATGCTGCGTGTCCCATGTTCACTGTCGGTGCCCAGTTAATGTTGTCATACATAGTGGCTGGTTTATCTAACATGATAAGAATATCCTGTAGATAAGAATTAACAGTGTAGATAAGAATTCAAACGGATTGTGTCTCATCCATCTTACAATGGTCTTAGCACTGCAATGCTTTTGGGAAACTGGACCCTAGGATTCCATATGGCCTCACAGCTGTAGAAAAGTCTGCTTCCTCAACCTGCTGTCAGTCATACTGACTTCTGACAGGAACTCTTTCCTTCTAATGCTTAGATGTGGGAGTGTGTCCCTCAGCCTGAGAATCCATGCAGTGACTCTCTTCACTCGATGCCAGTCTAATGTCACCAGGCAAGGAGACACTGGAGACAGTAGGTGCACAGAGGGACCCAAGAAGGGGCAAGTTTATTGTGGAACATTAGGAAACAGCATACTGTACCACAGTATACCACAAGGGGGCCTGTGATGAGGTGGTGATCCATTCAGGGTGGTCACCCTCCAGTGGTAGGAGGCAGCAACCCTGTATGTTGGTCATTCTCCATTTTCCACCTACAAAAACACATGTGCACCTGCATGCGTGTTTCTTGTCTTTCCATGGCTTTTCATACCAGCCAGTCTCAGTCCCAGTTACAGAGGCACATTTACAGCCCAATTTTAGCCAACACTAAAATAGCCAAAAATATTTATTTTTTCTGTTTTTTTTTTTTTATTATTGTTTTTGTCAAAATTGTCAGCACATTATGTTAAAAGACTGTCCCCCCCCACCAGACTGGGGTCATTCGCCAATCTTATCCCATAAGCACTTGTACTGGTCAGCGGTGAGGAAACCATGGTTATATCGGTGCTGGGTGGTGCTGATCAGCAGCCTCCCAACAAGTTTGTTATATCATATGTTACTGGCTGCTGTTCAGCTTGGTGAGTGGTACAGCTTCACCTTGGCTGCTGTTCAGCTTGGTGAGCGGTACAGCTTCACCTTGGCTGCTGTTTAGCTTGGTGAGTGGTACAGCTTCACCTTGGCTGCTGTTTAGCTTGGTGAGTGGTACAGTTTCACCCTTGGCTGCTGTTCAGCTTGGTGAGCGGTACAGCTTCACCTTGGCTGCTGTTCAGCTTGGTGAGCGGTACAGCTTCACCTTGGCTGCTGTTTAGCTTGGTGAGCGGTACAGCTTCACCTTGGCTGCTGTTCAGCTTGGTGAGTGGTACAGCTTCACCTTGGCTGCTGTTTAGCTTGGTGAGTGGTACAGCTTCACCTTGGCTGCTGTTTAGCTTGGTGAGTGGTACAGCTTCACCTTGGCTGCTGTTTAGCTTGGTGAGCGGTACAGCTTCACCTTGGCTGCTGTTTAGCTTGGTGAGTGGTACAGCTTCAGGCAGCACTCAGCATAAGAGCTGGGAGGCTTTAAAAACAGGATTCACACTATATTCATTCTAGCAGCAGCAAATGTCCTGAAGCTTTTAAACTTAATCTAATAACGAACACCCTGAATCTCCATAGATACAGTATATCTCAATGAAAACCTTACATGAAACCATATGAAGTTCATAAGACCCAAAAACATGATGCAGGACCCAAGAAGTCATGCCTCCTCCTTGATTGTTTGCTCCACTTTCTGAGTGAAGACCTGCCATCAATATTCACAGAGAAGAAAAGAGTAATTACAGGAATCACCAAGTGTCAGAATGAGTGTAATGGAGCCACAGGCAAATAAAAAACTGAGGATTTATTCAGAATTACATATAATAATGTACATTTCTATATTGTGAAGAATACAACAAATGTGAGAATCATATACAAATATTTACAAAAGACTATTTCTGGAGGGTTTTCCTAAAGGTGCACTTTCCCTATTCAATGAGATTTTTCAGAAAACTTCTTATATGTGCTGAGATTTTGAACTATTTTAGTTTCAGCGTCTGTTACTAAAACCCCAAGTAATATATTTCATGTTGTTTTGATATACATGGTACAATCAAGCTTCTATGAGAAGCAAATATCCATTCCTGACACAGACACAACAACATGTTGGAAACAAAGAGTTTGGGAAACACAGGATGACATGAAGGACCCCATGTTGTTCTTCTCAGGTGGCTTCATCCACAGGTAACTGGGTTTAAATTGAGCTACTGGTCCTTCCAGTATGTCTCTCTGTAGACAGACTTTCCCTGGACAAGTTGACAAGTGGATTCGGTGTCATGAGGGGCTGCAGGCCGCCTCATTCACACAAGTGGGCCTCCTCAAAACAAACGTTCATCTGCTACCCAGCCAAGTCTCTCAAGTCAAACACAGTAAACTGTAACAGATCACTGATAATCTGGTGACTGATTATATCACTGGTCTGGTTATTCAACAGACCATAGCACCTTCAAACAGCCAAACCAACCTACTGTAAAGGATCACACCTCATACAATCTACATTAATAAATTCACAATTTAACATCACACCATGCATGTTGATGACTCACATCAGTACATAGTATGGGTGGTTATTGTTGCTTGTCACCAGATGCTGACACTTCAGGTGAGTTTTACATAAGTTACATTCCTAATTCACATCCGAAGAGCACATCTTAGGCTAGATAGTTCACTGTAATCACAGTCTCAGTTAAACTTCTGTTAATGACAATTTGTGGTTGGCTTGGCTTATTATAATGATCTGCTGTCGAAGGATAACAATACACATATTGATTCATTCATTTTTATTATAGAAAGTAGAGGACAAAGAAAAGGGCCGACTGACTAATTGTGGGATCAGGTAAGAAGGAATGTAGAGAAGCAGGGGGGTCAGACAAAGAAAAGGCTTCTAATAGTTAGGAGACTCACTAAGATACTTAGTTACCTTATTTAACTTTCCTAATTTCTCTGAGATCGACATGACAGTGTGCATGAGTAACTGTACATATATCTTTATTCGCATGGGTAACTATACATATATCTTTATTCGCATGAGTAACTGTACATATATCTTTATTTGCATGGGTAACTATACATATATCTTTATTCGCATGGGTAACTATACATATATCTTTATTCGCATGGGTAGCTATACATATATCTTTATTTGCATGGGTAACTATACATATATCTTTATTCGCATGGGTAACTATACATATATCTTTATTCGCATGGGTAACTATACATATATCTTTATTCGCATGAGTAACTATACATATATCTTTATTTGCATGGGTAACGATACATATATATAGTTGGATATATATAGAGGATAGTTGGTGGACCACTCCCCTCCCTGCAAGACATCTACACCACCCGCCTCACCCGCAAAGCCATCACAATTGCCAACGATGCAACCCACCCCGCACACTGTCTCTTCAGCCTCCTGCCCTCTGGAAAGAGATACAGAAGTCTCCGCTCCCGCACTACCAGGCTCACCAACAGCTTCATCCACCAGGCGGTGAGACTGCTGAACTCTCTCCCCTCCCGGCTCCCAGCCAGCAGAATCACCAGACTGGCAGGAGTATAGGAAGACAGACTGGACTCTACCCCCCACCCCCCACCCACACACACTCCCCAACAAGGAAACAAACACTCTGAACTAAGAACTAAAAAACAACACTCTTGACTGAAAATAACTACCTCTGCATTGCAAATTGCACACAGCTGCTGCTATATACTTTTAGTATTTTTTTTTTTACCAGTATTTATATTACTACTACTGCTGCTACAATCTTGTGCTGCACTAAAACAAAAAACCCTTACCAACCACAACCTGGGACTATCTCAAGTAGACTAGTATACTACTTCCCCTGTGCACACTGCTGGAACACTTTACTATATGTTATGTTTTTGTCTTGTTATATCCTGTATGTTACCTAAGTATAATGCCTTAAGCCTACTTGCACTTTTTCTTAATATTACCTATTGTTTAGAACGGTTTTTGTGTGCATCTGCACTTATTGTTGTCAATGTCTACGCATGGGACAGTGTGAAACGTAATTTCGATTCCTTTGTATGTCAAGTACATTTGAAGGAATTGACAAATAAAACTGACTTTGACTTTGACATATATCTTTATTCGCATGGGTAACTATACATATATCTTTATTCGCATGGGTAACTATACATCCATCCATCCATCCATCCAAGCAATGGGCACAAGGCAGGGAACAAACCAGGATGGGGGGCCAGCCCATCGCAGGGCACACTCACACACCATTCACGCACACATTCACACCTACGGGCAATTTAGCAACTCCAATTAGCCTCAGCATGTTTTTGGACTGTGGGGGGAAACGGAGAACCCGGAGCAAACCCCACGACGACATGGGGAGAACATGCAAACTCCACACACATGTGACCCAGGCGGAGATTCGAATCCGGGTCCCAGAGGTGTGAGGCAACAGTGTTGCACCTTCAAACAGAAAACTGTAATTAGGATTTCAATGTTCCTCTCCCTATAACCAGGAAATAGCATAAGGCAAAACTCTATCATAACAATAATGCTTGCACACATTAAAATGAATAAGTCAGCAAAGGACAGTATCATACATGCAGGGATGCAATTTATAGTCGTCTGGCATAAACATCAAGCACAAACCTCACATATAAATGACCTTATCCTTACCTAAACCCAGCCCCAAACATGCCAAACTGCTGTATAGTTGTATAAAATCAGCAAAGATTCTTCTAGTTAAATGTGTATAAATGCCTGATATGCATATTTACCTCCTCAGTCTTTGGTTCATTGTGATCAGCAGGTGATTATGCCTACATCTCCTGATTGTCATGTGATCTCTGTAAAAAGTGAGTGTCACTTCATACATTTCATGAATTGACAATTCATACTGATAGTTATTGTCAAAATATAGTGTAGAGGCCATGAAGTGATATTTACCCTTCAGTTGCTAATTTTAAAGTAACTAAAAATTAAAGGAATGGTAACATCCCAGCAACTGCATCACTAAATAAATACATTCCATACTGTCTAATGTAGTGACCATGACAGCCTTGTCTTAAGAACCAGAAAGATAAAATTTCATTATTTACCTGCTCTGTATTCAATCCATTGGAATGAACAGCTGGACAGTTTAGATAATTTCTTTCACAATATCCTGGAATAATTTACAGTCCTCTGGTTCAAAAATTAAACATTATTTTGACCATGAACAAACATCATACATAAATGTCCTTTCTTTCTGTCCATATCCCTACCGAAACTCAACCCAAAACTGGTTAACTAACATTTTTTGCTAATACTGCCCTCTAGTGCATATTCGCCTACTCTGCATTTGGCCAATCGGGATAAGACGGTGATGAAGCACCACCCCCTGTATGTGACTAAACAGCTAGAAAATAGAGTCAAAAGATTTAAGCTAGCTAGTCATCAGAATATCCTGCTTCGGCATCTCCATCCATCCATCCATTTTCCAAACCGCTTATCCTATTGGGTCGCGGGGGGTCCGGAGCCTATCCCAGAAGCAACGGGCACAAGGCAGGCAACAACCCAGGATGGGGGGCCAGCCCATCGCAGGGCACACTCACACACCATTCACTCACACATGCACACCTATGGGCAATTTAGCGACTCCAATTAGCCCCAGCATGTTTTTGGACTGGGGGGGGAAACCGGAGTACCCGGAGGAAACCCCACGACGACATGGGGAGAACATGCAAACTCCACACACATGTGACCCAGGCGGAGACTCGAACCCGGGTCCCAGAGGTGTGAGGCAACAGTGCTAACCACTGCACCACCATGCCGCCCCGCTTCGGCATCTCCTAAACAAGAAATGAGTTTAATATTGAATGCAGTGACTTTGTGGCCAGCAGGGGGGGTCGATGGCACATGTAAATGCATGGTGGAGAACTGTCTACAACAAAACACCCGCAAGTACAAAGCCAGACTGAGCATCTGCCCCTTTTTTGTCAAAATGACTGGAAGTGCCCCCCTTTGATGTTCTAAGTGCCAATTTTTGACGTTTTCCATTCAAATTTCTCTGCATGTCACTGTGTACAGCTAAAGTGTGTATATAGGTATAGGTTGAAAATCTCTGGGGGTACATGACTGTAAAAAGTTTTAACAGAGTACACCAATTCCTTGTAAACAAACAAGAAATATCGGTGAACAAGTGACTTTATCTTGCTACATGGCTGAGCTCACCTTCTCAATGGTTAAACATGGTTAATCACTCTTCTTCTGAGACAGACATACACACATATATAGACACAGTTGAGAGAATAACTTGGGCTCTGAGTGCCAGGTCAGGCCATTTGTCTGGAGCCGCTGGAGCACTTTGTGTGACCAGCCCGCCAGATCTGCGCCTGTTCTTTCCTGTGCCACCACTGACCAGGGCTTGGGCTACGTGACACGATTAAATCCCCCCATGATGAATTTCACTGAATGAAAATAATGCAGTATGACAAAACTATTACCATAACACTGCCCAAGCCAACCATACACCACTCCAAAGAAATCCTCAAAGCCCAACTTTAATAAAATTCACCCACAATAAATTTAGTTGAGGTTCCCACGATGATCGGCAATTAGACTGCTACGCAGAAAAACTGCTGAGTGGTGGGGGGGATTGCTGTGTTCACAAGACATCAGCTGCAACCTCCCTCTGCTGCCACCTATTGCTGCTGTTTCAATTTTGGGGTGATTTGACCCGGACAATACTTCTGAAAAGTTTGGACAAGTTCAGTAAAACATTTTCCAAATTATTCTTGTAATGAGAAAGCATCTCATGGACAAACTGATGTCGAGAAACAGGCCCCAGGACAGCAACCAGAGGGTCAGATGCATCTTGAGCACCTACCTGATCAAGCTCGGTAACTTGGTGTCTCTCACCCAAGCCCATCTCTTCTATTATTCTAAAGAAAAGATATTACAGTTATTACAAAAGAGGTTTTCCAATAAAAGCTTAAATAAAAGACAATTTTCATGTGTATCATGCCGATTCCCAATATGATGACTCTTGATGTCATGCGCTCCTATCTTGGGCCCAGCAGTGTTTTGGCACCAGAAAAATGAGCTCCGGACAGCATATATATTTATATATATATACTGTATATAACACTGACACCTCACACCCCCCGGCTTGGGCTCTGTGTAGTTTACATGGTGACTCAGTGGGTAACACTGGCACCTCACAGCCCCCGGCTTGGGCTCTGTGTAGTTTACATGGTGACTCAGTGGGTAACACTGGCACCTCACACCTGATAACACACACAAAAATGTCTACTTACTTTTTCTTTTTGGCCAAACCTGTATTAAAAAATATAAACATTGATGCAATTAACTATTTTAATAGAATTATCTAATAAGACATCAATATAGTTAAATGTAGCTGCCGGTTCAGACGTAATGAGTGAGAATATGAGTAATAAATAATAATTACTTGCATATTAGTAAGTATCCAGTGGTGATTTTGAGAGCTACAGCTTTCTGTATGACATCACACATGTGGGGCATAACTGGTGGTGTGTTTATATGTTTATTCATCACTAAGGATGGAAGAGCAAAAAGCTTAAAGGGATTAAAGCCACAGCGTTACGAAATGATAGACCCTGAGCCAAACCATATAGTGAATAATTAAAATAATGTGGAAACAAATGATATATAGTACTGATCCGAATTTAGGACAACCCCCCACTTTCATAACACCTATTTTTGGAAAAATCAGTATAAAGAAAAACAAAATTATTTAACATGAACATACTAGAAGCTAAACATTTCACTGTTAAAAAGCAACCACAGGCAATTGCATTACAGTAAGTATATTAAACAGCAAACATTCCAATAAACATATGGATTATTTGGGGGGGGGGGGTAGACAGTCAATATTACAAACTCCATTACCCTTGGAGGGGGGGGACCCACATAGAGAGCGCAAAAATGTACTGTGGCTTGTGCATGAGTTGTTTTAATGATGAAGATAACAGTTCTTTTAAAATGAAAGTTAGTCTCTTTATTAACAGCCACTACTGGCTTCATCAGCAATGCTGGTTGGGTCATAATTAGTCCCGAGCCCCCTGCCCCCTAGACACACATAAAATACTCCTATAATACATGTCACTACTGTCTAAATCTATGCTCTTGAAAGTTACAGTATTTAATGATGCAGTGCAATACATGCTGGTATTTGCAAAATAGGCCTTCTGACCAATCCTGTGGCATTATGTCAACTAATTGTGGACTGTGGGGGGGGGGGGTTTGCCACTCAAACTATGTCATATTGTTAAGATGATGATGTTTCCGTCAGTTCCGTTTGAATTATGCAGCCAGAAATCAGATAATTCAAGCCATTTACTGTTGTTTGTGTATAATAACATTTAAATTGTAGCCCTCGAATATAAAATATCCCCAATATTTTAGACATAATACTTTGGGAAGTATATGGACGAACATGGAAATATTCATATGGGATAAATACTGGACTCACATATCACTATACTGTAAGTACAGTATTGCTTTTATAGTACACAGTACAATATTGGTAAAGAAAATTGTTTAGTAATTTCTCAGTTGTCTGTTTGATTAGTGTCCTTTCTGTTACACTGGTTTACTGCCTTTCTTGCTTTCGTCTTTGTGACTGGTGCATGAGGAGATGCAAACAGCCTTTAACATGCTGCAAAAGTCCCAGTACACATATTCAACCTTTATGATAAGTTATACATCATATCTCTGTTATACTTACAGTATGCAGACACCTCTATAACAAAGCGGCTAAAGAGGAAGACAGACCCAGAAATCAGGACAATCAGCCGTAGATCCAGTGACTGTTTTCCTGTGTCTGAAATGACATCATCACAAAAATCACTGAGAACTGAGGTCAGTAAATCAGCAGGAAGTGACAGATATCAAACTATATATTTCCTAAAGGGTTTGTACAATTTAGCTGTATAAGTTCACCAAGTAAAATTGTAGGAGAAACATCTGAAAGTTCTAGAGTATTTACCTGCTTTGAGTTTTAATGCTACAGCCAGGGCAACAGAATTCAGGAGAGGGAGAGCAAAAGTCCCTGAGAAATATACATATTTACGGGGTTTGGCTGAAAGGTAGAGAGAAAAGCATTAGTCACACACTTAGATATATACATTAAAACAACCATATATATGCTTTTTCCCCCAATAATTTAAACATTTTTAATACTCTTAAAAAAAAATTAAATCACATTTTAAATCGCATCATATTGTTAGCTAATATAAACAAAATGCATTTTACAAGCGCATTCATGAAACACAAATGAATTTAAATAATTAAACAATATCAAAATACATAAAAATATCAAAACGAAAAAGTTATTTGTACCAAGGAATTCATCCTGAAGCCAGTCTCGAAAGTATGACGTGACAGTCAGGATGTAGATGAATGCAAACTCACACATCTTTATAGGTCGTGCTGTGGTCAAAATGAGTTAATTTTAGTTTTTAATAAAATAAAGAATATACAACTTTAGAATAAATGTATTTTTATTCATAATAATTATTTATTCAACGTAACTGGATTTTTCCTTCATTAATTAAGCTTTCAGAAGCACTTGAAAAGTGACACATGACCACAGTGCCAGAGCCCACAGAGTGACAGTGGCGATTGGCTTGTTTCAGAATGTTATGCTGCCCAACCAGCCAATCAAAAAGTATTTTGGGGGAAAAATTGAATAGTTGAATTAAATCATTGGTTATCAGAAGTTTTAAATGAAGATAAATGTTACGCTTTAGGCATGCGTACTGTAGATGGCAGACTAGGGGGGCATGGTAATAATCGGGGGGGGGGGGGGGGGATGGGTGTAGCCAATTCAATAAGGATTCAAACCAGCAATTACAGTACTATGTTTGCATCACAAAGAAGATTTTTTTAACTAAAGTTTTTACAACGAGCATTAGCCAAAAATGGTTGAGAGTTAAAGCTCTATTACACTGAAATTGTTTGCTTACAGTTAAAGGTTTTCCTTACCTTTGTCATTTTCTAAAATCACATTTAGATACAAGAAACTTAATATCAGATGCAGCATGAAGAAAATCCCCAAAAGGATTTTCTGGGCCAAATCTGAAAAGCAATAGAACATGTAAAACAACAGATTAAATAAACAGGCCTTCATTAAAGATTATCCCTCCATTTACTTTTTGTAATGATGTCTTAGAAGGGTGGACACAGTAAAGGAAGTATCTAAATATTAATATTATGGGCCTAATAGATAGCTTCAATACTTCTTAGTCCTATGTTTTAAGATGATGTGAGGGGGATATAAGGCTCTCGAAGGAACGAACAGGCACACTTAGGTTCACTTCTAAAAACTATTTATTACAAGTAATACAAAATAACCTTGCATTAAAATCAATACCAAAACACTGGATCAAAGGCAATGCAAAATAGCCCTGTATCACAACTGATAATCTAATAATTATATCATTAGCAAGAATAAAACTGAAAAGAGGTGCAGTGGTTGGCACTGTTGCCTCACATCTCTGGGACCCGGGTTCAAGTCTCCGCCTGGGTTACATGTGTGTGGAGTTTGCATGTTCTCCCCATGTCATCGTGGGGTTTCCTCCAGGTACTCTGGTTTCCCCCCACAATCCATAAACATGCTGAGGCTAATTGGAGTTGCTAAATTGCCCGTAGGTGTGCATGTGTGAATGAATGGTGTGTGAGTGTGCCCTGCGATGCATGGGCTGGCCCCCCATCCTGGGTTGTTCCCTGCCTTGTGCCCATAGGCTCCGGACCCCCCGTGACCCAGTAGGATAAGCGGTTAGGAAAATTGATAGATAAAATAAAGAATGATGCAAAACCAACACATAACAGTCAAAAAACACAAAAGGGGAGCCTGAATGATAGTCACTTGCTTAACCTATTAAGCCATGTGGCGGACAGGGGAACAGGAAAACACATTAGGAGTTAAGGATGCAGGATGGCCAGCGACACCTGCTGGCAAGACATGGAACAGACATACCAAAGTGAGCAGGACAGGGATCTATCGTAACACGCACTCAAACTTAACATACTGTACACCAGCCCACTCTCAAGCTCAATGGACCTGCACAATCTGCAACATTTATTTTCTCTCTCAAGGGGCATTGCTGCAGTTATTTAATGGCCCCTGGTGAAACAAAAATATATTTACAGACTTCCATTGATGTAAAGTTGTTTATTATTAGAGGGCTAAGAAGGTACACTAGCAACTTACATAATTGGAACTACGGTTGTATGCCGCATGAGCTACAGTGGAATGCGAAATAGGTGCCACTGCTGCGAGGCTCGTTCCGCACGTGTCACACAGGCTCTCATCTGTTAACATGGGCGGCGAAATGAAAATCTATACATTCCGCAGCTGTGACACACATACCACACATTCGGTGTGTTCCGAGCCTTAATTACTCTATCAGTCTTTAATTTGACTGATCTCCAATACCGATTTTGTGGTTAATATGTATGAAAGCTAAAGACGTAACGACAAAAGTTATGGATTTTTTTTTGTGGTAGTAACTGGCTACTGTCTTTTTGTTAAATATTGAAAACATTAATTTTAACTGATTAAAGTCCAAAGTGCTTAATGTCCAAACTGACGTTCATTGTTACTGCCTTTAGGTGAAGTATCTCAACACAATCGGTCTTGGAATCGGTAATTCTGACACAATGGAATTGGTTATATATCTTAGCTCCTTGTCCCCTTTTTTATCACTTTTCAAAATTATGTAGTACGAGGTGTTAGATTCAGAGCTGGGATGAAGATACACTACAAATGAAAGATCCTCACCCCCCCATCCACCCTGTGATGGGCAATTGGTAATTGGCACCGAAAACCCTGATCGAAGCATCGCAAAATATACTTCATTTTTAAACTACATACAAACATACAAACAAAGGAGTATCGCATTTTCAGAACTAAATGTATTTTAATTGTTCACTGATGACTCATTTTTAAAGGTGACTCATGTTAAGTATGCATGTCAAACAGATGATGATGATTATGGATTAGTAGTAAATATCATACTTACAGTAAAGCCCCCCAAAGGGCTTATCAAAATACTCGTAAAAGTACTTGATAATTATGCAGACATATATTCCCAAAGCAGCTACTGCAATTGAAATTGAATAATCTGAAAAAAGAAAGATCACATTAGTCTGTAGTGTATAATCTACAGTACTTCCACATACTATCATTAATGTGAATATAAAATGTAACTGTTGGTGTTTCATAAATCAATGTATTTCCTCATTTAAACAATTGATGTCTTTTCTTTCAGATCTTGTTCAGAACCGTCACACGTACACAGACTAGTAACAATAAATGAAACTGTCATAAACTCAGTTTTCCACTATGAATACAGACATGTTTTCTATCCATCCATCCACTCCCCTGCTATCCACACATTGGTCATATTTAATTGGACTGGATCAGGCATCAATCCCACACACCTGGAATCAGATCCTTATCGCTGCCGGTGTGCAACTACACTTGTGGCCACTGAGCCATTATGCCACAATATACAGGAATTATTAAATATATTTATGAGTGCTGTCAACATTAACGTATTAACACTTGTGATTAATCTGGAAATTTTAACACAAATTGTGTTAAAAACAAAATAGTAACCCTTTGTGATTGGCAATCCTGCCTGTGAGATAAAACAGAAATCTTGACAAACCATTTAAAAAACACTGAGAGTTTTTGTCATAGAATTTTTTTTAAAACACCCACAGAAACCTTGAACAGTCTGCAAAGAACAAAATTTAATTTATTTTCAAATTTTGACCGCTACTGTAAATACTTTACACTAAAGTTTAACTAAAAAGATAAAATATATCCAAACTGTTGGTAACTAGGTTGTCCTTTTAACATTTTTCACTCCCTTGAGAGATTTTTTTTATATATATATTTGTCATGAAGATTGAAGACGACTAATGGAGAGAGTAGTGGAGCGAGTGCCACCTTGTGGATAATATCAGAACTGCAACAGAGTCTTCCCCCAGGCGGTACTTGCAGCTTTCTGAGTTCAGGCAGGGGCGCCGCTAGCAATTTTGGGCCCTATGACAAAATATGAGGTTGGGCCCCCCTACCACACCCATTCAGATCTCTGGGGGCCCCTAAAGGGCGTGGGCCCTTAGAATTGTCCCAACTTTCCCCCCCTTAGCGGCGCCCCTGAGTTCAGGGAAGCGTGTGCATCCAACTAGCTGTAAGTTTGTGTTTTGTTAACGTTCCTCCCCTTTACTGTAATTAATTATTATATGTTTATGGTTTCAGTTCTGAATTATCGCGTTCCTAATGTGTAGCTAAGTCGGCTCCCGATCTATTACGCTAACTTAGTATTGTTTATCAGTATTGAATAAATATCAAAGAATGCTGTTAGTTTATACTTTCTGACAGAGACAGTTGCTGATATTTGGAGAATGCATAATGTTTATCGAGATTTCCATTTAATTTTTGCAGAACCACACGCATGTTGCTGGTGCTGATAAAGACTGGTGGAGCTACGGATAAACGCATCCTGACCGACGCGCGCTCAGCGCTCATGAACGTAACGCGCAAAAAATTGACTGCTATGCTACTAACTGACTTCTCAGTTTTTGCAGTTTTCGGCTGCCTGTGGTTATTTTAGCAGGGAACTCGCTCTCCTAGCTTTTGTGCATCGCTTTGAAATGTCGCACCAAATCACCTTTCAGTAGAGCCACGCTCGCATTGCATATAACTTATAAGACATACAGTATATGGACTTCGAATTTGACTAAACAAAAATTATCCTCTTCTCACTCTGAATGAAAATCATACGTTTCTGATCTTTTGGCTTCTGACATATTTGCGTGTTAAATGTTTACACTATTAGTTGCACACTGAAAAAAGGGCGAGCGCGCAAATGCACGGATCGATTGAGAATTATCCCGAGATCGATCTGGTATAAAACTACAAACCGGTCGTTTTATTAAGAGTCCAAAGCACGAAGCGCTATGGAACCTTATTGTTTAACTTGTGTTTCTTAAAATAGATTGAAATAGTATATTTGCCCCCGCGACCCAGTAGGATAAAAATGCATGGATGGATAGTATATTTGCTGAAAATAAGATATTTTATGTGAAATATTAGGGATTATACTAAACATAAATGATGCAACTTACGTGTTCTCTATTCGATCAAAAATGGAAGGAGCAAAGTTGCAATGCAAAATTAAACAATAAAAGCAGAACAGGGGTATGTTTTCCAAAAGCAAAGTGGCTAATTATTGCAACTGAATGGTTTCCACTATAAAAACCAAGATGTTACATTTAAAAAGTGTGATTCCTCTTACCAGTTTGTCATGCATTTCATTGTTCCAAGACCACACATATATTTGTTTCATCTTCAAAAAAAAAACATGCAAATACTACCATTTGAAAATTGTGATTAATCATGATTAATCACGGTCCCTATTGTGATTAACTATTTTTTTCCCCATTTATTTATCAGGGTTTATAAGTAAACCCGCTTCCATTTACAAACACACACAACACTGATAACAATTTTGAAAACTGCAGGGAAACTCACCTAATATGAATATGTTTTGCATCCAGGCAAAGAGTTGGGAATAAATAGCAAGGATCAGCATGTTAAACAGTTTGCGATGATCTGTAAGACAAACAGAGCAAATCAGACGCCCTCATTCTCTCACCAGTCTATACAGATATAACATGATATTAAATAACAAAGTGTCTTTGGGATTTTTCCTTCCCTGAGATAAATCCTGCCGTCCCCTGGGCCCGACTGCACTGTGAGGTCATGCACAGTAAGGCCCATGATCCAAGGGCAGCGGGGGCCAAAATACAGGCCAAGGAGTCTAATGCCCCCACGAGTCAGAGGGTCTCTTGAAACCCTGTGGCATGATGAAGGTGAAGGGTGGGGTGTGTTGGCTGAGGGGGGATTTGTACCGGGCTCTGGGCCAAAAGATTACTCTAACCAATCAAAGAGGAATCAGCTAATATCAGCTAGTAGCTGGTTTCCTTTGAAGCTTCATTGGCTCTTGAAAACTTGCAGTTTTCTCCAGTAAATGAATGTTGAGCAGCCCTGGGTCTGGATGTGTTCAGGCAGATGTATTTGCCTGAACGTTCATGACACAACTGATGTAACACTTTTGTGTCAGTAAGGCCACCAACTGCACTGGTCCATACACACAGCAGATGTGTCACGTCCACAAAAACCCAACATACACATTTGTATGACCCAGCATGTTCAAAAGATAATGACTCAAAAATTGAAACTCAAAGCAAAGTTTGAAATCCACCAAATTTATGAAACCAGACTCCATTGCTGGTTCAAATTGTATTGTTTCAAACAGATATGCACTTTAATATATTTTTGTTTCATACATTTATAATTAAGAATTTTGATATCTGTTTACCCGCTGTTTAAAGAGTTTAAAAATGTATCAGACACAGGGAAGGCATGTTAATTTATTCCAAAAACAGGATATTAACAGATAGTATCACTGTCTGTAACACAGCCTAATGCTGGTTAACCAAAAAATTTCATCATTCAGATGCCCCTTTAGTATTTTTGTTTCTTGCCATTGCCATGCACTGTTATACCCAGTCTCAAGTCCCAATGCTCTGTCCAGTCTGTTGTTTCCTGGTCTGTCCTTCCATGGTTCCCTCTTCTGTTCCCCCTCTGGTCTCTGTCATCCCTCTACTTGTCATTCCTGTCTTGGTGTGGCTTGAGATTCTTCCACCTGTCTGTTCGGTCCTGGTGTATGTCATGCTTGTGGTCCCCCTTGCTGTCCCTGATCTTGCCCTGGTCTGTACTGTGGCCCTATTGGTGTCCTGTTTCTGGTCCCATGTCCTGTGTTAGTGTCTGTCTGGTGTTTCGTCCTGTCCTGCCTTGTCCTGTCTCCCCTGTCCTGTCCTGTCCACGGCCTTTGCCCCTTTGGTCCTGGTGTGGCACTGGTCCCATGTGTCCTGTCATTGCTCTGTCTGGTCCTGTGTTCTATCTGCAGTCCTGTCCTTCAGTCTCCCCTCCTAACTGTCCTTCATGCCCAGACGGCATGTGTCGGGAGGCTGTACTGTCATATCCTGTCTGTCATGTCTACCTGACTGCCCCCCCCCCCCCCCCCACAGCATGGCCTTAACAAGCCACGTCTGGTGCTTATTTGTGTTACTGTGTTATTGAGTTAATCACTCCCGCCTGCCTCTTGTTTGCTCCCTTTCTGGTTTTGTGTTTAAGTGCTTCCCAGTCTTGTGTTCCTCAGATCAGACAGAAGTAGTAGCGCTGTATGGATCCCCACATGATCCTGTTTATTTTGAGGTTAGCTCTGTTTTATTTAATAAAAACCGTATTGTTCATTTATTACACCTTCTCCAACTTCCTTCATCCTGTCAGTTGTGACAAGTATGTCCAGGTCTTATGAAGCCCAGTTTGTGTGAAATGTAAGCCACCTTTCCATATTTTTGTAAGGAGAACAGGTACTGCAGGATGAACTGATCACTGAGTTTAGGCACCTCTTGCTGACAGTGATCAGAACTCAGAGAATTATGCAACTATCACCCTTGATACGGGACTACAGGAAAGGATCTAAGCTACAGGAAAAAAATAGGGGGAATTCATAATCTGTATGCTAACTGGCTAAAAGTTACATAAGCAAAAACTAGGCCACAGAACTTCAGATATAACTCAGTCCAAGGGCTCTACGACCTACATAAGGTGACCAGACAGACAGATAGATAAACTTTAATAATCCCCAGACAGAAAATAGGTTACATTTAAACTAAGGTACATTAAAATTAAAGAATAACATTACAAGATGATATGTGTTTGTTTAGCCTAACTCTGCCACTGTACTTACACATGACATTTCCCCAGTTTGTAAGAATGCCTTCAAGTTGTACTTCCTCAGTTGTCCTTAGGAGGCGCATTAACCAAAACACACTGAAACCAACTGAAATAAGGGAAGAACTGAGTCAGTCACTATGAAATTTGTTAGATACGAAACAAAGAACATACGTGTTCGGACATATCACAGTATCTTGTTTCTATAGACATTATTTAGAAATAGACATCTATAGACATTACTGAAATACACTTTCAGTACCAATGTTCTACAAATGCACAAGTTCAAAATTTGTGTTTTTTGTTCACTTCAATGTAGCCAATAAATAGCTCTATGCCTAGTTCTGCTCCAGCATTCCTGAAATTCCAGAGTCTAAAGCAAATTTTAAATAAACACATTTAATAAAACATACTTACATGGGAATAAAACCATGAGGATAGGAACCATTAACATAGTTAAAAATGTTCCAAGTTCTTCTTTCCAAGCTGCAGCTAAGTGATATTTCACCAGAAAAACACTAACAGCAGCTAAAATAATGAAAGGATAGAGTCAGTCACCATGAAATTCACGTTAGACAGAAAGTAAATACTCTGTGGATTTGTCTTTAAAACCCTGTACAGCATGGGCCTGTCAGCTGGAGGTTCTGGGTCTGAATCTGAGGTACAGAATGTAAAGAACTTCTCAAGCTATAAAGCTGATTAAGATGGATTATGGAAAAGTTACAAGGATATTTGAGTTGGACACTATCATACATCCCATATGCAGAGGTGGAGATTTCAGGTCCAGAAAGTACAAATCCAGACCAGGATTTTGTTTCAACCAACCAGTTGAGCATAAAAAAAGTCACAAGTCACAGAGAACTCAACTGGTTGGTTGAAACAAAATCCTGGTCTGGATTTGTACTTTCTGGACCTGAAATCTCCACCTCTGCCCATATATACATGTACATATTAATAAAAGATGCATGGAAACCATCCATGTTGCATATTTCTGAAATCCCACTTCCATAAACAAACATAAAAAATACATTTATCCTTCTAAATGTCCATCCATCCATCATAACCCCTTCTCAAGTACAGTTCCATGGTGAGTCTTTCCCTAAAGCCCAGAGCAGGGTACACCGTGGTGGGGTGCCAGTCCATCACAGGGCACATCATCCACTCACACACAATGGGCCACTTTTAGACCCCATTTTTCCTAAATGTATGTTTTTTGTGAGTGTGTGGGGAGGAACCAGAGTACATGGAGGAAACTTTTGTAAACATGGGGGGAAAATGCAATAAGCACATGTGTGAACTTATAAAGAGACTTACTTATGGATGAAGCCATGATGATCAGAAATATAATTCCAGTTATTGCTGATATGTGGGCACGTATTTTAACTGACAAATCGCTCTTCAAAAGTACGAAACGAAGAACTGAAAAGAGGTGAGAATGGAGTCAAATGCCATTAAATTCATGACAGGCACACAGCTAAAAAAATAATCAGATGTATTCAGTGACCCTGTGCATTCCATTGCCTGAGACCTGGGGCACATACAAACTATAAATTACAGTATGAAAATCATCACACATTTTTAGAAATGTGAAATAGAACCTCTGTGAAATAGAACCTCTATGCCCAATTCTGGTCCAATACTCCTGAAATCCATAGAAGCTTACTTACTTTTGACCATAATAAAAAAGACGAACATAAATACGATTCCACCAAAAATCCCTCCAAATATTGCTTTTCCAGCTGGAGTTGAATCTTTTGCTGACTCAATGACAGAACCTGAAATGAGTTAAGAATAGTCAGTCACCATGTAATTAATGGCAGACACAGGAAGAAAAAAACAGATGTGTTCAGTGGTTCATTTATTTAGCAGATGCTTTGGTTGTGCAAGCGAGGATCAGAGAGCAGGATGAGCCTGCAGTTTACAAATCTCTTTACTCTGCCAGCCCCGAGACATCAACCAACAAATATGTGATCAGACCCTGCTTTTAGCAAACAAGCCCACTCATGCTAATGTTAGTATGCCCAGGGGGGTGGGCAGCTAGCTGACCCCCAGAGGATTTTTTTCCTCCTTTCTTGGGAGTTAGGGTTCCTCTCCTCCGTTGTCATCTGGCTTTCTTTTTCTAATTTCTTTGTCTTTCCTTTTTCCTGTTTTGTATAACTATCTCAACATCAAAACATAGCCATATAAAGCGCCTTGGGGCTACTCCGTGGTGAATGGCGCTATATAAAAAATAAATTGAATTGAATCAGGGGCAGAGAGTCTAAACCTGCAGAGCCACACAGAAGAAGAAGAGTTACTGTGGAGAAGCGACTCAATGTCTCTCTACTCTCTCCTAAACATGGGTATCAGTCCAAAAGCTCACCTTGTCCAAAAGGAGTTGCTAAATTGCCCATAGGTGTGCATGTGTGAGTGAATGGTGTGTGAGTGTGCCCTGTGATGGGCTGGCCCCCCCATCCTGGGTTGTTCCCTGTTTCGTGCCCATGGCTTCTGGGATAGGCTCCGGACCCCCCACAACCCAATAGGATAAGCGGTTTGGAAAATGAATGGATGGATGGATGGATGTTTCAGATTTTTTGAAATTATTATTGCTTATTTATTTTGGTAATATTGTCTTTTGTTTATTTTTTAATTGCTGGTAGCTCTGCCATGATTTGACGGGTGTTGCTATAAAAGAAGACGTACTTATAAAAGAGGGCGTGGCTATAAAAGAGGGTGTGGCTATAAAATAAGGTGTGGCTATAAAAGAGAGTGAAGCCTATTCATCTTTTTTTTGGCTGGTTCTGGGGCAGGAGCCTGAATATGTAGCTTGTGCAGGTGATTTTTGTTTACATACCCTTTTGTGGGATTGCTGATTTATCCATTTTGTTTTCAAGTTAATCTAGTTAGTTGTTTTACTATTTTATTAGTTTCTTTATTTTTATTTGTAAAAAGTTTCCGCATCCACATGGATGGTGTTGGGCTGCCAGTTGGGCTGCCAGAGAAGCTACTGCCTTACACACACATATTTTACAGCTCTACCACAGCAGGCTGCTCAGCAGTCCTGGAGGGAGGGGGAGGCTGGTCCTATACAGTCATGAAACGTCAGTGAGGGTGTTTGGCTGGGAGACATTATTCACCCTAAAGCATGATTCCAAACAGCTATAAAGCCAAACTGCCCCCCAGTCTAAACAAAGACAGTTTACTCCCTTAATCCATCAGCCTCCCTCTGGTCCAGGTGCTGACAGGAATCTCCAGGCCTGCAGAGCTGTGGAGCAGCTACTTCAGGCTGCTCTTCCTCGCTTACTATTATTTTAAATAAACTTAGTTTCTTATCTATTTAAAATGGTCCCCTTTCAGACAGCTGGGCACTGGAGCAGTTCAGGTTAAGCAGCTGTCTAAAGGTAAACAGGCCGAGCTTCTCCCAGGACTTGGGCTGGGAAACTTCAGGTTACTGGTCCTTGTCTTACCCACCATGCTAAGGACTGGCCCTCTTAACTGGGTTACTGCATGGGGGAGTAAGATGGGGATTCAGGTGGGAATCAAACTCTGATTTAAAGGTATAGACACTCCTCTACTTATTTTGAAATACAGACACTCCCCTATTTATGAACGAGATACGTTCTGAACACCCATTCGAAACCTGAAATATTAATTTTAAGGGTATACGCAAGTACTAAGAATTAGGATGCTGGGAGTACGCACGCTACACTGCTGTGTGACGGGAGTAGCGGCCAGAAGTCGTACTAGACGGAATTAGCGCGCAGAAAAAAAAAACGTTGCGGACAGGAAACTGGAGCCCAACTAGCACAATTTGGACTTACAGTTCTCTTCATTCATATGTCTGAAATGTCTTCTGTATTTTGAAAGCAGAGTGACAAAGTCACCTAAAGTCTGTACGGTAATGAGACGTAAAATTAGCAGTATGTGCTAAAACACTGAAGATGTTTGGCATCTTCAAAGATGCACCACAGTGTGTTTAATATTTTGTCAGGGGCTGCTACTTCATTCAGATTTACTGCCCATGTTTCAAATCCATAAAATGACATTTTACTTATCAGAAGCTTTTGTCCAAAGCAGCATGCAATTGGCCATCAGAGATTATGGTCAGCCAATGTTCCTGAAGCAGATGGGACTAAGGGCCTAGCTCAAGTATAGTTACACTACCAGCAATGGGATTTGAGCCCACAACCTTCCAGACATGGGCAAAGAGCCCTAACCTGCTGAGATGAACATCACCCCACATTGTTACACTTAAACTTACCTAAGCAAGCAGCTGTGACAATGATGGTGCGTATTAAAGACAGGGTCACCTTTTCTGTAAAGTCAATGTAAGAGGTATTTTAACAAACACAACACAATTATCACACATCTCAAGTTACCACTAATACCTTGGCATAAACAGTTTGTACTGTCAGTTAAACTGGTATTTATCACATTGAATAATGTACAACTACTGGACAGTACAACAGGTGCATGGAGGATGTTGTACCATGCAATTCCAGTGCACTGCAGACCAGCGCCTCTCTCTCAGAAGAGCTAAACATGTTTTGTGGTCAGTTTGAAGCAGATAACACCCTCCCCCCCCCTGAACCGGAGAGGGCGTGCACCGCAGGTGACAGCACCATGTTCTCCGTTACCGAAGATGACATGTGTAGACCTTTCATGAGGGTGTCACTCACAAAGCAGCTGGCCCAGACGGTATCTACGACCGTGTCCTCAGAGCATTGGTTGGCCAGCTAGTTAGAGAGTCACAGACATTTCCAACCTCTCCCTCTCCTTATCCATAATCCCTGCATGCGTCAAAATATCCACCATCATCCCTCTACTGATAACCACCACAGCAACATCCCTGTATGACTGGTGGCCAGTTGCTAAGATCTCCATTGTAAGCAAATGCTTCAAGAAACTGGTCAGGAACTTCATCTGCTCTGCGCTGCCTGACACATTAGACCCTCTTGAATGCACAAATCGCCAGAACAGGTCCACCAATGACGCCATAGACCTGACCCTCCCCACTGCCCTCTCCCACCTGGACAACAGGGACACATAGGTGTGAATGCTGTTTGTGGATTACAGCTCAGCATCCAACACCATAGTTCCCTCCAGGCTCAACTGGAAGCTCAGAACGCTGGATCAAAACAACTCTCTGTGAAGCTGGATCCTGAACTTTGTCTGACCGACGCTGCCTTACACTGTCCAGGAGCGTGGATACCATCTGGGCCAAAATGTCTGTGTACAGTAAGTACACTCCTGAGGTCCACAAGTCTGAATCATAGTCAGTTCCCACTTTCTCATTGTCACTGACTGGTTATTTTTCATTAGCAAACTTCATAGTCAAGAGAAAGCACAGGTAACTTTACCAACTCTCAAGGCAAAGTACACGTAGCAAACAGAAGTCACACAGTGTAACACAGAAGCAGCAGAATGGCAAATACAAATGCAACAAAGGGCAACAAAAGCAAATACTGCGGGAACCAAAAACGTAACAATGCTGTTGGCTGAACTGTTTCGCATGTGGTGGTTTACACAATGATTATTTTCATGCTGTATATCATTTTGGGTGTAAAACTACAATGGGGAACTACATAATCAATTTTGACCAAAAAGACTAAAGCAACTGAAAATTATGCCAAATGATGACAATGGTACAAGACAATGGTACAAGACCATATGTACTGAAATTTTTGGAAATTTGTGTGAAGGAATTATTAAATGAAGTACTGCTGAAGTGACATTATGGTGTGGGGTTTACGCTGCATGCTTTCCAAATGTTAGTAACACTTTACTTAAAGGCAGTCATTATACTGCACTATAGATACCTTCATAATGCATTATAATGCATTCACAAATTATTAGAAATATGGCTATAAATGGCTATAAATGGCTATAAATATTTATTAAAAAGGCATAACACATTAAAGCCATGTTTATTATGCATTATGAATGCTTTATGATTTGTATACCTGGGTAATAATCATTGTTGATGTATTTTATTATTTTGTCAAGCTGTCACCTTCTTTGAACAGTGTATGTTGGAAACGGAAGGGAAATATGAAAATAAGGAAACATACTTGTTGAGTCCACATATGGATCCATAATAAACAGCAGCAGGATATTCAGCAGACTGATGACAGCACAAGTAACAGCCTCTCCTGCAGATCCTGAGAAACACCAGTCACACACGATAACGTTCAGTGAACATTTAGCAGTATTTAGATCTAGTAGCTCTGCAGACTGGATCCCAGTTTTCCCATCACAGCTTCCTCTTGCTTTGCTGAATTTCCTAGTAGATCTTGCATTAATGGTGACACGACTGACTGCTTGCATTCGAAATTCTGTAATTTCTTTTCCATGCCTTTATTCATTAAAATGACCTCTGAAATTGGAAATTACACTTTACACAATTTAACAATGGATCATACCATCAAAGCACAGCGTTGTTACCGCCATCGTTCGAACAATGGTTGCGGGAGGCACCTGCGTCGTAACTGCATAGTTCCAACTACACAAGTTGCTACTATGCTTTTAGGAAATGTATCCCTGGTTTGGACATCAGAACAGCTGGATTGATTTACAATGACTTTCAGTGCAATGTAACCAATCAGATGCTAGATTACTTCCACCAAGATTACGTTCTACTTCTAAGAAACATATTGCAGTAAATAGCTTTTTGGGTGGCAAGTTCATCCATCCTTCCATTTACTGAAACCGCTTGTCTTGTGCTGGATGTCTGGAGGATATACCAGAGACTATGGGCGTAGGGCAAGGAACAACTCAGGATGGAGCACCAACCCATCACAGGACACAGTTTGGCAAGTCTTATTCTAAGAAACTATGTTTAGTGGGGACCATATGTCAGCCAACCAGAAAAAAAATCCGGAATGTTTCTGTTTCACCAGTAGGAGGAGCTCTTACGGACTCTCTCATGTTATAATTGCATAAAATTAAGAAATAATAATAAAAAAAGAGAAATGACTATGGTAGCATGGTGGTGCAGTGGTTAGCACTGCTATCTCATACCTGTGGGACCCGGGTTCGAGTCTCTGCCATGGCTCCATGGTGTGGAGTTCATGTTCTCTCCCCATATCATCATGGGGTTTCCACCGGTTTCTCCCCACAGTCCAAAAGTATGCTGAGGTTAATTGGAATTACTAAATTTCCTGAGTGTGTGACTAATGTGTGAGTGCCCCTGTGATGGATTGCCCCCCCATCCTGGGTTGTGCCCTGCCTTGTGCCCTGTGATGGATTGGCACCCCATCCTGGGTTGTGCCCTGCCTTGTGCCCTGTGATGGATTGGCACCCCATCCTGGGTTGTGCCCTGCCTTGTGCCCTGTGATGGATTGGCACCCCATCCTGGGTTGTGCCCTGCCCTGTGCCCTGTGATGGATTGCCCCCCCATCCTGGGTTGTGCCCTGCCCTGTGCCCTGTGATGGATTGGCCCCCCATCCTGGGTTGTGCCTTGCCTTGCATCCATAGACTTTGGTTTTGGCTCTGGACCCCCCACAACCCTGAATAAGACAAGTGGTTACAGTAAATGGATGAAAGAATTGACTATGGCTTTTAGTTATTCTCCATTCACTATATTAAGTGACAGTTTATAAATATTTATGAAAACTGATAACTGTTCTCATAATTCATTGTAGCACATTCATACAGTATTATTCACATGGGTATAAATATTTATAAACAGATATAGCACATTATAGCCATGTTTCTCATGAATTATGAATGCTCTATGAAAAACATCTATAATACACTATAAAAACCTCCAAAATGCATTACAATGATCTGTATAAGAATTAAGGATACTTTGTGCTGCATTATGAAGTTATTTAGTGCATTACAGTTTGAGACCTTCATAGAGCATTCATAATGCATAACACACAGGACTATGTCTTATGCCATCTTATAAATAGTTATAACTGTGTTGATAATACTTTATGAATGCATTATAATGCATGATGAAGGTATGTGTAATGCAGTACAAGTAAAGTGTTGCCATTCTGGATTTACATGCATACATTATTTATACAGACATTATTCAAATATGCAGACATTTACTAGTGAAATTGTTGACACCTCCTGCATCATTATCTTTAACCTTCATAAATACATTTTATTTATTAATGTTGCTACGTATGCTCACCATAGAACATAAAATTAAATAGACAAATTACAAGACATAAATAATTAACAAAACCTGTCTTTAACAGTGTTTCAGAAATTAGCCAAAGAAAAGAACTTATACACAATTTTCACTGGGCTCACCTTCAGTTACACCCCACAGGATGAAGGCTGTAGAAACCATGATTGGTGGAACAGTGACATGTGACCAGTGACTCTGCAGAGCCTGTTTGCTTTTACCTACAAAAAACTTTCTGCAATGATTCATAGTCACACATTTGTTACCAGAGACACAGGATCAAAGTATGTTAATGACATCACAGTTAAGCCCTCCGGTGGACAGGAACCCTGTGTAGATACAGTCCTTCCTGATGCCCCATGTCTGCTGAGATGCCCTCTACAGGATAAGTGGCTGCAAACATGGATCCGCTGATGTCATCATAATTACTAGAAATGACAGAGCAGATGCTACACTTACCTTCCTTTATTAAATGCCTGACAGATAAAGCACCAGTAAGTAGGACTACAGGTGTGACAGTGATGCACAGCCCCAGAATAAGCCAATGCAGGAATGAATAACCTAAAAGAGCAAGAAATATCTTTTGTTATTTTTTTCCAAAACAGTTTTGACATGATACATTAGAATAAATATGTTTGACCCAGCAATTAGTCTCCAAAGATGGAGTACAAATTAATTTTATTTGCATGATTCCTTTCCAACTCCCCAACATTATTATGCAATAAGAAAATTATAATTGCACATTAGACTGTTTCACTTAGTATGTGAAGAAAATTTAGGAAAGGGGGAAACCTAAAGCAAATATTCATTCATCCATTTAATCTTGTTTACATAAAAATTGACTAGATTTGACCTTTGTAACTGTTACACTGATTAAACCCTATGGCATTTGTATAACGATCAGTCTACAGCAGAACCACTGACCCTCAGGAGAATGAAAATGTGATTTAATCACACAGAACTATGCTGAGATGCATGTTAAAAACAGTCCTTCTAGTGACTCACCCAGTGCTGCTATCCTGACAGTTGTACTGGCAAAATCAGTATCTGATTGGACTTCACACCTGAACTCTCCTTTGTCTTCCAGCCTGACTTCCCTCAGTTTCATTGAGAAGTTTCCTTTGGGAATTTCCTCAGTGAGGAATTCAGCTCTTCCAGAGTATCTCCCATCCTGAGACTCTGGTCTGTTCTCTCCATCAGCGTACAGAAGCACCAAGATGTCACCGTCATCGTCTGTCTTTATCCATTCCACCTGAAGCATTGCCACATTAACATGGGTGTCCACAGAGCAGCTGAGAGTCACATCCTCTTCAGCATCTGCATAGACAGGCTCATCTGCACCCGTCACTACCAGCCGCTCTGGAACATAACATGTACGGCACCAAAGATAATATAAGAAAAATGCATAAAATACAAAAATCTTAACTGTAGTTTCTACAAAACAATTAAATTACACTCCACATTAGGTCTGGAGGCTTCAGCTTCATTAATGAAATAAAGCTTGAATTTTTAAAATATCTACTGTAATTATTCATGTTTGAATTTTTGCAGATTTATGCAGGTTATTATCGACCATCTAACATGCAACCCTGTGTTTTTGTTTTGCCTAATGGCCCTTTCATTTAATGCAGAATGAGGGATCTGCCACTATGGGCTGACTTCTGTAAATTCAGTCAGCAAGAACCGATTCAAGGATTCAAAGGTTTGTAATACTGTATGTAGGCCAACATTGTACATGCACAAAGCACAGTGAAATTCTTATTTGAATGCCTACTTGCAGATTATAACAGGCAGCAATCAACATATAGTGCAACAATACAATGAGCAGTCAACATAAAGTACAACATTGCAATAAAATAAACTGAACAATACATACAAACTCCGAAACAGTAACACACAGGATATTAGTGGATCACGGCAATAATTCAGTAGTACAATGTCAAAGTCTATTTCAGAAATACTGAAACTATTCAGCCAGGAAGCTAGTGAAGTATGTGACACTATGGATAATTATATATGGTATGGATAATTATATGTGGAATATACTGCCCAATGTAGCCTAAACTGAAAGAAGCATTTGATTTTATGATATTGTTGGTTACGTTTAAAGCTATTTTATGCACATAAACTTGTGTCAGTTGTCTAAAGTCAGTCTTAATATTTTTAATTTATGATACAATTTAAATGTACTGTAGTTGTCACGGGGCGGCATGGTGGTGCAGTGGTTAGCACTGTTGCCTCACACCTCTGGGACTCGGGTTCGAGTCTCCAACTGGGTTACATGTGTGTGGAGTTTGCATGTTCTCCCCATGTCGTCGTGGGGTTTCCTCCGGGTACTCCGGTTTCCCCCCACAGTCCAAAAACATGCTGAGGCTAATCGGAGTTGCTAAATTGCATGAGTGCATGTGTGTGTGAGTGTGCCCTGCGATGGGCTGGCCCCCCGTCCTGGGCTGTTCCCTGCCTCGTGCCCATTGTTTCCAGGATAGGCTCCGGACCCCCTGCGACCCAGTAGGATAAGCAGTTTGGAAAATGGATGGATAGCTTTTTTTTTTATCTAAATGTTGTTATATATTATTGCCTCCTCATCATTTCCCTCACTTAAAACAACAGGTTTTCACAGTAGGTTGCAAACACATGGCGTACGATTCTGCATGATGATGGGCTTGGTCTGTGCTATGATTGCATAGACTTACTCCAGGGGTGTTGGAACCAGGGGAAAGGGCGGTGGGGGGATATGTACCCCCCCAATATTCTATTTGTATTTCATTCACCCCCCCCCCCAAAAAAAATATAAATTTACATTTAAATTATTTTCTGCCCCCCCCCCCCAATCAAATTCTCTATTATAGCTTTAAATTCATTTTTAAAGAGTTTCACAGTCTATTTCCACATTCACCAACAAAAGGATCAGCTCAAATACTAATCCATGTGTTTGAAGCCATAAATCAGAAAGGCTCACTTACCTACTTCCTGTATTTCCACCCGTGCTTCATGGTTCTCCTGCTCTGTATAAACCACACACTTGTACACTCCTGCATCTGCAGTCCTCACACCCTCAAGCAGCAGAGAGAAGTTGCCTTTGGGGATTTCCTGAGAGAAGAAGTGGGCTCTGCCCCTGTAGGCGTCCCCCTGTGATTCAGGTCTGCTCTGACCGTCCTGGAATAGGTGCACGATGGTGTCTGAATCAGTCCTTCTCCAGTCCACCTCCAGCTCCTCCAAAGGCAGGGGTCTGTCCACAAAGCAGGGCAGCAGTACAGCTCCTCCCAGCCGGGCTGTTAGAGGACCAGCAGAGCCGTGTAGCAGGAAACCTGCCACAGGGATAAGAGATATAAAATCTCTGTATGACAACAAAACATTAAATTGTCAGCGATGGCGAACAGAGAGGACAGTGGACCCAAATGCAAGAGACTGAAAAGGTTATTTAGGATCCAGAGCAGACTAGGGACATGGTTGGGGTCACAGGATAAGAGTGTCCTACTTACATAGGGAAATCAATTCCTACAAGCACACAGCAGACAAGATGAGAGACAGTTGTGCACTGGTCAGAACTAGTAGTGCAAATTCGACAGCCATTTATCCAGTGAGCCTGGTGAAACCACTGGCAGTTTGGCTAGGTACCTAGATCACCATGCAGAGGTGACACTGACTTTTTATCAGGTAGATCAACAAAAAATAATTACACACTGAATGCTCTTCTCCACACAAGCATTAAAAAATAGCCTAAATATAAATGTGTCATCAATTTCTAAATTACTAAACCAAAGACAAAACCTTTAACACAATATTTTATTATCAAACACATGTTCATAATTATTGGTTAATTTATTTGACTAACTAATTGTCAAATACATACCGTCAGCTCTGATGACGAATTTCAGCCAGAACAAAATAACGGCGTGACTCCCGATCTTCATCCTCGCCGATTAGAAGCAGATTGTGTTTACTTACAGTAGTTAAATGTTTCCAATCGAATGTTAAATTGCATCTATTTTTGAAAATCTAATAATAATTGTTCAGAAACAGGGGTGTATTTACCATGATTGCCGCTATATTTATCCCGTCTTTTCACTTTCGGTTTACCTGTCTTACTTTAAGCCCAGAATTATAGCAGAGGACCTGAGCACACAGACCCTGCTCCCGTTATATAGCTAATGGTTCGTCTCCTCCAACGCGCGGTTTTGTGCGTTTATCTGATAGAAGTCACCATGTCTGCGCTTTTACGCACAAAATTAAAACAACAGAATGTTTAATTTCTGCCCACCATACAATGTCAAACATGTGCAGAGGGTGATTCAAGAGAATAATGTCTAGTTGTCCTGATGGAAACGCCCTGCCGGGAGGGCGTAACCCTGCCTCACGCTTTATTAAGATATGGATTATGGAAAGTGTTCAAAGTTTTAAGATTTGCCACTTAAGACGGAATGGCGTCTTATGCTTGTGACTGGTATTAGGAAAAGGGAGGAAAAGAAAGTACTAAGAAATGGCAAAAAGAAATTGATTTTGAAAAACAGGAGAGGGAACTTGCAAAACTATCGGTGATTCATCTCAACCTAAACCTCCATAGGAATGACATCTCCACAAACAGTGACCTCACACCTGCATGGTTGGGGGTTCGAATCCATGTAAATTTCACAGGATAAGTCACTTGTCATAAAATAGGTTTTGGTTACATTTATGGTCCTGTCCGACGCCTTTACCCTTCAAAAAGGGAAACCCCACATCCAAAACACAACTGCTATTTTTAGTATTGTGATTCTTATGATAGATTAATAATTAATTCATTTCAGGATGGTATGTTTTATATGCTTTGTTGTTTTCATTTTTGTGCCACAGCTTATATAATTCCACATCTGTTATGGAATAAGTACAAACAAGTAGGTTCATTGGCAAATGGCTTTACTGACATCTGCTCGCTATCTTCACAGAACACACGTCTTCCTTCTCATATACTTTCCTTCCCCCTTCCAGAGGCAGCCAGTCAGCAGCAGAGCTAAATATGAGTCGTATCTTATCTAACCAGAAAGCTGGTGTTGCTACTAACCAAATGTAGGTTGGCTATGTGGAGTTACATGACAGTTCACAAAAGAGTGCGCATGCATGCAAAATTAATTTCCACATATCCTGGCTGGTTTTATGTTTATATATTCAAATGTTAAGCGGTGAGGAGGAAGCAGTTCTACAAATTTTCAGTGAACTTTCACTTCTGATGTGGTAGAATAAAGGTTTAACTGAGTGTTGCCGTATGTTGATTTCTACAAGCAAACGAAAGTGAAAATGCGATCATTTCCAAAGGAGACGCTGCTTCTGCGGCCCTCTGTCATGTGATCTGGTGAATGTAGATAATTCTACCTTGTGAGGAACCAAGGAGTTAATGCATGAGGAATACAGAGTTTGTTAAAGGAAATAAATAATTTATTACTATTATATACAAAATGATGTAACAAAAAATAAACTACCCAAATTAAACTTAAGCCAACACCAATAAACCAACCAAAGTCACGGGGAGGGGAAATGTATGCAGTGGCTGGCCAGACAAAAACACAGGAGGGGAAATGTATGCAGTGGCTGGCCAGACCAAAACACAGGAGGGGAAATGTATGCAGTGGCTGGCTAGACTAAAACACAGGAGGGGAAATGTATGCAGTGGCTGGCCAGATGAAAACACAGGAGGGGAAATGTATGCAGTGGCTAGTCAGACCAAAACACAGGAGAGGAAATGTATGCAGTGGCTGGTCAGACCAAAACACAGGAGGGGAAATGTATGCAGTGGCTGGTCAGACCAAAACACAGGAGGGGAAATGTATGCAGTGGCTGGCCAGACAAAAACACAGGAGGGGAAACGTATGCAGTGGCTGGCCAGATGAAAACACAGGAGGGGAAATGTCTGCAGTGGTTGGCCAGATGAAAACACAGGAGGGGAAATGTATGCAGTGGCTGGCCAGACCAAAACACAGGAGGGGAAATGTATGCAGTGGCTGGCCAGATGAAAACACAGGAGGGGAAATGTCTGCAGTGGCTGGCCAGACCAAAACACAGGAGGGGAAATGTATGCAGTGGCTGGCTAGACTAAAACACAGGAGGGGAAATGTATGCAGTGGCTGGCCAGACGAAAACACAGGAGGGGAAATGTATGCAGTAGCTAGTCAGACCAAAACACAGGAGAGGAAATGTATGCAGTGGCTGGTCAGACCAAAACTCAGGAGGGGAAATGTATGCAGTGGCTGGCCAGACAAAAACACAGGAGGGGAAATGTATGCAGTGGCTGGCCAGATGAAAACACAGGAGGGGAAATGTCTGCAGTGGCTGGCCAGATGAAAACACAGGAGGGGAAATGTATGCAGTGGCTAGTCAGACCAAAACACAGGAGAGGAAATGTATGCAGTGGCTGGTCAGACCAAAACACAGGAGGGGAAATGTATGCAGTGGCTGGTCAGACCAAAACACAGGAGGGGAAATAAATTAAATAATTAAACGAAATTACAATAAACTCAACAAGCCAGTGACAAAAATCATACGGACAAAGTAAATCCACAACTATATTATTTTTCTTGTAAAGTAGGCAAATAAATTTTTACACGCTTGATGTTTAAATACCTTAAATTCAAAACTAATATTTTTAGCAGTTTGTATTTTATAATGCAGGCTGTTTAGGCACTTTAAGCATGTTTTATTTTCACTTTATTCACAGTATAAAACATGGGTCAGGAAATATGTTCCTGCATAAAATTGGCTCATGATAAGTTTGAGAAACTCTGTTCAAGACTAATGCAGTGTGTAATGGAATAATAAAGTGTAATAAAGTAACAAAGTGTTAGAGAATAATAAAGTGTAAGAGAATAATAAGTGTAACAGAGTAATAAAGTGTAATAGAGTAATAAAATGTATTAAAGTAATAAAATGTAATAACGTGTAAGAGAGTAATAAAGTGTAAAAAATAATAATGTGTAAGAGAGTAATAAAGTGTAATAGAGTAATAAAGTGTAAGAGAGTAATAAAGTGTAAAAAAAGTAATAATGTGTAAAAGACTAATAAAGTGTAATAAAGTAAATATTAATAAATCACAATGTTGTAATTAATGAAATGTTGAAAATGAAACATATGAAAGACGTAATAACTGACTGATCCCTGTGGGGAAATTCTCTTTACACCTCCCCCAACTTGCTATTCATTGGGAAGAGTAAGCTGGCTGTGAAGGGCAGCCACCTGTTGTAGCACCCAGAGAGCTGGGGATTACGGGTCTTGCTCAAGGACCTCAGATGTGCGGAGGATGGGTTTGAATTGATGACCTTCTGATTACAAACACACAGGCTTAGCCCACTTAGCTCTGTGCCACCCCCAGTAATAACACCTAAATAATACATAAAGATATCACAATAAACTGGGTTAGAAAAGTGCGTCTCTCCCATGTCATCAGCACCCATGGCTATAAGCGTCGCGTTCCTCGCATATAAAAACAAAATCATATGCAGTAAATACATTTTGATGGTTAGTGCAAATCAATGATATTACGAGCATATAAAGCAGGAATTTGCATGTGCTGATATGTGACCTAAAGCCCTTGGGAGACCGTCTTCAAATTTGACTTAATCCACAAGTGACTGACTATATATAAAACATAAAGGACCTTCCCAGGGTGCTTCTCTGCAGATGAACATTTGCCTATATGCATGTGCAGATTGCCCTAGAAATATTTATCTGATATCCAGCAAAGTCCCTCAAGTCTTCAGACAAAATGAATTGTAACAGAGCACCCATAACCTGAGGACTGTTGACACAGCTAACCAGGTGATTCAGTAGGGCTTGACTACAGGCAAAAACAAAAATTAAATAAACTCCAGAGATCCTTCAGACTTCTGTGTTCTTCTCCCCCAGTAATACCTCCTCTGGGTTTGGTTCATTGTGATCAGCAGGTGATGACGCCTCCATCTCCTGATTCTCATGTGATCCCTGCAAAAGTGTGTCAGTTGATACATTTTATATTCTTTTTTCATCAAACAAGTAATGAAAAATTTACTATACCTACCAGTATGCAGGACTAATTTTAAGTTGAGCAAATATTTAAAAATGTTAACATCCCAAGAATTATAGCATGAATGAAACTCTCATGCATGCAGACTTTCATTAAGAAGCAAACTTCCTTATTACTTATTGAAATATACTGTAAAAACTGACAGCTAATTGTGTCCTTGGACCCAAAGTGGAGTAAATGACAGGAACCCTGAGAATCACAGAGTTCTTGCTCCTCTGTTTACCTCCTCTGTGTTTGGTCCATTGGGATCAGTGTGGGACAATGCAACAGTCTCCTCATTGTTATGTGATCCCTATGGAAGTGACAGTATTAACTTAAAAAGTCCATATTAATGGGTTTCATCAAACACAGAACAGTAACTATGAAGTGATATTTACTTTTCAGTTTACATTAAATTAGTTTTAATGTAACCAAACATTAATGAAATGTTGGAATTACAGTCTACAATCCAACACATACATCACTTTAAAAATACTCACAATGTATGTGTACAGAGACCAGGGGCTTTATTTATCAAATTTCACATAAATGTATATAATCAGACATTGCTGCAAATGTAATCTTTACGTGTGCCTGTTCACCTGGGTGGAGTCGTGGCTCTGAGGTTAGGGATCAATGCCAGCACTCAGAAGGTTGCTGAGTGAAATCCTGTGAAAGCCAGGAGTGATCCTACTCTGTTGGACCCATAGGCTAAGGCCCTTAATGTGCAATTGCTTTGCTTTGGGTATGATGTTAATCTACATCCAGCCCTGCAAGCAGGTCCTCCAACATACTGGGAAAGTGTGGAGGTTGGTGGCAGGATTGGCCACTGGAAAAAACTCACACTGTTCCATCAGGACTAGTGTGGTACTGAGCTACACTCAGGTTCTCATCCCGGAGGTGGTTTGTTGTGTGGTGGGCGCAGCAACACGCTGTCATCAGTCCATGCTCCTTAGCTCTGTTTCCCACAGCACAGAGAAACATAAAATGTATGTACTGGGACACACCTTTTGATCATTGAATTCAGGTATTTAATTTAAATCAATTGCCACAAGTTTAAAAAATCAAGCCCCTAACCATGCAGTGAGGTCTTCAAACATTTGTGAAAGTATGCATGGTTTTGAAGAGCTCAGTGAATTTAAACATGCTTCGGTCAAAGGATGCCACCTTTGTAATAAGTCAATTTGTCTTCCCTGCTAGATATTCCACTATTAACTGCAAGTTGTATTATTGCCATAGTCCAAGGTCCATAGTTTGGTTGTGGAGGGATAATGGTATGGGGTTGTTTTTCAGAAGTTGGACTAGGCCACTTACTTCCAATAAAAGGAACTTTTAATGCTTCAGCAGACTAAGACATTTTGGACAATACTATGCTTCCAACTTTGTGGGAACAGTTTGGGGAAGGCCCTTTTCTGTTCCAACATGACCGTCCCCAGTGCACAAAGCAAGGTCCATGAAGATATGGTTGGGTGAGTTTGGTGTGGAACTTCACTGGCCCTGACCTCAACCCCATCGAATACCTTTTCGAATGAACCAGAATGAAGATTGAGAGCCAGGCCTTCACATCCAACATCAGTGCCTGATCTCACAAATGCTCTTCTGGATGAATGTACAAAAATTCCCACAGATACACTCCAAGAAGAGTGGCAGCTGTTATAGCTGCATAGGGGGGACCAACTCCATATTGATGCCTATGGATTTCGATTGGGATGCCATAAATTTCCTGTATGTGTAATGGCCAGGTGACCCAATGTCCATATACTGTAGTGTATTTTTAATACAAAAGACACAGCATGCAAAGGTATTACACACAGTGCAAATAATAATCAAATAAATAAAAATAATCTTGGTAGTCCATGATAACCTGTTCCCAGTGCATTCAACTGGACCTCCTGAAAAGTTACCCATTGGGGTTGATGCGGATGACTGGGTGAGCCTCTTTGGGCATCAGCTAATGACACTGAGGACCTAGGGGGGCAGGCTGCGTGCACATGCCCCCCGCCATACAGAGTGAGCTGCCAAGGACCAGCTCAGCAAGGGTTTCTGTCCTAACACAATAACCATTGTTTCCCACGCCAATGAACATCAAACTCCTTTAACCTTCAAGCAAGACGTACTTCAGCATATGCAGCCCTTTTGTTCACCATAATTTGGCATCAGTGTTAATGGTAGCAGCGAATCTAACACCGTCAACCAAAAAGTTCCTAAAAGGGCGGCTGCTCTGTCATGAAACTGTAAAGCTGAAAGGTATTCAGCTGGATAAATAGGCTTAGCTTACTGGTGATTTCATGTTTGCTGAAGTTTCTGTGTATAAAGTAACATTATTTTTTTGTACAAATAGTTGAAATGTATCCCCGCGACCCAGTAGGATAAGCGGTTTGGAAAATGGATGGATGGATAGTTGAAATGTATCCCCGTGACCCAGTAGGATAAGCGGTTTGGAAAATGGATGGATGGAGTTGAAATGTATTGTCAAAGACACGGTTTTCGGCTGAAGTGGCTTGCCATTCTGTTAGCGTTGTTCTGTTAGCATATAGACAAATCCATAAGGAAACATTACCGGTGTCACTTTTTATACCTTTTTGAAATAATAAGATCACCCATAACCAATTGTAATACCAATTAAAGTGATAAATTATTTTGGTATTAATGTTAAAGTGAGGCTTTTATGTTTTACTACCGTGTGAGATTAAGATTAATTTTACATGGTGAATTGATTGAAACCGATACTGAAATCAATGAGCAGAAAAACATAACAAACACGACAATAGGCAGCACACAGGGCTGGCATGGGGCAAAAGCACAACTACAATCTCCGAGGCCAGGGAAGACACTTCCTGGCTGGGGAGCTGGTTTGGGTGGAGTACTCCTAGAGGAGGAGTGGGGGGGCGGGGTGGTCCTGCAGAGCACAGTACTAGTGAGGATGGGGGAGATGGTGCACAGGATGCAAGTACCACCTAGGGGGAGGAGGGGGTCTCTGCACAGACACAGACTGGGACCTTATAGGGGAAACACCACCACACAAGCTCCAGGGCCCCTGGTATCCCTTCTCCAGCCACCTAGTGTTCCTCCTGCTTCCTGACAAGCACAGGAAGGCTGGTGTATTAGGCCGTGATTGGGGGCTTAACTCAGTTGTTTAGTTTTGGCTTTGGGTTTGGGGTTGTGGATGACACATGTGCCAGAGTGTATGTGTAGATTGTCCAAGGTGCTCTTCGCCAATTAACATTTCTATTGTTTAATCAACCTTTGTCAGTGTTGCAGTGTTATATGGCCGCCTTCCCTACCATGTTTAGTAACAGGGGCCCGTGACCATGGAGAATGTACTGACATTTTCCTGTGTGCTGGAGTCATAATAAGGGCTCTTCTTCTATCTTAACAGACTCCATACTTACAGGGAAGGAGGAAGAGCACAAGGGACACAGATCTGCTACAGACACAATTATGCATAATAATCTGAGGGAACATGGTCAGACTGATGTAGAGAAACAGGCCCCAGGACACCAGCCAGAGGGACAGATGTGTGTTGAGCACCTACCTGGTCTGGCTCAGGATCTTGCTTTCTCTCAACCAAACCCAATTCTTTTCTTATTCTAAGGAAAAGATAATAAAGTTATTACAACTTAGCTTTGTCAGAGGATCACATTTTATATAAAAGAGGAAAAAATGTCACACTCCCCGACTTGGGTTCTGTGTAGTTTACATGGTGACTCAGTGGGTAACACTGGCACCTCACACCCCCCGACTTGGGTTCTGTATAGTTTACATGGTGACTCAGTGGGTAACACTGGCACCTCACACCCCCCGACTTGGGTTCTGTATAGTTTACATGGTGACTCAGTGGGTAACACTGGCACCTCACACCCCCCGGCTTGGGCTCTGTGTAGTTTACATGGTGACTCAGTGGGTAACACTGGCACCTCACACCCCCCGGCTTGGGCTCTGTGTAGTTTACATGGTGACTCAGTGGGTAACACTGGCACCTCACACCCCCCGGCTTGGGCTCTGTGTAGTTTACATGGTGACTCAGTGGGTAACACTGGCACCTCACACCCCCGGCTTGGGCTCTGTGTAGTTTCCATGGTGACTCAGTGGGTGATACTGGCACCTCACACTGCGATGCATGGATGGATTTTTCATCCATCCATTTTCCAAACCGCTTATCCTACTGGGTCGCGGGGGGTCAGGAGCCTATCCCGGAAGCAATGGGCACGAGGCAGGGAACAACCCAGGATGGGGGGCCAGCCCATCGCAGGGCACACTCACACAGGCACACCTACGGGCAATTTAACAAGTCCAATCAGCCTCAGTATGTTTTTGGAATGTGGGGGGAAACCGGAGTATGGATGGATTTTTTGTACATTAATTACATTTTTTCAGAAAACAATTACTTGCACATATACAGTACCACATAAAAATGTCTACTTACTTTTCTTTTTTGGTGAACCCTATAATTAAAAAAAGATTCAATTAACAGCGTTGCAGCAGCAATAGGAGCTTATTGTAGCTGTGAGGTTACATGTAATGAGTAATAATGAGAACTAATGATTACTTACACATTTTTAATCATTATATAATAATGATTACTAAGAGTAACCGTTTTCTGTATTACATAGACATATCACTGAGGATGTTTATATCATCCCCCTTCCTTTATAATAGTCAGAGCTCCCCATTACAGCCTCAGTGCCCCCTATTGGCCAGACGGGCATTACAGTCCTACACCATTGAAACCGCATCATAAAGGAAGAGCAAAAAAGCTCAAAAGAATTAAAGCGGCAGTGTTATGAAATGTTACATCTGCAGCCAAACCATATAGTGAATTCATAATGATGTGGGTACAAATGTAATATTCATCCAGGTTAAGTGCTGAGCATGTGGAGATGTAAACAATGACTGGAAAGACAGAAATGTGCTGGAAAAGTCCCAGTACACATATTCAGCCTTAATGGTAAGTTATGCATCATATCTCTGTTATACTTACAGTAAGCAGACATCTGTATAACAAACCAGCCAAAGAGGAAGACAGACCCAGAAATCAGGACAATCAGCCGTAGATCAAGTGGCTGTTTTCCTGTGTCTGAAATGACATCATCACAAAAATCACTGAGAGTTGAGGTCAGTAACTGAGCAGTAAGTGACAGATATTAAACCACAGGAATCTATATTTTTCCTAAAGGGTTTGTACAATTTAGCTGTATCGTTAAGTTTATGTAGTAAAAGTAAAATATCTTAAATGTAAATGTACTTACCTGCTTTGAGTATTAATATTACAGCCAGGGCAACAGAATTCAGGAGAGGGAGACCAAAAGCCCCTGAGAAATATACATATTTATGGGGTTCGGCTGAAAGGTAGAGAGAAAAGCATTAGTCATACAGTTACATACAGTGCTGTGATGATGAATTATTTACCCTGATTCCCTCTATTTTTAACATTCATAACACTTACATGTGTCTAACACATAAATTTAGTATAATGTAAAGAACATTGTAAGTGCACAATGCAGGTTTTAAATTATCATTTGATTTACTGAAGGGAAAAAAAAAAATAATAATTTAAAAAAAGACAAACAAATATTCCCCAACACCCATAGTACTCGTGTGACAAAGTAAATCCCCCCTTTTGGCATCGCTGTGGAGAAAATCTGACCCACACTCCTCTACAGAATTGTTTCAGTTCAGCTATATTGGGGGGTTTTTAAATATAAACTGCCCATTTAAGATCCTGCCCCAATTTCTCAATGAGGTTCAAGTCAGTACTGTGACTAGGCCTCTCCAAACCTTTAATTTTGTTTCTTTTCAGTCATTCTTAGGTGGACTTGCTCTCGTGCTTAAGACCACACACTGATGATGGACATTCTCCTTCAGGACTTTCTGTCAAACAGCTGAATTCATGCTTCCCTCAATTACAGCAAGTCGCCCAGGCCGAGCAGCAGCAAAGCCTCCCCACAGCATCACTCCGCCTCCACCATGTCTGACTGTGGCCATGATGTTCTTTGTGTGGAAGCTGTGTTAGCTACACGCCAGATGTAGCAGGACCCATGTCTTCTAGATATCTCGACTTTTGCCTCACCAAGTCACAGAACATTCTACCAAAAGTGTTGTGGGTAATCGAGGTGCTTTTTGGCAAATGTTAGATGAGTCTTCATGTTCCTCTTATTTAGCTGAGGTTTCTGCCTGGCATCTCTCCCATGGACACCATTATTTCCCACTGTCTTTCTAATCATGGAATCAACCATTAACTGATCTGAGAGAGGCCTGTAGTTCCTTAGATCTTCATCCAGGATCTTCTGTAGCTTCCCTGATGAGGTTTCTTTGTGCTCTTGGAGTAATTCTGTTCAGCTGGCCACTCCTGGGCAGATCAATCACTGTTCCAAATTTTCTCCATCTGGAGATGATGGCTCTCATGGTGATTCACTGCACTCCAAGGGTTTTAGAGAGTGTTTTGTACCCCTTTCCTGACTGATATATTTCAGTGATTTGTTTTCTCAGGTCTTCAGGAAGTTCTTCTGATTGAGGCATGGTCTGCTGCTTCTTCAGACCCCTTATCCAGCTCCATATTGCTGCAATGGTTCTATTTAAGTGATGTGTAGGTTCATCAGGGCTAGCAGCAATCAAGCTTGGGTGTGTCTAGTTTAATTTAACCCATTATCATTTAGATTTGGTTCTTAGGTTGATTGGTTAACAATTACTTTGTCACAGCACTATATATACAGTCAAACAGCCACTTATTATTTTTATTAAACATTCATTAATGCTCTGTTTACAAAATAAAAATATTAATAATAATATTTTAAATAAAATATTATTCATTAAACATTCATTAAACAAAATATTCAAATGACTTAGCAATAAGAGTGTTTAAAAAATAATTTTAAAGTAAAACAAATACGTACCAAGGAAATATTCCCGTTTCCAGAATTGAAAGAGCAATGTTACAGTCACAATGTAGATAAACACAAACTCGCAGATCTTTACAGGTCGTCCTGTGGTCAGAATTAGTTGCAGTTAATTTCAATTTCTAATACAACAAAGTTTATTAATGAAATAAACAGCTTCCTGTTTCTCTAAAATCAGAAAATACATACAGTCAAAGTAAAAAGTATGTGAAACCCTTTGGAATTATTTGGTTTTCTGCATGAATTGGTCATAAAAGTGATCTGATCTTCATCTAAGTCACAGGTACCGATATACAATGAGCTTAAGCCAATAACACACAAAAATTCTACTCTTTCATGTCTTTATTATACAAGTGCATTCAATGTTCTGCAGGGAAGTGGAAAAAGAACTTTTTGTAAGTGAACCCTTGGGTTTAATAATTGGTTGACCCTCCTTTGGCAGCAATGACCTCAACCAGACGCTTCCTGTAACTGCAGGTCAGACCTGCACATCATGTGGGGGGAATATTAGCCCATTCTGCCCTGCAGAACAGCCTTATCTCCTCCATATTCTTTAGTTGTCTTCAAGTCATTCCACAGCATCTCAATAGGACTGAGATCTGGGCTCTGACTGGGCCACTCCAAAGGCGGATTTTGTTCTTCTGAAACCAATGTGCTGTGGATTTGCTGTGATGTTTGGGGTCATTGTCCTGTTGCATCATCCAGCCTCTTCTGAGCTTCATTTGATGGACAGACACCCTCACATTATCCTGGAAAATTGGTTTATAAACTTAGGAATTCATTTTCCCCTCAGTGATGCCCAGCTGTCCAGGCCCTGACACAGCAAAGCAGGCCCAAATCATGATGTTCCCTCCATCATACGTTAGTGTAGAGTTTTGATGTTGATATGCAGGTGCCCTTTTTACACCAAATGAAGTTCTGCTTGTTCCTCCCAAATTGTTTAATTTTGGTTTCATCACTCCAGAAAACATTTTCCCAGGACATGTGTCCATGTGCTCTATTGCAAACTTCAGGTATGCAGCAATGGTCTCTTTCACAGCAGTGGCTTCCTGCTTGGTGTCCTGCCATAGACTCCTTTCTTGTTCAATGTTCTGCTTAATGTTGAATCATGAACAGAGATGTTAGCCAGTTCTACTGACGTCCTCAAGTCACTCTAGGGTTCTTCATTACCTCATTGATGACTTTGCGTTGAGCTCTTGGGGTCGTCTTGGTGGGGCACCCACTTCTAGGCAGAGTAGCCATAATACCAAATTGTTTCCATTTATAGACAACTTGCCTATCAGTAGACTGATGAATATATAAAATACCTGAGATGACTTTGTAACCCTTTCCAGGATTATGTAAAGTAATAATTATAGATCGTAGGTCTTCAGAGAACATTAAGCTCTTTTGTGTGAGGCATGATTGCCATCTGGATATGCTTCTTCTCAAAAGCTCAAACTCAAACTTTTCAGTGTTTTTTATCAATCACAGTAATTCTAGGTCACACCTCTGAACTCGTTTCATTAAATGGACTCCAGGTTTGCTAAATTCTGACTGTAATGAGCTTTTTAAAAAGTCATTAGCTTAGGGTTCACTTACTTTTTCCTTCAGTTTTACAGTTTTGATAATTTTTGCAGTATGATCAAAAATTCTCAGAAAATGTGTGTATCTTTAGGTATAGGAGACTGTTCATTATTGTGACATGAAGATACGACCATGTTTTACATGGGAATTAGAGAAATTCGGTTTGCAAACTTTTTACTTTGATCTTATCTGAAGACACACAGAACAAGTTAATATCAAAACACTCCATCCTTGGAAGAATATATTACTGTCTGTTTCATATTGATATGTAGTATATGCCTTTATTAGTATGGTGTAATTCAATTATAAATTTAAACTAGAAATGGTTATATTGCATTATTGTTAACAGCAGCCCAAAAATATTTCAGGTTTATAAACATTTTACAAACACCATTTACCAAATGATTAAAGCTCTATTACATTCAAATGGTTTGCTTACAGTTAAAGGTTTTCTTACCTTTGTCATTTTCTAGAATCACACTTAGATACAGGCAACTTAATATTAGATGAAGCATGAAGAAAATCCCCAGAAGGATTTTCTGAGCAAAATCTGAAAAGCAATAAAACACATAAAATAACAGATTAAATAAATATAACATACAACAGGCCCCATTAAACATTATCCCTCTGTGTACTTCTGGCTGTTATATCTTTGAGGGATGGGAACTTACAGGGGGTGGGCAAAATAATGGAACCACCAATATATTAATTTCAAGGACCTAATAAGGAGTTCGGCCCACTTTAGCTGCAATAATAAGTTCAGGTTTTCCTACAATGGAATCCTGATGTGTGCAGTGGGACATTGGGCTGAGCTTCAGAGAGAAAATCCTCCAGGTCTTTGGAGCATTAAGGAGGTGGGAATCAACTTCACACACTGTGCTCCGGAACTTCCCATAAAACTTTAATGGTGTTTAGATCTGGTGGCTGGGAGGCCAAGGAAGGCATCTGACATCATCCTGGTGCTCATGAAATCTCTCCTGAATGTGTTTAGCAGTGTGTATGGGGGCATTATCATCTTGGAATAAGGGAACATCATGAGGGATCAGTGTCTGAGCCACAGGGAGCAGCTGCTCTTGTAAAAAGCCCTCATGTTCCTTGGCTGTTATAGGACCATGCAGAGCATCATCAGACCTAATGACTCCCACAAGATGGCTGCTCACACCAATAGACACTGTGGGCTGATGGTGTGCTTTGATTTTCTCTAGATGTAACCCCATCCAGAGACTCCTCAATACTGACCTATTGAGCACAGTGTGCAATACTGCTCTGCTGAGCACACTCTGGAATACTCCACTGCAAAGGACAGCGGTTCATTGATGCATTAGCCCCTTAAGTTATTGTGCGTCGTAATTGTCATAAGAATAACAACCCAACCAAATACCCCTGTTTATGTTAGCAGCTTACACCTCCCTCAAAAGACCCCCCCACATCAAGAACTGTTATAACATGGCCTGAAGGTGCATCCGCACAGCTGCAGGACTGTTTTGAAAAAACAGACTGGAGTATTTTTGAATCTCACCACTTCTCACACTACATCTGTACTCTCCTACATCAAGTACTGCACAGACACCATCTCCATGGTAAAATGCATCAGGGTGTATGCCAACCAAAAACCCTGGATGACGAGAGAGGTCAGGATACTGCTTAGGAACAGAAACACTGCCTTCAGGTCTGGTGATATGGAACTGTACAGTGCAGCCAGAGCGGACATGAGAAGGGGCATCAGACAGGCCAAGTTGGATTATTCGAGGAGCATCTCCACAGCAACAACCTGTATCAGGTGTGGTGGGGGGTCCGAAACATCACAAACTACAAACCCAGACCTAATGCTGTGGGTGGCGATGCTGCGTTGATGGAGGAGCTGAACTGCTTCTTCGGCCGCTTTGAACAAAAAACACCAGATCTGACTGCATCACATCCAGCGGTGAACAGCAGCCGCATCTTCAGGGTGGGGGAGCATGACGTGAGGCACATGCTATGAGCAGTTAACCCCAGTAAACCAGCAGGACACAGCATGATGGCATTACAGGTAGAGTGCTGAAGGACTGTGCAGACCAGCTCACAGGGGTTTTCACTAAAATGTCCAACTGGTCTTTAACACAGGCCATTGTCCCACCTTGCCTGAAGGCCTCCAGCAGTATCCCTGTTCCAAAAAAGACCAACAGCAGCCTAAACGACTTCCGGCCAGTAGCTCTCATTCCAATTTGTCACGCCTACATTTGTCACGGGGCAGAGCACGGGCCGCCGATCACCAATTTATCGATTGGCTACTTAACCATTGTTCTCCCAGCAGGCAGTGTGAAGTATTGTTGCCATTCTAGTGATGTGCCATACCAAGCGATCTCTCTGTGTATTGTCTTCCCGGTTTGTCTCACCCGTTGTGTCCTGCCTGATCGCCTGCCTGGCTTCCCTGCTCGTCTCACCCTGCTCCCTCATCGGCTCTCCTCCTCCCTCCCCGGATTCCCATCTCGTCTACTTGTGCCTGACTGATCTTCATGGTTCTCGACTCTCGCCTGCCCCTCGACCACGATTCATCTCTCTTGGCTTTTGTATAACCCGATCTCCTAAATAAAGGATTTTGCCTCCGCATGTCGGGGTCTGCCTCCTACCCGAACGCTATAACACAATTCTTATGAAGTGTTTTGAGAAACTGGTCAGAAATGACATCATTGAAGGACTTCCACCCACATTCTACCCCCATCAGTTTGCATACAGGAAAAACAGATCGACGGAGGATGCAATAGCCTCAGCCCTCCACATACCCCTGACCCACCTGGAACAGAAGGACAGTTATGCCAAGCTTCTTTTTGTCGACTTTAGCTCGGCATTTAACACGATCATCCCAAATAGACTGGTAACAAAATTAAACAACTTTGGCTTCTCATACTCCACCTGCCTCTGGATTAAGGACTTCCTCAGTGACCCCCACAGAGAGTCAAAATGGGGCCTCAGCTCTCCATAGCACTCAGCCTCAACACCAGCTCCTCACAGGGATGTGCACTCAGTCCCCTTTTGTACACTCTCTACACACAGAACTGCGCCCCCACCCACCCAAGCAATTCTATCATGAAGTTCGTGGACGACACCACAGTGGTCGGGCTCATCACAGGGGAAGATGAGTCTGAAAACAGGGACGAGGTGGAAAAACTGCCATCGTGGTGCAGAAATAACAACCTGGTCCTTAACACCACAAAAACAAAAGAGATAATTGTGGACTTCAGAAGAAACAGATCTGACCCTCATCCCATATACTGTACATCAATGGGGACTGTGTGGAGAAGGTCTGCACCTGAATGAGGACCTAACCTGGAAGACCCACAGCACTGTGCTGATCAAGAAGGTACAGCAGAGACTCCACTTCCCGAGGGTCCTGAAAAACAACACCCTAACCAAGGAGCTGCTCATCTCGTTTTACAGATGCTGTGGAAAGTCCGCTGACACACTGCATGCCAGTGTGGTTTGCCAGCTTCACGGCTCAAGAAAAGGCAGTGCTCCAGAGAGTCACCAACACAGCGCAGAAGATCATGGGCTGCACTCTCCTCTCCTTGGAGGAGCTGCATGGGTCCCACTGCCACTGTAAAACCTGCAGCATCCTGAAGGACACATCCCACCCGGCACATCACCTGTTCCAGCTGTTACCCTCAGGAAGGCGAAACAGGTCAATAAAAGCCAAAACTAACAGACTGAAAAGCAGCACATATCCTAGGGCTGTTGCAATTATAAATGAACACCGGAAGGGTATTTGCTCTCTCTCACAAACCTGGGCAATACCTTACCAAGTTAAACCTGTGCAATATTTCTAAAAAACGTGCAATAACCTGCTCTGTTATATATTACTTTTTTTGTACATAAGAAAATTATTTTAAATTATTTTATTTATTTATTTATTGCTTGTAATTGTGATGCCGTCCGACAAAAGAGAGCAGAGATCCAGTTATGCGTGCAACTGCGTGCTTTAATGGGAGCACGGGAGCGAAAGCTCAGACAGGCAGTAGCAATAGGTATAGTCAATAAGCATGGGTCTGAAGCCAGGAGATCCATCTAATGAGCAGACACAGGACACGAGTACAAAGGGGAGCGGGAACAGGACTTGCCGGTCTCAGCGGGGAAGGCTGGTCAGGTTCGGGAGCGGTTCTGGGGAAAGGAAAGGGAACGTGTAAGGTGTACACACAAGGTAGACAGACCTGGTAAGGGAGAGCGGGCAGACGAAGGACAAAAGAACGCTTGGTAATGCACAATAGCATTGGATCAATACTTCGCAATATTTTCCAGTCTCTCGGTGCCTTTTTACTGTTCGTCCATTGCTTGCGATGCGACGCACCTAATGGGTTTCGCCTGCATGGGCGTCACAGTAATATTCTATTATTTTCGCAATTCAAGGGACTGCACACAATTTTCGTAAAAAATTTGTATAATGACAATAAAGTTTCTGATTCTCAGAAATATGACCATTGAATATTGATGGATATTCTAGCGAATTACAATCGAAAGTTTGGTCCTGCTTATACATTTTGTGTGATATGGAGGAACTGGGCTGGTCTGGTTTGCTGAGGAGCCTGAGTCAGACTGAACCATTAACATCACCTATTACAGCCACCTGGGGAAGGAGGAAACGCAAACAGTGTGAGAGGAGGCAGAAGAGAGGAAAGAGAGTCGGGATGCATGCTAGGCTAACAGCTAACCCCAGCAGACCAGTGATACCGTCAGCTCTACTTTACAACGTCCACTTTAGAAAATAACCTAGACGAGCTTTGCTTACAGTGAGGCACATACTGGGAGATGAAGGACTGCTGTGTGTTTGTATTCACTGAAACCTGGGTCCATGATAACATCCCTGTTGCGGGAATCCAGCTAGCAGGGCTGACGTCTTTCAGGGCCGATAGAGATGCCACTAGCTGCAGTAAGACTGATGACAGGGGAGTGTGTGTTACATCAATGACGCCTGCTGTACGAATGTTAGAGTAGCTGCTAAACACTGTTCACCACAGACAGAATTCCTTATTCTTAATTAAAATCCTGGCCATTTTACCTGCTGAGAAAAATCACTGTTGTTTTTGTAACCACTGTTTACATTCCCCCCGGTGTTAATGTGAATGCTAAGGATGCACTGTGTGGGCCATATGACACTATTAGTGGGTTACAGTCCATGTACCGGGTCAGTTTTAATGGGGGCTTCAACTTAACTAAACTGAAAACCATTTTCTCAAAGAACCACCAGTATGTGGATTTTGCCACCAGGTGAAAAAATATTTTGGACTTGACATACACAAATATTCCCATGGCACATAGGGCCACCCCCAGCCCCCACCTAGGCCACTCGGACCATCTGTCTGTTATGTTAACACCAGCCTACAGACCACTTCTGAAACAGACCAGGGCAATGAAATCATACATTAGAGTCTGGCCAGCAGGAGCAGCTTCAGCACTTAAGGATTGTTTTCTTCACACAGAATGGAGCATTTTTGTAGCTGCAGCTTCCCATGATCTTCACATAAACATGCAGGAATATGCTGAGATAGTGACCGGATACACTGCCAGACTCGTCACACGCCCCTGACTCATCACACGCCCCTGACTCGTCACACGCCCCTGACTCGTCACACGCCCCACTCGTCACTTCAATCCCCAGAGTCAGAAAGCTGGACAGCTCTGCTCATTTGATCATTGATGTTGGATTGCTTTGTTGGATTCGTATCACTGTGTATGACTTGGTTGGTTTATTTGCTTTTCTGATTTTCGCTTCACCCTTCTCTGCACCTTCACTCCATCTGACTGTTTTCCTACTTGGTATCAAACTCTTGCTCGGGTTTTTGGTTTACGTCTTCTCATGCTACTCAGATTTCAACTCTTTGATCTGTGTGTATGTTCTGTGTGGGTTTCAGGTGCATAAGGAGTGACTGCCAATTTTTGTTTTGCTAGCATGTATTATTTGCTGTTTAGTCAGTTAGGGAGTTGGAACGCAAGAACATAAGACCATAAGAAATTTACAAACAAGAGGAGGTCATTTGGCCCAACAAGCTTGTTTGGGGAGAACTTAACTAATAGCTTAGAGTTGTTAAAATCTTATCTAGCTCTGATTTAAAGGAACCCAGGGTTTTAGCTTGGGCTACACTAGCAGGAAGACTATTCCATACTCTAACTACACGCTGTGTAAAGAAATGCTTCCTCAAATTCATTTTAAAATGTTCTCTCGTTAATTTTCAGCTATGGCCACGAGTCCTAGTATTTAAACTAATATTGAAGTAGCCATTTGGCTGAATAGCATTAGGTGTAGAGTTTGTCGTTTGGTTTCTCTTATCTTGACACTAAGGTAAGTTTAGCTGTGGGTCATGCTGAGAAGCTGGATTTTGTTCGTTATTTAAGCTGTGGTCACTCATGAGATCTTTTGCACTGGGGTTATTTATTCTTTCTCCGTCTTGTGCCAATAAAATATACAAAAAAAACAGGACAATACCCCTTCGTCTACTTGTGTTCCCTTGTTCATCAAACCCTGTCTTTCCTTCACTCCACTTCCCCTTTCCCTTTCATTCTGTTATGTCCAAACCCTACACTGGGGCTCGTAACACCAAGGATGACTGCAGAGGTTCACACATTTCTGAAGACCTGGAATGCAGCCTTCAGATCCAGGGACCAGGTTGCTCTCCACTCAATGAGGGCTGATCTATCGCGAGGATCAGAATGGCTAAATGGGCCTAAGCTGGAAAAATCAGTGACTACTTCATGAACACTAGAGACAGCAGACGATTCTGGCAGGGAATCCAGGCCATAACTGATTATAAAACCCGACAGTAGATTGATGACAGTGACACTACACTTCCTGACCAAGACCAATGCAGCGCGAGACCGAGACAAGACCTGAAACAGACTAATGTTTGAGTCTAAATAACATGATACACTATAAAATGTGGAGCATTGGCAACATCTTGGGATTAGGCAGTATGGCCTAAAATTTGTGTCACAGTATAATTTGAATCATGGATGTCCATCCATCCATCCATTTTCCAAACCGCTTATCCTACTGGGTCGCGGGGAATCCGGAGCCTATCCCGGAAGCAATGGGCACGAGGCAGGGAACAACCCTGGATGGGGGGCCAGCCCATCACAGGGCACACTCACACACCAGTCACTCACACACGCACACCTATGGGCAATTTAGCAAGCCCAATTATCCTCAGCATGTTTTTGGACTGTGGGGGGAAACCAGAGTACCCAGAGGAAACCCCACAATGACATGGGGAGAACATGCAAACTCCGCACACATGTGACCCAGGCGGAGACTCGAACCTGGGTCCCAGAGGTGTGAGGCAACAGTGCGAACCACTGCACTATCATGCCACCCCTCAATATAACATGTTTCTATAAAAATTTAACTTTTTGTTAAATAAGACGCACCACACAGTACTGTGTTATCAAACATATGAATATTAAGCCTTTGTGATAAATACTGATGCTTTATGATGAGATTTTCAAATAAAACAACAAGTCCTTTATGTCCAAGACCGAGACAAAAATGAGTCAAAATAAAGTCGATTCTAAGTCAAGACCAAGACCAGTTTCAAGTACTTCAACACTACCTTAAGCCAGGCCACAGTTCCCAAGTGCTTCAAAACCAGTACAGTCATTCCAGTAGCAAAGAGAACATCTGCAACCAGCTTGAACAACTACAATCCTGTTACACTGATGGTGATTGTAATGAAATACTTAGAACGGCTCAGTATAGGTCACACCATAGCAAAACTTCCCATTTTGTTGGATCCACACCAATTCGATCATCCTAACCAGTCTATAGAAAAGGCTGTATCTTCCATACTCAATATAGTTCCTGTGTTACTTGGACAATAAAAATCCTTGTCAGAATGCTGTACACATACTTTAGCTCTGCAGAACCATAATTCCACACAGGCTGGTTAAAACACATTCCCTGTCTGGTATAAGCACCTTCACCTGTTGCTGGATCATGGATTTCCTGATAGAGACCTCAGACAGTCCATATTGGCAGCAGAACTTCAGGCTCCATCATGGTGAATACAGGGATCCATCCATCCATCCATCCATCCATTATCTTCCGATGAATCCGAGGTCGGGTCACGGGGGCAGCAGTCTCAGCAGGGAAACCCAGACTTCATCTAGCTCCTCTAGAATTCTGAGGCGTTCCCAGGCCAGCCGAGAGACATAGTCCCTCCAGCGTGTCCTGGGTCTTTCCCGGGGCCTTCCCCCAGTGGGACATGCCAGGAACTCCTCACCAGGGAGGCGTCCAGGAGGCATCCTAATCAGATGCTAGAGCCACCTGGCTCCTCTCAATGCGGAGGAGCAGCGGCTCTACTCTGAGTCCCTCCCGAATGACTGAGCTCCTCACCCTATCTCTAAGGGAGAGCCCAACCACCCTACGGAGAAAACTCATTTCGGCCGCTTGCACTCGCGATCTCGTTCTTTCGGTCACTACCCATAGCTTATGACCATAGGTGAGGGTAGGAACGTAGACCGACTGGTAAATCGAGAGCTTTGCCTTTTGGCTCAGCTCCTTCTTCACCATGACAGACCGATGCAGCGCCTGCATCACTGATGCCGCACCGATCTGCCTGTCGATCTCCCGCTCCATCCTTCCCTCACTCGTGAACAAGACCCCGAGATACTTAAACTCCTCCACTTGGGGAAGGATCCCCTCCCTGACTCGGAGAGAGCACTCCACCCTTTTCTGGCTGAGGACCATAGTCTCGGATTTGGAGGTGCTGATTTTCATCCCAGCCGCTTCACACTCAGCTGCGAACTGCTCCAGTGAGAGCCGAAGGTCACGGTCTGATGAGGCCAACAGAACCACATCATCTGCAAAAAGCAGAGACCTAAGCCTGAGGTCACCAAACTGGACACTCTCAACACCCTGGCTGCGCCTAGAAATTCTGTCCATAAAATTTATGAACAGAATCGGTGACAAAGGGCAGCCCTGGCGAAGTCCAACCCTCACCGGGAACGAGTCTGACTTACTTCCGACAATGCGGACCAAGCTCTGGCACCAGTCATACAAGGACCGAATAGCCCTTATAAGGCAGCCCAGCACCCCATACTCCCGGAGCACTCCCCACAGGACTCCCCGAGGGACGCGGTCGAATGCCCTCTCCAAGTCCACAAAAAACATGTAAACTGGTTGGGCAAACTCCCACGCACCCTCTAGGACCCTGCCGAGAGTATAGAGCTGGTCCACTGTTCCACGGCCAGGGTGAAAACCACACTGCTCCTCCTGAATCCGAGGTTCGACTATCCGACGGACCCTCCTCTCCAGCACCCCCGAATAGACCTTACCAGGGAGGCTGAGTAGTGTGATCCCCCTATAATTGGAACACACCCTCCGGTCCCCCTTCTTGAAGAGGGGGACCACCACCTCGGTCTGCCAATCCAGAGGCACCGCCCCCGATGTCCAAGCAATGCCGCAGATGCGTGTCAGCCAGGACAGCCCCACAGCATCCAGAGCCTTGAGGAACTCCGGGCGAATCTCATCCACCCCCAGGGCCCAGCCACCTAAGAGCTTTCTAACCACCTCAGCAACCTCTGTCCCAGAGATAGGTGAGTCCGCCCCCAAGTCCCCAGACTCTGCTTCCACATTGGAAGGCATGTCGGTGGGATTGAGGAGGTCTTCGAAGTATTCCTTCTACTGACCCACAACGTCCCGAGCTGAGGTCAGCAGCGCACCATCCCCACAATAAATAGTGTTGATGCTGCACCGCTTTCCCGCCCTGAGACGCCGGATGGTGGACCAGAATCTCCTCGAAGCCGTCCGGAAGTTGTTCTCCATGGCCTCGCCAAACTCCTCCCATACCCGAGTTTTTGCCTCAGTGACTGCCAAAGCCGCATTCCGCTTAGCCTGCCGGTACCTATCAGCTGCCTCCGGAGTCCCACAGGCCAAAAAGGCCCGATAGGACTCCTTCTTCAGCTTGACAGCACCCTTCACCGCCAGTGTCCACCAGTGGGTTCGGGGATTGCCGCCGCGACAGGCACCGGCCACCTTACAACCACAGCTCCGGTCAGCCGCCTCAACAATGGAGGCACGGAGCATGGCCCATTCGGACTCAATGTCCCCCGCCTCCCCTGGGACATGGGCGAAGTTCTGCCGGAGGTTGGAGTTGAAGCTTCTTCTGACAGGGGATTCCGCCAGGTGTTCCCAGCAGACCCTCACTATACGCTTGGGTCTACCCGGTCTGACTGGCTTCCTCCCCCACCAACGGAGACAACCCATCACCAGGTGGTGATCAGTTGACAGCTCCGCCCCTCTCCTTACCCAAGTGTCCAATACATGCAGCCGCAAGTCCGATGACACGACAACAAAGTCGAACATGAAATGAACATGGTGTTCATTATGGATAATCCGTGACGAGCACAGAAGTCCAATAATAAAACACCACTCGGGTTCAGATCGGGGGGGCTGTTCCTCCCAATCACGCCACTCCAGGTCTCACTGTCATTGCCCACATGAACATTGAAGTCCCCCAGTAGAACAAGCTCTCCAACGCCCCTTCCAAGAACTCCAAAAAGGGTGGGTATTCTGAACTGCTGTTTGGTTCATAAGCACAAACAACAGTCAGGACCCGTCCCCCCACCTGAAGGCGAAGGGAGGCTACCCTTTCGTCCACCGTGGTAAACCCCAATGTACAGGCGCCCAGCCAAGGGGCAACACCACACCTGCTCGGCGCCTCTCTCCGTGAGCAACTCCAGAGTGGAAGAGGGTCCAACCCCCTTCGAGTAGACTGGTTCCAGAGCCCAAGCCGTGTGTCAAGGTGAGCCCAACTACATCTTGTCGGAACCTCAAAGCCTCGCACACCAGCTCAGGCTCCTTCCCCCCTATAGAGGTCATATTCCATGTCTCTAGAGCTAGCTTCTGCAGCCGAGGATCAGACCGCCAAGGTCCCCGCCTTTGGCTACTGCCCAACTCACACTGCATCCGACCCCTTTGGCCCCTCCTGCAGGTGATGAGCCCATTGGAGGGAGGACCCATGTGCTTTCTTCAGGCTGTGCCCGACCAGGCCCCATGGGTATAGGCCTGGCCACCAGGCGCTTGCCATCGAGCCCCACACCCAGACCTGGCTCCAGGAGGGGGCCCCGGTGACCCGCGTCCTGGTGAGGGAAAATGTGTGTCCATGTTGTTTCTCATCATAAGGGGTCTTTTGAGCCGCACTTTGTCTGGTTCCTCACCCAGGACCTGCTTGCCTTGGGTGACCCTACCAGGGGCATAAAGCCCCAGGCAACTTAGCTCCTGGGATCATTGGAACATGCAAACCCCTCCACCACGATAAGGTCTCGGCTCCAGGAAGGGAATACAGGGACCCCCCGGGGGTATTTACTCAGCCCACCGCTCTTCACGCTGTTAACTCATGACTGCTCTGCTAAATTCACCGAGAACCAGATCATCAGGTTTGCTGACAGTACGACTGCTGTGGGACTTATCAGTAACAATGATGAGACAGCATACAGACAGGAGGTCAACAATCTAGCAAGCTGCTGAAAAGATAACAACCTGGCCCTGAACATAAAAAAAAAAAGCAGGGAGATGATTGTGGATTTCAGGTCTCCCATTACCCAAGCACCACTCAGCATTAGTGGCTTCACAGTGGAGACGTGGAATCCCTGGGAATCTACATCTCTGACAGACTGACTTGGTCCCTGAATTGTAATAAGATCATCAAATGGGCTCAGCAGAGACTGTGGGTCCTCAGGAAGCTGAAACAGGCAATGATCACTTTGACATTCTCACCACCTTCTATAGAGGTATGGTCTAGAGTGTTCTAACATACTGCATCTCCAGCTGGTATTCCAGATTACACAGAGACAGGCATCAAAGGGTTATGGGGCGGAGAGGATTATTGGAGTGTCTCTGCCCTCTGTCCAGGAGCTGATCCAGGGGAGATGCCTTCAAAGGCTACACAGCATTGACAATGACCCATCCCACCCTCACAGCAGTTTCTGTGTACCCCTATAAATAAAGCAGGAAGTGCTGTAGCATCAGAACCAGAACCACTAGGCTCTGCAATTGCTTTATTCTGCAGACAATAAGACAGTTAAATACAGCACGTTAATCATATCAGTACCGGTACATTAAGTGTAATGAGAACTGGTTCACTCTACACTACTGCCTGTTTGCACATCTGTACTACTTTACCGGGCACAAGTCACATTACTATCACTGAGTTCCTGCTTTTATGTTGTTAAGTGTTTTATAATGTCACACATGACCTTAGAGAAGCACTTTTAATTTTACCATATATTTAATAATCAAATTACAATAGAGCTGGATCTGAATCTGAATGTAAGAAAAGGGTGACAGATGATGCATCAGACCATGTTTCTCTTTCCCATTGTTCAGGGCTCCATGTTCTGAGCTCCTTACACCAGGTTATGTGTCTCTGTTCACTGGCTTTTGGATAGAACCTGTTTCTGAATGGCAGCCCTGCCATAAATCCCAGCTTTGTGAAGTTCATGATTTACAGGTTTTAGTGAGACTTCAGTCCTGTGGTCATTTCCCAGGTTGTACTTTTGTGATGTTTACCAGCCACCCTGTCTGTCTGTCCTTGTCTGTGAGCTCTGACTTTTGACCACTGTTCCTCTTTGCTGATTCACTATGTCTGTGTTTAGTTATGATTTTTCAGACTGTCTCCCTTGTTGTATTAAGTTTGCTGTTTTTGTTCCAGATGCACTGGCAAATCCTGTTATTTGCTTTACTTTGCTTGACAACATATCCACTGCTGATTGGTTCCTCTGGGGCTCAAACTGCTTTTTCCTTTATTTTGTCCACCCGGTACAAATTGGGGAGCATTCAGATTTACTAAAGAAAGGGATACTCTGTCGTTTGCATTCAAACCTATATATCTTTATTTATTTTTAGTTAAGTATAATTTCATTCTAATTTACTATAAGAAATGATTTTGAACGACTTTTTGGAAATAACATGAAAGTTAATCCGCCCGCGGACCCCGCTCCTGTGCAGCTGCCACCCACGGACCCCGCTCCCGAGCAGCCATCGCCGCTGCCACCCGCGGACCCCACTCCCGTGCAGCCGCCTCCGCTGCCACCAGCGCAGCCGCCTGCTGCAGCTCCCAAGGCGCACCCCGAGTCTGCCCTGACTTTGGCCCCTGAGACTCCTGCTCCCGACCCCCCTCCAATCCCTTCCGCCCCAGTTCCCGAGGTGGTCCCAGAGGACTCCACCAAAGCTCCTCCCTCTTCGGAGGTGGAGGAGCTTGAGTGGGACCCCTCGGGGACCCTGCTTGTGACTCTGGTGCCCTCGCCCCGGCGAGCCCGGCCCCGGCCGCGGGGCTTTCTGTCAGTGTCCCATGAGGGGAGAGGATACCGATGCCGGGCTAGGGTCCCTCCCGCCCTGCCCCCTGGCTCGCCCTCGCTCGCCTGCGCTGGGGCTCGGGGAGCACCTGCGGGTCCTGGCCCTCCGGGTCAGACATCGCCTGCGGGTCCCCCTCTGCGGCCTTGTCGCCCGGCCTCGCTCCCCCCTCCGGTGCCTGGGCGGTCGCTGGCGGGCTCCCCAGGGGCGGCTCCTCGGTCGCCTGCGGTTCCCCCCGCTCTAGCGCGTTGGCAAACGTCACCGCTTGCGGCGGGTCCCCCCTTCTCCTTACCCTCACCCAGGTCCCCTCCAGCTCCCTCGTCCCCTTCCCCGGTGCTCCCTTCTGCTCCCGCCTTGGCCCCTCCGTTGGTCCCTCGCCCTGCCTCCTCTGCCCTTCCACGGTCCCCTCCTGCCCCCGCCGCCTGCGGCCCCTCCGGCTGCCTCCCGTCACCCGCTGGGTCTCCCTCGGTCTCCCCTTAGTTCCCCCTCCTTGTCTCCCTACGCCCCTGCCTTTGTCCCGCCTGTCTTTGCCCCTCCATTTTCTGCTCGCCCTTTCGTTCCGCCCGTCTCTGTTCCTTGTGCCCCGGTGCACCGCCTTGCACTCCTGGCCCCTTTGTTCCACTCGTTCCTTCTGTGTCGCCCTTCCTGGTCTGCCTGTCTGCTTTCCCGACCCTCTGTCAGGTTTTGTCCTTTGTCTTGTCCCTCGCTATGTTCTGTGCCTCGGTCTTGTTTCCCATCCTGCGTTGACCGTTCTGTTCTTGTTTTTCAGGTCCTGTTTTGCCTCGTCCCGTCCGTCGCCCCTTCCTAGGCGCGCCCAGGGAAGCGCGCCTTTGGGGGGGGGTTCTGTCATGCCCGGCTCGTCCGCTCCTCGTGTGTGCCACACCCCCTGATTACCCACGTGTACTACCCTGATCGTCTCCAGCTTTGTCCGCTTACTTTGATTAGTCTCTGTGTATTTAAGTCCTGGTCTGACCTGTTCCCCTTGCCCATCATTGATATTGCTGTGCGTCAGTGTCCTGTTCCCTACTTCCAGTCCCTGTTCCCAGATTAAACCCCGTACTTTGCCCCGATTTCTGCCTGTTTGCCTGCTCATTCCACGCCTGCCCGCACGATCGCCGCAAGGTTCTGCCCCGATCGTGACAGTATATTTGTACAATGACAATTAAAGGAAGCTATCTATCTCTAAAGAACCAGGAATAAGCAGCAAAATACCAGGGAAACATTCATGGTGATAAACTGTAGTAATGTATCATCATGGTCATGGATAAGAAGGTTCTTCTCCAAGGGTGTGAAGTGTTTTTATGTACAATGTAGGTCAGTTTGTATACTTTTGAGAATAGGGAAAATAGCAAATAAGGAAAATACTTAAATTTTGCTAAAAAATAATCCTGAAATGAATATTTCAATAAGCATCATTATGCAAAGTGTTACAATTTCAAAATACATATAACAAGGGGAGAGTTAAATTTTGAGAACTACATGGATATTAATTGTAGTCTAATGACTCAATTTAACGGGTGATTCATGTAAATTATCAGTGACAAACAGGCTGAATATGGTTCAGTACAAAGTTTCATACTTACAGTAAAATCCCTCCAAGCGCTTTTTTTCATAATACAATAGATAACTCTTGATAATTATGCAGGCACAGATTCCCAAAGCAGCTACTGCAATCGGAATTGAATATTCTGAAAAGAGAAAGATCACATTAGTCTGTGGTGTATAATTATCCACACTAGTGCCTTATCCTATAATTATTACGAATATAAAATGTAACATCATGACTGTCTATGTTTAATAAATCAAAGCTTTTCCTCATTTAAACGATCGCTGTCTTTCCTTCGGCTCCCTTTATAAAGGTACAATTCACACATTCCCAGTCACATGACACCAGCGGTGGGTTGTACTGGAATACAGGTACCTGTGTTACATATTCAGAATACAAAAATGTTTTTGCTGTGTTCAGCTCATGTTATCTTTATGAAACAGTATTTGAGAATACAGACACTGTATGAGATTTAAGAGAAACTTTATTGATCCCAAGGGGAAAATCTTCTGCAAATAGCAGAAAGAGTGAGGAACACAGACAGAGATACATACAGTCCCAAACAGACAAAGTGCAAAGACAGTTTACAATGATAGAATTAGAATTCAGTGATTAATTGTTATTGTTGGCACACCACAGCACACAACAACAAAATGTGTTCTCTGCATTTAACCCATATGTGACAATGGGGGCAGTTAATTCAGCACCCGGGGAGCAGTGCTTAGGGGCAGTACCTTGCTCAGGGTACCTCAGTGTTAACTTGCCAGTTGGGGAATCAAAGCTGCAATTTTTCAATTATGAGGCACTTCCTTAACCATTAAGCCACCACTGCCCTCATCCATCCATCCATTTTCCAAACTGGGTCGCGAGGAGTCTGGAGCCTCTCCCGGAAGCAATGGGCACGAGGCAGGGAACAACCCAGGATGGGGGGCCAGCCCATCGCAGGGCACACTCACACACCATTCACTCTCACATGCACACCTACGGGCAATTTAGTAACTCCAATTAGCCTCAGCATGTCTTTGGACTGTGGGGGGAAACCGGAGTACCCGGAGGAAACCCCACGACGACATGGGGAGAACATGCAAATTCCGCACACATGTGACCCAGGCGGGGACTCGAACCCGGGTCCCAGAGGTGTGAGGCAACAGTGCTAACCACTGCACCACCATGCTGCCCCCCCTGCGCCTCCTACTGACTATAAATAAAGGAGCCAAGGGGAACCACCCTTTGTAGCACATTCTGCTGAGAGTGTGGGTACCCTTGCGCAAGTAAAACTTTAAAGTGTGTTGTCTCGTAATTCAAAGTGTGTGCAGAGTTGGGGTGGAAAGCCTGGCACTTTCTCCAACTTATAGTTTGGTCTTGTGTGCAGAGTTGGAGTGCAAAGTTTTGGCGCTTTCTCCAACAGTGTCATAAACTAATTTTTCACTGTGAACACAGATGTGTTTTTATCCATCCATTCCCCTGCTGTCCAGACCCACACATAAGTCACTGGGTTTGGACCAATCAGGGCTCAGTCCCACACACAGAACACCTCCGTTAACCAGCAGAGGGCGCGCACAGTCTTTCCTCCCCACCGGTTCCTATCAGTGCACCAGCCTCTAGTTCCCTCCTTTCCCCTCTGCCTGTTTAAGCTCCAGCTCCCCAGCAGTCCTCGTTCGGACCTTGAACCCCTGGCCTGTGTTTCCCTACCTGTGCTAGTACTTGCTGTCTGTGTTTGCTCCTGGTTCTGCTGTGTCCCAGTTACCCTGTCCCTGCTGTTCCTGTCCCATACCCTGATTTTACCTTATTAAACCCTGTTCTCCTCCTTCCTCACCTCTGGATCTCTGCCTCCCTTTCTGCCCCCCCGCCCCCCCCCCTTACTCCCAGTAGTGACACACTGAGCCTCCACACAGCAGAAGTTATTAAATGTATTAGAAACACCCACCTCCATTTACACACATAATAAGTATGAAAATGCAAGGGAGACTCACCTAATTTAAATGTCTTGCTATTCCAGGCAAAGAGTTGGGAATAAATAGCAAGGAACAGCATGTTAAACAGACTGGGGTTATCTGTAAGGCAAACAGAGTAAATCAGACACCTTCATTCTCTCACCAGTCTATACAGATATAACATGATATTAAATAACAAAGTGTCTTTGGGCTTTTCCTCTCCTGAGATAAATCCTGTCGTCCCCAGGGCCCGACTGCACTGTGAGGTCATGCACAGTAAGGCCCATGATCCGAGGGCAGCGGGGGCCAAAATACAGGCCAAGGAGTTTAATGCCCCCTCAAGTCAGAGGGTCACATAGTGGCATGATGAGGGTGAGGGCCGGAGCATGACAGCGAGGGGGGGGCTGGCCAGGTGCACAAATAAATCCACATAAATATACTTACACAGGAAAGAAGCCAAGATTACAAAAATGTCCCTAAGTCGTACTGTTTCTCCCATCCTTCGTAAGCGTATTATCCGAAACACACCAAGACCAACTGAAATAAGGGAATATAAGTGTCAGTCACCAGTCACAGACACAAACAGAGGTGTTCAGTGATCCTGTGTTTAAAACCCTGCACAGCACTGTCACCTGGGGGTTCTGAGTTTGAATCCCATATTGGACACTGCACTAAAAGTGCACAGCAGATTTAAATAGGTTATGAAAGAGTGTATTGTATCATAGTATCATAATTGTGTAGATATGAAAAGCAACCTTTTAAATATCAATGTCATTCCAAAGTTTAACATTTGTGTGTCTCATTCACTACAGCGTAGCAAATAAATACCTCTATACAAAGTTCTGCCACAGTGTTCCTGACGTTCCAAAGTCTAGAACAAATTTTAAATAGATACTTTACAAAACCTGAAACATACTTACCTGGGAATAAAACCATCATGACAGGAAACATTAATAAAGTGGAAAATGTTGCAAGTTGTCCTTCCCAAGGTAGAGCTGAGTATTTCGCCAGATAAACACTGACAGCAACTAAAATAAAGTAAGAATAGTCAGTCACCATGAAATTCATGTCAGACAGAGTACAAACACAGATGTGTTCACTGGTGCTGCACAGGCCTGTCACCTGGGGGTTCTGGGTTTGAATATAATTACCATTGCTAGCAATAGAAGTTTTTTCTGTATTTACGGTGTTTAAATAAATTCTGAACAACACCGGTTACTATGTGCTCAATTCGCACCTTTTTTTGGTGTTTTTACTCTTCAGAGGAGGAGGAGGTTGATTTAGTGATTCCCAGAGAAAGATGGGCGAGGGACAGGAGAGACCAGTGTTTCCCCTACCATTTTATTAGAGGGGCGCCCCGTCCCCCCAACGGCACCTCCCACCCCCTCTTGAAGGTCAAGTTAATTTTATTTTATTTAATTTTCTATATAGCGCCAGATCACAACAGAAGTCATTCAAGGTTACCTTTCCTATGGATCGGGTCTATACATTGTCCTTTTATTAAACAAACTAAATACCCTTATGTTATTTATTTAATTTACACAACAGCTTGTCATTTTTGTCTCTACAGTCGTGCGTTTACAATTCTCCCCTGCTCTCTGTATCACGCATGGCGCAATCCCTAAGAAACGTAGAAATGGTAGATTTAACAGAGGCCCAGTATCTAGGAGGAGGAGGAAGAGGAAGCATAGAGCTAATAAAATTAATGCTTGGCAGCACATTCAGTTTAATAATGGCCAGCCTTGTCTGGAATGAGAGGGAGAGAGAAGACCACGAGGAGATGGAGACCTTAATACCCTCCAGAACATGGGGAAAGACGGCAGCTGTAAGCTCCAGGACTGAGGGGTAGATGTCCGACCCCAGGTATCTGAAAGACGTCGCCTGAGGGACAGAAGAAGGAAACGAGGAAAAGTGACATGCAGGATTCAGTGGAAGAAGAGAAGACTTTGCCCAGTTAATCTTATAGCTGACAGGGATTCATATGTCTGAGACAGATTAAGGACATGAGGAAGACCAGCTGGGGCATTGCCAAGGTAACGGAGCAGATCCTCAGCATATAAGGAGACTGTCTGAGGAAAACCTTTAACCAGGATAGGAGACATGAGATCTGACTGATGGAGAGCTGTGGCTACGGGCTCTAATGAGAGATTAAAGAGTAAAGGGATAGTGGACAGCCCTGCCTGGCACCTCGAAGGAGCAGGAAAGGAGGAGAGATGTTGGTATCAGTCAGGAGGAGTGAGGAGGGGGAGGAGTAAAGGGTCTGAGTCATGCTGGTAAAATAAAAGCCAAAGCCCATTCTGTCCTGGACCCTCCACAAAAATGACCAATTCATCCTATCAAAAGCCTTCTCTGCATCTAAGGAGAGGCGCATGCTGTCGGTGACATGGTGGGATTTAATAAAGCCAGTTTGGTCAAGTTACAAATCACCGCCTGCAGTCGAAGAGCAAGAACCTTCACAAGCAGCTTGACATCGACATTTATCATGGACAGCAGGTGGCAGCAGAACAGTCTGAGGGGTTTTCACTTTCTTTAAACAGTAAAATCATCATAGATGAATTAAGAGAAGGATGTGGAAGAGTGAAGTAGAAAGCAGTTTCCACAATTCAGAAAGGAGATGGAGAGAGAAGGCATCAGGCCCTGAAGATTTTCCTTGAGCTCATGGAGCCCAGAAACTCTTTAAGTTCAGCGATTGAAAGAGGAGCATCAAGCACAGAGGCTTCTGGACCTGAGAGCTGGGGGAGGGGTTAGGCATCAAGAAACTAACCGGGATCGGAGGCTGGGGAGACAGAGGGGTGGGGAGAATAAATCTGAGTAAAACTGAAAAAAACTGAAAAAAAGCAGTTGCTGATTCCCATAGGCTTGGTGGTTTGGACCCCATCTTTAAGTTTAATTGAAGAGATCATTGAAAATGAGTCACACTGCTTAAGCCTGAGAGCCAATAGTTTACTAGGTCTGGCACCAGACATATAAAAGCAAGACCTGGTGTGATGAACCACAAACTCGGACAGTATGACAGAAGAGCATTCAGCTCGGCCCTTGTGTTAGAAATACGGATCTCATGGTCCTGATCCACCACAGCAAGGCTCACTTTCTAACTGAGAGGCGCTTTTCAAGATCAGAAATCATCTGACCATATTGGTGAACCAGGCTGTTAGCGAAAGCAACCTTGGCATCACAAAGGAAGCCCTTATCAGCCATGCAGCAGTAGGCTGGGTCGTCAGTGGAGCCCCCATTAACAGAGATAAATTCTTCAAGTCTAGGGGTCAAATAAGCTATAAATTTTATTCTGAAGCAGAGAAGTATTAAATCTCCATTGCAAGGCCTGAGGAGGTAGAGAGGGCACAGCCAACTGGGGTAAAGCACACTTGTGATCAAATAAAGAAGAGGAAAGCAGAGAAGCATTAGAAACAGCAGGGATGAGAGAGTGAGAAACAAAGATGTAATATATGCCAGACTGGGACTTAAAGCAAGGAGAGAATAAAGAGTTTTCTCTGGTGGAGGGGTTCAGACAGAATGATACCAAATTGAGCTCCTCCACAGATTTACACAGGGAACGAGGGGAGGGGGGCGCCTGGCTCTCCACGAGAGAGGGTGATTTATCCTGGACAGGGTCGTGGATGGCTGTTCCAATAACAGCTTCATATTCCTGGAGTTTGAGGACATGGTTAGACAGATACAGGAAGAATGAGCCCCTCAGGTCAGAAATAATATAAGAGAACCTGCCGTCAGCATTTCCTCCTGAATTGAGAATATGAATTTGAAGGCCCTGCCTGAGCAACTAAACGACGTCCTCCAGTTGCCCATGGTTGGAGTGGCAGGACCCCATGGTGACCGTATGTTACTCCACCGACCCTGGACTGCTGGTGACCTCAGTGATGTAGCGTGAAGCATCACCAACCCCTTGATAAACAGGGGGAGTGAGTGCAGAATTTTGACCCACCAGTTATGAACTCCTCTGACTATTTGGACTGCATTTGGGATTGGACTTTTCCGAAATATACACAACCTAGATTGAGACGGACAATGTCACCGCCCAACACCCAGATCATGGGGACAATGTGGAATATCGTTCATTCCTGACCAGACTGCAGGACCAACTAAGGGAGGCTTTCCCTGTGTGAATGGACATGACCAGGATTTCCTCCTGCAAACAACAGGAAGGAGACACACAGTATTTGCAGAGGCTGATGGAGGTGAATGATGCCTATTGTGGAATAGCAAGACCAGGCAACATGAATGCAGACCCAGTTGTGACCACTTACGAAGCCCATTTTAAATAGTTTCTTAAACAGACTGAGACCGGACATAGCTGCAAACAGACTGAGACCGGACATAGCTGCAAACAGACTGAGACTGGACATAGCTGCAAACAGACTGAGACTGGACATAGCTGCAAACAGACTGAGACCGGACATAGCTGCAAACAGACGTACATCATCTGTGATTCTGGCAAATTACATTTAATTGAACAACATGCGAAATACGCAGAGAAGTTACTAAGAGGCAGAGCGCAGAAACAACAGAACAAAAAGGACGACGCTCTACAAGGCAATGCTCACCATGGTGCAGAGCACTGGAAATATAACAGCATGAGGACGAGGACGGGGCAGAAGCAGGGGCTCAGGGAGGGACAGGGGCAGGATCCAAGGCGATAACGCGGCGGCCGGGGGGGACTGTGTCGAGGGTGGGGGACGGGAAGGGGTGAGTCCAAATACACACTGTCCACTGCCCTAATGATACTTTGCTCCTTACTAACCCAGCTAACTGCAATGAAGACTCTCTTGCTTATTAGAATTCCCCGCGATTCTCGTGACACAAGCTATCATATATCCAAGACAGAAAGTACAGAAGCTGCAAGTCACACATGTAGAATACGACTCAGACGCACATAAGGCTTTAACCACTGTGATATTGATGGTAGAAGGAAAAGACAGAGTTTCTGGTTGATTCAGAAGCAGGAAATTCTGTAATAAAAATGTCTGAGTTCGACTCGCCGCCCAAACTTAGCGGAAGTTTCCTGAACACTGTTGGAGCGTCTGGCCAAATTATAACAGAAAAGTTCACAAAACCTTTAAGACGTGTTCTGAATCCAGACACGTCTTATTCTCATACCTCCTATTTGCAGTGCTGTCCTGTAAATTTACAGGCACGAGATTTGACAAACTGGCCATAGTGCTAATCAGCACCCCAGAGGGATTGTAAGTGACGAGACTGAGCGAATTGGGCATGAGTGACCCAGCAGTTTCACTTTAGTGACACATGATCCTTCGCCTTCTGTATGTGTATGAGTGGAGACTCGTACCTACAGCTGTGTTCAGTGAATGACTTACTGATAAACCAGGCAAAGACACACGCACACAATGTATAATATATGAGCCCTAGTGATTTGCACTCTGACTGGCATGTTTCAAAGGGGGTCCAGATGAGCATTATGAGAATGAATGGTATAAATGGAGGAGAGATAAGCTAAGGCTGGAAATGATGTTTTGGAGTGATAGGAGATGCTGTGAGTGTTGGTGCTACGGGAGTAAACAGGAGAAAGACTCACCCCTACACTCTAGGATGAGAGGAAGGATCTGGGTCCCTGGGTGAGATGATGTATGAGTGCAGATGACTATGAGTATACACGCGACCCGACAGTGACGCTCAGCTCCTCACTAAAGACTTATGTGACTGATCTAAATTACACAGTTCTTGTTGAAAGAGGCGTACAACTTCCAGTAAAAAAGGCCTTGCTAGGCAAAAAAGTGGTTATTTACTAGCCCAACTTCCTGTAGACATAATGATACCAAAAAACATGATGTGTGACTGATCAAGGGCGTGGAACCAGCAGTCATTACACCAAAATCTTATTTTAGATCAAACTGCAATGCCTGCTGAAAGCAGAGGCGATAGAGATAATAAGGTCTGTATTCCAGTCATTATTAAAATAAGAGGGAGTAATAGTGCCGTGTGAAAACTCATTTTTCCAGTTAAAAAATGCAGGAGTCTGGGGGAACCAGAATCATGGCTTTTGTACAAGACCTCTATCCATCCATTTTCCAAACCGCTCATCCTACTGGGTCACGGGGGGTCCGGAGCCTATCCCGTAAGCAATGGGCACGAGGCAGGGAACAACTCAGGATGGGGGGCCAGCCCATCACAGGGTACACTCACACACCATTCACTCACACATGCACACCTATGGGTAATTTAGTAAATCCAATTACCCTCAGCATGTTTTTGGACTGTGGGGGGAAACCGGAGTACCCGGAGAAAACCCCACGACGACATGGGGAGAACATGCAAACTCCACACACACATAACCCAGGTGGAGACTCGAACCCAGGTCCCAGAGGTGTGAGGCAACAGTGATAACCACTGCACCACCATGCCGCCCCTTGTACAAGACCTGCAAGCAGTAAATGCTACAGTACAACATGCCAATATTGTCTCAAATTCCACCCAGTAGTACTCATTTTTCTGTAATCGACATGACCAAAGCATTTTACAGCATACCAATATACGCAGACAGTCAATACTGGCTTGCAGTCCAGTTTGAGGGTAAATCTTATACGTTTACCAGATTGTGTCAGGGATCCTGTGAGTTGCCAACAATTTATAATGAAGCTCTGAAGACAGCCTGAGCTCTCTGGGCTTGTCACCAGGCACGGCTCTCCTACAGATGACCTTCTGCTAGCGGCGCCATCTAAAGGGCAATGTGAAAAAGACACTGTAACACTACTATGCCATTTGGCAGAGCACCGGCACTGTATATAAACCCAGCCTGTCAAAATTATAATTCATGAAACATGATGCCCCAGAAATTCAGTTATCGGCGAATGGGAAGTCATTAGATGCAGAAAGAGTAGCAGCGATTAAAAAAATTCCAATGCTTCAAACTCAGAAACAGATGATGTCCTTTTTAGGGATGTGATCATACTGCAGGACTTTTATACCTAACTATGGAGTATTATTAGCCCTTTTGAGTAATTTAATTCATGGGAAAGGCTTATAAGCACATGATAATGTTACGTGGAATTAGGAAGCAGAACGAGCCTTCAACAACCTAAAACTAGCTCTGCAGACAACCCCCCCACTCGGGGTATTCCGGACCACATGGGCCCTTTTGTCCAAACAGTGGATGAGAGGAGGGGCTGCATATGCAGCTCTATTGGAGATGCTGAACATTACTGTGAAAAGGAGCCCGGTGCTAAACCCTGCCACACTGCCCCCCATAGGAGGAGAAGGGGAAGGACACTATCAAATGGCGACCGTAAACCAAGTGTGTCACCGAGACCTGATTTGAAGGAAACGCCAAAGTGGAAAATGCTGGTATGGAACTATTTGTAGATGCTCAGCCTCAAGGGAACCAAGAACAGAAACCAACAAGGTCGGATTTGCAGTCTGCATAAAGCCTTGGAGTCTGGATCTCTCCCAAATCATTATTCTACCCAAACAGCGGAAATGCATGGAGAAGCAATACTGTGCATGGATGTCTTCTGTTCTGTCCCATGTACATGTGCACGTAAAATAAGGGCTCCGGGCTACTGTTCAGGTGCAGCTATACAACCTCAGACCAGTCTGGATCATGGTAAAGGACTTCCAGAGGAAGTGGTGGCTGGGATTCTGCTCACAATGCAGATGGCTGTGAAGGTTGGAGAGAGGGCCACCTGGATACACGCCTCACACTGCAGGAGACTACCGGAGCCCGGCGGGGCTCAGCAGGGACAACAGGAGGAGAGTCATTAGGTGACGACGTGCCTGGATGAGGTGGGATGAGTGCTGATTGGGCGTGCCCACACTCTGAGCACCAATACGCCGCAAGAAAGGCACCAATTACCGGGCGGAGAACAGTCAGGCAGAAGCAGCTTTAGCAGACTTCATGTGGTGACAGTTGTTGTGTTTCTCAGGAACCCCTGCGTATTTAAGCACTGGGTAATTGCCACCGCTCCCAGTATCCCAGACCGGTATTGGTGGTGTGGCCACAATGTAAATTCCTGGCTCCCGCGCAATTGGACGGGAGTCTGTGATCTCCTGCAGCTCTCTCACCACTAACTCAATGCTGTATGTCTCCATCTGATACTCTGACAGACATCATGCACGACGGGTGAGAAGTGGAACCGGTAAAGATGATTTTCCCCCAATAGGATTCTGGTATGCTATATTTCCCCAGTACAAGCATGGAATCAGCAGGAGATTATCCATCACCATCTAGCACTATTTGTTAATGCCATCACTGATGCCATAACCGGAATCAACAAAGAGCTCAACCCAGAGAAGACTGGTGCTGGATATCTTGCTGGTGAAGGAGGGAGGTATGTGGACCAGTGCTGCATGTATGTCCCGGCCAGTGATGATGCCGATATCTCTTTGGCTATACAGCACATGACAGAGGATGAATGCTGCACGTACAGTATGTCCCGGCCAGTGATGATGCCGATATCTCTTTGGTTATACAGCACATGACAGAGGATGAATGCTGCACGTACAGTATGTCCCGGCCAGTGATGATGCCGATATCTCTTTGGTTATACAGCACATGACAGAGGATGAATGCTGCACGTACAGTATGTCCCGGCCAGTGATGATGGCGATATCTCTTTGGCTATACAGCACATGACAGAGGATGAATGCTGCACGTACAGTATGTCCCGGCCAGTGATGATGCCGATATCTCTTTGATTATACAGCACATGACAGAGGATGAATGCTGCACGTACAGTATGTCCCGGCCAGTGATGATGCCGATATCTCTTTGGTTATACAGCACATGACAGAGGATGAATGCTGCACGTACAGTATGTCCCGGCCAGTGATGATGCCGATATCTCTTTGGCTATACAGCACATGACAGAGGATGAATGCTGCACGTACAGTATGTCCCGGCCAGTGATGATGCCGATATCTCTTTGATTATACAGCACATGACAGAGGATGAATGCTGCACGTACAGTATGTCCCGGCCAGTGACGATGCCGATATCTCTTTGGTTATACAGCACATGACAGAGGATGAATGCTGCACGTACAGTATGTCCCGGCCAGTGATGATGCCGATATCTCTTTGGTTATACAGCACATGACAGAGGATGAATGCTGCACGTACAGTATGTCCCGGCCAGTGATGATGCCGATATCTCTTTGGTTATACAGCACATGACAGAGGATGAATGCTGCACGTACAGTATGTCCCGGCCAGTGATGATGCCGATATCTCTTTGGTTATACAGCACATGACAGAGGATGAATGCTGCACGTACAGTATGTCCCGGCCAGTGATGATGCCGATATCTCTTTGGTTATACAGCACATGACAGAGGTGCTGAAGCAGCTTCACCAGGATGAACACGGCAGTGTCACCTGGGGGTGGCTGTATGGCCTTTTTTGGCCGGTGGACAGCGTACCTCACCATGTTCCTTCCGTTACTGTCACAGTGATCATCCTTTGCCTCTGCGCCCCCCGCCTTATGCTGAAGTCATTGAATATTTGAAGTCAGGGTCAGAGGTCCTGTTCCATTCTCTACAATAAAGACTGTGTCGTTGAAATTCAACACAGCAGCGCCATCTAGTGGACCAGTGGAGAGGCTTTTCAGGCTGGGAAATCTAGAGTTAACTCCAAGGAGAAATAGACTGTCTGACAAACAATGTGAGAAACTCCTCCTAATGAGATATAACCACTGGTTTACTGATAAAGTCTGTTTGCCATTTAAATGTTTTTCCTCATTTAAATTTGTCTTTATTTTGTAATGTTAGAAAAAAGCCAGTCAGTTATTTTCCATCCATCCATTTCCTGTGACTGCTTATCTTATTCAGGGTTGTGGGAGGTCTGGAGTTTATCCTGGACAATATGGGTGCAGGGCAGGGAACCACCCAGGATGGGATGCCAACCCATTACAGAGCAGACACACACACCATTCACACCTATGGGCAGTTTGGCAGCTCCAGTTAACCTCAGCATGTTTGTGGACTGTGAGGGGGAAACCCCACACTGACACGGGAGAACATGCAAACTCCACACACATGGAGCCAGTGCAGAGACTCAAACCCTGGTCCCTGAGGTGTGAGGTAACACTGCTAACCACTGCACCATCGTGTCACTCTATTTTATATTTTATTTTGGGGCAGTTTATATTGACACCATGTGGTGTTACAAAGCCCAGCTTCTTTTATTTTTTATATACAGTATTAACAGAGTTTTATTTTGAGGCTTATAGCCTGATGTCAGTGCTGCCTTCACTTGCCTGTTTGAAACACATGAAACATCCAGTTGAGTCTTGTACTGTGAAGTGCTCTTTTGACTAGTTTTCACCCCCCCTGAACCCGATTTGTTGCCTTCCTTTATTAAAGAACATAAAATAAAGAATTTCTAAATGTCATCCTTATTAAAGCTGGGAAGCTGATATGTGGGTATATATGAGGTTTAATAATACAGGAAAATCCAGTTATAATGGACTTCAAGGGACCTGGCAAAACAGTCCATTATATCCAAAGTCCATTATATCCAGAGTTGCTGTATGCCCAGAACACAACTACAGGACACCATTTACTCATGCTACACTCCGGCAGACACACTTGGTATAGATTATTATATTGTACATGTAGTAATCCAACTTTACCTGACCAGATGTGTGACTATTAATAATCCCGACTCAGTATCTGCACTGGATATCACCGGCACGCCATGCGACTTGTAGACGGAGCCAGCATGTCCGTTATAGCTGAATATAACCATAGGTACTGTAAAAGTGGCCCTGAGGACCAAATTGTTTGTAAGTTATAAGTGAAATTCCGTTATATGCGAGTCCACTATATCCGATGCATTTATGTTCTTAAAGGACCTCGTCCATTATAGATGAAATTCCGTTATAAGCGAGCCCACTATAACGGTATTTTACTGTATATGCTATTAGTGACTAGCGATTAAATTAAACAATGCATCACTGCAAAGTAATTCAAAAGTAATGTGATAAGCAGTGTAACTAATTACTTAATTACTCCCTGTGGAAAGTAAAGTAATGCATTACTTTTTTTAAAAGTAATGAGTAATAAGTAATACATTGCTTTTTGTGAGTGCTGACCCCAACACTGGTGGTGAACGAGGTAAAGATTCCGATTTTTATTTGTCATATGCATGAATATCCTGCTACACCAGATGTGAGATGAAATTGCTGCTACTCCAGACTGTGCAACAAACAAGATAGAAGGATTTTAGTAAGGAGGTGAACAAAGCCAAGTATCTCTCTGTGTGCCTTGAAGCTTAGTTCATACTCCACTTTTCCTTGTGCTGTTATGGTCTGCGCACAGCTGTGTACATGCTATATTTGTCTGTGGATGCAGACTGTCGCGGTCTGCCCATACATATAGCAATGATACTCCCCAAGACCAGTAGAGGGCAGATGTATTGCAACAAATACAAGCAGTGTAGTGAAATGGGTAATGTACTGTTTTAAAGTTACCAATTTTGGCTGGTATTACGATAATCCAATGTACCAAGGAGTTTTGAAATCGAAATTAGCTGGGACCCCCCTCCCTCTCAATGAATTTTAGTGCCAAGATCTCAAAATTCCAGAATAGTGTTGCTTTTGGAAATATTGTATTCTGCAGTACATTGTCTGGAGTTTTGAAAAATCAATAAGCCTACTTATTAAACAACTGTAAAGTGACATGAACTTTATAACAAACACACAAATAACAACAAATAACAAATGCACAAAAACACTAAAGTGCACTATATATCCAATTTTCTCGTAGTGCAGAACATATCAAACAATATATTTCCATCTCAGCCAGCAGTGTTTGGATGATCTGTTTATACAAATTCCTGCACCGGAATACATCTCTGTGCTCCTTCAATGATGAGTTATGTGTCTGCGGGTAACTTCACACCTCCTCACACAGCTACTTATTGAAAGTGTCTCTAACTACAACAAATATTCTTCTCCTTTTACCATCTTCTGGAAGCACCCAGTCAAATTCTTTGCACATGCACAGGTAATGTGCACTGGCACGCAAAACGTCTGCTAGACACCCCGATGATGAAATTTACAGCCCTCACACTGTGCACAGACCGTAAGCATACCATTAGTATGAACTGGCCCTGACACAATAGTGTTCAGCTGCCTGTAATTTTATGATATGGTGCAAAGACTGAAGAGTGTCTTATTGATTTATTCCATGTAAAGGACACAACTGGAGCTGGTCTTGCAAAATATCTTAGCCAGAAATAAACTTTGGCCTGTATACCAACAATATAAGAGGCAGGGCTACACTAGCTGTGCTGCTCTGTCAGCCAATTACAGAGGTGTGTAAGCTGTCATACAGGAGAACCAAATGGATCAGTGAGAGTTTTTTTCTGGTGGCTGGAGTGCCAATCCTGCCACCAACCCACAAATTATTCCCCATAAGTTAGAGGACCTCGAACCTGGATGTAGATTAACATCATACCCAGAACAAGAACAATGAGAAGGTCTGTTAAGTGCTTTGCTTTGCCCAGAGACTGACCCTTGTTGTGGACGTGTGCTTCAGCTTCATGGAATTCCTTTGGTGTTTCTACCGTCATGAGAGGCTCTGTGAAGCACCATGACCTTTTTGTTGAGGTTCAACAAGTAGGAAGGCAGTCAGGGACAGGGAAATACAAAACTCTGCATGTTCTAAGTGTGACAAGATTATCTTCCATGATTAATTTTTGCAATGTTCTTCTGTCTTTCATTCCTGTAGTGGTGACTGTGTATCAGAAGGAGACCAAGAAGAGTTTTGATTATTACTTCTCAGGTACAGCATGAGCCCTAAGCAACATCACTGATTGAGTTTTGGGTGCAGTTGGTTGCTTTGTACAGAATCTTCACAGTGATATCTTCAAAGAGAAGATATGGACATTGGCACAACTGTAGGACTGGTGTGTGATTGCATGTTGGAGTTCTCAGCTGGGAACTGAGGAGGCGTTTGAGGAAATGTGGAAGGAAGCTAACACTATATCCTCAAAGATCAATGTTCAGTGGGAGGTGAAGAGGAGTAGGAAGGTATTAAGGAAGCAAGATGAAGTCTGACAGAATCAGACCAAGATTTACGCCCAATGAGGAACTATGAGTTAACTTTTTAGTAATTAACTTCAGCATACAGGGCATTACAGACATGTTCAGTCATAACATTTTGCAGCTTCTGAGATGGACAGACTGCCTCACAAACCCCAGAAGGGAGAAGATCCCCCATCCCCTTCAGATGTGTGGGTATTACAGGGGGGGTGTGCCCACCACCCAGGCAGGGACAGAGTACAAGCTGTTTATACATAAATAATAATGGGAACAACATCCTCCAACTTCCCTATTGGGCTTTAATACATTTCTTGTGGAAAACAACCTTCTGCAAGCCGACTCTAAATTAGGCTCACTCTACCAGCCTATTACCACTCTGCCAGCCTATTATCACTCTGCCAGTCACCTCTTGTAGCAATAAAAGGTCTTTTTCAGCACTAAAGTTCATCAAGAACCGACATGGGATTTTTTCCCAGAGAAACGCCAACTTACTGGATGTTTGTTTCTTTCTCGGTCCATTTTCTGTAAACCCTAGGATGGTTGTGTGTGAAAATTCCAGCAGATCAGCAATTTCTGAAATACTCAAACCAGCATGTCTGACACCAGCACACATGCCTCGATCAAAGTCACATAAATCACCTTTCCTCCCCATTCTGGTGTTTGATGTGAACAATACCTGAAGCTCCAGACCTGTATCAGCATGATTTTATACATTGTGCTGCTGACATATGATTGGCTGATTAGATATTTTCTTCAACAAGCAATTAAACAGCTGACCCTAATAAAGTGCCAGTGAGTGTATGTTGGATGTAAAGCTGCTCTGCTCACGAAAAGGTGCATGATGCCCCTGCATAAAGGGAACCAGTGCAAACATGGGGTGAACATGCAAACAGCACATATGGGAACTTATACAGACTTACTGATGGATGAAGCCAAGATGACCAGGAATGTAACTCCAGTTATTCCTGCTATGTAGTTAAGTATTTTATCTCTTTTTTCTCTGTCTTCTGAATACTTTGTGAAAACCACAAAGTCAACAACTGAAACGAGAAGAAAACAGTTAGTGAACATAAAATTCATTTCAGACAGAGAATATAGAACAAATGTGCTGAGTGTCCTGTGTTTAAGGCGCTGCTCTGCACAGCCCTGTCAGCTGGGGCATAAGGGGTTAAATCCCATGTCAGACACTGTGGTAAAAAAACAACTTAATTTGAAGATATAAATAGGGTGACTAAAGGTAACCCACGGTGCTGGGGGGCAGGGGGGCTTTAATGCACAGGCTTAGCCTGGGGCCTCCACTAAAAAAGAACCAGCCCCCCCCCCCACTGACCCAGACAAATACAGCTTTAATGCACAGGCTGAGCCAGGGGCCTCCGCTAATAAAGGACCAGTCCTCACACTGACCAATACAGCTTTAATGAGAACAGCAGTGGGCGGAGTCACAGGGGGCCTGGAGCCTCTCCCAAGCAGCACAGGACAGAGGTACAGCTTGGATGGGAGGCCATACACACACAGTCACATGCTATGGGCAATTTACAGACACCAATTAACCTGAGAGGGAGACTGTGGGCTGCTGGAGGAAACTGGAGTAACTGGTGGAAACCCACATGACATGGGGACCACATGCAGACTGTACACAGATACAGAGGAGGGGGGATTCAAACAAGCACCCTGGAGGTGTCAGGCAGCAGTGCTGACCACTGAGCCACTGTGCTGCCCCATGGATACAGATTAACAGTGAACAAAACAGATACTGCATTATAAAAATGCAAATTATGTAAATTGTTACACATTTCTGTTTAAATGCAAAGTAGAAAATAAATCTCTATGTTTAATTCTAGTCTAGTACTCCAGAAATCCATTTATAAACATACTCACTTCGGAATAAAACAAAAAAGATGAATATAAATATGATTCCACCAAACATTCCTCCAAACATCGCTTTCTCAGCTGGAGATGTGGAATATTTCACTGACAACTCAATGAAAGAACCTGAAATGAGGTAAGAATATTTAATCAACAAATAGTTAATATTAAACACAAGAAAAAACAAATGCATTCAGTGGTTAATTTGTGTATCAGATGCTTTTGTCCAAAGTAACGTGTAAGTAAGCATCAGAGAGCAGGATCAGCCTGCGGTTAAGTTCTAACCCATAGAGTCACACAGGTTAGGAAGCAGATTAATAAGGGTCATGAAACGTCAGTGAGGGTGTTTGGCTGAGAGACATTATTCACCCTAAATCATGCATCCAAACAGCTATAAAGTCACATTCATAGGGGAACCAAATGAGCCAATCAGCCTGTATGATTCCATCCAGGTAAGTGGATAAGTGTGACGCCAATGAGCACATATGAAGGCAGAGTGATGGGCTGCAGTCAGGCCTTCTGTGATATTCCAGGGCATGAGGGACACACAAGAATCAGGAGCTGGGGCCCCATTGGAAGGTGAGGGGTCAAAACAAGTAACATTCACATCAGGGACAACAGAAAGGGAGGGGTGTGGTGTGGTCACTATAGCATTTTCAGATAAGCCATGGAAACACTGTTGAAGGGATGTATTATGGGTAAAATTAACCAAACTCTGTCTGCACATAACATGTTAGTGTATAAGGAGGGGTAGGATTAGGATATCCATCTGCATCATACATGTTATACGTTAGTGTATGAGGAGGGGTGGGATTAGGATATCCATCCGCACCATACATGTTATACGTTAGTGTATGAGGAGGGTAGGATTAGGATATCCATCTGCACCATACATGTTATAAGTTAGTGTATGAGGAGGGTAGGATTAGGATATCCATCCGCACTATACACCTGATTACTGAGGCCCCATGGGGAATGAACCTCAGCGCTACAGTCATACCCCAGTGAGGGTCAAGCCATTCCATACGAAACACACACAACTGTCATTCCCCTTTCAGACATCCAGCTCAAATAAAGTACCATTCCGATTAACAGACTCCCACACCTTCCACTCCACAAGAACAAGCTTATCTAGTACATGTTACAAAATCATTGTAAATGTACCGCTGCTGCATTTACATGAGCTCTGCATGCGCTCTCCCAGCCAATCATAATCATTCTTGCTGTTGGACTCATAGACAGTGCGGCACATTTGTGAGAAACTGAACAAAAATGAGTGAGGAGGAGAAACTCAAAGAGGAACATTTATCTCCCGCTGTTTGGAAATATTTTGTATTCGACAGAGACGATACTGAGTAAAACTAAGTCATTTGTTGGCACTGATCTGTGGCTGTTGGCAAGAAAGTGACACATAATCACAGTGTGGACTATTGATGACACCACTTCTGACTGAGAGTTTGCTGTGTGGGTTTTGGCTGCTGCTTCTCATCGGTGTTTTTGTTGGTCCTGTTGCTTATTTTCTTAACTCGGCCGTATAATAGCACCTATAACACACCTGCTCTTTACCTGCACAAGCCCTCTTCCTTTGCTCCTGCTCTGTCTGCATCTGTGCCCAGTGAGTTTTTCCCTCTTACTTCGCTGCTGTTGCCAGTCTGTCTTGCTGAAAGGGCAGGTTACCTGCTTGTACTTTTTCATGGTTTTTAGCTGAGCTGCGTAATGAGCTTTGGCTTCGCTAACATGCTCTGTCTGATTAGCATGATGTTGTTATTTGGCATCTTTACTGCTTTTTGTCCTGAGTGCTGCTGTGTAGGATCACACACACATACACCAGGGCTAACATTCCAACTTTTATGGCCCGGAGGTTTGGAACCCTTGAGAGAAGGTCCAACCTGGTACGAGGGGTACTGGGTAGCCTAGGCACAAAGGGGGGTTAGTACCCCCCCCCCCCACACACACACACATACATAAGGAGGCCCAGATATGAAGGGAAGCCAGCATCCCACATATGCCTAAGAGATTTAGGGACCTAGGGGCAGCAGCCTGGACCTCCAGGATAGGGGTCCTCAACTCAGCATGCAAACCATTACACAAATGTGATTACAACTTAATAGTGTCAACATCTGGATTTGTTATGTTTGTTTGTGTCCATAGACCATCTTAGTGGTGGCAGTGGTGGCCCAATGGTTAGGGATGTGTATTTGTAATTGAATGATTGCTGGTTCAAATCCCCGACCAGCAAAGTATCACAGAAGTATTCTGAGCAAGGTATCGCCCCCAAGCACTGCTCCCTGGGTGCTGAATTAGCTGCCTCCTGCTCTGTCACTAAGTCACATATGGGTTAAATGCGGAGGACATATTTAATTGTTATACACTGTGTGTCAACAATGACCACTAATCACATAATACTTTGTGTGTCACCCTTATAAACGCACCTCACACATTATTGCCTATTATATCCTTCTCACTTAAACTATTATATAGATATAAAGATATATGTATAGTTACCCATGCGAATAAAGATATATGTATAGTTACTCATGCGAATAAAGATATATGTATAGTTACCCATGCGAATAAAGATATATGTATAGTTACCCATGCGAATAAAGATATATGTATAGTTACTCATGCGAATAAAGATATATGTATAGTTACCCATGCGAATAAAGATATATGTATAGTTACCCATGCGAATAAAGATATATGTATAGTTACCCATGCGAATAAAGATATATGTATAGTTACCCATGCGAATAAAGATATATGTATAGTTACTCATGCGAATAAAGATATATGTATAGTTACCCATGCGAATAAAGATATATGTATAGTTACTCATGCGAATAAAGATATATGTATAGTTACCCATGCGAATAAAGATATATGTATAGTTACTCATGCGAATAAAGATATATGTATAGTTACTCATGCGAATAAAGATATATGTATAGTTACCCATGCGAATAAAGATATATGTATAGTTACTCATGCGAATAAAGATATATGTATAGTTACTCATGCGAATAAAGATATATGTATAGTTACCCATGCGAATAAAGATATATGTATAGTTACCCATGCGAATAAAGATATATGTATAGTTACCCATGCGAATAAAGATATATGTATAGTTACTCATGCACACTGTCATGTCGATCTCAGAGAAATTAGGAAAGTTAAATAAGGTAACTAAGTATCTTAGTGAGTCTCCTAACTATTAGAAGCCTTTTCTTTGCCTGACCCCCCTGCTTCTCTACATTCCTTCTTACCTGATCGCACCTGTGACCCTCTAGGTTGGTCTGGCATGTTTGGTACCAAACTGAGGGGAAAATGCTTCTTCCAGATTCAGATCTGGTCAGTCATTGCTGTGAAATTGTACGTATCTAAAGTTACACACTTTTAATGAAAATCAACTGTAAAGTGGTGTCATTATAGTCATAAATCTGAATAGGACTGCTACAGACATCCCTCGACCAGCCCGCCAATAGATGGCCCAGGCCATTGGTCCAGGTATTGAGTTATTGATGATCATCAATATTCATGGACTTCAGACTCAGAGGGGTGAAGCCTGTTCGTAAAGCCTGCCTTGAAGAGGCACAGAAGAAAGTTCCAGCTCCAAGACAAAGCCTTTCACCTTAAAGCTTCACCAAAGACAGAAAATCAAAGGGGCTCCACACAAAGAACCGCTCCAGACACCGTGCCTTCTTAGGTGCCATCGCTTCCTCAGCTCATCACCTCTGCAACCAAGTAAATCAACTTCCATTCATTTTAACTATCTAATCTGTGATAGTCAATCTGTTTTATAACTTTGAGTGCATGGTTTCAAAATCACGTGCTTGCTGTGCAGAGCACCCCTTTAAGGTTACTCATTTAAATCTCATCACTACATTTCCATATTTCATCCATCCATCCATCCATCCATCCATCCATCCATCCATCCATTTTCCAAACTGCTTATCCTACTGGGTCGCGGGGGGTCTGGAGCCAAAGGTTTTTCTTATTTAAACACTTGCTGTCTTTCCTTTGGCTCCCTTTACAAAGGTACAATTCACACATTCCCAGTCACATGACACCAGGGTTGGGTTGTACTGAAATACAGGTACCTGTGTTACATATTCAGAATACGAAAATGTGTTTCCTGTGTTCAGCTCATGCTATGTTTATAAACCAGTATTTGAGAATACAGACACTGTATGAGATTTAAGAGATCCCAAGGGGAAATTCTTCTGCAAATGGCATGAGGCAGGGAACAACCCAGGATGGGGGGCCAGCCCATCACGGGGCACACTCATACACCATTCACACACCATTCACACACACATGCACACCTACGGGCAATTTAGTAACTCCAATTAGCCTCAGCATGTTTTTGGACTGTGGGGGGAAACCGGTGTACCTGGAGGAAACCCCATGATGACATGCGGAGAATATGCAAACTCCACACACATGTGACCCAGGTGGAGACTTGAGCCCGGGTCCCAGAGGTGTGAGGCAACAATGCTAACCACTGCACCACCATGCCACCCCCTCCATATTTCATTGTTTTGCTTTATTCTGTTATGTTCTGTTTGATCTTACATGTAATGTCTGTTGTATGATACTGTAGTATTAGACATAACTGCATGCCTTTTATATAACACACATCTCCGTGTCATTGACTGCTCACAATTGAGTCACTGCCTCTGTGTGAACTGGCTCCTAAGCTCTAAACCTCAAGCTCACTTGAAAATATCGCGAGACTCTCAGCAGCTGTGGGAAGAGCTTCACTACGTATCCACTACCTTACCTGGTGAAGTGTGTTTGGTGGACGATCATTCTAACCCAGGTTACTCAGCGATACTGTAATTAGTGAATCCCACCCAAGTCTCCCATTAACAGACTAACACTGGGCATAATAATTAATTAATAATCATCATCAAATGATAAATAGCAAAATAATAATTATTTTCCCTTCACATTGGTGGAGATCAAAACTATCTGACCTAATTTTTCCTACAGCTGGTATGTGCAGCTTCATTACTCATTTTAATCGACAGCCTGGAGTTTTACTGCATATGTTTGTTTTTTAACACCTTGCAATGCAGCTCATACACTCTCAGGTCGAACTTAAATGTCTTCACTGCCGTACCCGTTTGGAGTCAGTATCGTACCACCTGTGCCAGTCACTTGGAATTGTCCGATGCCCTCTTTACACCCACCACTCAGAAACAGGATGCACCGTTATTTACGACTCTGACGCAGCGATCCTGACTGAATATACATACGATAGTGTTCGCTGCGTGACACTAAAGCCATCCGAGGAATAACTCATGAGCATCTTCATCCTCTTCAAAATCCATCTGCCCCATTTTCTCCCAGCCATGTTGACTTAAATCTTGCCCTTCTGGATGCTCATTCAATAACCAAAAAAGCATCTCTGATCCACGACCTCATTATCCAGAAGAAGATGGATATGTTTTGTATTTTAGAAACTTGGCTACAACCTGGTGACTATTTACATCTGAAAATGCTGACCCCCCCAGGCTACAACTACCTATCAAACCCTGTTTATGTGGAGGAGGGGGTGGGCTGGCTGTCGCTTATCGATCGACTTTAAAAATTACTTTCATTTCTTGATGTCACTGCTTTTGAATATATTACTCTGAAGGTTGGTTCCCCCCCCACCCCTTGCCTTCCATTATTGTTCTATTAATATCCATGTTGACACTGACTGCTCCTACACATCTGACTTCATCTCAGCATTAGTATGTTTTAATATAACACAGCATGTTAACTTTCCAACTCTCATTCATGGTCATATTCTTGCTTTGCTCTGTTCTAGTGGTTTGAATGATGTTTCTGTCTCTGGTTCAGTCTCTGGTATCTCTGATCATAAGCTAATTGAGTGCAGCTTTCACTTTAAGGTGCCACTTTACAATAAGGCTCCCTAATGTGGCAGATTGTAGTACAGCCATCTTAAAGTGGCAGAAGTTTGAGGTAGATTGGTCCCTATTGTACTCCGGTTATATACAGGGAGCTGGTTTGTCTTAAGGTGAGCCTTGTTACTTCGGGTGGTGCACAGGTGGAATGGATGGCAAGGGTGGGGACAGAGACTAAGATAAAAGCAGGAATTAGGAATTGTTTGGTGAGTCCGGTGGGTAAGAGGGAGGGAGAAAGGTCATTCAAACATGTTAGTCACGCTGATCGGTGGATTGCGTTCAGGTGTCTCTTTACGGATGGATGGTAGGTAGTTGTGGTTTGTTAGTTAAATGACATGCTATTTTTTGGGTGATATTAGACTGATTTAAGATTACATGTCTGTGTGCTTATATGTGTTTGTGGTTTATTACAGAGAGTATTCCAATGGATATCCTAATTCCAGAGTGTTTGTGCTGCTTTTCTCCTTTTACATTCTACTAATCTACCTCCGAGTATTATAGGGATTGTTATTTAGTTGGGTATTGTATTTGTTTTATTGTGTGTTTATTTTATTTTCTTTGTTTGGAGGTGTCATGCCCGGCTCGTCCGCTCCTCGTGTGTGCCACGCCCCCTGATTACCCACGTGTGTTTCCCGAATTGTACTCAGCTGTTTCCGTTTGCTGTCATTCAGTCTGGTGTATTTAAGTCCTGGTCTCCCCTGTTTGCTTTGTCTGTCATTGATGTTAGTTGGCGTTACATGTATCCTGCTCCCAGTTTGTATATTAAACCCTCGTTAATCCCCGACTTCCGCCTGCCTGCATCCTTCTTGCCCGTTCGCCTCGAACGATCGCCGCTCTGCCCGCGATCGCCGAGCGTTCCCGTGACAGGAGGGTTAGTCTTTGTAGGGGCATGGATAAGAAAATGTTGCCAATTAGCAGCTGCCCAATGTAACTGACTGCTGTGGATTTGCTGTGGTGTTTCGTTTATGTCCCTTGCTGTTAGTGCATTGTGCTGTGGTGTGGATGATCATATTTCAGTGCTGTACCGGTTAACAGAAGTTATTCAGACCTGAATTCGCTGTATGTGTGTGATTCTGAGGCCTGGCCGTCGGACGTTACTGGGCCATTGGGCAGCGCATTACTTGTCAATGCTCTTATATTGGGGTTTATGTATGAATAAACTGTAATGTCTGTACCATCCTTCTTTGTGTGTCCGTTCAGATCACTGTTGTAATGGAGAACAAGTTTTGTATTATGGTACACTTATAAAGAGATTATGAATGGTTTATAAGCAGGTTATTAATTACAGTAGGTGGTAACACTTTGTAAATCATTAATAGACAATTATAAACAAGTTATAACTTTTCTTTCTATTAATGAGTTACTACCATTTCTAAGTGGCAAAAGACAGCCTTATTGTAAAGTGGTCCCCACTTTAATACTCCTCCTCCTAAGAAAATCTGTCACATACTGCAATACTAGATCCATTAGTTCTAATCTCTTTGCTGGTTCTCTTCTATCCTCTGCCCCGTTTGACTTACATAAACTCCCTTCTCCTGATACTGTGGTTTCCTTCTATAATGATACTATCTCTGTACTGCTTAATGATCCAGCCCCTCTAAAGACCAGGCTGATCCCAGCCACTTGCTCTTGTCCTTGGTTCCCCCCTGAGCTCAGAATAATAAAGGCCACTGGCTGGCATCCTGAACACCTTAAGAAATCCGGTCTCACTGTGCTCATGCCTCTATACACCAAGCACATCCAAAAACATAGGGACGCCCTAAATACTGCTCACTCAAACTTCTACTCCATCATAAGTGGTGCCAAGTCTAGGCCACAGACACTCCTTAGGACTGTTAAACTCCTTAAACCTCCTGTACAAGCATGATCCAATACAGCTGAGCAGTGCCCGGCATTTTTTAATTTTTTGAAGCCAAAATTAACGAAATCTATGATAATTTTCCTCCTACTTCTCAGTCATTCTCTCCCTTTAATCTTGACTGTACTACTCCAATTATAAAACTCCCTTGCTTTACGCCTGTTAACTCTTCCTCCAGTCATTCTGACCCAGCCCCTACACCTCTACTTAAAGCATGTTCTTCTGTAATCAATTCTCCAATTGCATCACTGATAAACACGTCTCCCTTCCAGCTGCTGCAGTTACTCCTGTCCTCAAGAAACCTGAGTTTGATCAATCATCTCTCTCAAGCTACAGACCTCAAATCTTCCTTTTCTGGCTAAAGTGATGGAAAGAGTTGTAGCCACACAGCTACATGCCTTTCTTAATGGTAACGCACTATACCAGCCATTCCAGTCCCTCCTCTTCCTAATCTGCAATCTCCCCTTTGGCCAGATCATTTGCAGATATGGCCTTAATGTTCACTGCTATGCTGATGATATTCAGTTATATCTCAGTACACAGACCTCCACTGAATTGCCTCCCAGTACACTTACTGATTGCAACACAGATTTAAAGCTTTTTATGCAGGATAACTTTCTCAAACTTAAACTTAATATAAACAAAACTGAAGCCTTATCGGTCGGTCCGAAATCATCAGTCAAGTCAAGAAGCAAAAAGAAACACGTTGGCCACGGTGGTCGGCATCTTGGATTTCTTGGGTTATCAGTATCTAAATCCTCTGATTTCTCTTTTATTATTGATGATGTCCCTGTAAAACCTGCTACATTTATCAGAAATCTTGCTGTACTATTTGACTCCTCACTTAACATTAATCTTCATGTAAACTTCCTCTGCAAAACGGCATCCATTCTATTCCATAACATCACTTGTCTGCATCCATTTCTGTCCAGTACTGATGCCCAAAGTCTGGTTCATGCTTTTATTACGTCCCGTATTGATGACTGCAGCTCCCTTGTCATTGGCCTCTCTGCAGAATCTATACAATCTCTATAGATCTATACAGCTGCAGTATTTTCTGAACCCAGCAGCTTGAGATCTCACTCACACCAAACACTCTGCTCACATCACAGCCATCCTCTCTCAGCTACACTGGTTACTGGATCCATCTTGGATCAAATTGAAAATATTGCTTCTCACTTATAAAGCTCTGCATAACCTCACTACCTCAGTGAACTACTGACTCCCTGCTCACCCTCTCGCTCTCTCAGATCCTCTAATAATAATCTCCTCACTGTTCCACACACCAGACTTTCCACCATTCATATCTGAATTAAAGACATTTCTTTTCCTTGAACATCTCTCTTCTGTCTTTTCCTCCTTTACTGATCACTGATCTCTCTTTCTTATTGTTTTAGTGTAAAGCGACCTTGGGATTGTGAAAGGCGCTATATAAATGTAACTATATGTATAAATGTAACTATACATGTATTATTTATCATTATAATTTGTGGCAACATCACCGACTTATATAACATAAGCTTTTAGCTTCTTTTTTGTTAAATAAATATGGCAACATATATTGCAAAAAATATCAAACATTGTGATGTGATTATTTTTACAATAATCATGCAGCTTTAATTTAAAATAATCCTCATTTCTTATCTATTTAAAATGGTCCCCTTTCAGACAGCTGGGCACTGGAGCAGTTCAGGTTAAGCAGCTGTCTAAAGGTAAACAGACTGAGCTTCTCCCAGGACTTGGGCTGAAAACTTCAGGTTACAGGTCCTTGTCTTACCCACCCTGCTAAGGACCGGCCCTCTTAATGTTTAATAACCATTAATTACACTTAAACTTACCTGTTAGGACACCGACCATAATGATGGGAAATGCAGCTGTCAGAGTGTTGAGTATAATATTCTGCCATGAAACTGCAAAATGAAAACAAGTAATTTTTTTAATAAAATAAAAATGGGATTTATAATTATATGTTAAATTCGACCAATCATACATCACACCAGCTACCCCTAATTATAGGAAAATTATTTAACAATGTCAGACCATTAATGACCATTCATTCCTTAAGGACTGAAGATATCTAGTCATCAGCTGTTAGATGATCACTTTCCACACATTATCAGCAGAAGATCCTAGTTAAAAGTAAAAGCCTCTGTAACCCACATTACACTGTAAGAGCTGGACAGTGCACTGTTACAACCCTGATACCAACAGTAACTGGGCGGCAGGAGAACCAGCAATCATATGGAAAATGTACTGATGGATTTATTACAATGTAGTAAAAAGTTTTAATGTATATTTCATAAACTACAGAAATTTGGACTAATAGAAAAGTGTTAATTTCTAAATTCTTCTGTTGCTGTGCAAAGACATAAGGTGGGCACTGGTGATGCTGAGTGATGCTCCTGCACTCATCCTGAGTGATGGTTCTGGAATCACAGGGTGTTTTGGGTCTTTCAGCATCATACACCCTCCTCCAGGTGACCCGGCTGGGACTGATCAGACCCCAGCTTGTGTCCAGGTAGCTGATTGGCTCCTCTGCCCCCATGACTCCCCTCTCTTCAGCCACAGCCATCTTGAGCCTTTCTCTGTCACGTTGATGGTGCTGCAGCTCTTCTCTTCCTCTCACCTTCAATGCCCAACCAACTGAAGTCTTTAGTTGAAAATCAGGCTGCAAAGCCCCTGAAGCCGACCTCCAAAGGGAGACATCTTGTTCTCCATGCACCTTGGTCCAGGACACCTGCTGAGGTTCTTCCAGCAGATCTTGATTGTTCCCCAGCTCTGATGAAGGTGATCACCAGCCTGGAGGGGCAGGAACATTTAGCCCATTCCACTCCTGAGCTGAAGGCTTTAGCAGTGACCTTCAGGACCTGGTCATGATTCCAACTGCACCACCCCTTACTCAGTGCCTTTGGGCAACATCTCAGAATGAGCTCCAGGGTTCCTTTCTTGGAGCACAGAAGACAGGCTGGTGTCTCTACCTTGACCCCCCATCTCTATTGGATTGGCTGGGGAGCATCACAAACAGTCTGGATGAAGAATTTCATGCTGTGTGGCTCAGCTTTCCACAGCTCCGCCCAGTGGCCTGTACTCCGAAGCGGAGTTACTGGCTTATCGGGGTTGTCAGATTTAAGGTATTCTGGGCAAAATGTAAATGAACGAATATGAAGTACATTTAAACTGTGGTACCTTAAATTCAACAAGTTACCCTGATAAGCCAGTAACCCCGCTTCTTAGTACAGGCCACAGGTCACCTTCCTCTCTACCGTATTTTCCCATCTTGACTAAACCTCCTGTTGCCTTATTCCCACCATCCAACACAATCTCTCCTCTTTCACTGCTGCTCTCACTTCCTGCTGGACCAGGAAGTTTTCCTCCTTCCCTTTGGTGATTAAGGTGGGACGTGGAGAAGGATCCTAGTCCAGCTCAGCCTTGCATCACCACTCCTACCACTTTCAGCCTTAAACTTGGCTTGCAAAACCATTATGCCAGCTCTGGCCATTTACATTTTACATTTACATTTACAGGATTTGGCAGACGCCCTTAGCCAGAGCGACTTACATAAGTGCTTTGAGACTCTGCAATGAATTTCCGATGCTAGCTCAATAAGGACCCAAGCTATGAATACTATCTCTGATAACTCCATTGAGTAGTGCAGAATTTTTTATTTTTTTTTATTATACACACACACACCAGAAAAAGAGTCGAGTAAGAATATAGAAGTTCTACGTCAGGTATTTCTGAAAAAGAAAAGTTTTGAGTCGTCGCTTGAAGACAGTCAAGGATTCAGCTGTTCGGACATCTAGGGGGAGTTCATTCCACGAATTAGGTGCCAGGACAGAGAAGAGCCGAGATGCGTGTCTTCCTTGTGCCTTGAGGGGAGGTGGGACCAGTCGAGCAGTGCTGGAGGATCGGAGAGATCGTGGTGCAGAGCGGGGTGTGATGAGGTCCTTTAGGTAGGATGGTGCCAGAGAATTTTTGGCTTTGTATGCGAGCATCAGTGTTTTGAATCTGATGCGTGCAGCTACAGGAAGCCAGTGGAGGGAGCGCAGCAAAGGAGTGGTGTGGGAGAACTTGGGAAGGTTGAAAACAAGACGAGCAGCTGCATTCTGAATCAGTTGAAGGGGACGGATGGCGCTCAGTGGTAAACCCGCTAGAAGCGAGTTACAGTAGTCAAGGCGTGAGATGACGAGGGACTGGACGAGTATCTGGGTAGCCTGAGTGGAAAGAAATGGACGTATCCTCCTGATGTTAAAGAGGAGAAACCGACAAGAGCGAGAAAGACTGGCGATATGTGAGGAAAATGACAACCGATCATCTATGGTAACTCCAAGGTTTCTAGCAGAAGCCGAAGGACGGATCAGGGAGTTTTCGAAAGAGATCGCAAGGTCCTGGAGGGGGGATGAGTCAGCCGGGATGTAAAGCAGCTCAGTTTTACTAGTGTTGAGTTTTAGCTGGTGAGTGTTCATCCAAGATGAGATGTCTGCCAAACATGTAGAGATCTTAGTGGAGACATGAGTGTCTGAGGGAGGGAAGGAGAGGATGAGTTGTGTGTCATCGGCATAGCAGTGGTAGGAGAAGCCATGTGAGGATATGACTTCGCCAAGAGATTTAGTGTAAAGGGAGAATAGGAGAGGGCCAAGAACCGAGCCCTGAGGGACACCGGTGGAAAGACAACGTGGAGTAGATGTGGATCCATTCCATGTCACTTGGTATGTTCGGCCTTCTAGGTAGGAAGCCAGCCAGCGCCAGGCCAGGCCACCAATGCCAAGACTCCTAAGGATGTATAGGAGAGTTTTGTGGTTGACCGTGTCAAATGCTGCTGATGCAAATGCTGCAAATGCTGCAAATGGCCACCTTCAGATCGCTTGACCCTCTGTCAGAGGCGGACATTTCAGGTCCAGAAAGTAAAAATCCAGACCAAGATTTTGTTTCAACCAACCAGTTGAGTATTCTGTGTCTGTGACTCTTTATACTCAACTGGCTCTTGTAACCTTGAACTCCTCCTCCAAGGACTGGCAGTCACAGGTTGTTTTGATGACTATGGAGAGCCATGCTGCTCAAGTTCCGGAGGCGGCTGCTGACTTTCCGCTCCAAGGTTTCTATTGTCGGGATTCACACTTCATAAACCAGGAGTGGCCACAGGACTCTTGGAGGAATGACATGCTGGTACAGACATGCTTTAAATTACCCCAGTAGGCCAGACCAGTCCACTGACCTCAGGCAGACATCCAACTCAGTGCAGGTCAACTTAATGCCTGTTTTGTCCTTCAGGATGCTGCCAAACACTTCACTTCCTAACAGGCTTCCCTGTGATGGTTGGGATGTCAGTACCTGCGATACTGGACCGAAATTTGTCATCCACCTTCTTTCTCCTCAGCACCATGGACCTAGATTTGGAGGCTTGAACTCCATCCACTCCCACCCCATCAGCTTTTCAGGCCCCTGCAGGATCCAGTGACGTCCTGGGACTGACTCTGTGGTGACTGTTATCTCATCCATAAGTCCTCTGATGGGAGGCTGCTGTTGGGCAGTTTCTGTTTTAGACTCTCTGTACTCTGGTTCAGCAGATTTTGTGAGCATGTTCATGGCGACAGAGAGCAGGATCACAGAGATAATGCAGCCTGTGGTGGTCCTGGTCTCAGCCTTATTCCAGCCTGATATAACAGCTCCTGAGGAGGCTCTCAGCCTCACACTGCTGCAGGAATCCGCAGTGAGATCTCTGACTACTGGGGACACGATGTTCCACCAAGGGCAGCTGCACCAGCTTGTGTGGAATTGAGCCTTATGCATTTTCCAGGTCGGGCCACAGGACTGACAGATTGTCTTTGTTCTCCCAGCCTCCCTGATCAGCTGTGTCACCATTAGTGATGCGCAGATCGGCTGTGACTCCATCCGAATCCACATGTACATATAAATCATCCACCCACCACCCATCCGAATAAAGTATCAGAGACCGGCACCCGATCACACATTACCAGTGTTTCTCAGTGGGATACATGTAAGTATTATGATCTGATAACATGTTACACTGAATTAAGCTGGTTTTAAATAAACAAACATTAACTTAAAGTGAAAGTTCTTCTTTCAATGGCACCAGCCTGAACACTGAATCTTTACTCCCATCAGACTATAACTCTGCATGTCATCTTCCCAAATACAGAGCATTAAGAATACTAATACCATGTTACATATGACATTACCAGCACTACAGTCGTCATGGTAACTATTTCACTAAATTACTCCCACACATAACTTTTCCACCCATCCTTTTTATTAGTTTTTAACTCTCCTTATTTGATTTTCACTAAGATCTTTTTTGCCTCCGTTGCTGTTTAAGACAAATGGACCCGCAATGGGAGTTTAGTCTGCTGATTCGTACCTGATGTAAAATGAAGCTTAAAATACATTCACATTTTAGAGAATGTAATGAATATTTTCCTCATTTATGACATATGTCACCTATGCGCAAAGCTTCTGCTATTAATCAGAATAGTAATTTTTATGAACCTGCTTGTCGCGGTGCCCCCCTCCCCCCCCACTCTTGATATAACTGCGATCCATGCATCACTAGTCACCACGCCCATGTGCTCCAGGTATCCAGCCATTCCTGACATGCCCCCTTTCTGGACTGATGTATCAGTGTAACTAAACTTCAGAAGAAAGGTGCACAACCAGTTAGAAACAGCACTGATGATGATCTTTGCTTCAACACTCAACAGAGAGCTGAGGTGAAACTGGTCTATTCGCCTTCAGTTCTCCTCCTTTGGGATCCAAAACCCTCCACTGGGAATATACAGTAGGTCCTTCTCTAGACAACTCAGAGGAGCTTCCAAAGGCAGAGGAAGAGTTTAGGGCACTTGTACACTTTGTATGGGAGCCACTCGGGCCTGGAGCTGAGCTTGCTCATCCTCTCCTGACTACCTCAGGAACCTCTTTCAGCTGCAGGTCTGACGTGTCAAACTGCACAGCTGCCTCGGTCGGCTGCATCACTGTGCTGCACTGTCCCAGGTCCTGATCTCTTGCTGGGTCGCTATACATCTACTTCAGATGCTGGTCCCTCTCCTCCTCTGAACAGGCCAGCTTGCTGCTATGCTTCTGCCCTAACAGATCCTTCATGAACCTGAAGGGCTTGGTGATGAATGCAGTGCTTTCAGGCTCTTTCACGACGTCGTCTCCGATGCCACTCTGCCCGCTGGAGGACCCTGATCTTCTTGTGTAGGATGTACATCAACTGAGCCAAGCCACTGCTCTCCTCTTCTTTTGCCTGTTTGTATTGGGACCTGAAGGTCTCCATCTCCTGCCTGATACTATGGTTCTTCACTGCTCTTTGGTTCTTTACATATGGTCCTTTGGAAGCTCTCAGCTGCATCTCTCTAAACCGCTCTGACACAGTGCTGACAGTGATCGCTGTCTTGGTCAAACTAATTATAAACACCTGTCTTTATTTTACAGTTTTTTTCCCCAAACAGTGACAACCACCTTTAATATTAGGTGTAGGAAACAGGACAGGAAACATGGAAATATGTAAACATACCTGCAATTAATTCCTGATATGGAGCCATATTTATCAACAGCAGGATATACATCAGACTGATGGCAGGACAAGTAACAGCCTCTCCTGTGGTTCCTGGGAAACAGTGAACATTAAGTTTCATTTATTTAGCAGAGTCAAGCAGTGTCAGAAAATACCGGAAATAATTGGGGGTTAAGAGAAACATCCTAACCCCCCCCCCCACGGCATCACTGATAAAACTGAAGGTGTCCATTCATCTAGCAGTATTTATGTGGGCAGCTTAGCTTCTCATGACTTCCTTTCTTCTACTCTGCTGAACTTTACATTGGAATTCATGTTACCTGTCACTTCATTATTGCCTGCAAATATCTAAAATTCTATAATTAGTCACCAGGGGGTGCTGCCTATACTGTTGTAAATACATGCTCATTTTGAGTAAACAAAATCAAACCTGTGTTATCATATACAGACTCAGTGTCAATCTAATAATCTTTTAGGGAATACATATCAAACTATAAATAACTATGAGTTAATTTATGAAGGAAACTTATTAACCTTAAAAGTGAATCATCACAGTACAGATTACAAATACTCAGTACCAGCCTCAAATTACAGAGACACTCATTTACATAATTAATCCCCAGCAGGTTGCTGTTTATGCTGCTGCTGTTTATTTCTTACTGCCTGCACAACAAAAACAATAAAATCTGTCTCTTTGTAAAGCTTCTTTAAACCATATTCACTGGGCTCACCTTCAGTTACACCCCACAGGATGAAGGCTGCAGAAACCATGATTTGTGGGACTGTGATATGTGAACAGTGACTCAGCAGAGCCTGTTTGCTTTTATCTATAGACAGAAAGTAGAATCAGATTTAATCACATGCTGTTTAACATTAGATGATGGTTCATGCAAAGTTTAATGATCTACAGCCATCCTCAGATGGTCATTCTGCTGCATTCACACCTACAGACACCCAGTACAGACTGTCAGTCTCACCAGATGCAGATCCTACATTATTTTAGTATAATTTCAATGAGGACATCAGCTTTGGTTCATTGTTTTAGTTTGCAGGGGTTTATAGTAATAAAATGTTCTGAAATGATTCATATTCACACATATGTGTTTGTTACCAGAGAAACAGGATCATCCATCCATCCATTTTCCAAACCGCTTATCCTATTGGGTCGCGGGGGGTCCGGAGCCTATCCCGGAAGCAATGGGCACGAAACAACCCAGGATGGGGGGCCAGCCCATCGCAGGGCACACTCACACACCACTCACTCACACATGCATACCCACGGGCAATTTAGCAACTCCAATTAGCCTCAGCATGTCTTTGGACTGTGGGGGGAGACCGGAGTACCCGGAGGAAACCCCACAACGGCATGGGGAGAACATGCAAACTCCACACACATGTGACCCAGGTGGAGACTCGAACCCGGGTCCCAGAGGTATGAGGCAACAGTGCTAACCACTGCACCACCATGCCGCCCCAGAAACAGGATCAAAGTATGTTAATTACATCACAGTTAAGCCCTGCAGTGGACAGGCACCCTGTGTAGATACAGTCCTGCCTGATGCCCCATGTCTGCTGAGATGCCCTCTACAGGATAAGTGGCTTCAATCATGGATCCGCTGATGTCATCATAATTACTAGAAATGACAGAGCAGATGCTACACTTACCTTCCCTTCTTAAATGCCTGACAGATAAAGCACCAGTAAGTAGGACTACAGGTGTGACAGCGATGCACAGCCACAGAATCAGCCAATGCAGGGATGAATAACCTAAAATATTCAGAATTACATTCCATTAGCCATTTTCTAAAACGGGCTGTTTGTCTTGCTGCAGCATAATCGACACGTCCACATCATTTAGTCTCACAAAGTGGAGCAGAAATTTATGATTAAATCTAGTTATGTCTATAAGTGTGTGATTCCTAACTCTTCTCCAGCCTGAAAACATACAGATTTAATATATAAGATCTTTCATATTTCCATATAGTATATTATTTGGATATATGTACACCGCATGTCACAAAGGGCTTTTTGACTGTATTACTCTGTCATACGATGTTATGGACAATTAAGAATAATATTTTGTTATTACTGCATTTTTCCCAGTCACACTCTCATGGTCTCTGTAGCTCTTAAGTGAATATTAATAATAAACCATAATTACACATTACACTGCATCACTCTAATATAATACCTGTTATGACAGAGCTGAAAACTGCACTAAAGCTGAAGCCTGAAACAAATAATTTGTTCATTTAATACATTTTGTGTTTTAAAGTTGCACTAAATTTCACCATTTCTACTGTTACACTGAGCAGATTAAACCCTATGGCATTTGCGTAAAGATCAGTCTGCAGCAGAACCACTGAGGCTTAGCGGAATGAAAATGTAATTTAACAACTATGCTGAGATGCATGTTAAAACCAGTCCTTCTAGTGACTCACCCAGTGCTGCTATCCTGGCAGTTGTACTGGCAGAATCAGTATCTGAGTGGACTTCACACCTGAACTCTCCTTTGTCTTCCATCCTGACTTTCCTCAGTTTCATTGAGAAGTTTCCTTTGGGAATTTCCTCAGTGAAGAATTCAGCTCTTGCAGAGTATCTCCCATCCTGAGACTCTGGTCTGTTCTCTCCATCAGTGAACAGAAGCACCAAGATGTCACTGTCATCGTCTGTCTTTCTCCATTCCACATGAAGCTCTGCCACATTAACATGGGTGTCCACAGAGCAGCTGAGAGTCACATCCTCTCCAGCATGTGCATAGACAGGCTCATCTGCACCTGTCACCACCAGCCGCTCTGGAACAAGAACAGGAAGATTCATACAATCGGGCAACCAGACATCTGTATGTTTTCCCCTCCTATTTAAAGGGGAAACTTATATGTTTGGGGTTATTCTCATTTCAATATGCACCATATTTAAAACTTTGACACTTGGTATATGTGACTCAGGAGACGAATTTGGCACCAAACTAAGCTTGTAGGAGTTTTGTTACTCAAAAATGTTCTGAGGGCAGTATGAAAAGTGATTGGTTCAGAGAGATAACCAATCAGATTGTAGAGGATGTGGGTCAAAGACATCTGATTGGTTTGTCCTGCGTCTTCTAATTGCTTGGAACCACCTCCTGTACAATCTGAGTGACAATGAATGACTATCGCTGCATAAGAAGAAGCATAGAGTTCCATCCTGTGTTGTTTGGTAATACAAAGCCCATCCCAATTATTCCCTCACAAAAGCAGATGGTTTGGGGTTTTGTTTAACCCGGTTCCACAGAGCAGATGCCTATGCAGCCCTTCACATTGTTTTGTGTCTTTCAGTTACCTTTTACCACGGCTAATGTAATATACCTAATTTAATGAATTAAAGTGGTTCATTTGAATTAATTAGACATGAAAAAAATGAGTGAGATGAATTCAACTATAGTCAATGTATCAACTGTCAATGCATCAACTTAAAAAGAGTGTTTCATTTTCAAAATGCTCATTCTATTTGGGTGGAACCACTGTACATGATTCAATTGAGCTCATTCAAGGTAACTTTTTTCAGTGTGGCTGGTTGAAACAAAACCTTCTGGATTTGTACTTTCTGGATGTGAACTTCACACATCTGTCTGTAATGCGTTACTTTTATGTGTAACTTCTGTAATACTACATAGACAGTTAGGAAAATGTAAATTAGCTGGGATTTATTTGCATTGTCTATATGCAAAATTGCAGTAATTAGATGCTGCTTTCACTATAAGAAATGATTAATGCATCAAAAAACATTACATTATAAACAACCATTCAGTTCATTAAAATTTCAGTTTAATGACACATAATGAGGATTTTCTACCAAATAATGGCAGTGGATCTAATGGGTAAGGCGGTGTGTTTGGGATTGGAAGGTCGTTGGTTTGAATCCCCAGTCAGCATGGTACCATTCCCATGCACTGCTCCCTGGGTGCTAAATAATAGTGGCTCACTGCTGTGTTAAATGCTGAGGACACATTTCATCGTGGTGCCAACAATGACAATTTTCCACAGTAATATTGTTTGTTGGGTATTTTCAGTGAAACTGAATGGGCTTCAATGGACAATAAGCGATAACTGGATGTAAGTCTTACTGAAAGAACTGGTTTGCAGTAATATCGTCATGCTAATTCAGCATAAATACAGTTTACTGGTTTAAACTGTAATTTTGTACTTTGTACATTTTTATTACATTGTTCCGTAATGATGATTATGTTTTTGCCGTGTTTTTACAGAATTAATCTGGCAACCCCACCTGCCGGCTTTCTTCCATAAAAACAGGATTTTTTTTTTAGACAGCAATATAAACAATATATATCATTTTTATCATTATGTCATGATCAGGACTGTGTAGTTATCATAAAGTTAGTACAGTTTGTTTAAGATTTTGGCAGTTAGGAAGCTTGTGTAATACACATTTCCTGTCTAAAGTTAGGATAGGAGCAATAACCTAGGATCTGTTCATCTGTAATGGCTTTATCCTAAATCAGGTTCTAACCCGAGTTACTATTGTTAGCAAACATCTGGGGAGCATCAAAGCAAAGGAAGGCAGCAGACTGAACAAACTCATTAGGGAACCTGAGTCTGCTATTGGCTCCAAGCTTGTCAGTGTGGAGGAGGGGGCCAGGGGCAGAATACTGGCGAAGCTGCTGGCAATTATGGGCAATGCCTCTCACCCCCCCCCCCAAATAAAACACTACAGAAATTCAAGAGTAGCTTCAGCAACCGACTCATTGAACCTGCTGCATTAAGGAATGATGCAGGAAATCATTCCTACCCAGTGCTATTAGACTCTTTAACTCAACAGTCCATGACACACCTGTGGTGACCAAACTGGACTAGTTAGATCTATTGGCTCTACCTTGCATCTCAAATTCCTGCATATCCTAATTGCATCTTGTCTGTCGTAGTATCCTATTTCAGTATTTTACTGTATCCTATTTTATTTATTCTCGTTTTATTCTTTTATTGTATTGTATTTTATTGCAATTTTATTGTTTAATTTAAATATACCTGCCTGCTATGACAACTGAATTTCCCTCTGGGTATTAATAAAGCTATCCATCCATCCATCCAGCTAAGGCAGGATCTACAAGTTAGGAAGTTTTTGTAATGCGGCCCTTAGACGGAACAGATAAAACACGGTTTAAAACCACCATTCAATCGAGTACGCCATATCAATCTTTTGTGACTTTGTTTGCAATGTAACTAGTTAGATGTTTTAGTTAGAGGTTTTATTTTGAGCCCGCCCACTGAGTTTGATGGGAGACGTTGACAGATCACTTTAATGGTTGCTGGTATCATATAAATCATTTAAACAAGCATTTAAACAACAGTTGATATGAGTTTTTAAATAATAATTTAAATGACGATTTAAGTAATTAAATAATCATTTACATGACAATTTAAATTGTAATTCAATAATCATTTAAATGACCTGTTTATGAATAATTTAAATAATCCTTTTAGTGACATAATTATTTATAAAATATTGTCACACAACACCCTTCATACCGGCTGGCAGACACTTCCAGACTTGCGTGCAAAGACGCACGCATGGCTCCTCATTCGCAGCTCCTTTTTGGGATTTTCCACCTAAAATGTTGCGCACCCGAATGCAATGATGCAATTGCACCTGTAGGGGGACTCATTTAGTGAGGTTTACCTTCGGAACTTCATTTGGCTTTCGATTCGTATTAACTGGACACGATTCTACTGACTAGTTACCAATTCAAGGAAAGTACATATCTGGGCAGTTTCAGTAATAGTATGTGTGTGTTTTATCAGAAAATGAGACAAACATAAATGTCTTTCCATTCCCAATCAGGCCCCGATCTAGACTGTTCAGGTTGCGGGGGGCAATTAGAAATTTTGGGTGGGTAGCATTTCACACAATGGACTATATTAAAATGCAGTAGGGGCTTATGACCAAAGAAATAGTTTGGGTACGTGGATATTGTCATATTTTATGTTTGGACTATTTATGAACTCTATGTTATGCTCTCATGGTTAGGCCTGTCATGCCCTGCTCGTCGGCTCCTCCTGTGTGCCACGCCCCCTGCCTACCCACGTGTGTTTCCCGGATTGTACCCAGCTGTGTCTGATTATTTTCAATCAGTCCTGTGTATTTCAGTCCGTGTCTTACCCGAGTCCTTTGTCCGTCATTGATGTCTCCTGATGTTTGTTCGCGTGAGATCCCCGTTCTTGATTAAAACCCCGTTTTCCCCGTATCCCGCTTGCCTGCTTCCTCCTTCCGCACAATCGCCGCTCTCCGCCGCGCTCGCGCACCACGACCCGTGACAGAATGACGGACCCGAAAAAGAAAAGTAAGCGGCGAAAAAGGAGGATCCCGGAGGAGCCGATCCGCCTGGGAGCCTGCTCGCTCTCCAGGATATGGATTGCTCCGGAGGAACAGGTACCCGTCCGGTCTCCAGCCCGGGGGCCGCTCCAGCGAGGTACCTGCCCAGTCTCCATGTTCTGGCCCTCGAGTGAGGACGAGGAGGAAGAGCCCTTCCTCTTCCCTTACCTGGAGCGGGAGCCGGTGTTTTCGCCGTCTGTCTTTGCAGACATCGCGCCACCTCCCGCTGCCACCAGGCGCCAGAAGAGCAAGGAGGAGTCCATCGAATACCCGGACCCACTGCTCATCCCCCCTGCAGCAGCCACCCCGGAGGCGCCGTCCGCGCCTCAACCAGGGAAGACAGCCGACTGCATCTCCCGGTTCTTCGCCCTCCAGGGGCTATTCTGGAGGATCTGGGAGGGACTGGGCACTCCTGTGAGTCCGGAGGCAGAGGACATTATAACGCGGCTCCAGAAGGACTTTGCCGCGTTTACTCCCGCCTCCGACCGGGGGGATCTGGAGAAAATGGCAGAGGGGGTTCGGCAGCTCCTCCAGCTCCAGAGGGCTGCGGACCCCGCTCCCGTGCAGCCGCCATTGCCGGCGGACCCCGCTCCCGTGCAGCCGCCATTGCCGGCGGACCCCGCTCCCGTGCAGCCGCCACCGCTTGCGCAGCCGCCTGCGCAGCCGCCTTCGCTGCCGCCGCCGCCTGCGCAGCCGCCTTCGCTGCCGCCGCCGCCTGCGCAGCCGCCTTCGCTGCCTGCTGCAGCTCCCGGGCCGGCGCCCCCACTGCAGCCACCTGCAGCTCCCGGGCCGGCGCCCCCACTGCAGCAACCTGCAGCTCCCGGGCAGGCGCCCCCACTGCAGCAACCTGCAGCTCCCGGGCAGGCGCCCCCACGGCAGCACCCTGCAGCTCCCGGGCCGGCGCCCCCACTGCAGCCACCTGCAGCTCCCGGGCCGGCGCCCCCACTGCAGCCACCTCCTGTTCCTGACCGCGCTCCAAGTCCTGACCGCGCTCCAAGTCCTGACCGCGCTCCTGTCCCTTCTCCCCCTGTGACGGTTTCTCCCTCGCCCCGGCGAACTCGACCCCGACCTGGGGTCATGTCTGTGTCCCGTAAAGGGAGGGGACACAGACGCAGGGCTGGGGTCCCGCCCGCCCTGCCCCCTGGCTCGCCCTGCCTCGCCTGCGCTGGGGCTCGGTTGGCGCCTGCGGGTCCTGGCCCTCCGGGTCGGCTGTCGCCTGCGGGTCCCTCTCCGGTGCCTCGTCGCCCTGCCTCGCTCCCCCCTCCGGTGCCTGGTCGGTCGCCTGGGGGTTTCCCGACGGCGGCTCCTCGGTCGCCTGCGGGGCCCCTACCTGCGGCCCGTCGGAGGACGTCGCCGCCTGCAGCGGTTCCCCCCCTCGCCTTGCCTTCGCCCTGGCCCCTTCCAGCTCCCTCGTCCCCTTCCCTGTTGCTCCCTCCTGCTCCCTCCCTGGCCCCTCCGCGGGTCCCTCGCCCTGTCTCCTCTGCCCCTCCGTGGTCCCTTCCGGCTCCGGCCTCCCGGCCGCCTGCGGCCCCTCCGGCTGCCTCCCGTCGCCCGCTGGGGCTCCCACGGGCTCCCCTTTGTTCCCCCTCCTTCTCTCCCTTCTTTCCTGTCTCTGTCCCGCCTGTCTTTGTTCCTCCTCCTGCCTTTGTCCCGCCGTCCTCTGTTCCTGGTCCCTTTGTTCTGCCCCGCTCTGTTCCTGGTTTCCCGTCGTTCCCTCCCGTCACTCCCGCTCCTTTTGTTCCGCCTGTTCCCTCTGTTTCTCCCTTCCTGATTTGTCTCTCTGCCTTCCCGTCCCTTTGTCAGCTCCTGTCGCACGTCCTGTCGCTTGCCCTGTTTTGTGCCTCGGTCCTGTTTCCCGTCTCTTGTTGATGGTTCTGTTTTTTTTGCTCCAGGTCCCGGTTCCCGTGTCCCGTCTGTCGCCTCCTCCCTGGCGCGCCCGGTGAAGCGCGCCTTTGGGGGGGGGTTCTGTCATGCCCTGCTCGTCGGCTCCTCCTGTGTGCCACGCCCCCTGCCTACCCACGTGTGTTTCCCGGATTGTACCCAGCTGTGTCTGATTATTTTCAATCAGTCCTGTGTATTTCAGTCCGTGTCTTACCCGAGTCCTTTGTCCGTCATTGATGTCTCCTGATGTTTGTTCGCGTGAGATCCCCGTTCTTGATTAAAACCCCGTTTTCCCCGTATCCCGCTTGCCTGCTTCCTCCTTCCGCACAATCGCCGCTCTCCGCTGCGCTCGCGCACCACGACCCGTGACAAGGCCTGTCACAATAATAATAATGCTGGACGATTAATTATCCTAGGAATTATTGCGATAAACAATAATATTGCCATTGTGAGACCATTTTCAACTGATGTAATAATAATGGCATATTAATGCAAGTACACCCTTTCAACAATCAATAAACCTTCATTTCTAAAGAACATTTAACACTGGGATGGGAAGACATTTTTAATATCCAAAATAAACAAAACAACCAAAAACAATAAATAAAATGGACTCCCAGTCTCTGTTAACAAAAACTGCAGTTGAATAAAAACCAAACACAACCAAAAGCAATAAATAAAATGGATTATGAAGTTCCTGTAAACAAAATCACCCATAAAATATTAAACATTAGGCTCAGACAGGGAAAACAGGCAAAACTGCCAGTTATGACCTTTGTAAACAAAAAGTGCAAACTAACAACAAAACTCTCCATATGAATAAAATCAGGTGCCACAACAGGCCGTATGCAAATCCGTAGCTACTTTAGTCTGGCAAATTCCGAGCAAGAAATATAATTTATTGCATAAAATCATATTCATATACTTTATTGCCACATTTTACTTTACTGCTTATAGTGAACACGTCTGCCTCGGCGAAATTGATAATTATAATCGGATGATCATCATAACCGATTTTTTCTTCTTCATGTCTCAGTCTAACACCAGCCACAAAGCTGAACGAATAAGACTCCCCTTCGTATCCATGGATGTAAGACAAGGCAAACATCTTAAAGCCCTTCTCTAATTTACTCATTGGTACTTTGGAGAAGGATTTACAAAAATGATGTAGATCATAAGTTTTGGCAATCCTATAAATGGCATGTATAAACCAATACCATTTTTCACAGACCGGAAATGAGTGAGCCGCATTTGAATGAACGCGGAAGCTGACGTGCAAAGTGTCCATTGGCAAGAGAGTTCATACCTCATTACTAGTGATGTGTCGTTCGCGAACGAGACAGCTCTTTGAGCGACTCTTTTTAGTGAACGATGGGAGCTGGCTCCTGTTCAAGAGCCGTTTTATTAATGTTTATAGAATTGTCTGGGTTTTTGAGCTGCCTAAACATTAAGGATGACAGTGGCCGGAACACGTTGTCTTCTGAAAAAGCCCGCTCACGAGACAACACCTTATTTTTAACAACCTCAAATCAGGTCATGCGAATCAGCATCAGGCTAAACAAAGAAAGGGGCGGGTTTTTAAAAAGAGCCGCTTAGGAGCCGAAAGAGCCGCTTCTTCTTGGTGAGCTGAGCCAAATGAGCCGGTTTGCTAAAAAGAGCCGATATTCCCATTTCGTTGAGAGAGACACGAGGAAACCAAACAAGCATCCAAATGAAAATTATTACAGCCGGAAAAATTATCGACCTCATTTTAATTATCGTGAAATTAATTTATTTAACGTTTATCGCAACAGGCCTACACATGATCTTATCTACTGGCATATTAGAGGCAAAGTTGGAACTTCAAACTCAAGAATTAGTACAAGAAGATGAGGGCAGAACATGTAACATGAGCAGTAATATAAAAGAAGGAGGCTCCTTAAAGAGAAAAAGTATTAAAAGATAATTACCAAACCATGAACAAACTGATATTGCAAACAATGGTGGAAGCCACCTGCACTGAGCTGGTGTGAAGTGGGCAGGGAAGGTGTAAGATTACTGCCCGAACTGTCCCGCAGGGAAGGTGTGACATTACTACCCGAACTGCCCCGCGGGGAAGGTGTGACATTACTGCCTGAACTGTCCCGCAGGGAAGGTGTGACATTACTACCCGAACTGCCCCGCGGGGAAGGTGTGACATTACTTCCCGAACCGCCCGCAGGGAAGGTGTGACATTACTGCCCGAACCGACCGCAGGGAAGGTGCGACATTACTGCCCGAACTGCCCTCAGGGAAGGTGCGACATTACTGCCCGAACCACCCGCAGGGAAGGTGTGACATTACTACCCGAACCGCACGCAGGGATGGTGTAACATTACTGCCCGAACCGCCCGCAGGGAAGGTGTGACATTACTGCCCGAACCGCCCGCAGGGAAGGTGTGACATTACAGCCCGAACTTCCCACAGGGATGGAGTAACATTACAGTCCGAACCGCCCGCAGGGAAGGTGAAACATTACTGACCGAACTGCCCCGCAGAGAAGGTGAGACATTACTGCCCGAAACACCCGCAGGGAAGGTGTGACATTACTGCCCGAACCGCCCGCAGGGAAGGTGTGACATTACTGCCTGAACTGCCCCGCAGAGAAGGTGTGACATTACAGCCCGAACTTCCCACAGGGATGGTGTAACATTACTGTCCGAACCACCCGCAGGGAAGGTGTGAAATTACTTCTCGAACCGCCCGCAGCGAAGGTGTGACATTACTTCCCAAACCGCCCGCAGGGAAGGTATAACATTACTGCCTGAACCGCCCGCAGGGAAGGTGTGACATTACTGCCCGAAACACCCGCAGGGAAGGTGTGAAATTACTTCTCGAACCGCCCGCAGCGAAGGTGTGACATTACTTCCCGAACCGCCCGCAGGGAAGGTATGACATTACTGCCTGAACCACCCGCAGGGAAGGTGTGACATTACTGCCGGAACTGCCCTCAGGGAAGGTGTGACATTACTGCCCGAACCGCCCGCAGGGAAGGTGTGACATTACTTCCCGAACCGCCAAGAGGAAGGTGTGACATTACTACCCAAACCGCCCGCAGGGAAGGTGTGACATTACTGGCCGAACTGCCCTCAGGGAAGGTGTAACATTACTGCCCGAACCGCCCGCAGGGATGGTGTGACATTACTGCCCGATGGGAAGGTGTGAAATTACTTCTCGAACCGCCAAGAGGAAGGTGTGACATTACTACCCAAACCGCCCGCAGGGAAGGTGTGACATTACTGCCTGAACTGCCCTCAGGGAAGGTGTGACATTACTGCCCGAACCGCCCGCAGGGAAGGTGTGACATTACAGCCCGAACTTCCCAAAGGGATGGTGTAACATTAATGTCCGAACCGACTGCAGGGATGGTGAAACATTACTGACCGAACCGCACGCAGGGAAGGTGTGACATTACTGCCCGAACCGCCCGCAGGGAAGGTGTGACATTACTGCCCGAACCGTCCGCAGGGAAGGTGTGACATTTCTGCCCGAACCGCACGCAGGGAAGGTGTGACATTACTGCCCGAACCGCCCGCAGGGAAGGTGTGACATTACAGCCCGAACTTCCCACAGGGATGGTATAACATTACTGTCCGAACCGACCGCAGGGAAGGTGAAACATTACTGACCGAACTGTCCCGCAGAGAAGGTGAGACATTACTGCCCAAACCGCCCGCAGGGAAGGAGTGACATTACTGCCCGAACCGCCCGCAGCGAAGGTGTGACATTACTGACTGAACTGCCCGCAGGGAAGGTATGACATTACTGCCTGAACCGCCCGCAGGGAAGGTGTGACATTACAGCCCGAACTTCCCGCAGGGAAGGTGTGAAATTACTTCTCGAACTGCCCGCAGGGAAGGTGTGACATTACTGCCTGAACTGCCCGCAGGGAAGGTATGACATTACTGCCTGAACCGCCCGCAGGGAAGGTGTGACATTACTGCCAGAAGGGAAGGTGTGACATTACTTCCCGAACCGCCAAGAGGAAGGTGTGACATTACTGCCTGAACTGCCCGCAGGGAAGGTGTGAAATTACTGCCAGAACTGCCCTCAGGGAAGGTGTGACATTACTTCCCGAACCGCCCGCAGGGAAGGTATGACATTACTGCCTGAACCGCCGACAGGGAAGGTGTGACATTACTGCCAGAACTGCCCTCAGGGAAGGTGTGACATTACTGCCCGAAGGGAAGGTGTGACATTACTTCCCGAACCGCCAAGACGAAGGTGTGACATTACTACCCAAACCGCCCGCAGGGAAGGTGTGACATTACTGCCCGAACCGCCAAGAGGAAGGTGTGACATTATTACCCAAACCGCCCGCAGGGAAGGTGTGACATTACTGCCCGAACTGCCCTCAGGGATGGTGTGACATTACTGCCCGAAGGGAAGGTGTGACATTACTTCCCGAACCGCCAAGAGGAAGGTGTGACATTACTACCCAAACCGCCCGCAGGGAAGGTGTGACATTACTGCCCGAACTGCCCTCAGGGAAGGTGTGACATTACTTCCCGAACCGCCAAGAGGAAGGTGTGACATTACTACCCAAACTGCCCGCAGGGAAGGTGTGACATTACAGCCCGAACTTCCCAAAGGGATGGTGTAACATTAATGTCCGAACCGACTGCAGGGAAGGTGAAACATTACTGACCGAACCGCACGCAGGGAAGGTGTGACATTACTGCCCGAACCGCCCGCAGGGAAGGTGTGACATTACTGCCCGAACCGTCCGCAGGGAAGGTGTGACATTTCTGCCCGAACCGCACGCAGGGAAGGTGTGACATTACTGCCCGAACCGCCCGCAGGGAAGGTGTGACATTACAGCCCGAACTTCCCACAGGGATGGTGTAACATTACTGTCCGAACCGACCGCAGGGAAGGTGAAACATTACTGACCGAACTGTCCCGCAGAGAAGGTGAGACATTACTGCCCAAACCGCCCGCAGGGAAGGTGTGACATTACTGACTGAACTGCCCGCAGGGAAGGTGTGACATTACTGCCTGAACTGCCCACAGGGAAGGTGTGAAATTACTTCTCGAACCGCCCGCAGCGAAGGTGTGACATTACTGACTGAACTGCCCGCAGGGAAGGTATGACATTACTGCCTGAACCGCCCGCAGGGAAGGTGTGACATTACAGCCCGAACTTCCCGCAGGGAAGGTGTGAAATTACTTCTCGAACTGCCCGCAGGGAAGGTGTGACATTACTGCCTGAACTGCCCGCAGGGAAGGTATGACATTACTGCCTGAACCGCCCGCAGGGAAGGTGTGACATTACTGCCAGAAGGGAAGGTGTGACATTACTTCCCGAACCGCCAAGAGGAAGGTGTGACATTACTGCCTGAACTGCCCGCAGGGAAGGTGTGAAATTACTGCCAGAACTGCCCTCAGGGAAGGTGTGACATTACTTCCCGAACCGCCCGCAGGGAAGGTATGACATTACTGCCTGAACCGCCGACAGGGAAGGTGTGACATTACTGCCAGAACTGCCCTCAGGGAAGGTGTGACATTACTGCCCGAAGGGAAGGTGTGACATTACTTCCCGAACCGCCAAGAGGAAGGTGTGACATTACTACCCAAACCGCCCGCAGGGAAGGTGTGACATTACTGCCCGAACCGCCAAGAGGAAGGTGTGACATTATTACCCAAACCGCCCGCAGGGAAGGTGTGACATTACTGCCCGAACTGCCCTCAGGGATGGTGTGACATTACTGCCCGAAGGGAAGGTGTGACATTACTTCCCGAACCGCCAAGAGGAAGGTGTGACATTACTACCCAAACCGCCCGCAGGGAAGGTGTGACATTACTGCCCGAAGGGAAGGTGTGACATTACTTCCCGAACCGCCAAGAGGAAGGTGTGACATTACTACCCAAACCGCCCGCAGGGAACGTATGACATTACTGTCCGAACCACCCGCAGGGATGGTGTGACATTACTGCCCGAAGGGAAGGTGTGACATTACTTCCCGAACCGCCAAGAGGAAGGTGTGACATTACTACCCAAACTGCCCGCAGGGAAGGTGTGACATTACTGCCCGAAGGGAAGGTGTGACATTACTTCCCGAACCGCCAAGAGGAAGGTGTGACATTACTACCCAAACCGCCCGCAGGGAAGGTATGACATTACTGCCCGAACCACCCGCAGGGAAGGTGTGACATTACTGCCCGAAGGGAAGGTGTGACATTACTTCCCGAACCGCCAAGAGGAAGGTGTGACATTACTACCCAATCCGCCCGCAGGGAAGGTGTGACATTACTGCCTGAACTGCCCTCAGGGAAGGTGTGACATTACTGCCCGAACCGCCCGCAGGGAAGGTGTGACATTACAGCCCGAACTTCCCAAAGGGATGGTGTAACATTAATGTCCGAACCGACTGCAGGGATGGTGAAACATTACTGACCGAACCGCACGCAGGGAAGGTGTGACATTACTGCCCGAACCGCCCGCAGGGAAGGTGTGACATTACTGCCCGAACCGTCCGCAGGGAAGGTGTGACATTTCTGCCCGAACCGCACGCAGGGAAGGTGTGACATTACTGCCCGAACCGCCCGCAGGGAAGGTGTGACATTACAGCCCGAACTTCCCACAGGGATGGTGTAACATTACAGTCCGAACCGACCGCAGGGAAGGTGAAACATTACTGACCGAACTGTCCCGCAGAGAAGGTGAGACATTACTGCCCAAACCGCCCGCAGGGAAGGTGTGACATTACTGACTGAACTGCCCGCAGGGAAGGTGTGACATTACTGCCTGAACTGCCCACAGGGAAGGTGTGAAATTACTTCTCGAACCGCCCGCAGCGAAGGTGTGACATTACTGACTGAACTGCCCGCAGGGAAGGTATGACATTACTGCCTGAACCGCCCGCAGGGAAGGTGTGACATTACAGCCCGAACTTCCCGCAGGGAAGGTGTGAAATTACTTCTCGAACTGCCCGCAGGGAAGGTGTGACATTACTGCCTGAACTGCCCGCAGGGAAGGTATGACATTACTGCCTGAACCGCCCGCAGGGAAGGTGTGACATTACTGCCAGAAGGGAAGGTGTGACATTACTTCCCGAACCGCCAAGAGGAAGGTGTGACATTACTGCCTGAACTGCCCGCAGGGAAGGTGTGAAATTACTGCCAGAACTGCCCTCAGGGAAGGTGTGACATAACTTCCCGAACCGCCCGCAGGGAAGGTATGACATTACTGCCTGAACCGCCGACAGGGAAGGTGTGACATTACTGCCAGAACTGCCCTCAGGGAAGGTGTGACATTACTGCCCTCAGGGAAGGTGTGACATTACTTCCCGAACCGCCAAGAGGAAGGTGTGACATTACTACCCAAACCGCCCGCAGGGAAGGTGTGACATTACTGCCCGAACCGCCAAGAGGAAGGTGTGACATTATTACCCAAACCGCCCGCAGGGAAGGTGTGACATTACTGCCCGAACTGCCCTCAGGGATGGTGTGACATTACTGCCCGAAGGGAAGGTGTGACATTACTTCCCGAACCGCCAAGAGGAAGGTGTGACATTACTACCCAAACCGCCCGCAGGGAAGGTGTGACATTACTGCCCGAAGGGAAGGTGTGACATTACTTCCCGAACCGCCAAGAGGAAGGTGTGACATTACTACCCAAACCGCCCGCAGGGAACGTATGACATTACTGTCCGAACCACCCGCAGGGATGGTGTGACATTACTGCCCGAAGGGAAGGTGTGACATTACTTCCCGAACCGCCAAGAGGAAGGTGTGACATTACTACCCAAACTGCCCGCAGGGAAGGTGTGACATTACTGCCCGAAGGGAAGGTGTGACATTACTTCCCGAACCGCCAAGAGGAAGGTGTGACATTACTACCCAAACCGCCCGCAGGGAAGGTATGACATTACTGCCCGAACCACCCGCAGGGAAGGTGTGACATTACTGCCCGAAGGGAAGGTGTGACATTACTTCCCGAACCGCCAAGAGGAAGGTGTGACATTACTACCCAAACCGCCCGCAGGGAAGGTGTGACATTACTGCCTGAACTGCCCTCAGGGAAGGTGTGACATTACTGCCCGAACCGCCCGCAGGGAAGGTGTGACATTACAGCCCGAACTTCCCAAAGGGATGGTGTAACATTAATGTCCGAACCGACTGCAGGGATGGTGAAACATTACTGACCGAACCGCACGCAGGGAAGGTGTGACATTACTGCCCGAACCGCCCGCAGGGAAGGTGTGACATTACTGCCCGAACCGTCCGCAGGGAAGGTGTGACATTTCTGCCCGAACCGCACGCAGGGAAGGTGTGACATTACTGCCTGAACCACCCGCAGGGAAGGTGTGACATTACAGCCCGAACTTCCCACAGGGATGGTGTAACATTACTGTCCGAACCGACCGCAGGGAAGGTGAAACATTACTGACCGAACTGTCCCGCAGAGAAGGTGAGACATTACTGCCCAAACCGCCCGCAGGGAAGGTGTGACATTACTGACTGAACTGCCCGCAGGGAAGGTGTGACATTACTGCCTGAACTGCCCACAGGGAAGGTGTGAAATTACTTCTCGAACCGCCCGCAGGGAAGGTGTGACATTACAGCCCGAACTTCCCACAGGGATGGTGTAACATTACTGTCCGAACCGACCGCAGGGAAGGTGAAACATTACTGACCGAACTGTCCCGCAGAGAAGGTGAGACATTACTGCCCAAACCGCCCGCAGGGAAGGTGTGACATTACTGACTGAACTGCCCGCAGGGAAGGTGTGACATTACTGCCTGAACTGCCCACAGGGAAGGTGTGAAATTACTTCTCGAACCGCCCGCAGCGAAGGTGTGACATTACTGACTGAACCGCCCGCAGGGAAGGTATGACATTACTGCCTGAACCGCCCGCAGGGAAGGTGTGACATTACAGCCCGAACTTCCCGCAGGGAAGGTGTGAAATTACTTCTCGAACTGCCCGCAGGGAAGGTGTGACATTACTGCCTGAACTGCCCGCAGGGAAGGTATGACATTACTGCCTGAACCGCCCGCAGGGAAGGTGTGACATTACCGCCAGAAGGGAAGGTGTGACATTACTTCCCGAACCGCCAAGAGGAAGGTGTGACATTACTGCCTGAACTGCCCGCAGGGAAGGTGTGAAATTACTGCCAGAACTGCCCTCAGGGAAGGTGTGACATTACTTCCCGAACCGCCCGCAGGGAAGGTATGACATTACTGCCTGAACCGCCGACAGGGAAGGTGTGACATTACTGCCAGAACTGCCCTCAGGGAAGGTGTGACATTACTGCCCGAAGGGAAGGTGTGACATTACTTCCCGAACCGCCAAGAGGAAGGTGTGACATTACTACCCAAACCGCCCGCAGGGAAGGTGTGACATTACTGCCCGAACCGCCAAGAGGAAGGTGTGACATTATTACCCAAACCGCCCGCAGGGAAGGTGTGACATTACTGCCCGAACTGCCCTCAGGGATGGTGTGACATTACTGCCCGAAGGGAAGGTGTGACATTACTTCCCGAACCGCCAAGAGGAAGGTGTGACATTACTAGCCAAACCGCCCGCAGGGAAGGTGTGACATTACTGCCCGAAGGGAAGGTGTGACATTACTTCCCGAACCGCCAAGAGGAAGGTGTGACATTACTACCCAAACCGCCCGCAGGGAAGGTATGACATTACTGTCCGAACCACCCGCAGGGATGGTGTGACATTACTGCCCGAAGGGAAGGTGTGACATTACTTCCCGAACCGCCAAGAGGAAGGTGTGACATTACTACCCAAACTGCCCGCAGGGAAGGTGTGACATTACTGCCCGAAGGGAAGGTGTGACATTACTTCCCGAACCGCCAAGAGGAAGGTGTGACATTACTACCCAAACCGCCCGCAGGGAAGGTATGACATTACTGCCCGAACCACCCGCAGGGAAGGTGTGACATTACTGCCCGAAGGGAAGGTGTGACATTACTTCCCGAACCGCCAAGAGGAAGGTGTGACATTACTACCCAAACCGCCCGCAGGGAAGGTGTGACATTACTGCCTGAACTGCCCTCAGGGAAGGTGTGACATTACTGCCCGAACCGCCCGCAGGGAAGGTGTGACATTACAGCCCGAACTTCCCAAAGGGATGGTGTAACATTAATGTCCGAACCGACTGCAGGGATGGTGAAACATTACTGACCGAACCGCACGCAGGGAAGGTGTGACATTACTGCCCGAACCGCCCGCAGGGAAGGTGTGACATTACTGCCCGAACCGTCCGCAGGGAAGGTGTGACATTTCTGCCCGAACCGCACGCAGGGAAGGTGTGACATTACTTCCCGAACCGCCAAGAGGAAGGTGTGACATTACTGCCTGAACTGCCCGCAGGGAAGGTGTGAAATTACTGCCAGAACTGCCCTCAGGGAAGGTGTGACATTACTTCCCGAACCGCCCGCAGGGAAGGTATGACATTACTGCCTGAACCGCCGACAGGGAAGGTGTGACATTACTGCCAGAACTGCCCTCAGGGAAGGTGTGACATTACTGCCCGAAGGGAAGGTGTGACATTACTTCCCGAACCGCCAAGAGGAAGGTGTGACATTACTACCCAAACCGCCCGCAGGGAAGGTGTGACATTACTGCCCGAACCGCCAAGAGGAAGGTGTGACATTATTACCCAAACCGCCCGCAGGGAAGGTGTGACATTACTGCCCGAACTGCCCTCAGGGATGGTGTGACATTACTGCCCGAAGGGAAGGTGTGACATTACTTCCCGAACCGCCAAGAGGAAGGTGTGACATTACTACCCAAACCGCCCGCAGGGAAGGTGTGACATTACTGCCCGAACTGCCCTCAGGGAAGGTGTGACATTACTTCCCGAACCGCCAAGAGGAAGGTGTGACATTACTACCCAAACTGCCCGCAGGGAAGGTGTGACATTACTGCCCGAAGGGAAGGTGTGACATTACTTCCCGAACCGCCAAGAGGAAGGTGTGACATTACTACCCAAACCGCCCGCAGGGAAGGTATGACATTACTGCCCGAACCACCCGCAGGGAAGGTGTGACATTACTGCCCGAAGGGAAGGTGTGACATTACTTCCCGAACCGCCAAGAGGAAGGTGTGACATTACTACCCAAACCGCCCGCAGGGAAGGTGTGACATTACTGCCTGAACTGCCCTCAGGGAAGGTGTGACATTACTGCCCGAACCGCCCGCAGGGAAGGTGTGACATTACAGCCCGAACTTCCCAAAGGGATGGTGTAACATTAATGTCCGAACCGACTGCAGGGAAGGTGAAACATTACTGACCGAACCGCACGCAGGGAAGGTGTGACATTACTGCCCGAACCGCCCGCAGGGAAGGTGTGACATTACTGCCCGAACCGTCCGCAGGGAAGGTGTGACATTTCTGCCCGAACCGCATGCAGGGAAGGTGTGACATTACTGCCCGAACCGCCCGCAGGGAAGGTGTGACATTACAGCCCGAACTTTCCACAGGGATGGTGTAACATTACTGTCCGAACCGACCGCAGGGAAGGTGAAACATTACTGACCGAACTGTCCCGCAGAGAAGGTGAGACATTACTGCCCAAACCGCCCGCAGGGAAGGTGTGACATTACTGACTGAACTGCCCGCAGGGAAGGTGTGACATTACTGCCTGAACTGCCCACAGGGAAGGTGTGAAATTACTTCTCGAACCGCCCGCAGCGAAGGTGTGACATTACTGACTGAACTGCCCGCAGGGAAGGTATGACATTACTGCCTGAACCGCCCGCAGGGAAGGTGTGACATTACAGCCCGAACTTCCCGCAGGGAAGGTGTGAAATTACTTCTCGAACTGCCCGCAGGGAAGGTGTGACATTACTGCCTGAACTGCCCGCAGGGAAGGTATGACATTACTGCCTGAACCGCCCGCAGGGAAGGTGTGACATTACTGCCAGAAGGGAAGGTGTGACATTACTTCCCGAACCGCCAAGAGGAAGGTGTGACATTACTGCCTGAACTGCCCGCAGGGAAGGTGTGAAATTACTGCCAGAACTGCCCTCAGGGAAGGTGTGACATTACTTCCCGAACCGCCCGCAGGGAAGGTATGACATTACTGCCTGAACCGCCGACAGGGAAGGTGTGACATTACTGCCAGAACTGCCCTCAGGGAAGGTGTGACATTACTACCCGAAGGGAAGGTGTGACATTACTTCCCGAACCGCCAAGAGGAAGGTGTGACATTACTACCCAAACCGCCCGCAGGGAAGGTGTGACATTACTGCCCGAACCGCCAAGAGGAAGGTGTGACATTATTACCCAAACCGCCCGCAGGGAAGGTGTGACATTACTGCCTGAACTGCCCGCAGGGAAGGTGTGAAATTACTGCCAGAACTGCCCTCAGGGAAGGTGTGACATTACTTCCCGAACCGCCCGCAGGGAAGGTATGACATTACTGCCTGAACCGCCGACAGGGAAGGTGTGACATTACTGCCAGAACTGCCCTCAGGGAAGGTGTGACATTACTGCCCGAAGGGAAGGTGTGACATTACTTCCCGAACCGCCAAGAGGAAGGTGTGACATTACTACCCAAACCGCCCGCAGGGAAGGTGTGACATTACTGCCCGAACCGCCAAGAGGAAGGTGTGACATTATTACCCAAACCGCCCGCAGGGAAGGTGTGACATTACTGCCCGAACTGCCCTCAGGGATGGTGTGACATTACTGCCCGAAGGGAAGGTGTGACATTACTTCCCGAACCGCCAAGAGGAAGGTGTGACATTACTACCCAAACCGCCCGCAGGGAAGGTGTGACATTACTGCCCGAACTGCCCTCAGGGAAGGTGTGACATTACTTCCCGAACCGCCAAGAGGAAGGTGTGACATTACTACCCAAACTGCCCGCAGGGAAGGTGTGACATTACTGCCCGAAGGGAAGGTGTGACATTACTTCCCGAACCGCCAAGAGGAAGGTGTGACATTACTACCCAAACCGCCCGCAGGGAAGGTATGACATTACTGCCCGAACCACCCGCAGGGAAGGTGTGACATTACTGCCCGAAGGGAAGGTGTGACATTACTTCCCGAACCGCCAAGAGGAAGGTGTGACATTACTACCCAAACCGCCCGCAGGGAAGGTGTGACATTACTGCCTGAACTGCCCTCAGGGAAGGTGTGACATTACTGCCCGAACCGCCCGCAGGGAAGGTGTGACATTACAGCCCGAACTTCCCAAAGGGATGGTGTAACATTAATGTCCGAACCGACTGCAGGGAAGGTGAAACATTACTGACCGAACCGCACGCAGGGAAGGTGTGACATTACTGCCCGAACCGCCCGCAGGGAAGGTGTGACATTACTGCCCGAACCGTCCGCAGGGAAGGTGTGACATTTCTGCCCGAACCGCATGCAGGGAAGGTGTGACATTACTGCCCGAACCGCCCGCAGGGAAGGTGTGACATTACAGCCCGAACTTTCCACAGGGATGGTGTAACATTACTGTCCGAACCGACCGCAGGGAAGGTGAAACATTACTGACCGAACTGTCCCGCAGAGAAGGTGAGACATTACTGCCCAAACCGCCCGCAGGGAAGGTGTGACATTACTGACTGAACTGCCCGCAGGGAAGGTGTGACATTACTGCCTGAACTGCCCACAGGGAAGGTGTGAAATTACTTCTCGAACCGCCCGCAGCGAAGGTGTGACATTACTGACTGAACTGCCCGCAGGGAAGGTATGACATTACTGCCTGAACCGCCCGCAGGGAAGGTGTGACATTACAGCCCGAACTTCCCGCAGGGAAGGTGTGAAATTACTTCTCGAACTGCCCGCAGGGAAGGTGTGACATTACTGCCTGAACTGCCCGCAGGGAAGGTATGACATTACTGCCTGAACCGCCCGCAGGGAAGGTGTGACATTACTGCCAGAAGGGAAGGTGTGACATTACTTCCCGAACCGCCAAGAGGAAGGTGTGACATTACTGCCTGAACTGCCCGCAGGGAAGGTGTGAAATTACTGCCAGAACTGCCCTCAGGGAAGGTGTGACATTACTTCCCGAACCGCCCGCAGGGAAGGTATGACATTACTGCCTGAACCGCCGACAGGGAAGGTGTGACATTACTGCCCGAACCGCCCGCAGGGAAGGTGTGACATTACTGCCCGAACCGTCCGCAGGGAAGGTGTGACATTTCTGCCCGAACCGCATTCAGGGAAGGTGTGACATTACTGCCCGAACCGCCCGCAGGGAAGGTGTGACATTACAGCCCGAACTTTCCACAGGGATGGTGTAACATTACTGTCCGAACCGACCGCAGGGAAGGTGAAACATTACTGACCGAACTGTCCCGCAGAGAAGGTGAGACATTACTGCCCAAACCGCCCGCAGGGAAGGTGTGACATTACTGACTGAACTGCCCGCAGGGAAGGTGTGACATTACTGCCTGAACTGCCCACAGGGAAGGTGTGAAATTACTTCTCGAACCGCCCGCAGCGAAGGTGTGACATTACTGACTGAACTGCCCGCAGGGAAGGTATGACATTACTGCCTGAACCGCCCGCAGGGAAGGTGTGACATTACAGCCCGAACTTCCCGCAGGGAAGGTGTGAAATTACTTCTCGAACTGCCCGCAGGGAAGGTGTGACATTACTGCCTGAACTGCCCGCAGGGAAGGTATGACATTACTGCCTGAACCGCCCGCAGGGAAGGTGTGACATTACTGCCAGAAGGGAAGGTGTGACATTACTTCCCGAACCGCCAAGAGGAAGGTGTGACATTACTGCCTGAACTGCCCGCAGGGAAGGTGTGAAATTACTGCCAGAACTGCCCTCAGGGAAGGTGTGACATTACTTCCCGAACCGCCCGCAGGGAAGGTATGACATTACTGCCTGAACCGCCGACAGGGAAGGTGTGACATTACTGCCAGAACTGCCCTCAGGGAAGGTGTGACATTACTGCCCGAAGGGAAGGTGTGACATTACTTCCCGAACCGCCAAGAGGAAGGTGTGACATTACTACCCAAACCGCCCGGAGGGAAGGTGTGACATTACTGCCCGAACCGCCAAGAGGAAGGTGTGACATTATTACCCAAACCGCCCGCAGGGAAGGTGTGACATTACTGCCCGAACTGCCCTCAGGGAAGGTGTGAAATTACTGCCAGAACTGCCCTCAGGGAAGATGTGACATTACTTCCCGAACCGCCCGCAGGGAAGGTATGACATTACTGCCTGAACCGCCGACAGGGAAGGTGTGACATTACTGCCAGAACTGCCCTCAGGGAAGGTGTGACATTACTGCCCGAAGGGAAGGTGTGACATTACTTCCCGAACCGCCAAGAGGAAGGTGTGACATTACTACCCAAACCGCCCGCAGGGAAGGTGTGACATTACTGCCCGAACCGCCAAGAGGAAGGTGTGACATTATTACCCAAACCGCCCGCAGGGAAGGTGTGACATTACTGCCCGAACTGCCCTCAGGGATGGTGTGACATTACTGCCCGAAGGGAAGGTGTGACATTACTTCCCGAACCGCCAAGAGGAAGGTGTGACATTACTACCCAAACCGCCCGCAGGGAAGGTGTGACATTACTGCCCGAACTGCCCTCAGGGAAGGTGTGACATTACTTCCCGAACCGCCAAGAGGAAGGTGTGACATTACTACCCAAACTGCCCGCAGGGAAGGTGTGACATTACTGCCCGAAGGGAAGGTGTGACATTACTTCCCGAACCGCCAAGAGGAAGGTGTGACATTACTACCCAAACCGCCCGCAGGGAAGGTATGACATTACTGCCCGAACCACCCGCAGGGAAGGTGTGACATTACTGCCCGAAGGGAAGGTGTGACATTACTTCCCGAACCGCCAAGAGGAAGGTGTGACATTACTACCCAAACCGCCCGCAGGGAAGGTGTGACATTACTGCCTGAACTGCCCTCAGGGAAGGTGTGACATTACTGCCCGAACCGCCCGCAGGGAAGGTGTGACATTACAGCCCGAACTTCCCAAAGGGATGGTGTAACATTAATGTCCGAACCGACTGCAGGGAAGGTGAAACATTACTGACCGAACCGCACGCAGGGAAGGTGTGACATTACTGCCCGAACCGCCCGCAGGGAAGGTGTGACATTACTGCCCGAACCGTCCGCAGGGAAGGTGTGACATTTCTGCCCGAACCGCATGCAGGGAAGGTGTGACATTACTGCCCGAACCGCCCGCAGGGAAGGTGTGACATTACAGCCCGAACTTTCCACAGGGATGGTGTAACATTACTGTCCGAACCGACCGCAGGGAAGGTGAAACATTACTGACCGAACTGTCCCGCAGAGAAGGTGAGACATTACTGCCCAAACCGCCCGCAGGGAAGGTGTGACATTACTGACTGAACTGCCCGCAGGGAAGGTGTGACATTACTGCCTGAACTGCCCACAGGGAAGGTGTGAAATTACTTCTCGAACCGCCCGCAGCGAAGGTGTGACATTACTGACTGAACTGCCCGCAGGGAAGGTATGACATTACTGCCTGAACCGCCCGCAGGGAAGGTGTGACATTACAGCCCGAACTTCCCGCAGGGAAGGTGTGAAATTACTTCTCGAACTGCCCGCAGGGAAGGTGTGACATTACTGCCTGAACTGCCCGCAGGGAAGGTATGACATTACTGCCTGAACCGCCCGCAGGGAAGGTGTGACATTACTGCCAGAAGGGAAGGTGTGACATTACTTCCCGAACCGCCAAGAGGAAGGTGTGACATTACTGCCTGAACTGCCCGCAGGGAAGGTGTGAAATTACTGCCAGAACTGCCCTCAGGGAAGGTGTGACATTACTTCCCGAACCGCCCGCAGGGAAGGTATGACATTACTGCCTGAACCGCCGACAGGGAAGGTGTGACATTACTGCCAGAACTGCCCTCAGGGAAGGTGTGACATTACTGCCCGAAGGGAAGGTGTGACATTACTTCCCGAACCGCCAAGAGGAAGGTGTGACATTACTACCCAAACCGCCCGCAGGGAAGGTGTGACATTACTGCCCGAACCGCCAAGAGGAAGGTGTGACATTATTACCCAAACCGCCCGCAGGGAAGGTGTGACATTACTGCCCGAACTGCCCTCAGGGATGGTGTGACATTACTGCCCGAAGGGAAGGTGTGACATTACTTCCCGAACCGCCAAGAGGAAGGTGTGACATTACTACCCAAACCGCCCGCAGGGAAGGTGTGACATTACTGCCCGAACTGCCCTCAGGGAAGGTGTGACATTACTGCCCGAACTGCCCGAAGGGAAGGTGTGACATTACTGCCCGAACTGCCCTCAGGGAAGGTGTGACATTACTGCCCGAACTGCCCGCAGGGAAGGTGTAACATTACTGCCTGAACTGCCCGCAGGGAAGGTGTGAAATTACTTCTCGAACCGCCCGCAGGGAAGGTGTGACATTATTGCCTGAACTGCGCACAGGGAAGGTGTGACATTACTGCCAGAAGGGAAGGTGTGACATTACTTCCCGAACCGCCAGGAGGAAGGTGTGACATTACTGCCCGAACCGCCCGCAGGGAAGGTGTGAAATTACTTCCCGAACCGCCAAGAGGAAGGTGTGACATTACTACCCAAACCGCCCGCAGGGAAGGTGTAACATTACTGCCCGAACCGCCCGCAGGGAAGGTGTGACATTACTGCCCAAACTGTCCGCAGGGAAGGTGTGACATTACTGCCCGAACTGCCCGCAGGGAAGGTGTGACATTACTGCCTGAACTGTCCGTAGGGAATGTGTGACATTACTGCCCGAACTGCCCGCAGGGAAGCTGTGACATTACTGCCTGAACTGTCCGTAGGGAAGATGTAACATTACTGCTCGTACTGCAAAGGCTAAAGTTGACCAACTGAGGGGCAGAGTAGAAATTTGGGTGGGCATTGCCACCCCGCCCACTTCTAGATCCAGCTGTGCTCCTGATTCTGAATTACCTGTCCATCTCTATATAGCTTATTATTCTTTAACTTTACAGACACCATAGAACATTGTATAGAAATGTTTTATTATGTACATTTTATCATGTTCATTTCTTTATTATGTATAAACCTGATGTGATTTCTTTTGATGCATGGCCCAAAACCCAGGTAATAAAGGACTTAAATGCTCTAATGTAAACACTTACAGGTAAGAAGCCAGCATGAACCAAATATTGTAACCCTCCGAGGGGGCCTGAGAATATGGAAGATTCACCCCTTTCTTACTGTATCCCACCAGGGAGTTTAATAAACATCAGGAAATCAGCGTCTCTCTCTCTCTCTCTCCCTCCCTCTCTCTCTCTCCTGCAGCCCACACACCTGACTACTCCAAGCACAGCACAAAGTACAGGCAGGAAGCTTGAGATACACTTGGACTTTTGCTTGGATATGGTCAAGCAAAGTAGGAACTGTAAATGAACTGACCTTAATGAGTGTTATAGTCAGGTACATTGCAATTCGTTCCACTTGAAAAGTTACATCTTAAGCTGTGGTGTAAGTGTGTGGCTCAGTAGCTGAAGTATTTGGGCTTGTAATCCAAAGTTTACTGGTTCAAATCCAGCTTCAAGTGGATAACTGCATGTTTATGGGCCTTTGAGTTATGAAAAACAATGAATGTAGTAAATCACTATATTCTCAAATTTCTTTTTGTAGTTTTGTGAACAACACTATTTATTAAACAAACAAATCTAAATTGGTAGAATGAAGAATTAAAAATGAAAATAAGCTACTATTTAAGAAATATTCCTTGGAGCAACAAACTGGATTTACAATATTTTCCTTGAGACTTGAAGGAAGAGTCTGTTAACCTAACAGGAAATGTGCCGGTAAATTTCTGTCAGTATATTTTCCGACTTTTTTGACGGATTTTTTTTACAGTGTGGATGAGATAGGAATGGTGTGTGCAAGCACTGCTGCTGTTTTCCTTCACTCCAGCTGAGTTCACCATCTCTGTAATGAAACCGACTCTTTGCTCTGCTGTTAGTGTATCAAGCTGTTAGGCTTGAACTCCATCTTAATTAAACTACGACAGCATCGTTTTCACTGCTGTTGTGTTATCAGTGTTTCTATTGCGGAAAAATAGGTTCTGCTTGAGCTTTTTTATTCTCACAAATGCCCATAAATACGTTTCTATCGCAGGTCTGTTTTAGCCGGCGAATGTAAGTGAAGCGCTCGCGGTTCCGCTCTGTGGACTGGATGCATAGACAATGCATTTCTGTTAAGATGTTGAATCATTGACGTTGTGCTATTGTGGTAAGCTAATTTGGTTTTGTAATGGACACACTGTACAGTATTTTCGTTTCTCTTATGTTTGAAATTGTTCCAAACTTAAGACATTTTGCGTCTTTTTCTCGGACATTCCTCGCTATTTTCCCTGTCTTCATCCATTGCGCCATGAAATCAAACCTGCTACACGTATTGCAGCTAAAGCGAGTGTTGCCAACTATTTTCAATGGAAAGTAGCTAAAGTCTACTGGAAAAGTCGGCAAATGTAGCTAGATGACGTCATGCGTATATTTGCATATTGATGACGTAATTACGTCGTATTTGCATTCTGCTTGTTTTCCCTAATCCTTCTTCACGTGTCCAGACGTTATCAATTACGTTACATATTTTCTATCAGACAACACAACGGAACTTATTAACCAGCAGTTACATCCTCTGCAATGGAATAAGAAGAAAAAATAAATAAATAAGAAAAAATAAGAAGAAACGGTCAAATTAAATAATTTTATTTCAAGCAAAGGAGAAGCAGGTAAGTGATTAGTCCGTGGCAACACCGTTTGCACATGCGCAGCTCATTCACATCTATATCAGCTGCCGTGCGGTAACGGGAATATGCTGCTCCTTTCAGCCAGAGCTAGCGCTCACTGATCAGAGCAGACACAGGGAGATGAGTAACTGTACCGGGAAAGCAAGACCTCACGCTTACAGGACAGTACTGGCGACAAAAGTCGCTAGATTTGTCGCTAGGCGCTTTTTTGAAAAAAAAAAGTCGTCAAGGGGGTCTGAAAAGTCTCTAAATCTAGAGACAAAGTCGCTACGTTGGCAACACTGGCTAAAGCACACTGTGCGACAGTAATAATCCTCTGAGTGAAACACGATGATCACTAAGCAGTACATAGTCGTGCGGATTACACGAAGCATCGAAGCAAAGAATTTACTCGATGAATCGTTGCAGCCCTGTTATTTAGCTGAACACGTCTCCATCTTCTTATTGCTTTAGTTATTTATATAATATTATTTCCTTCCTTAGACCACATGCACGCTGTCTACAACTAAGTCATTGCACCTGTAACAGCCAATGGCTAGCCTGTCTTAACTCCAGTGCAATACTGTACTAGCTAATTGAGTGCAGTAAAGTTTGAAACTGCATTAGCCTTCCCTGGTATTCTTACCGACGCCACCAGTGAGGTGCCACCTTACCTGTACCTTCCTCATACAGTCATTGCTTCTAACACTTTAATAAACATCAAGTCCTATGAGATAGCCTGGCTCATTTTCTGATGAAGTACACACATACTATTACTGAAACCACCCAGATATGTACTTTCTTCCAAGTGGTAAAAAGTCAACCGAATTATGTTCAGTTAATACGAACCGAAAGTCAAATGAAGTTCTGAAGGTCAGCCTCGCTAAATGAGCCCCCCTACAGACGCAATCGCGTCATTGCATTCGGCTGCGCAGCATTTAAGGTGGAAAATCCGAATAAGGAGAATACGGAGCCAATTTCAAACTCGTCGAGCAAAGACACAACATACAGAGGCGAGTGGAAACGCAGTGAATGGCTTTATATGTAAACTTAGCTCGTTAATCATACTCAACGGGTAATTACGGGCATCACAGTGGACCCTGAGCTGAGGTAATTTTTCCATAGTGCAAGTTCTGATATTCGTGGCGGAATCTCATGATTTGTGCGTGAGAGACAATAATTCCGCATATATAATGCTGTACATTACCGCACTTAAGCTACCATATAGGTAAAGATGAATATAAATAAAAATGGAAAGAATAATATGACTTTATATATTGTGACTGAAGCAGCAATAATTTACGAATAAGAAACGAACGTAAACAGCTCCACACAGTGACATCACACCTTTCACCCCGATATACTCGCCTCCCACAGTGTTAATAAGAAACCAATGCCATGTGTCCATGTGTCTTAAGCCATAAAACAGAAAGGCTCACTTGCCTGCTTCCTGTATTTCCACCCGTGTTTCACGTTGCTCCTGCTCTCTGTAAACCACACACTTGTACACTCCTGCATCTGCAGTCCTCACACTGTCAAGCAGCAGAGAGAAGTTGCCTTTGGGGATTTCCTGAGAGAAGAAGTGGGCTCTGCCCCTGTAGGCATCCCCCTGTGATTCAGGTCTGCTCTGACCCCCCTGGAATAGGTGCACGATGGTGTCTGAATCAGTCCTTCTCCAGTCCACCTCCAGCTCCTCCAAAGGCAGGGGTCTGTCCACAAAGCAGGGCAGCAGTACAGCTCCTCCCAGCCGGGCTGTTAGAGAACCAGCAGAGCCGTGTAGCAGGAAACCTACCGCAGGAATAAGAGATATAAAATCACTTAATGCCTCAAAGCATTAAATAATAAGCACGGAACATATACTGCAACTCAGTTGCTTGAATATTTGGTAAGAAAATATTTGTATAATAATTAGTACACCCAAAACAAGAACAACTCAATTACATTTCTTCAGCATTATTATACGAGGTACCAGACACGTAAAACCGTCTTCATAATGTACATACCATCAGCGTTAACGACGAACACGATCAAAATAGCGCTGAAAGTATTGATCTGCATCGCCACCTTTAGTCTTGTATAAAAAACTATATACAACAAGACTAGGCAAAATTTTGCTGTATATTCGTTTTTACAAACAGTCTGTGTGCGCATTTACTAACGCAGTTACATACCTACAGGAAATTGATTTTTTTCTGGTCATACTTTTACTTTCAGTTTACACTTAGATTAAACACGCCCAACGCACTTGAATTAAGCCCACATTTTAACAAACATATAATTTACATATTATTTAGCTTTTAAGTGGTCTGATCATTCATAATATTAACATTAGTCACTGGAGTCACAGATACAGTGTAACATCAGTGACTGTAACACTGTAACAGTGACACTCTACTTGCCTGCCCATGGAGAGTATTTAAAATCAGTGATATAAAAGGTATATGGGATATGAGATTATTTTAATTTCAAGGACTCAGCCCTTCCAGTGATGTGTACAGTCAGGACCATAAATATTTGGACAGACAAAGTTTTTTGTATTTTTTAGTTCTGTGCATAACCACAATACATTTTAAAAGAAACAAGTCAGATGCAGTTGAAGTGCAGAGTTTCAGCTTTAATTCAGTGGGTAGAACAAAAACATTGTGTAACTAAAGTAATTTTCCTACACAATCCCCTCCTTTCAGGGGCTCATAAGTAATTGGACAAATTAATATAACTGCAAATAAAATGTTCAATTCTAAAACTTAGTTGAAAATCCTTTGCAGCCAATGGCTGCCTGAAGTCTTGAACTCTTGGGCATGAGCAGATGTTGGTTTCCTCCTTTTTAATGCTCTGCCAGGCCTTTACTGCAGCAGCTTTCAGTTGATTTTTATTTGAGGGTCTTTCCCTCTGTAGTTTAGTCTTTAGCAAGTGAAATGCATGTTCAGTGGGGTTGAGATCAGGTGACTGACTTGGCCATTCGAGAATATTCTATTTCTTTGCTTTATTAAAGCCCTGGGTTGCTTTTGCTGTGTGTTTTGGGTCATTGTCCATCTGTAGTATGAAATTCCGCCCAGTCAATTTGGCTGGATTTGAGCAGACATGATGTCTCTGAACACCTCAGCATTCATTCGGCAGCTTTCATCCTGTGACATCATCAAGAGACACTAAAAACCCAGTGCCACTGGCAGCCATGCTGCCCAAGCCATCACACTGCCTCCACCATGTTTTACAGATGATCTGGTGTTCTTTGGATCATTAGCTGTTCCAGACCTTCTCCGTACTGTTTTCTTTCCATCATTCTGATACAGGTTGATCTTGATTTCATCTGTCCAAAGAATGCTCTTCCAGAACTGTACTGGCTTTTTAGATGTTTTTTCCAAAGTTCAGTCTAGCCTTTCTATTCTTACGGCTTATGAGTGGCTTGCAACTTACAGTGAACCCTCTATATTTGCTTTCATACAGTCTCCTCTTTATGGTGGACTTGGATATTGATACATCTACCTCCTGGAGAGTGTTGTTCACTTGGTTGTCTGTTACGAAGGGGTTTCTCTTCACCATGGAAATGATTCTGCGATCATCCACCACTGTTGTCGTCCGTGGACATCCAGGCCTTTTTGCGTTGCTGAGCTCACCAATGCTTTCTTTCTTTCTCAGGACGTACCAAACTGGATTTTATCACTCCTAATGTGGCACTTTCTCCAATAGTTTTTTTCTGTTTTCGCAGCCTCAGGGTGGCCTGTTTCACCTGCATACTGAGTTCCTTTGACCGCATGTTGTATGTTCACACCTCAGTCTTTCAAATGCAAACAAGACACCTCAAATCAACTCCGAGCCTTTTATCTGCTTAATTGATAACGAAAGAACGAAGGAATAGCCCACACCTGTCCATGAAATAGCTTTTAAGTGAATTATCCAATTACTTTTGGTCCCTTTAAAAAGAGGGCGGCACATGTTAATGAGCTGAAACTCCTAAACCCTTCATCCAGTTTGAACGTGGGTACCCTAACATGACATCTGAGAGTCTGCACTTTATCTCCATGACCATTGTATAACTTCAGTGGGGATATATTTCAGTAAACAGGTAAAATAGTAAAACTTGTGTTAATGAACGACAATGTTAATGAAGGATATAACAAAAACTGAACTCATATAATTTGATTTTGTATCTTTTTAAAAACATTGTTTTATATTAATGGTTTCTCAGACTTTTAATGTTGGTTGTGTGATGAGCTGCTTTACAGGTGCAGAGCATCTTTGAAATATGATAAAAAAAGAACAGAAAAATCAAATAAATCATGAGGAAAATGTGTTATTTAATCAGGCATCACCTGTATGAATGTACATGCTGAGGCTTTCAGTTCTGTGTAATATTTTACGCGTGTTTTAAGCCCTGCAACCTCTGTGACGTGGTTTCCACCTTCAAATGGAAAATGACACATACAGTATATACAGTGTGTCAGAATCAGGGGTGTGGGAAATGGGGGGGGGGGGGCATGCCTCCTAATATTGGCAGCCCCCCCCCCAAAAAATAAATAAATAAATAAATAAATTCCAAATTGGAACACCCTCAGTTTAAAACTGAACTCACAGGGCTTCTCTTACTGGGCACAAAGCTGGGGTACACCCTGGGCAGGATTCCAGCTTCCTACAGGTTAAATTCACACACATTCATACACATAGGCAATTTAGAGATACCAGTTAGGTTGACTGTGTGTCTTTGAACTGGTTGAGCTGGTTATCCTACGATTATTATTTGGTGATTTTTGATTATGCCTACGCAAGGCAAAGTCAAGTGAGAAACATTCAGTCACTTTACTAGTATCTGTTTTGCTTTTTTTTTCACTGAAGAAAAATGCACCCGGAGCTGATGTCCAATCCCTGTTATCAGTGTGAGAGTTTAGGTACTTTGTCTTTCTCAGTGGAGTGATTACAGAAACAGGTAGTCCAGCTTAATCACAACATGTTAGAATGAACACGCAGGAGCTGAAGACTGTGATCAGTGAACGTTTATGCAGAATATTGGTAATAACACTGGACATTTCAACACTGCAAACAACACTGCAAAGGTGAGTTAGATTATCATCATCTGATATGCAAATATTTACACAGGAAGGATTCTGGAATGTTGTCTTGATTTTTCTGATTTCTGATTGTTTTCTTGTGATTAATTTTCCAAGTAATACATTCTTTCACTAAGCAGTGTCTCTTCTAAAGAATTGGACAAGCATTTATGCTAAGCGGATATCCTGAGACAGATAAATGGTTCCATATAACAACAGTATAATATACAGAGTTCAGTTCAGAAGAAGCAGGATAATCTGAAGAATCCCATGATGCTCTTCCCAGGTGACTTTAGGCTGGTTTCAAGTAGAGTTACTGGTCCTTCCCAGTATGTGTATGTAAACCAGCTGCACAAGCAATTTTTGGTTGAAACAAAACCCTGGTCTGGATTTGTACTTTCTGGACCTGAAATCTCCACCTCTGCCCATATATACATGTACATATTAATAAAAGATGCATGAAAACCATCCATGTTGCATATTTCTGAAATCCCACTCCCATAAACAAACATAAAAATACATTTATCCTTCTAAATGTCCATCAATCCATCATAACCCCTTCTCAAGTACAGTTCCATGGTGAGTCTTTCCCTAAAGCCCAGAGCAGGGTACACCATGGTGGGGTGCCAGTCCATCACAGGGCACATCATCCACTCACACACAATGGGCCACAATGGACCCCATTTTTCCTAAATGCATGTTTTTGTGAGTGTGTGAGGAGGAACCAGAGTACATGGAGGAAACCTTTGTAAACTTACTTATGGATGAAGCCATGATGATCAGAAATATAATTCCAGTTATTGCTGATATGTAGGTATGTATTTTAACTGACAAATCGCTCTTCAAAAGTACGAAACGAAGAACTGAAAAGAGGTGAGAATGGAGTCAAATGCCATTAAATTCATGACAGGTACACAGTTAAAAAAATAATAAGATGTATTCAGTGACCCTGTGCATTCCATTGCCTGTGACCTGGGGGTTCTGGGTTTCAATCCCATGTTGGACACTGTGTTACTGCAAACCACATAACATACAGAGCACATGCAATCTACACACAGACACAGAGGAGGGGGACTCAAACCCACATGACATGGGAAGCACATGCAAACTATAAATTACAGTATGAAAATCATCACACATTTTTAGAAATGTGAAATAGAACCTCTGTGAAATAGAACCTCTATGCCCAATTCTGGTCCAATACTCCTGAAATCCATAGAAGCTTACTTACTTTTGACCATAATAAAAAAGACGAACATAAATACGATTCCACCAAAAATCCCTCCAAATATTGCTTTTCCAGCTGGAGTTGAATCTTTTGCTGACTCAATGACAGAACCTGAAATGAGTTAAGAATAGTCAGTCACCATGTAATTAATGGCAGACACAGGAAGAAAAAAACAGATGTGTTCAGTGGTTCATTTATTTAGCAGATGCTTTGGTTGTGCAAGCGAGGATCAGAGAGCAGGATGAGCCAGCAGTTTACAAATCTCTTTACTCTGCCAGCCCCGAGACATCAACCAACAAATATGTGATCAGACCCTGCTTTTAGCAAACAAGCCCACTCATGCTAATGTTAGTATGCCCAAGGGGGTAGGCAGCTAGCTGACCCCCAGAGGATTTTTTTCCTCCTTTCTTGGGAGTTAGGGTTCCTCTCCTCCGTTGTCATCTGGCTTTCTTTATCTAATTTCTTTGTCTTTCCTTTTTCCTGTTTTGTATAACTATCTCAACATCAAAACATAGCCATATAAAGCGCCTTGGGGCTACTCCGTGGTGAATGGCGCTATATAAAAAATAAATTGAATTGAATCAGGGGCAGAGAGTCTAAACCTGCAGAGCCACACAGAAGAAGAAGAGTTATTGTGGAGAAGCGACTCAATGTCTCTCTACTCTCTCCTAAACATGGGTATCAGTCCAAAAGGAGTTGCTAAATTGCCCGTAGGTGTGCATGTGTGAGTGAATGGTGTGTGAGTGTGCCCTGTGATGGGCTGGCCCCCCCATCCTGGGTTGTTCCCTGTCTCGTGCCCATGGCTTCTGGGATAGGCTCCGGACCCCCCACAACCCAATAGGATAAGCGGTTTGGAAAATGAATGGATGGATGGATGGATGTTTCAGATTTTTTGAAATTATTATTGCTTATTTATTTTGGTAATATTGTCTTTTGTTTATTTTTTAATTGCTGGTAGCTCTGCCATGATTTGACACAAAAGCGGGTGTTGCTATAAAAGAAGACGTACTTATAAAAGAGGGCGTGGCTATAAAAGAGGGTGTGGCTATAAAATAAGGTGTGGCTATAAAAGAGAGTGAAGCCTATTCATCTTTTTTTTGGCTGGTTCTGGGGCAGGAGCCTGAATATGTAGCTTGTGCAGGTGATTTTTGTTTACATACCCTTTTGTGGAATTGCTGATTTATCCATTTTGTTTTCAAGTTAATCTAGTTAGTTGTTTTACTATTTTATTAGTTTCTTTATTTTTATTTGTAAAAAGTTTCCGCATCCACATGGATGGTGTTGGGCTGCCAGTTGGGCTGCCAGAGAAGCTACTGCCTTACACACACATATTTTACAGCTCTACCACAGCAGGCTGCTCAGCAGTCCTGGAGGGAGGGGGAGGCTGGTCCAATACAGTCATGAAACGTCAGTGAGGGTGTTTGGCTGGGAGACATTATTCACCCTAAATCATGATTCCAAACAGCTATAAAGCCAAACTGCCCCCCAGTCTAAACAAAGGCAGTTTACTCCCTTAATCCATCAGCCTCCCTCTGGTCCAGGTGTTGACAGGAACCTCCAGGCCTGCAGAGCTGTGGAGCAGCTACTTCAGGCTGCTCTTCCTCGCTTATTATTATTTTAAATAAACTTAGTTTCTTATCTATTTAAAATGGTCCCCTTTCAGGCAGCTGGGCACTGGAGCAGTTCAGGTTAAGCAGCTGTCTAAAGGTAAACAGGCCGAGCTTCTCCCAGGACTTGGGCTGGGAAACTTCAGGTTACTGGTCCTTGTCTTACCCACCATGCTAAGGACTGGCCCTCTTAACTGGGTTACTGCATAGGGGAGTAAGATGGGGATTCAGGTGGGAATCAAACTCTGATTTAAAGGTATAGACACTCCTCTACTTATTTTGAAATACAGACACTCCCCTATTTATGAACGAGATACATTCTGAACACCCATTCGAAACCTGAAATGTTAATTTTAAGGGTATACGCAAGTACTAAGAATTAGGATGCTGGGAGTACGCACGCTACACTTCTGTGTGACGGGAGTAGCGGCCAGAAGTCGTACTAGACGGAATTAGCGCGCAGAAGAAAAAAAACGTTGCGGACAGGAAACTGGAGCCCAACTAGCACAATTTGGACTTACAGTTCTCTTCATTCATATGTCTGAAATGTCTTCTGTATTTTGAAAGCAGAGTGACAAAGTCACCTAAAGTCTGTACGGTAATGAGACGTAAAATTAGCAGTATGTGCTAAAACACTGAAGATGTTTGGCATCTTCAAAGATGCACCACAGTGTGTTTAATATTTTGTCAGGGGCTGCTACTTCATTCAGATTTACTGCCCATGTTTCAAATCCATAAAATGACATTTTACTTATCAGAAGCTTTTGTCCAAAGCAGCATGCAATTGGCCATCAGAGATTATGGTCAGCCAATGTTCCTGAAGCAGATGGGACTAAGGGCCTAGCTCAAGTATAGTTACACTACCAGCAATGGGATTTGAGCCCACAACCTTCCAGACATGGGCAAAGAGCCCTAACCTGCTGAGATGCACATCACCCCACATTGTTACACTTAAACTTACCTAAGCAAACAGCTGTGACTATGATGGTGCGTATTAAAGACAGGGTCACCTTTTCTGTAAAGTCAATGTAAGAGGTATTTTAACAAACACAACACAATTATCACACATCTCAAGTTACCACTAATACCTTGGCATAAACAGTTTGTACTGTCAGTTAAACTGGTATTTATCACATTGAATAATGTACAACTACTGGATTTGGGATTTAAACAACAGGTGCATGGAGGTTGTTGTACCATGCAATTCCAGTGCACTGCAGACCAGCGCCTCTCTCTCAGAAGAGCTAAACATGTTTTGTGGTCAGTTTGAAGCAGATAACACCCCCCCCCCCCCCCCCGAACCGGAGAGGGCGTGCACCGCAGGTGACAGCACCGTGTTCTCCGTTACCGAAGATGACATGTGTAGACCTTTCATGAGGGTGTCACTCACAAAGCAGCTGGCCCAGACGGTATCTACGACCGTGTCCTCAGAGCATGGGTAGGCCAGCTAGTTAGAGAGTCACAGACATTTCCAACCTCTCCCTCTCCTTATCCATAATCCCTGCATGCGTCAAAATATCCACCATCATCACTCTGCTGATAACCACTACAGCAACATCCCTGTATGACTGGTGGCCAGTTGCTAAGATCTCCATTGTAAGCAAATGCTTCAAGAAACTGGTCAGGAACTTCATCTGCTCTGCGCTGCCTGACACATTAGACCCTCTTGAATGCACAAATCGCCAGAACAGGTCCACCAATGACGCCATAGACCTGACCCTCCCCACTGCCCTCTCCCACCTGGACAACAGGGACACATAGGTGTGAATGCAGTTTGTGGATTACAGCTCAGCATCCAACACCATATTTCCCTCCAGGCTCAACTGGAAGCTCAGAACGCTGGATCAAAACAACTCTCTGTGAAGCTGGATCCTGAACTTTGTCTGACCGACGCTGCCTTACACTGTCCAGGAGCGTGGATACCATCTGGGCCAAAATGTAAGTACACCAGTAAGTACACTCCTGAGGTCCACAAGTCTGAATCATAGTCAGTTCCCACTTTCTCATTGTCACTGACTGGTTATTTTTCATTAGCAAACTTCATAGTCAAGAGAAAGCACAGGTAACTTTACCAACTCTCAAGGCAAAGTACACGTAGCAAACAGAAGTCACACAGTGTAACACAGAAGCAGCAGAATGGCAAATACAACAAAGGGCAACAAAAGCAAATACTGCGGGAACCAAAAACGTAACAATGCTGTATCAGTACAATTTAAGTTGGCTGAACTGTTTCGCATGTGGTGGTTTACACAATGATTATTTTCATGCTGTATATCATTTTGGGTGTAAAAGTACAATGGGGAACTACATAATCAATTTTGACCAAAAAGACTAAAGCAACTGAAAATTATGCCAAATGATGACAATGGTACAAGACCATATGTAACGGAATGTTTGGAAATTTGTGTGAAGGAATTATTAAATGAAGTACTGCTGAAGTGACATTATGGTGTGGGGTTTACGCTGCATGCTTTGCAAATGTTAGTAAATCTTTACTTAAAGGCAGTCATTATACTGCACTATAGATACCTTCATAATGCATTATAATGCATTCATAAATTATTAGAAATATGGCTATAAATATTTATTAAAAAGCCATAACACATTAAAGCCATGTTTATTATGCATTATGAATGCTCTATGATTTGTATACCTAGGTAATAATCATTGTTGATGTATTTTATTATTTTGTCAAGCTGTCACCTTCTTTGAACAGTGTATGTTGGAAACGGAAGGGAAATATGAAAATAAGGAAACATACTTCTTGAGTCCACATATGGATCCATAATAAACAGCAGCAGGATATTCAGCAGATTGATGACAGCACAAGTAACAGCCTCTCCTGCAGATCCTGAGAAACACCAGTGACACACAATAACGTTCAGTGAACATTTAGCAGTATTTAGATCTAGTAGCTCTGCAGACTGGATCCCAGTTTTCCTGTCACAGCTTCCTCTTGCTTTGCTGAACTCAGTGAATCTTGCATTAATGGTGACACGACTGACTGCTTGCATTCGAAATTCTGTAATTTCTTTTCCATGCCTTTATTCATTAAAATGACCTCTGAAATTGGAAATTACACTTTACACAATTTAACAATGGATCATACCATCAAAGTACAATGTTGTTACCGCCATCGTTCAAACAATGGTTTTGGGAGGCACCTGCGTCGTAACTGCATAGTTCCAACTACGCAAGTTGCTACTATGCTTTTAGGAAATGTATCCCTGGTTTGGACATCAGAACAGCTGGATTGATTTACAATGACTTTCAGTGCAATGTAACCAATCAGATGCTAGATTACTTCCACCAAGATTATGTTCTACTTCTAAGAAACATATTGCAGTAAATAGCTTTTTGGGTGGCAAGTTCATCCATCCTTCCATTTACTGAAACCGCTTGTCTTGTGCTGGATGTCTGCAGGATATACCAGAGACTATGGGCGTAAGGCAAGGAACAACTCAGGATGGAGCACCAACCCATCACAGGACACAGTTTGGCAAGTCTTATTCTAAGAAGCTATGTTTAGTGGGGACCATGTGTCAGCCAACCAGAAAAAAATCCGTAATGTTTCTGTTTCACCAGTAGGAGGAGCTCTTACGGACTCTCTCATACTATAATTGCATAAAATTAAGAAATAATAATAAAAAAAGAGAAATGACTATGGTAGCATGGTGGTGCAGTGGTTAGCACTGCTATCTCATACCTGTGGGACCCGGGTTCGAGTCTCTGCCATGGCTCCATGGTGTGGAGTTCATGTTCTCTCCCCATATCATCATGGGGTTTCCACCGGTTTCTCCCCACAGTCCAAAAGTATGCTGAGGTTAACTGGAATTACTAAACTTCCTGAGTGTGTGACTAATGTGTGAGTGCCCCTGTGATGGATTGCCCCCCCATCCTGGGTTGTGCCCTGCCTTGTGCCCTGTGATGGATTGGCACCCCATCCTGGGTTGTGCCCTGCCTTGTGCCCTGTGATGGATTGGCACCCCATCCTGGGTTGTGCCCTGCCTTGTGCCCTGTGATGGATTAGCACCCCATCCTGGGTTGTGCCCTGCCTTATGCCCTGTGATGGATTGCCCCCCCATCCTGGGTTGTGCCCTGCCCTGTGCCCTGTGATGGATTGGCACACCATCCTGGATTGTGCCCTGCCCTGCCCTGTGCCCTGTGATGGATTAGCACCCCATCCTGGATTGTGCCCTGCCCTGTGCCCTGTGATGGATTGGCACCCCATCCTGGGTTGTGCCCTGCCCTGTGCCCTGTGATGGATTGCCCCCCCATCCTGGGTTGTGCCCTGCCCTGTGCCCTGTGATGGATTGCCCCCCCATCCTGGGTTGTGCCCTGCCTTGCACCCATAGACTCTGGGTTTGGCTCTGGACCCCCCACAACCCTGAATAGGACAAGTGGTTACAGTAAATGGATGAAAGAATTGACTATGGCTTTTAGTTATTCTCCATTCACTATATTAAGTGACAGTTTATAAATATTTATGAAAACTGATAACTGTTCTCATAATTCATTGTAGCACATTCATACAGTATTATTCACATGGGTATAAATATTTATAAACAGATATAGCACATTATAGCCATGTTTCTCATGAATTATGAATGCTCTATGAAAAACATCTATAATACACTATAAAAACCTCCAAAATGCATTACAATGATCTGTATAAGAATTAAGGATACTTTGTGCTGCATTATGAAGTTATTTAGTGCATTACAGTTTGAGACCTTCATAGAGCATTCATAATGCATAACACACAGGACTATGTCTTATGCCATTTTATAAATAGTTATAACTGTGTTGATAATACTTTATGAATGCATTATAATGCATGATGAAGGTATGTGTAATGCAGTACAAGTAAAGTGTTGCCATTCTGGATTTACATGCATACATTATTTATACAGACATTATTCAAATATGCAGACATTTACTAGTGAAATTGTTGACACCTCCTGCATCATTATCTTTAACCTTCATAAATACATTTTATTTATTACTGTTGCTACGTATGCTCACCATAGAACATAAAATTAAATAGACAAATTACAAGACATAAATAATTAACAAAATCTGTCTTTAACAGTGTTTCAGAAATTAGCCAAAGAAAAGAACTTATACACAATTTTCACTGGGCTCACCTTCAGTTACACCCCACAGGATGAAGGCTGTAGAAACCATGATTGGTGGAACAGTCACATGTGACCAGTGACTCTGCAGAGCCTGTTTGCTTTTACCTACAAAAAACTTTCTGCAATGATTCAAAGTCACACATTTGTTACCAGAGACACAGGATCAAAGTATGTTAATGACATCAAAGTTAAGCCCTACGGTGGACAGGAACCGTGTGTAGATATAGTTCTGCCTGATGCCCCATGTCTGCTGAGATGCCCTCTGCAGGATAAGTGGCTGCAAACATGGATCCGCTGATGTCATCATAATTACTAGAAATGACAGAGCAGATGCTACACTTACCTTCCTTTATTAAATTCCTGACAGATAAAGCACCAGTAAGTAGGACTACAGGTGTGACAGCGATGCACAGCCCCAGAATCAGCCAATGCAGGAATGAATAACCTAAAAGAGCAAGAAATATCTTTTGTTATTTTTTTCCAAAACAGTTTTGACATGATACATTAGAATAAATATGTTTGACCCAGCAATTTGTCTCCAAAGATGGAGTACAAATTAATTTTATTTGCATGATTCCTTTCCAACTCCCCAACATTATTATGCAATAAGAAAATTATAATTGCACATTAGACTGTTTCACTTAGTATGTGAAGAAAATTTAGAAAAGGGGGAAACCTAAAGCAAATATTCATTCATCCATTTAATCTTGTTTACATAAAAATTGACTAGATTTGACCTTTGTAACTGTTACACTGATTAAACCTTATGGCATTTGTATAACGATCAGTCTACAGCAGAACCACTGACCCTCAGGAGAATGAAAATGTGATTTAATCACACAGAACTATGCTGAGATGCATGTTAAAACCAGTCCTTCTAGTGACTCACCCAGTGCTGCAATCCTGGCTGTTGTACTGGCAAAATCAGTATCTGATTGGACTTCACACCTGAACTCTCCTTTGTCTTCCAGCCTGACTTCCCTCAGTTTCATTGAGAAGTTTCCTTTGGGAATTTCCTCAGTGAGGAATTCAGCTCTTCCAGAGTATCTCCCATCCTGAGACTCTGGTCTGTTCTCTCCATCAGCATACAGAAGCACCAAGATGTCACTGTCATTGTCTGTCTTTCTCCATTCCACCTGAAGCTCTGCCACATTAACATGGGTGTCCACAGAGCAGCTGAGAGTCACATCCTCTCCAGCATGTGCATAGACAGGCTCATCTGCACCCGTCACCACCAGCCGCTCTGGAACATAGCATGTACGGCACCAAAGATAATATAAGAAAAATGCATAAAATACAAAAATCTTAACTGTAGTTTCTACAAAACAATTAAATTACACTCCACATTAGGTCTGGAGGCTTCAGCTTCATTAATGAAATAAAGCTTGAATTTTTTAAATATCTACTGTAATTATTCATGTTTGAATTTTTGCAGATTTATGCAGGCTATTATCGACCATCTAACATGCAACCCTGTGTTTTTGTTTTGCCTAATGGCCCTTTCATTTAATGCAGAATAAGGGATCTGCCACTATGGGCTGACTTCTGTAAATTCAGTCAGCAAGAACCGATTCAAGGATTCAAAGGTTTGTCATACTGTATGTAGGTCAACATTGTACATGCACAAAGCACAGTGAAATTCTTATTTGAATGCCTACTTGCAGACTATAACAGGCAGCAATCAACATATAGTGCAACAATACAATGAGCAGTCAACATAAAGTACAACATTGCAATAAAATAAACTGAACAATACATACAATCTCCGAAACAGTAACACACAGGATATTAGTGGATCACGGCAATAAGTCAGTAGTACAATGTCAAAGTCTATTTCAGAAATACTGAAACTATTCAGCCAGGAAGCTAGTGAAGTATGTGACACTATGGATAATTATATATGGTATGGATAAATATATGTGGAATACACTGCCCAATGTAGCCTAAACTGAAAGAAGCATTTGATTTTATGATATTGTTGGTTACGTTTTAATCTATTTTATGCACATAAACTTGTGTCAGTTGTCTAAAGTCAGTCTTAATATTTTTAATTAATGATACAATTTAAATGTACTGTAGTTGTCACGGGGCGGCATGGTGGTGCAGTGGTTAGCACTGTTGCCTCACACCTCTGGGACTCGGGTTCGAGTCTCCAACTGGGTTACATGTGTTCGGAGTTTGCATGTCGTCGTGGGGTTTCCTCCGGGTACTCCGGTTTCCCCCCACAGTCCAAAAACATGCTGAGGCTAATCGGAGTTGCTAAATTGCATGAGTGCATGTGTGTGTAAGTGTGCCCTGCGATGGGCTGGCCCCCCGTCCTGGGCTGTTCCCTGCCTCGTGCCCATTGTTTCCAGGATAGGCTCCGGACTCCCCGCGACCCAGTAGGATAAGCAGTTTGGAAAATGGATGGATAGCTTTTTTTTTTATCTAAATCTTGTTATATATTATTGCCTCCTCATCATTTCCCTCACTTAAAACAACAGCAGGTTTTCACAATAGGCTGCAAACACATGGTGTAGGATTCTGCACGATGATGGGCTTGGTCTGTGCTATGATTGCATAGACTTACTCCAGGGGTGTAGGAACCAGGGGAAAGGGCGGTGGGGGGATGTGTACCCCCCCCAATATTCTATTTGTATTTCATTCACCCCCCCCCCCCCAAAAAAAAAATATATATAAATTTACATTTTAATTATTTTCTGCCCCCCCCCCAATCAAATTCTCTATTATAGCTTTAAATTCATTTTTAAAGAGTTTCACAGTCTATTTCCACATTCACCAAAAAAAGGATCAGCTCAAATACTAATCCATGTGTTTGAAGCCATAAATCAGAAAGGCTCACTTGCCTACTTCCTGTATTTCCACCCATATTTCATGGTTCTCCTGCTCTGTATAAACCACACACTTGTACACTCCTGCATCTGCAGTCCTCACACCCTCAAGCAGCAGAGAGAAGTTGCCTTTGGAGATTTCCTGAGGGAAGAAGTGGGCTCTGCCCCTGTAGGCGTCCCCCTGTGATTCAGGGCTGCTCTGACCCTCCTGGAATAGGTACACGATGGTGTCTGAATCAGTCCTTCTCCAGTCCACCTCCAGATCCTCCAAAGGCAGGGGTCTGTCCACAAAGCAGGGCAGCAGTACAGCTCCTCCCAGCCGGGCTGTTAGAGGACCAGCAGAGCCGTGTAGCAGGAAACCTGCCACAGGGATAAGAGATATAAAATCTCTGTATGACAACAAAACATTAAATTGTCAGCGATGGCGAACAGAGAGGACAGTGGACCCAAATGCAAGAGACTGAAAAGGTTATTTAGGATCCAGAGCAGACTAGGGACATGGTTGGGGTCACAGGATAAGAGTGTCCTACTTACATAGGGAAATCAGTCCTACAAGCACACAGCAGACAAGATGAGAGACAGTTGTGCACTGGTCAGAACTAGTAGTGCAAATTCGACAGCCATTTATCCAGTGAGCCTGGTGAAACCACTGGCAGTTTGGCTAGGTACCTAGATCACCATGCAGAGGTGACACTGACTTTTTATCAGGTAGATCAACAAAAAATAATTACACACTGAATGCTCTTCTCCACACAAGCATTAAAAAATAGCCTAAATATAAATGTGTCATCAATTTCTAAATTACTAAACCAAAGACAAAACCTTTAACACAATATTTTATTATCAAACACATGTTCATAATTATTGATTAATTTATTTGACTAACTAATTGTCAAATACATACCGTCAGCTCTGATGACGAATTTCAGCCAGAACAAAATAACGGCGTGACTCCCGATCTTCATCCTCGCCGATTAGAAGCAGATTGTGTTTACTTACAGTAGTTAAATGTTTCCAATCGAATGTTAAATTGCATCTATTTTTGAAAATCTAATAATAATTGTTCAGAAACAGGGGTGTATTTACCATGATTGCCGCTATATTTATCCCGTCTTTTCACTTTCGGTTTACCTGTCTTACTTTAAGCCCAGAATTATAGCAGAGGACCTGAGCACACAGACCCTGCTCCCGTTATATAGCTAATGGTTCGTCTCCTCCAACGCGCGGTTTTGTGCGTTTATCTGATAGAAGTCACCATGTCTGCACTTTTACGCACAAAATTAAAACAACAGAATGTTTAATTTCTGCCCACCATACAATGTCAAACATGTGCAGAGGGTGATTCAAGAGAATAATGTCTAGTTGTCCTGATGGAAACGCCCTGCCGGGAGGGCGTAACCCTGCCTCACGCTTTATTAAGATATGGATTATGGAAAGTGTTCAAAGTTTTAAGATTTGCCACTTAAGACGGAATGGCGTCTTATGCTTGTGACTGGTATTAGGAAAAGGGGGGAAAAGACTGTAAACTATGTAGAAAGTACTGAGAAATGGCAAAAAGAAATTGATTTTAAAAAACAGGAGAGGGAACTTGCAAAACTATCGGTGATTCATCTCAACCTAAACCTCCATAGGAATGACATCTCCACAAACAGTGACCTCACACCTGCATGGTTGGGGGTTCGAATCCATGTAAATTTCACAGGATTAAAGTCACTTGTCATAAAATAGGTTTTGGTTACATTTATGGTCCTGTCCGACGCCTTTACCCTTCAAAAAGGGAAACCCCACATCCAAAACACAACTGCTATTTTTAGTATTGTGATTCTTATGATAGATTAATAATTAATTCATTTCAGGATGGTATGTTTTATATGCTTTGTTGTTTTCATTTTTGTGCCACAGCTTATATAATTCCACATCTGTTATGGAATAAGTACAAACAAGTAGGTTCATTGGCAAATGGCTTTACTGACATCTGCTCGCTATCTTCACAGAACACACGTCTTCCTTCTCATATACTTTCCTTCCCCCTTCCAGAGGCAGCCAGTCAGCAGCAGAGCTAAATATGAGTCGTATCTTATCTAACCAGAAAGCTGGTGTTGCTACTAACCAAATGTAGGTTGGCTATGTGGAGTTACATGACAGTTCACAAAAGAGTGCGCATGCATGCAAAATTAATTTCCACATATCCTGGCTGGTTTTATGTTTATATATTCAAATGTTAAGCGGTGAGGAGGAAGCAGTTCTACAAATTTTCAGTGAACTTTCACTTCTGATGTGGTAGGATAAAGGTTTAACTGAGTGTTGCCGTATGTTGATTTCTACAAGCAAACGAAAGTGAAAATGCGATCATTTCCAAAGGAGACGCTGCTTCTGCGGCCCTCTGTCATGTGATCTGGTGAATGTAGATAATTCTACCTTGTGAGGAACCAAGGAGTTAATGCATGAGGAATACAGAGTTTGTTAAAGGAAATAAATAATTTATTACTATTATATACAAAATGATGTAACAAAAAATAAACTACCCAAATTAAACTTAAGCCAACACCAATAAACCAACCAAAGTCACGGGGAGGGGAAATGTATGCAGTGGCTGGCCAGACAAAAACACAGGAGGGGAAATGTATGCAGTGGCTGGCCAGACCAAAACACAGGAGGGGAAATGTATGCAGTGGCTGGCTAGACTAAAACACAGGAGGGGAAATGTATGCAGTGGCTGGCCAGATGAAAACACAGGAGGGGAAATGTATGCAGTGGCTAGTCAGACCAAAACACAGGAGAGGAAATGTATGCAGTGGCTGGTCAGACCAAAACACAGGAGGGGAAATGTATGCAGTGGCTGGTCAGACCAAAACACAGGAGGGGAAATGTATGCAGTGGCTGGCCAGACAAAAACACAGGAGGGGAAACGTATGCAGTGGCTGGCCAGATGAAAACACAGGAGGGGAAATGTCTGCAGTGGTTGGCCAGATGAAAACACAGGAGGGGAAATGTATGCAGTGGCTGGCCAGACCAAAACACAGGAGGGGAAATGTATGCAGTGGCTGGCCAGATGAAAACACAGGAGGGGAAATGTCTGCAGTGGCTGGCCAGACCAAAACACAGGAGGGGAAATGTATGCAGTGGCTGGCTAGACTAAAACACAGGAGGGGAAATGTATGCAGTGGCTGGCCAGATGAAAACACAGGAGGGGAAATGTATGCAGTAGCTAGTCAGACCAAAACACAGGAGAGGAAATGTATGCAGTGGCTGGTCAGACGAAAACACAGGAGGGGAAATGTATGCAGTGGCTGGCCAGACAAAAACACAGGAGGGGAAATGTATGCAGTGGCTGGCCAGATGAAAACACAGGAGGGGAAATGTCTGCAGTGGCTGGCCAGATGAAAACACAGGAGGGGAAATGTATGCAGTGGCTGGCCAGACCAAAACACAGGAGGGGAAATGTATGCAGTGGCTGGCCAGACTAAAACACAGGAGGGGAAATGTATGCAGTGGCTCGCCAGATGAAAACACAGGAGGGGAAATGTATGCAGTGGCTAGTCAGACCAAAACACAGGAGAGGAAATGTATGCAGTGGCTGGTCAGACCAAAACACAGGAGGGGAAATGTATGCAGTGGCTGGTCAGACCAAAACACAGGAGGGGAAATAAATTAAATAATTAAACGAAATTACAATAAACTCAACAAGCCAGTGACAAAAATCATACGGACAAAGTAAATCCACAACTATATTATTTTTCTTGTAAAGTAGGCAAATAAATTTTTACACGCTTGATGTTTAAATACCTTAAATTTAAAACTAATATTTTTAGCAGTTTGTATTTTATAATGCAGGCTGTTTAGGCACTTTAAGCATGTTTTATTTTCACTTTATTCACAGTATAAAACATGGGTCAGGAAATATGTTCCTGCATAAAATTGGCTCATGATAAGTTTGAGAAACTCTGTTCAAGACTAATGCAGTGTGTAATGGAATAATAAAGTGTAATAAAGTAACAAAGTGTTAGAGAATAATAAAGTGTAAGAGAATAATAAGTGTAACAGAGTAATAAAGTGTAATAGAGTAATAAAATGTATTAAAGTAATAAAATGTAATAACGTGTAAGAGAGTAATAAAGTGTAAAAAATAATAATGTGTAAGAGAGTAATAAAGTGTAATAGAGTAATAAAGTGTAAGAGAGTAATAAAGTGTAAAAAAAGTAATAATGTGTAAAAGACTAATAAAGTGTAATAAAGTAAATACTAATAAATCACAATGTTGTAATTAATGAAATGTTGAAAATGAAACATATGAAAGACGTAATAACTGACTGATCCCTGTGGGGAAATTCTCTTTACACCTCCCCCAACTTGCTATTCATTGGGAAGAGTAAGCTGGCTGTGAAGGGCAGCCACCTGTTGTAGCACCCAGAGAGCTGGGGATTACGGGTCTTGCTCAAGGACCTCAGATGTGCGGAGGATGGGTTTGAATTGATGACCTTCTGATTACAAACACACAGGCTTAGCCCACTTAGCTCTGTGCCACCCCCAGTAATAACACCTAAATAATACATAAAGATATCACAATAAACTGGGTTAGAAAAGTGCGTCTCTCCCATGTCATCAGCACCCATGGCTATAAGCGTCGCGTTCCTCGCATATAAAAACAAAATCATATACAGTAAATACATTTTGATGGTTAGTGCAAATCAATGATATTACGAGCATATAAAGCAGGAATTTGCATGTGCTGATATGTGACCTAAAGCCCTTGGGAGACCGTCTTCAAATTTGACTTAATCCACAAGTGACTGACTATATATAAAACATAAAGGACCTTCCCAGGGTGCTTCTCTGCAGATGAACATTTGCCTATATGCATGTGCAGATTGCCCTAGAAATATTTATCTGATATCCAGCAAAGTCCCCCAAGTCTTCAGACAAAATGAATTGTAACAGAGCACCCATAACCTGAGGACTGTTGACACAGCTAACCAGGTGATTCAGTAGGGCTTGACTACAGGCAAAAACAAAAATTAAATAAACTCCAGAGATCCTTCAGACTTCTGTGTTCTTCTCCCCCAGTAATACCTCCTCTGGGTTTGGTTCATTGTGATCAGCAGGTGATGACGCCTCCATCTCCTGATTCTCATGTGATCCCTGCAAAAGTGTGTCAGTTGATACATTTTATATTATTTTTTCATCAAACAAGTAATGTAAAATTTACTATACCTACCAGTATGCAGGACTAATTTTAAGTTGAGCAAATATTTAAAAATGTTAACATCCCAAGAATTATAGCATGAATGAAACTCTCATGCATGCAGACTTTCATTAAGAAGCAAACTTCCTTATTACTTATTGAAATATACTGTAAAAACTGACAGCTAATTGTGTCCTTGGACCCAAAGTGGAGTAAATGACAGGAACCCTGAGAATCACAGAGTTCTTGCTCCTCTGTTTACCTCCTCTGTGTTTGGTCCATTGGGATCAGTGTGGGACAATGCAACAGTCTCCTCATTGTTATGTGATCCCTATGGAAGTGACAGTATTAACTTAAAAAGTCCATATTAATGGGTTTCATCAAACACAGAACAGTAACTATGAAGTGATATTTACTTTTCAGTTTACATTAAATTAGTTTTAATGTAACCAAACATTAATGAAATGTTGGAATTACAGTCTACAATCCAACACATACATCACTTTAAAAATACTCACAATGTATGTGTACAGAGACCAGGGGCTTTATTTATCAAATTTCACATAAATGTATATAATCAGACATTGCTGCAAATGTAATTTTTACGTGTGCCTGTTCACCTGGGTGGAGTCGTGGCTCTGAGGTTAGGGATCAATGCCAGCACTCAGAAGGTTGCTGAGTGAAATCCTGTGAAAGCCAGGAGTGATCCTACTCTGTTGGACCCATAGGCCAAGGCCCTTAATGTGCAATTGCTTTGCTTTGGGTATGATGTTAATCTACATCCAGCCCTGCAAGCAGGTCCTCCAACATACTGGGAAAGTGTGGAGGTTGGTGGCAGGATTGGCCACTGGAAAAAACTCACACTGTTCCATCAGGACTAGTGTGGTACTGAGGTATTACATAGCTACACTCAGGTTCTCATCCCGGAGGTGGTTTGTTGTGTGGTGGGCGCAGCAACACGCTGTCATCAGTCCATGCTCCTTAGCTCTGTTTCCCACAGCACAGAGAAACATAAAATGTATGTACTGGGACACACCTTTTGATCATTGAATTCAGGTATTTAATTTAAATCAATTGCCACAAGTTTAAAAAATCAAGCCCCTAACCATGCAGTGAGGTCTTCAAACATTTGTGAAAGTATGCGTGGTTTTGAAGAGCTCAGTGAATTTAAACATGCTTCGGTCAAAGGATGCCACCTTTGTAATAAGTCAATTTGTCTTCCCTGCTAGATATTCCACTATTAACTGCAAGTTGTATTATTGCCATAGTCCAAGGTCCATAGTTTGGTTGTGGAGGGATAATGGTATGGGGTTGTTTTTCAGAAGTTGGACTAGGCCACTTACTTCCAATAAAAGGAACTTTTAATGCTTCAGCAGACTAAGACATTTTGGACAATACTATGCTTCCAACTTTGTGGGAACAGTTTGGGGAAGGCCCTTTTCTGTTCCAACATGACCGTCCCCAGTGCACAAAGCAAGGTCCATGAAGATATGGTTGGGTGAGTTTGGTGTGGAACTTCACTGGCCCTGACCTCAACCCCATCGAATACCTTTTCGAATGAACCAGAATGAAGATTGAGAGCCAGGCCTTCACATCCAACATCAGTGCCTGATCTCACAAATGCTCTTCTGGATGAATGTACAAAAATTCCCACAGATACACTCCAAGAAGAGTGGCAGCTGTTATAGCTGCATAGGGGGGACCAACTCCATATTGATGCCTATGGATTTCGATTGGGATGCCATAAATTTCCTGTATGTGTAATGGCCAGGTGACCCAATGTCCATATACTGTAGTGTATTTTTAATACAAAAGACACAGCATGCAAAGGTATTACACACAGTGCAAATAATAATCAAATAAATAAAAATAATCTTGGTAGTCCATGATAACCTGTTCCCAGTGCATTCAACTGGACCTCCTGAAAAGTTACCCATTGGGGTTGATGGAGATGACTGGGTGAGCCTCTTCGGGTATCAGCTAATGACACTGAGGACCTAGGGGGGCAGGCTGCGTGCACATGCCCCCCGCCATACAGAGTGAGCTGCCAAGGACCAGCTCAGCAAGGGTTTCTGTCCTAACACAATAACCATTGTTTCCCACGCCAATGAACATCAAACTCCTTTAACCTTCAAGCAAGACGTACTTCAGCATATGCAGCCCTTTTGTTCACCATAATTTGGCATCAGTGTTAATAGTAGCAGCGAATCTAACACCATTAACCAAAAAGTTCCTAAAAGGGCGGCTGCTCTGTCATGAAACTGTAAAGCTGAAAGGTATTCAGCTGGATAAATAGGCTTAGCTTACTGGTGATTTCATGTTTGCTGAAGTTTCTGTGTATAAAGTAACATTATTTTTTTGTACAAATAGTTGAAATGTATCCCCGCGACCCAGTAGGATAAGCGGTTTGGAAAATGGATGGATGGATAGTTGAAATGTATCCCCGTGACCCAGTAGGATAAGCGGTTTGGAAAATGGATGGATGGAGTTGAAATGTATTGTCAAAGACACGGTTTTCGGCTGAAGTGGCTTGCCATTCTGTTAGCGTTGTTCTGTTAGCATATAGACAAATCCATAAGGAAACATTACCGGTGTCACTTTTTATACCTTTTTGAAATAATAAGATCACCCATAACCAATTGTAATACCAATTAAAGTGATAAATTATTTTGGTATTAATGTTAAAGTGAGGCTTTTATGTTTTACTACCGTGTGAGATTAAGATTAATTTTACATGGTGAATTGATTGAAACCGATACTGAAATCAATGAGCAGAAAAACATGACAAACACGACAATAGGCAGCACACAGGGCTGGCATGGGGCAAAAGCACAACTACAATCTCCGAGGCCAGGGAAGACACTTCCTGGCTGGGGAGCTGGTTTGGGTGGAGTACTCCTAGAGGAGGAGTGGGGGGGCGGGGTGGTCCTGCAGAGCACAGTACTAGTGAGGATGGGGGAGATGGTGCACAGGATGCAAGTACCACCTAGGGGGAGGAGGGGGTCTCTGCACAGATACAGACTGGGCCCTTATAGGGGAAACACCACCACACAAGCTCCAGGGCCCCTGGTATCCCTTCTCCAGCCACCTAGTGTTCCTCCTGCTTCCTGACAAGCACAGGAAGGCTGGTGTATTAGGCCGTGATTGGGGGCTTAACTCAGTTGTTTAGTTTTGGCTTTGGGGTTGTGGATGACACATGTGCCAGAGTGTATGTGTAGATTGTCCAAGGTGCTCTTCGCCAATTAACATTTCTATTGTTTAATCAACCTTTGTCAGTGTTACAGTATTATATGGCCGCCTTCCCTACCATGTTTAGTAACAGCGGCCCGTGACCATGGAGAATGTACTGAGATGTTCCTGTGTGCTGGAGTCATAATAAGGGCTCTTCTTCTATCTCAACAGACTCCATACTTACAGGGAAGGAGGAAGAGCACAAGGGACACAGATATGCTACAGACACAATTAGGTATAATAATCTGAGGGAAGATGGTCAGACTGAGAACAGAAACAGGCCCCAGGACACCAAGCAGAGGGACAGATGCATCTTGGGCACCTACCTGATCTGGCTCAGGATCTTTGAATCTCCAAAAACGGCTGAACACTTTTTTTAGTCTAAGGAAATAATAATACAATTATTACAACTAAGCTTTGTCAGAACAGCACATTTTACACAAAACAGTAAAATTTCATGAGTATCGTACCAATTCCCATTACCACCTAAATTTAGCTAATTTTGGCAAAAGTTGACAAAGTTTTCAATAAGGGTTTGGTTCCCGTAAAAGATTATGAATTATATGACCGCAACGATAAACACATGGTGACACTCATTTGCAACATTTTGCATGGTGACTCAGTGGGTATCACTGGCACCTCACACCCCCTGACTTGGGCTCTGTGTAGTTTACATGGTGACTCAGTGGGTAACACTGGCACCTCACACCCCCCGGCTTGGGCTCTGTGTAGTTTACATGGTGACTCAGTGGGTAACACTGGCACCTCACACCCCCCCGCTTGGGCTCTGTGTAGTTTACATGGTGACTCAGTGGGTAACACTGGCACCTCACACCCCCCCGCTTGGGCTCTGTGTAGTTTACATGGTGACTCAGTGGGTAACACTGGCACCTCACACCCCCCGGCTTGGGCTCTGTGTAGTTTGCATGGTGACTCAGTGGGTAACACTGGCACCTCACACCCCCCGGCTTGTGCTCTGTGTAGTTTACATGGTGACTCAGTGGGTAACACTGGCACCTCACACCCCCCGGCTTGGGCTCTGTGTAGTTTGCATGGTGACTCAGTGGGTAACACTGGCACCTCACACCCCCCCGCTTGGGCTCTGCGTGGTTTACATGGTGACTCAGTAGGTAACACCGGCACCTCACACCCCCCGGCTTGGGCTCTGTGTAGTTTCCATGGTGACTCAGTGGGTAACACTGGCACCTCACACCCCCCGGCTTGGACTCTGTGTAGTTTACATGGTGACTCAGTGGGTAACACTGGCACCTCACACCCCCTGGCTTGGGCTCTGTGTGGTTTGCATGGTGACTCAGTGGGTAACACTGGCACCTCACACCCCCCGGCTTGGACTCTGTGTAGTTTACATGGTGACTCAGTGGGTAACACTGGCACCTCACACCCCCTGGCTTGGGCTCTGTGTAGTTTACATGGTGACTCAGTGGGTAACACTGGCACCTCACACCTCCTGACTTGGGCTCTGTGTAGTTTACATGGTGACTCAGTGGGTAACACCAGCACCTCACACCTCCTGACTTGGGCTCTGTGTAGTTTGCATGCTCTCCCCATGTTTCCCCCGATACTCCGGCTTCCTCCCGGTCCCAAAACATAAGGTTAGGCCCATCGTACGTGAATGTGTGTTTACCCTGTGATGTTGTCCCCTACCTTGTACTCAGTGCTTCCTGTGACGGATAGATGAATGGATTGTTCTTCCATATTTCTACCATTTTATCAATATAATGACTTATACATGTATTATATAATATGTCTACTTACTTTTCTTTTTTAACCAACCCTGTAATTAAAAAAGATTAAGATTAAAACAATTAACTGTTGGAGCTCATCAATACTAAGACAGTGTATTGTAACTGCTATGTTATAAAAAATAAGTAATGTTAATGTGTAATGAGAACTACTGATTATTACTGATTATTACTGACTACTGATTATTACCTGTATATTTATAATTATTACATAATAATGATTACTGACAGTGACAGTTTTCTGTATTACATAGACACATGTGCTGTATCACCGAGGATGTTTAAATCATGCCTCTTCCTTTGTAATAGTCAAAGCTCCTCATTCCAGCCTCAGTGCCCCCTACTGGCAGGAGGCCATTACAGTCCTACACCACTGTAACAGCATCATAAAGGAAGAGCAAAAAAAGCTTTAAAAAATTAAAGCAGTGTTATGAAATGTTAGGTCATGAGCCACAGCTATAGTGAATAAATAACTATGTGATTATAAATGTAACATCCTGCTTAAGTGCTGAGCATGTGGAGATGTAAACAATGACTGGAAAGCTGGCAACACGCTGGAAAAATCCCAGTACATATATTCAGCCTTTATGGTAAGTGATGCATCATACATTTGTTATACTTACAGTATGCAGACATCTCTATAACGAACCAGCCAAAGAGGAAGACAGACCCAGAAATCAGGACAATCAGCCGTAGATCCAGTGGCTGTTTTCCTGTGTCTGAAATGACATCATCACAAAAATCACTGAGAACTGAGGTCAGTAACTGAACAGTAAGTGACAGATATTAAACCACGGAAATATATATTTATATTTATTAAAGGGTTTGTACAATTTAGCTGCATTATTGAGTTCACATAGTAAAAGTAAAATGGCAGGAGAAACATCTCAAGGTTCTAGTGTATTTACCTGCTTTGCGTTTTAATGCTACAGCCAGGGCAACAGAATTCAGGAGAGGGAAACCAAAAGCCCCTGAGAAATATACATATTTACGGGGTTTGGCTGAAAGGTAGAGAGAAAAGCATTAGTCATACAGCTACATACAGTGGTGACAAAATATTTGCCCTGATTCCCTTTATGTTTGCTTATTCAAAACACTTAAATGTGTCTGATAACCAAGCAAATTTAGTAGACAAAGACAAAGAACATCCAAGTACACAGTACAGTTTTCTAAATGATTATTTTATTCACCGAAGGAAAGGGAAAGAAACAAATAAACATTCAGCAACAACGATATCACTCATATGACAAAGTAATTGGCATTTGCTGTGTGTGAGAAATTTTGATCCACTCTTTTTTTTTTATTCAGCCACATCAGATGATTTTCAAATATAACCTGCCCATTTCAGTTCCCACCCTAATATCTCAATGGGATTTTAGCACGGACTTTGAGTAGGATACCGAAAAAAACGTTTTTTTCTCTGCTTTTCAGCCAATCAAAATTGGACTTGCTTCAGATCATTGTCCTGCTGCATAACCCAGCTGCGCTTCAGACCACAGACTGATGATGGACATTCTCCTTCAGTACTTCCTGCAAGACAGCTGAATTCATGCTTCCCTCAATTACAGCAAGTTGCCCAGTCCGAGCAGCAGCAAAGCCTCCCCACAGCATCACTCTGTCATCATGTCTGACTGTGGCAATGACGTTCTTTGTGTGAAGTTGTGTTAACTTTACTCCCAAGGACACCATTATAGCCCACTGTCTTTCTAATCATGGAATCACACATTAACTGATCTGAGAGAGGCCAGCAGTTCCTTAGATCTTTATCCAGGGTCTGCTGTCACTTCACTGATTAGCTTTCCATGAACTTTTGGAGTAATTCTGCTAAGCTAGCCACTCCTGGGCAGTTCTGCCATGGTTTCAAGTCATTTCCATTTGGAGATGATGGCACTCACAGAGGTTTACTGGAGTCCAAGGGTTTTAGAGATTGCTTTGTACCCCTTTCGTCACTTATGTATTTCAGTAACTTTCTTTCTCATGTCTTCAGAAAGTGCTTATGATCCAGGCAAGGTGTCCACATCACTTGAGGGGTTTTATTTAAGTCATGTGCTGGTTCATCAGGGCTGGTAGTCAAGCTTCGGTGTGTCTAGTGTAATTTAAGTCATTTTCATTTAGATTTGGTTCATGGAGTTACTTTGTCACAAGGTTGATATGGATGTAGGTGATTTTTTTTCCTTCAATGAGTCAAATCGTCATATAAAAAGTACATTTTTTTTCATAGATCAGAAACAATTAAGTATTATGAATAGAAAATTGCAGGAAGTTGTATCTGTATATAAATTCAAAGTCGTACATCTGTCATAGGGTATTTTCATTAAACTGAAACTGAAAACTTTTAATGCTCTGTTTACAAAAGTTTTTTTGTAAAAAAAAAAAAAAAACATTCATAATCATTTACTTAAAACATATTTATGAAGCAGAATATTTAAACAACTTGTCAATATAATACTTGTTTAAAAATTATATCAAAATAAATATATACCAATGACTTGTTGCCGAAGCCAATATCGAAAGAACAATGTGACAGTCAGAATGTAGATGAACACAAACTCGCAGATCTTTACAGGTCGTCCTGTGGTCATAGTTAATTGCAGTTAATTTCAGTTTTTAATACAACAATGGATATTAATGAAATAAACAACTTCTTGTTCCTCTAAAATCAGTAAATACGTCTTTGAAGACACACAGAACAATTTAATATCAAAACCACTCCATCACTGTAAGTGTCCATTTTACAGCTTACACAGAATGTATTACTGTCTATTTAGTATTCATTACATCAAAGTACATGCCTTTATTAGTAAGGTGTAATTCAGTAATGACTTGAAACTATTGTTAACTGCATCCCCCCAAAAATATTTCAGGATTATAAACATTTTACAAACACCATTTACCATAAATGGCCAATAGTAAAAGTTGTATTACAGTTAAATGTTATCCTTACAGTTAAATGTTTTCCTTACAGTTAAAGGTTTTCCTTACAGTTAAAGGTTTTCCTTACCTTTGTCATTTTCTAGAATCACACTTAGATAAAGGCAACTTAATATCAGATGCAGCATGAAGAAAATCCCCAAAAGGATTTTCTGAACAAAATCTGAAAAGCAATAAAACACGTAAAATAACAGATTAAATAAACATAACATACAACAGGCCCCATTAAACATTATCCCTCTGTGTACTTTTGACTGTTATATATTTGAAGGGTGGGCACTTACAGAGGGTTAGACTAAATGATTCCTTGGCTGTTATATGACCGGATGCAGAGCATCATCAGTCCTAATGACTCCCAAAAGATGGCTCCCCACACCAACAGACACTGTGAACTGATAAATGGTAAATGGACTGCATTTATATAGCGCCTTTCTACTCCTACGAGTACTCAAAGCACTTTACATTTTATGCCTCACATTCACCCATTCACACACCGGCGGCGGAGGCTGCCATGCAAAGTGCCAACCTGCTCACTGGGAGCAATTTGGGGTTCAGTGTCTTGCTCAAGGACACTTTGATGGGGTCAGGAGGAACCAGGACTCGAACCTGCAACCCTCTAGTTGCTGGACGATATCGCTACCTCCTGCGCCACCATCTTCCTCAATATATAGAGTCCTTTTGGTTTTTTTCAAATGTAACCCTGTGCAGATGCTCTGCAATACTGCATTGCTGATCATACTCTGCAATACTTCACTGCAAACGATGGTAGTGAGCAAGATGAAGGACATTGAAACCTGCCTCCATAATAACAATCCTGATGTGGCCATCGAGCTAGCAGGGCCTTTCAGGGCCAATAGAGATTCCTTTGGCTTCAGTAATACTTGTGGCAGGGGAGAGTGTGTTTACATCAGGGGACACCAACATGGTGCCCACGGGCATCAGGATGCCCCCAAGGACCACATGAGTTCCCCCCGAACCTGTTCTAAAAATAGCACAATTTACTAGTGAGCAGGTATAAAATTTAATTTTATCCTGTTGCATTCCTCTTTAATCACATTTGTATTTATATAGATTTGAAAATGACAATATCTAAAAAAAGCATTTAAAACACCAAGCAGTGCCATCCAAAAAAGGAGCTCTAAAAGCTGAAATCACTAATTTGCAGGATAGCAAGGGCCTTATCATTGGAAATGAAACTGATATAGTAAATGAGTTTAATGATTGTTTTACACGGGTGTTCACAGTAGAGAACACGAGTAACTTACCACCAACTTACCACTAGTACGAATACAGCATGGTCTATGACCAATATATGTATAGCTGAGGCTGATGTGGTACTAAGCCTAGGTAAGCTCAAAATAAATAAATCACAGGGCCCTGATGGCATCTTACCTATAGTTTTAAAAGAGTTGAGGGATATTATTAGCCAACCTCTAACTTTACTATTTCAGAAATCCTTATCTACTGGTGTGGTACCTTCTGATTGGAAGCATGCTAATATAACGTCCATATTCAAAAAAGGGGATAGAAGTAATCCTGGATATTAAGCTATTAATTAAGCTATTACTTAAGTTCTACCTAAACGATTGATGGGCCAAATGCCCTCTTCTCGTTTGTAAATTTCTAATGTTCTCATCTTGCAGCCACATACTGCTGTGGGGTAACTTATCAGTGACAAACAGGCTGAATATGGTTCAGTGCAAAGTTTCATACTTACAATAAAATCCCTCCAAACGCTTTTCTTCATAAATCAATAAATAATCCTTGATAATTCCGCAGGCACAGATTCCCAAAGCAGCAACTGCAGTCATAATTGAATATTCTGAAAACAGAAAGATTACATTAGTCTATGGTGTATAGATATCCACAATAGTGCCACACCCTATCACTATTATTAATATAAAATTCAGTGTTATTACCATCTGTGCTAAATAAATCAAAGGTTTTCCTCTGTTAAACCTTGGCTGTCTTTCCTTCGGCTCCCTTTATAAAGGGAATATTATATCAATATAATATTCAGTCACATGACACCAGGGTTGGGTTGTACAAGTACCTACATTACTTCTTCAGAATACAAAAATGTGTATTCCATATTCAGTTCATTTTATGTTTATGAAACAGTATTGAAGAATACAGGCAGTTTAAGAAATTTAAGATGAATACTTTTAAAACACATCGTCTTAACATCGTCTTCACATCGCCTACATAAGTCTAATTCCTAAACCAGCTGAGCTATCTCTGTCTGTAACATGCTCCTTTCCTTCTGCACACAACACTACTTTTCTCACTGTCCGCATGATGGCTTAGCAATTATCAAATTCCACACTACTAGACAGGACAGCGATCCTTGCTCTTGGCAATATCATCGTTTTAATTGCAACAAAACAGCATATGGAATAAACTTGATTTATAGAGTGCCAGCAAGCCGTAACAGCTAGAAAAAAAAACTCTCTGCATCAGTCGATTAAAATAAACTTTATTGAGCCCAAGGGGAAATTCTTTCATGTACAGCAGCAAATGGGAATAGCACATCCAGACATACACACGTGGACAAAATTGTTGGTACCCTTCAGTCAATGAAAGAAAAACTCACAATGGTCACAGAAATAACTTTAATCTGACAAAAGTAATAATAAATAAAAATTCTATGAAATTTAACTAATAAAAGTCAGACATTGATTTTCAACCATGCTTCAACAGAATTAATAAAAAAAAAAACTCATGAAACAGGCCTGGACAAAAATGATGGTACCCCTAGAAAAGACTGAAAATAATGTGACCAAAGGGACATGTTAATCCAAGGTGTGTCCACTAATTAGCATCACAGGTGTCTACAATCTTGTAATCAGTCAGTGGACCTATATATAGGGCTCCAGGTAGTCACTGTGTTGTTTGGTGACATGGTGTGTACCACACTCAACATGGACCAGAGGAAGAGAAGGAAAGAGTTGTCTCAGGAGATTAGAAAGAAAATTATAGACAAGCATGTCAAAGGAAAAGGCTATAAGACCATCTCAAAGCAGCTTGATGTTCCTGTGACTACAGTTGCACATATTATTCAGAAGTTTAAGATCCATGGGACTGTAGCCAACCTCCCTGGACGTGGCCGCAGGAGGAAAATTGATGACAAATCAAAGAGACGGATAATACGAATGGTAACAAAAGAGCCCAGAAAAACTTCTAAAGAGATCCAAGGTGAACTTCAAGCTCAAGGAACATCAGTGTCAGATCGCACCATCCGTCGTTGTTTGAGCCAAAGTGGACTTCATGGGAGACGACCAAGGAGGACACCATTGTTGAAAACAAGTCATAAAAAAGCCAGACTGGAATTTGCCACACTACATGTGGACAAGCCACAAAGATTCTGGGAGAATGTCCTATGGACAGATGAGACAAAAATTGAACTTTTTGCCAAGGCACATCAGCTCTATGTTCACAGACGGAAAAATTAAGCATATCAAGAAAAGAACACTGTCCCTTCTGTGAAACATGGAGGAGGCTCTGTTATGTTCTGGGGCTGCTTTGCTGCATCTGGCACAGGGTGTCTTGAATCTGTGCAGGGTACAATGAAATCTCAAGACTATCAAGGGATTCTAGAGAGAAATGTGCTGGCCAGTGTCAGAAAGCTTGGTCTCAGTCGCAGGTCATGGGTCTTGCAACAGGACAATGACCCAAAACACACAGCTAAAAACACCCAAGAATGGCTACGAGGAAAACATTGGACTATTCTAAAGTGGCCTTCTATGAGCCCTGACCTCAATCCTATTGAGCATCTTTGGAAAGAGCTGAAACATGCCGTCTGGAAAAGGCACCCTTCAAACCTGAGACAACTGGAGCAGTTTGCTCATGAGGAGTGGGCCAAAATACCTGCTGAGAAGTGCAGAAGTCTCATTGACAGTTACAGGAATCGTTTGATTGCAGTGATTGCCTCAAAAGGTTGTGCAACAAAATATTAAGTTAGGGGTACCATCATTTTTGTCCAGGCCTGTTTCATGAGTTTTTTTTTTTATTAATTCTGTTGAAACATGGTTGAAAATCAATGTCTGACTTTTATTAGTTAAATTTCATAGAATTTTTATTTATTATTACTTTTGTCAGATTAAAGTTATTTCTGTGACCATTGTGAGTTTTTCTTTCATTGACTGAAGGGTACCAACAATTTTGTCCACGTGTGTACATATAGTGCAAAACAGACAAAGCACAAAGACAGTACACAGTTAAAACAAGTAAACAGGGTGCCAACAAATTAAAAAGTACACAGTACACAAATAAAATATCCTGAAAAGCAGGATACTGGAATATTAAGAAAATTAGTTAATATTATTATAATACATTACACAGCACATATCCTAGGGCTGTTGCAATTATAAATGAACACAGAAAGGGTATTTGCTCTCTTTCACAAACCTGGGCAATACCTTACCGAGTTAAACCTGTGCAATATTTCTTAAACTTATAATGTGCAATAACCCGTTCTGGTATATATTATTTTTGTACATAAGAAAATTATTTTATTTTATTGCTTTTAATATTTTATTATTTTTGCATTGAAAGGGACTCTACACAATTTTCGTTATACTTTCGTATAATGACAATAAAGCTTCTGATTCTGAGATTAGTTGAAACATTATGACTACATGACACATTATGACATTATGATGCAAAAAAACTGTCATGATGTGTCATGGAGGTCCTGGCATGGGAGGTCTATACACCCATATATAGAGCTGCCATGGACCAGTGTTGCCATGGACCAGCTCATCAGGGCTTTCTCCCTTAAACAGCTGGTCCATGTTCACTCAGAGTAGCCGCGCCCCCTGGAGGTGGCCCTGGGGCTGGCGGTGGAGAGAGTGGAGAGAGGAATCATGTGGAAGCATGTGTACAAGTGATGATTTTATTACATTTTTAATAGTAAAATAATTAAGATTAGACAGACCATCCAGAGCATATCTGTAGCTACATACAGCTACCAGCCTTATGCAAGTCATATTCGTACTGATAGTGATACCTTTGAATCTTTCTTTCCTGTAAAACAATCAGAAATTTTGAGCTTAAGTTCCCCCAAATCTGCAAATCTTCTACTAGCCTTGTAGACACAATTCCTACGAAACACCTTAAGGAGATTGCACTACTGATTAGCCAGCTGTGTGCCATGCCCCCTTCGCTACCTTGTGTGGAATCCCCATGTTGTTAGCTGTTTCAAGTTGTGTTTCATTAGTTTTGTGTATTTATGTCTGTGTCTGTGTCCCTTTCATTAGTCCAGTTATTGACGTTGTGAAGTCGTTATTTGTTCCTGCTTGTTTTTACCCTGATTATACCCCAAGTTCACCTGATTCCTTGAGTCCTGCTCCTGCTTCTCCAGTCTGTGCCCCGGCGTGTATGACAGAATGACCGGATTCTCAACAAAGATGCCTCGCCTTACCAAGCAACAGTACCTTGGGCAAGTCATCGAGGTGATTTACTGGTTCGATCAGCCTGAGGTCCAGAACAACCCCGTGGCTCAAGCCATTGCTTACATTTCAGGGGATATCCTGGAGGAGATATCCCTGTCCGAGGACTCGCACCTCACTGAAGAGGTGCGAGAGAACTTGTGGCAGCTAAGGAAAGAGTTGGCGGAGTCGATGATGAGGCAAGTCGCGCTGGACTGTCGACTGCCTTATGGTCCATCCGTAGAATTGCCAGAAGTGTCCTCGGCTCGAACAAAGGCTACCAGCAAGAAGAATAAGCAGAGAGACCGCAGACAAGAAGACACGCCAGGTGTCTTCCTGGGGTCTGTCTCAATCTCTGCTATTTCCTCTGTGGGGTGTCGGGAAGAGCCCCTCCTGATTCTCAACCCGGCTGTATTTGCTTCGCTTGCTCCCAAAGCTCGTCTCCCCACTGCTTCATCGGCATCTGAAGCCTGCACAGTTGTTTTCCTCGAGCTTACATCTCCCTCTACCGCCGCTTCACCTGCACCCGAAGCCCATGCCTTCCGTGGCACACGCTTGGCCTTGAAAGGTGCCAGGTCTCTTGGGGATGCCATTCCTTGGATGCCCAAGTTCCTGAGGAGGTCCCCAACTGCCTGACCATGGCTCCTCCCCCTTCATCAGAGTGGGACTCCTTGGGACTTTCCCTGACACCAGCCCATAAGAAGTCCTCTGGTGGGTCATGTCCCCATTACAATAGATCCCGAACAGGTCCACCGTCTCTGTGTCCCGCTGAGTGATACCTGCACCGGGGTTGGGTCCCACTGCCCTGCTCCTCTTGCTCCGGCTTGACGGTCACCTGCGGTTCCCCCTGCTCCATCTCATCGCTCGGCTATGCCTTTGCAGGCTGTGGCTTTGCCATCATCTGCCGCGGCTTCTGCTCTCTCCTCGCCTCCTCTGGTGTCCCCTTTGCTTCCATCCTTGCCTCCTCCTGCTGTCCCTATGCCTTCCTCCTCGCCCCATTCGGTGTCCCCTTCGCCTCCTATCTCATGGTCACCCAGGGCTCCTCTGGCTCCAGCCTCACAATTGCCTATCACCCCTGCTGCTCTTGCCTTCTCCCCGCTGTGGTTCCCTCAGCCTCCCTGGTTCCCCCTGCCTATTGCCTCCTTGTCCCTTGCTCTGATACCCCCTGTGGGTGGTCTCCCTGTGTTCCCCCCTCATTCGTTTGGTTCTCTCTTGCTGCCTCCTGGTCCCTGGCCTCCTTTAGTCAGTGTGCCCCCTGGTGTTGTTCCTCCATTGTCCCCTTCCCTGGTGACTTTGGGTCTGGTGTTCCCGTCCTTGGTGTCCCTGTTAATGTCTGCATTCCTTCAGTTGTCCTGCTTCTTTTCTTGCCCATCCCTTGTGCCGTTGTTTCCTTTGGTTCGTTGATGTTCTTGCTTTTGTTTACGCAGGTTCCATCGAGCTCCCTGTTTGGCTCCCTTGGTCCCTTTAGGCATGCTCGGAGTTGGGGGGTTCTGTCATGCCCTGCTTGTGTCGATCCTCCTGTGTGCCACACCCCCCTCACTACCTCATGTGCAATCTCTGTGTTTCATTAGTTCTGTGTATTTAAGTCCATGTTTGTGTACCTTTCGTTAGCCCAGTCATTGACATTGTGAAGTAATTGTTTGTTCCTGCTTGTCTTTACCCTGATTAAACGCTGAGTTCACTCAATTCCTGCTCCTGCTTCCCTGGTCCATGCCCTGGCATACATGACAGCACTACCCTGTTAAATTTGCTAAACTCATCTCTTAGGCTTGAATACGTTCCAAAACCTTTTGAAATGACTGCTATTAGACCTGATTTAAAGAAATCAAATTTTGAACCTAGTGAGTGAGGAAATTATATCAGTCTGAACCATACCATTGTGCAGAAACAACTTTAATCAAAGTAATAAATGATCCACCTCTGACCTTACCTGACCATATATCTTTGTTGGTGTTACTAGATATAACTTCAATACTTATATAGCGTTCCATACTGTGTGCTTTAACATTCTCTTAGGCCGACTAGAATCTGTGGTTGGCATAAAGGAGACAGCACTATCTCGGTTTTACTCCTGTTTAACTGATCATTATCAGAGTGTCCATGTGAACAATGAATCTTCCAAGCCCACTAAAGTCAAATTTGGTGTCCCACAGGGATCAGTGCTTGGACCACTACTGTTAACTTTATATCTGCTACCACTTGGTAACATTATTAGAAATTATGGTGTTGGTTTCCATTGTTATGCTGATGATATATAGTTATATATATATCTGTTAAGATACCAGATGATGCATTACAGCTCTCAGAAGACATTCAGTGCTGGATGGCAAAAAAATTCCTTATGTTAAACATACAGAAGTACTGCGAAACCAAAACCAAAAAAATCCCTGTTCTATGCTCCCTTCACTGGCTTCCAATTAAGTCTTGAATTTACTGCAACATACTGCTAATAACTTATAAAGCAGTGAATGGCCTTGCACCAGAATGCCTTGGAGATATACTGGTCTCTTACAACCTTTCTCTTTTGCTTCAATCTCAAGGACCAGGATAGCTGTTAGTACCCAGGGTAGAAAGAACTATGACATGCTGCTGAGCATTCTCTTATAGAGCTCCGCAGCTGTGGAATAGTCTGCCAGCAGATGTCCGAGATTCAGGCTCACACTCAATATTCAAGTCTATACTAAAAACATACTTGTTTAGTCTAGCTCATAGGGACTCTAGTTAAAACTCTAGCTAACCACTCACTCCCAGTTAGGCCTGCACCATGAAGTACAGAGCTGGGTGGGGATCGGTGCCATTAGCTTTGGATGAACTGAACTGTCAGTGCTGTCACTCTAGTTTCACACTCCCTTGTGGAATTGGAGTGCTGACATTTCAGGGACTCCCTATGTCTGAGTTCCTACTTACCTCTCCCTCCTACTTAAGCTGCCATAGCCATATCTGCTGGAGCTTACAGACTGCACTCACCTAACTGTATACACCGCCTCTAGTCTCCTCTATGTTGGCTAATTGCATGTTTTACTTCCTCTACCCTCCTTGGGGTGTGCTGCCTGGAGACACCATAATTTCAAGATATTCTGCCTACCCTGCTGCCTGCAATGCCTTTACTACCCGTGGCGTCTTTCCGGCCTGCTTGCTCTTCTGACTGTGATGTCTGTCCTCCATGTCCTGATGATGCTGTTCTACTGTCCATCCTGCCATCAAAAGCAGTATCAGCACCTGCCTGCCATCACCTGCCTGACCCCAGGTTTGAGACTCAAATCTTCAAATTTGGACAGTGTAAATTGGGACTTTGCCATCTGGCTAATTTTACTTCCTCTGCCGGCCCCTGGAGAATGGGCTCCCCTTTTGAGTGTGGTTCCTCAGAAAGTTTATTCCTTCTAGGGAGTTTTTCCTTGCCACTGTCATATATATCTTTGGGCTTTGGGCAGGGATAATGTAAAGCACTTTGAGACAATGTAATGTTGTGAAAATGTGCTATACAAATAAAATTGAATTGAACTGGGGTGAATGCCCCTGCCAGTGAGGACACACCTGCTGCCCAACAAATCAGAGCTGGGGAGGTCTGTGTAGGCAACCAAAGTGGTCAAGCATGGGGAAACTTGTGGAGAGGGGGCTATATGCACCCCAAACACTCTTGCCCTGTCTCCACATGCTCCACGGGCCCATAAGCACAGACGAGGAAGTCTGACCCCACTCCCCCAAGAAGCTGATGACTTTGCTCCCTGGTGGTGGTGGTGAGTCACACCTGTGCTTGGGACTTTTTCCATGTCCTTGTCACAGTGGAAGGACTTTTCTGCTCTGCTCTAGTGGACACAGGGGCCACTGTGACACTGGTGAGGCCTGACATGGGGCAGCCTGGACTCAGCTGGAGCCAACCTCTGTGCAGCTGCCTCTCATGGGGGTGACTCCATGAGAGGCAGGGAGATGCTGTCTGTGGCTGTCAGCGGCAAGACATCACCCAGTGTGGGTACCAGCAGTGCAGGACCCCTTCATCCTGGGGTTAGACTCCCTCATGACTACGGGCTGCCAGCTAGACCAAGAGTGCAGCACTCTAAGCTTTCGGGGAGGGCCTGCCATTACGCTGGTACCTGCGGTTGTCCCCCCCCCCCCAATGTTCAGGCAGTCAGTGTGGCTGGAACTGAGACTGACAACCCTTGGTGTCTCGCACCGCCCCCTGTGAAGCCTGCCTGTCCTCATTGAGCCGGCCCACTCCCACCAGCCAGAGGTATCTCCAGGGCTCCCTGGGCCTGGCCTCCTATTACAGGAGGTTCCTGGGGGATTTTGCCTGCATGGCCACCCCTCTGTTCCAGCTGCTGTAGAGGGACAGGGAGTTCATCTAGTCACCGCAGTGCCAGGAGGCCTTCTGTAGTCTGCAAAAGGACCAGGAGCTCCTCCTGGAGGGGGAGACCTGTGCAGCAGCATGCCAAGGAGATCTGCTCACCTGCCTTGAGCCACAGACTGTCATGGTGTTGAACTGTAGGCAGCAACAGGAGCAGGACACCGACCAGTATTATCAATGCAAGATGTGAATGAAGACTATGCTGTCTGGTACAAACCAACTGAAGGGAGGAGACAGCCACCTCCCCCTCCTTTAGTTTGGGTGCACTGCCCCCAGAGAAAAAGAGGAGCTGCAGAGTGCTGGAGCGGATGGGTGGGGTGGTGTACTGGGTGCAGCTGCCACCTAGGGGGAGGACGAGGGCTTGCACAGATATAATGTAGGCTGGTCCCTAATTGGGAAAATGCTCCCCAGCCTTAGTTAGTTGGAAAAAAACACAGTTCTTTTGGTTTGACAGTTGTTGTGCAGCCCTTGGGGATGAGGATTAGTCTGTGTGTTAGGCTGTACACTGCCATGACTGGGGGGTTGGGCAGGGGTGGCAGCGGTTTTGGGAATGTGGATACACATGTGTTCCAGAGATTGTGTGCAGATTATTTCGGTCGTTCTTTGCCAATGAACAATTCGTTGTTTAATCGACCTTGTTAGTATTACAACATATTACAGTCTCTAAAGGTATTCTGAATAAGGTACATTTTGGGTATCCTGCCAAAGTTTCAATACTGAATGCATTCAGGACTGTGTGTTCAGCATTCAGACATTACATTCTGCTCAAATCTGCATGACCCTCAACCCTCAGACTTACACAGAAGAGTAACAATTAAACAGACAGTGTCATAAACTCGCTTTTCACTGTGAACAGAGACGTGTTTTTATCCATCCATCCCCCTGCTGTCCAGACCCACACATAAGTCACTGGGTTTGGACCAATCAGGGCTCAGTCCCACACACAGAACACCTCCGGTAACCAGCAGAGGGCACGCACAGTATCTCCTCCCTGTACTACTCTGAACTCGCCAGATCGGTTCCACCGGTTCCTATCAGTGCATCAGCCTCTAGTTCCCTCCTTTCCCCTCTGCCTGTTTAAGCTCCAGCTCCCCAGAAGTCCTCATTCGGACCTTGAACCCCTGGCCTGTGTTTCCCTACCTGTGCTAGTCCTTGCTCTCTGTGTTTGCACCTGGTTCTGCTGTGTCCCAGTTGCCCTGTCCCTGCTGTTCCTGTCCCATACCCTGATTTTACCTTATTAAACCCTGTTCTCCTCCTTCCTCACCTCTGGATCTCTGCCTCCTTTTCTGCCCCCCCCCCCCCCCCCCCCCCTTACACCCGGTCGTGACACACTGAGCCTCCACACAGCAGAAGTTATTAAATATATTAGAAACACCCACCTCCATTTACACATAATAAGTATGAAAATGCAGGGAGACTCACCTAATTTTAATGTGCTGTTAATCCAGGCAACGAGTTGCGAATAAATAGCAAGGAAAAGCATGTTAAACAGTTTGCGGTTATCTGAAAGGCAAACAGAGCAAATCAGACACCTTCATTTGAGTTTAGAAGCAGCAGAGCTGCCCACTGGGCCTGTGTGCCATGGAAAATGAAACAGCTCTAAATCTCACTATGGTCAGAATTCTTAATGTGCCAATGAACATAAATGTTAATGTGAACAAATTAAAATCCACATAAATATACTTACACATGAAATAACCCATGATTACAAGAATGTCTTGATGTCGTACTGTTCTTTTTGTCTTTCGGGAGAATATTATCCAAAACACACTGAAACCAACTGAAATAACGAAAGAAGAGTTTATCTCAGTATGCAATTTAAAGTAAATTTAAATAGCTTATGAAAGGTAAAACAGGGTGTTTCAGTTGGGAATTGCATCATAGTACTGAAATAGTGTTTTTATTAATTATGAAAAGCACATTTGTAAGTATCAATGTCATTTCAATGCTCAAGTTTAACGTTTGTGTGTCTAATTCAGTACAATGTAGCAAATAAATACCTCAGTACCAAGTTCTGCCCCAGTGTTCCTGATGTTCCAACGTCTAAAACAAATTTTAAATAGATACTTTACAAAACCTGAAAACATACTTACCTGGGAATAAAACCATGATGATTGGAAATATTAGTAAAGTGAAAAATGTTCCAAGTTGTTTTTTCCTAGCTGCAGCTGAGTATTTTTCCAGATAAACACTGACAGCAACTAAAATAATATAAGAATAGAGTCAGTCACCATGAAATTTATGTCAGAGTACAAAAATGAATGACAGAAGTCTTTGATGCAAAAAAGCACATTGCATTATAGTAATCGAGTAAAAACGTATTGCATTTAATACTGTCTGAATAAAAATGCATTGCATTTAATGATGCTTGAATATTTGGGGACTGTAATTTAATGTGAATGTTCATTTAAACATGGGATTTTTAAATTTAAAATACTTCAGTTGTAATTTCATTGGTAATATACTGTAATCAATGCAAAAGTATTCGGCTTGCACAGTTCAGCTCCAAAATATACAGTTTATATAGTTAGTTTTTATAATTCAATCACCTGAATTCAGTTCATTTACTTTTGCCTTAAAATAAATTTCAAAACAAAAAATTCAGTTGGAAACATTCGATGTTTCTTTTTGACGAATATTATATCCATGTTTATAGTGCTTATGAGTGCATTATTTTTTGTTGTGAATGTGTTCATAAATTACTAATAATATGGCCTTAAGTAAAGTCTTACGATATTATCTTTATACAGCTCAGCCCAAGAACAAAGTCCTCCAACTTCCTTATTGGGCCTTTATACATTTTTTTGTGGAAAACAACTTTCTGCAAGCCGATCCTGACTTAGGGTCACTCTTTCAGCCTATTATCACTCTGCCTGTTTTAGTAATGTGAAGTCTTTCTCAGCAATAAAATTGATCAAGACCAGCATGATGAAGCATAGTAGGATGGCAGAACTGATGGTAATAGGAGCTGAAGCAGAGAGGACACAGCTGACAGAAAATAAGTGAAGGATGCCTTGATAACTGCTGTTAAGGTCAGCAGCCATTAGTAATCGTTAGTAGTGCAGTTATGCAGTACATATTTAGATGACAATAAACAGATAAAGTAGAAATATGACAAAAATGGGATGTGGATAGGATCATAAAGTTTAAAGATTAAAGTTTGACATAACAATTTAATCAGGGAATTGGAGGCAATGTCAGAAGGTATTTAAGTTTGACAAGATACTGTAACTTCAGCTGTATAAAGATAGAGACATACCATCAGGCACTATGGTTATTAAAGCTGTGTGGTGTTACATTCAATCTAATTGGTACAAACAGGCTGACTTTAAACAGGATCCACATTAGGGATGTATGATTATATTTTGGGAAGTGTTATGCAATCAAGCTGATTATGGAATTCAGTCTGACAGCCCCAGCTCAGACTACAAGTGCATTTCAAGTTTTGATACTTATACATGATACATATGAAACTGTGAACCCTCAAAAAATACAGAGCATGACGCCCCTGTATTAAGGGAACCAGTGCAAACATGGGGAGAGCATGCAAACAGCACACATATGAACTTATAAACAGACTTACTTATAGGTGAAACCATGACGACCAGATATATAATTCCAGTTATTCCAGTTATCTTGGCAAATATTTTATCATAATCTTCTTCAGAATAAGTTGTCCAAACCACAATGTCGATGACTGAAAGTAGATGAAAATAGAGTCATTCATCATAAAATGCATGCCAGACAGATAATATAGAAAGAAAATGTGTTCAGTGTCCTGTAATTAAAACTTTGCACTGGACTGCACAGCGATGTCTCCCGGGGTTCTGGGACGAAATCGCATGTCAGATATTGCGGTTAAAAAAAGAAAAAAAAATATTTGTGGATTTTAAGAGGGTATTAAAAGTTAACCAAGGATGGGCTTACCCAGGGACCTTTGCTATAAATGAGCCTGCCCTGGTTGAAAACACTGATTATTGCCACCCCCCAAGAATACAGCTATGAAGAAAACAGTAGTTAATGTGCTTGTGCTTGGGGGAGAAGTTACATCACACATCCTATAATAGATACATCCTGGGCAGAGTCACAGGGGCCCTGGAGCTTGTATTCCAAGCAGCACAGGGCAGAGGTACAGCTTGGATGGGAGGCCATACACACACAGTCACATGCTATGGGCAATTTACAGGCACCAATTAACCTGAGAGGGAGACTGTGGGCTGCTGGAGGAAACTGGAGTAACTGGTGGAAACTCACATGACATGGGGAGCACATGCAGACTGTACACAGATACAAAGGAAGGGGATTCAAACCCACATGACATGGGGAGCACATGCAGACTGTACACAGACACAGGGGAGGGGGGACTCAAACCCACATGACGCGGGGAGCACATGCAGACTGTACACAGACATATACGAGGGGGGACTCAAACCCACATGACATGGGAAATACGTACATTAACAGTGAACAAATCAGATATACAAATTTAAATGATGTAAATCAGACATTTCTGTCAGTGAATGCAAAGTAGAAAAGAAATCACTGTGCATAATCCATCCATCCATCCATTTTCCAAACCGCTTATCCTACTGGGTAATGGGAGGTCCGGAGCCTATCCCAGAAGCAATGGGCACGAGGCAGAGACCAACCCAGGATGGGGGGGGGGGGGCAGCCCATCACAGGGCACACTCACATGCCAGTTACTCACACATGGACGCCTACGGGCAATTTAGCATCTCCAATTAGCCTCAGCATGTTTTTGGACTGTGGGGGGAAACCGGAGTACCCGGAGGAAACCCCACGACGACATGGGGAGAACATGCAAACTCCACACACATGTGACCCAGGCGGAGACTCAAACCTGGGTCCCAGAGGTGTGAGGCAACAGTGCTAACCACTGCACCAGCATACCACACTGTGGTATAGTGTATACATAATTCTAGTCCAATATCCCTGAAATTCATTTATAAACATACTCACTTCGGAATATAACAAAAAAGACGAACATAAATATGGTTCCACCAAAAATTCCTCCAAATATTGCTTTCTCAGCTGGAGTTGGGGAATATTTTGCTGAAAACTCAATGAGAGAACCTGAAATGAGATAAAAATAGTAAGTCAACACGTAATTTTTGTCAGACACAGGAAAAAAACAAATGCGTTCAGTGGTTTATTTGTTTAGCAGATGTTTTGTGCAAAGTAACATGCAAATAAGGATCAGAGAGCAGGATCAGCCTGGGGTTTAAGTTCTAACCCATAGAGCCACACAGGTTAGGAAGCAGATTAATTAGGGTCATGAAAAGTCAGTGAGGGTGTTTGGCTGGGAGACATTATTCACCCTAAATTATGCTTCCAAACAGCTATAAAGCCAAACTGCCCCCAGTCTAAACAAAGGCAGTTTACTCCCTTAATCCATCAGCCTCCCTCTGGTCCAGGTGCAGACAGGAACCTCCAGGCCTGCAGAGCTGTGGAGCAGCTACTTCAGGCTGCTCTTCATCTGCTAATTATTAATTTAAATAGTCCTGGACGTTGTGCCATGTTAATACCCACATATGGAATATATGGGATATATATATATATATATATATATATATATATATATATATATATATATATATACACAACATTCCTTTCCCAAGACCATACAAACTACGGCCTTCTCATCCGACAGTAGATCTAAGGTCATGCGATTTTGTAAGGCCACTTGTCTGATGGCCACAATTTCATCATGCATGCCCTTCACTAAAGTCATTAAAGTCTGATTAACAACCATCTTCATGGCATCTGCAAGGCAGTAGCCTCCGTTTCAGATATGACACGCCCACAGCTGGGACAAACACACCAAACACTGCTGAGCTCTGCAGGTCATTCTTCAAACAGGAGCTGGGGCCCCATTGGAAGGTGAGGGGCCAAAACAAGTAACGTCAGGGACGCATTACAGTTACAAGGAACCAAACTCCGCCTACACAGGTTATATGTTAGTGTATGAGGAGGGGTAGGATTAGGATATCCATCCGCACCATACATGTTATACGTTAGTGTATGAGGAGAGGTAGGATTACGATATCCATCCGCACCATACATGTTATACGTTAGTGTATGAGGAGGGGTAGGATTAGGATATCCATCCGCACCATACATGTTATACGTTAGTCTATGAGGGGGGTAGGATTAAGATATCCACCCGCACCATACATGTTATACGTTAGTGCATGAGGAGGGGTAGGATTAGGATATCCATCCTCACCATACATGTTATACGTTAGTGTATGAGGAGGGGTAGGATTAGAATATCCATCCGCACCAAACACCTGATTACTGAGGCCCCATGGGGAATGAATCTCAACGCTACAGTCATACCCCAGTGAGGATCGAGTCATTCCATATAAAACACACATAACTGTCATTCCCCTTTCACACATCCAGCTCACTGAATGCAGAAACAAAATATCATTCCGATTATCAGCCTTAACAGACTCCCACACCTTCTACTTCACAGGAATGAGCTTAACTAGTATATGTTACAAAATCAGTGTATATTTACCGCCGCTGCATTGGCATTTAACTGAGCTCTGCATGCGCTCTCCCATCCATCCATCCATCCATCCATCCATCCATCCATCCATCCATCCATCCATCCATCCATTTTCCAAACCGCTTATCCCATTGGGTCGCGGGGGCTCCGGAGCCTATCCCGGAAGCAATGGGCATGAGGCAGGGAACAATCCAGGATGGGGAGCCAGCCCATGGCAGGGCACATTCACACACCATTCACTCACACATGCACACCTATGGGCAAGTTAGTGACTCCAATTGCCGCCCCTGCGCACTCCCAGCCAATCAAAATCATTTTCATCCTTGCTGTTGGACCCATAGTACATTTTTAACAAATTGAACAAAAATGAGTGAGGAGGAGAAACTCAAACAAGAACATTTGTCTTCTGCTGTATGGAAATAAGAAATATTGAACAAAATGAAAATGATTTTCTTTTGTTGGCGTAACTCACTGGAACACCACAAGCGTATTTGACAAACTGTTTTGGTAGATAAGTTCTATTTGGATATATTTTGTATCCCAGAGGCAATATTGAGTACAAGCTGTGTTTGTTGGTGTTATGTGCACTTGCTCATGGACCGGGGAGTCAGGTGCAGGAGTCGGGAAGTCGGGTAAGCATGGGATTTAATTAGAAAGGACACCAACAGGTGTCTATATGATACAACATAATGTTAGACTTAAATATATTGGATTAATGATAGCAACAAGAAACAGCTGGTAAACACGGGAATTCCACACATGGCACATGGAAGGAGCGGACGAGCGGGGCATGACTGTTGGCACAACTTGCTACAACACCACCAACTTATATGGCAAACTTTGTAGGTAGATATTAAGTTCTATTTGGCTGTAGTTTATTTTGGGGAAAATCAGCTTCTTTTTTGTTTAATAAATACTGCAACTTTTATTGCAAAAATATTGAACACTGTCATGAGAATTTTTTCCAATTTCATGCATTCCTAATTTGAAATAATCCTCATTTCTTATCTATTTAAAACGGTTCCCTTTCAGACAGCTGGGCACTGGAGCAGTTCAGGTTAAGCAGCTGTCTAAAGGTAAACAGACCGAGCTTCTCCCAGGACTTGGGCTGGGAAACTTCAGGTTACAGGTTCTTGTCTCACCCAACCTGCTAAGCACCAGCCCTCTTAACTGGGTTACTGCATGGGGGAGTGAGCTGGGGATTCAGGTGTGAATCAGGCTCCAATTTAAAGATATTTTTTAACCTGAGGTCCTGAGAGCGACAAAATCACCTAAAGTCTGTACAGTAATGAGATGGAAAATGAGCAGTTTGTGCTAAAACACTGAAGTATGTTTGGTATCTTCAAAGATGCACCACAGTGTGTTTAATGTTTTACCAGGAGCTGCTGCTTCATCCTGTTTTACTTTAATGTTTAATATCCGTTAATTACACTTAAACTCACCTGTTAGGACACCAACCATAAAGATGGCAAATGTAGTTTTCAAACTGGTGCGTATAATTAACTGCCAAGTAACTGCAAAATGAAAACAAGAATTACTTATATAAAATTATCTCATTTTATTTATTTGAAAAGTTGCATTAAGCCCACCAAACATTACACCAGCTACGGAAATTATAGGAAAAATATTTAACAATGTTACACCATTATTAAACATTTAGCAATGTAAGACCATTAAAGCTGGACAGTGCATTAAAACCCTGATACCAACAGCATCTGGGATGCAGGAAAACTGGCAATCATATGGAAACGCCTCATGGAAAATGTACAAATGGATTATACTAAAATGTATTAAAATGTTTTAGCACACATTATGTACACTACAGAAATTTGGACAAAAATACAAATATTCATTCCTATATTCTTTGGTTGCTGTGCAAATACATCTAGTGATGCTCCTGGACATCTCCTCAGTGATGTCGCTGGAATCACCAGGTGTTTTAAGTCTTTCAATATTGTACACCCTCCTCCAGATGACCCGCGGGCTGATCAGACCCCTGCTTGTGTCCAGGTGGCTGACTGGCTACTCTTCCCCCACAAATCCATGATCTTCAGCCACAGACATTGTGAGGCTCTCTCTCTTGCTTCGGTGGTGTTGCTTCTTTTCCTGTCACCTTCAATGCCTAACTAGCTGAAGGCTCGACTTAAATATCAGCCTGCAAGCCGAACTCCACAGGGAGACACCTTGCTCTGCTTTTGTGTGAATGGGGCCTGGGGGTGGGCCTCGATGGCAAGCGCCTGGTGGCCAGGCCTGTACCCATGGGGCCTGGTCGGGTATCCCCCTACAATGGACTCCCCCTACAAGTGGCCCGTGGGGAGAGGCGCCACGGGCCTTGGAAGTCCTTGGAAGGGGTGTTGGAGAGCGTTCCTCCTGGGGACTCTCTCGTTCTGCTGGGGGACTTCAATGCTCACATGGGCAATGACAGTGAGACCTGGAGGGGCGTGTTTGGGAGGAATGCCCCCCCCCCCTGATCTGAACCTGAGTGGTGTTTTGCTATTGGACTTCTGTCCATAATGAACACCATTTTCAAGCATAAGTGTGTCCATATGTGCACTAGGACATCCTAGGCTGCAGTTTGATGATCGATTTTGTGGTCGTGGCATCGGACTTACAGCCGCATGTCTTGGACACTAGGATGAAGAGAGGGACGGAGCTGTCAACTGATCACTACCTGGTGGTGGGTTGGCTCCGCTGGTGGGGGAGGAAGCCGGCAAGGCCTGGCAGGCCCAAACATATAGTGAGGGTCTGCTGGGAACGTCTGGCGGAATCCCCTGTCAGGAGGAGCTTCAACTCCAACCTCCGGCAGAACGTCGCCCATCTCCCGGGGGAGGCGGGGGAGATTGAGTCCGGCAGCTGACCGGAGCTGCAGCCGTAAAGTGGTTGGTGCCCGTCGTGGCGGCAATCCCCGAACCCACTGGTGGACACCGGACCGGATGTCGTTAAGCTGAAGAAGGAGTCCTTTTGGGTCTTTTTAGCCTGTGGGACTCCAGAGGCAGCTGACAGGTACTGGCGGGCCAATGCGGAATGAAGCTTCCATGGATGCCGAGGCAAAAACTCGGGTGTGGGAGGAGTTTGGCGAGGCCATGAAAAACGATTTCTGGATGGCTTCGAGGAGATTCTGGTCCACCATCAGGCGTCTCAAGGCGGGAAAGCGGTGCAATATCAACACTATTTATGATGGGGATGGGGCGCTGCTGACCTCAACTTGGGATGTTGTGGGTCAGTGGAGGGAATACTTTGAAGACCTCCTCAATCCCACCGACATGCCTTCCAATGAGGAAGCAGAGTCTGGGCGGAGGTGATCTGCACATCACTAGTCACCATGTCCATGTGCTCCAGGAATCCGGCCATTCCTGACATGCCTGCTTTCTGGACTGATGTATCGATGCACAGCCAGTTAGAAACATTAAAGATGATCTTTGCCTTAACACTCAACAGAGACATGAGGTGGAACTGGTCTACTCGCCATCCTTTGGGTTCTCCTCCTTTGGGATCCAAACCTCTATGGCAACCCTCCCCTGGTGTGGAAAACTGGCCCTTATCAAGATAATTCATAGGAGCTTCTGCAAGCACAGCAAGAGTTTAGGGCAATTTTTGTACACTTTGTATGGGAGCCACTCAGGCCTGGAGCTGAACTTGCTCATCCTCTCCTGACTACCTCAGGATCCTCTTTCAGCTGCAGGTCTGACATGTCAAACTGCACAGCTGCCTCGGTCGGCTGCATCACTGTGCTGCACTCTCCCAGGTCCTGATCTCTTCCTGGGTCACTATACATCTACTTCAGATGCTGGTCCCTCTCCTTCTGTGAACAGGCCAGCTTGCTGCTATGCTTCTGCCCTAACAGATCCTTCATGAACCTGAAGGGCTTGGTGATGAATGCAGTGCTTTCAGGCTCTTTCACGGCGTCGTCTCCGATGCCACTCTGCCCACTGGAGGACCCTAATCTTCTTGTGTAGGATGTACATCAGCTGAGTCAAGCCACTGCTCTCCTCTTCTTTTAGATGTTTATATTGGGACCTGAGGGTTTTCATCTCCTGCCTGATACTATGGATTTTCATTGCTCTTTGGTTCTTTATATATGGTCCTTTGGAAGCTCTTGGTTGCTTGTCTCCAAACCGCTCTGATACAGTGCTGACAGTGATCGCTGTCATAGTCAAACTAATCACCTGTCATTATTTTACAATTTCTTCACAAACAGTTTTTTTCCAGATAGTGAGAACCACCTTTAATATTAAGTGTAGGAAAAAAGAGAGAAAACATAGAAATATGTAAACATACCTGTTGAGAATTCCTGATATGGACCCATATTAAATAATAATGGGATAAACAGTAGACTTATGCCAGTACATGTAACAGCCTCTTCTGTGGATCCTGGTAAAACAGTTAAGATTAAGTTTTATTTATTTAGCAGAGTGAAGCAGGGTCAGAAAATGCTGGAAGCAACTGGAAGTTAAGGTCCTTGCTGAGGGGCCCATGTGTAAAATCACTGTGTTGTGTCTGAGATTTGAAAGAAAATATAGTAATATAACTAATAACTGCCTAACAACAAAGCCTATTTATATAGCACTAAGATGATCCATCCATTCATCCATTTTCCAAACCGCTTACCCTACTGGGTCGCGGGGGGTCCGGAGCCTATCCCGGAAGGAATGGGCACGAGGCAGGGAACAACCCAGGATGGGGGGATTTATACCTAATTTTTCCCCACAGAATTACTGGTGGTGGCTGACGGGGGTGCAGTTGTGTGTGTCTACACACGCAGGGAGGCTCACCAATGATTCTTAAATTAATTATCATAATGTGTATCAATTTGCTTTGTCTTACAGTAGGGTGTTGAATATGCTCAAACTCAAAGAATACACTTTTTTAGATACATACTCAAAAAAGGAGAAAATGCAACCAGTTGCTGTGACACTGAGACATCTGTGTCTGTTCACCCATTTACACAAGCTTGGTGGCTATAAAAACTCATACATTTAGCTGATACAAATTAATTTTGTCCTTAAGCTGATTTTAGTAGCTTATTTTTGGCTTATGGAGGCTTCCATATATGACAAACCACAAGATGGCACTGCCTGAGCATATGCCTTTTGAAATTAACTAGAATGCCACTAGTGGGCAAGTAAGTTAATTCATATGTTCTTCAGCACAGCACTGCTGTTTGCTAATCGCTCTAATTTTCTGTCCTACAATGACTTTCAGTGAGCAGTATCTGATAGTAATCTTACTACATATTCAACCTTAAAGTAATTTGCACTGAGCAGCAAAGCAACTTCTTTCCTTGGATTACTGGTCATGGGACAACTATGTTCACAACGAGCAAGCTGGGCCCAACAGGAGGTGTCACATGATTTACTTGAATCTAACCAAAGACAGTGATAGACTGTATTTAAAAATTTGTAAGCCTGGTTCTTTAAGAAGGTTCTTAAAATAGAAAATAACTAAATAAAATGATATATTTTATAAAGTATTTCAAATACAAAAATACAATCTCTCAATATATTTTGCTGCAAAATTCATCAGAATTATTTCCATACAGAAAAATACAGAATATTTAAAAGTAGTGAATGCAATGCATTTTATTCAATTGTAATTCAGACTGCTTTTTTGCATCTGAATGACTTTTGTCGTTAATTTACTTCCATAAGCACTTCATTTACTAAAGTGTGCCCACGCTACTGAGAGGAAGGACCATATATAAACACACACCTATTGACTGCTAACATCTAAAATTCTATAATTAGTCACCAGGGGGCGCTGCCTCTGCTGTTGTAATATACAGTATATCTTTACTTCACAGTGTGTTTAATGATCTCCCTGTTCTTGCAGGTAATCCAGAAAAGCAGATGCTCATTTTGAGTAAACAAAATCAAACCTGCATGATCCTACACAGACTCACAGTGTCAATAAAATAATCTTTTACGAAATACATATCAAACTATATATAACAATGAGTTCATTTATGAAGGAAACTTATTCACCTTAAAAGTGAATCACCACAGTACAGATTACAAATATTTACAGTACTAGTCACTGATTTACATAATTAATCACCAGCAGCTTGCTGTTTATGCTGCTGCTGTTTATTTCTTACTGTCTGCACAACAAATACAATAAAATCTGTCTCTTTGTAAAGCTTCTTTAAACCATATTCACTGGGCTCACCTTCCGTTACACCCCACAGGATGAAGGCTGCAGAAACCATGATCTGTGGGACTGTGACATGTGAGCAGTGACTCAGAGCCTGTTTGCTTTTATCTGTAGACAGAAAGTAGAATCAGATTTAACCACATGCTGTTTAACATTAGATGACGATTCATGCAAAGTTTAATGATCTACAGCCATTATGCATTATTTTAGTAGAATTTCAATGAGGACATCAGCTTTGGTTCATTGTTTTAGTTTGCAGGGGTTTATAGTAATAAAACTTTCTGAAAAAATTCATATTCACACATATGTGTCTGTTACCAGAGGCACAGGATAAAAGTATGTTAATTACATCACAGTTAAGCCCTGCAATGGACAGGCACCCTGTGTAGATACAGTCCAGCCTGATGCCCCATGTCTGCTGAGATGCCCTCTACAGGATAAGTGGCTGCAAACATGGATCCACTGATGTCATCATAATTACTATAAATGACAGAGCAGATGCTACACTTACCTTTCCTTCTTAAATACCTGACAGATAAAGCACCAGTAAGTAGGACTACAGGTGTGACAGCGATGCACAGCCCCAGAATCAGCCAATGCAGGGATGAATAACCTAAAATATTCAGAATTACATTCCATTAGTCATTTTCTAAAACAGGCTGTTTCTCTTGCTGCAGCATAATCAACACGTCCACCATGTTTAGTCTAACAAAGTGAAGCAGAAAGTTATGATTAAATATGTGTGTAAGTCCTAACTATTCTCCAGCCTGAAAACTTACAGATTTAATATATAAGATCTTTCATATTCCCATACAGTATATTATTTGGATATATTTACACAACATGTGGCAAAGGGCTTTTTGACTGTATTACTCTGTCATACGATGTTATGGACAGTTAATAAAATACTATGTTATTACTGCATTTTTCCCAGTGACACTCTCATGGTCTCTGTAGCTCCTAAGTGAATATTAATAATAAATCATAATTACACATTACACTGCATCACTATAATATAATACCTGTTATTATAGAGCTGAAAATTACACTAAAGCTGAAGCCTGAAACAAGGGCTATTTTTATTGTTGTTATTTATTTATTGTTATTTGTATTTTTAAAACTAAATTTCAACATTTCTACTGTTACACTGAGCAGATTAAACCTCATGGCATTTGCGTAAAGATCAGTCTGCAGCAGAACCACTGAGGCTTAGTGGAATGAAAATGTGATTTTATCACACAGAACTATGCTGAGATGCATGTTAAAACCAGTCCTTCTAGTGACTCACCCAGTGCTGCTATCCTGGCAGTTGTATTGGCAGAATCAGTATCTGAGTGGACTTCACACCTGAACTCTCCTTTGTCTTCAGTCCAGACTTTCCTCAGTTTCATTGAGAAGATTCCTTTGGGAATTTCCTCTGTGAAGAATTCAGCTCTTCCAGAGTATCTCCCATCCTGTGACCCTGGTCTGTTCTCTCCATCATCATACAGAAGCACCATGATGTCACCGTCATCGTCTGTCTTTCTCCATTCCACCTGAAGCTCTGTCACATTAACATGTGTGTCCACAGAGCAGCTGAGAGTCACATCCTCTCCAGCATGTGCATAGACAGGCTCATCTGCACCCGTCACCACCAGCCGCTCTGGAACAAGAGCAGGAAGATTCACACAACCTGGCAACCTGACATCTGTGTGTTTTCACCTCCTATTTAAAGGGGAAGCTTATATATTGGAGGTTGTTTTCATTTCAACATACAGTACATCACTTTTAAAATGTTGGCATTTTTGACATATGTGATCCATTAGAAGAATCCAGCACACTACACTTGGAGGGGTTTTGTTACACAAAAATGTTCTGTGGGCAAAAAGAAAAGTGATTGGTTTAGAGAGATAACCAATCAGATTGTAGAGGAGGTGAATCCAAGACATCTGAGTGGTTGGTCCCACCTCTAGTTGCGTGGACTCACCTCCTCTACAATCTGAGCAACAATGAGTGACAATCACCGCATAACAAGAAACACAGAGTTCCATCGTGTGTCTTTTGCTAATTCAAAGCCGATCCCAATTTTTCCCCTCACAAAAGCAGATGGTTTCGGGCTTCATTTAAACCTGGTTCCTCAGAGCAGACGCCTTTACAAAAACAGCCCCTCACACTGTTTTCTATTGTCCTTCAGTTACCTACTGGTAGATTACACACCTAATTTGATTGAATGAAAGAGATTAATTTGGATTAATTAGACATGAAAAAATTATTTCAATTATATTCTGTTCCCAGAACACAAAGTCAATGCATCAACTTAAAGAGTGTTTCGTTTTCAAAATGCTCATTCTATTTGGGTGGAACCACTATACATGATTCAACTGAGCTCATTCAAAGTAACTTTTTTTCAGTGTGGTTGGTTGAAAGAAAACCTTTGCCTGAATGTGTACTTTCTGGACCTGAACTTCCAACTTATGTCTGTAATGGATGACTTTTATGTGTAACTTCCCCGATACTGCGTAGACAGTTAGGCAAATGGGAATTAGCTGCTACTTATTGGCATTGTCTATATGCAGAATTGCAGTAATTAAATGTTGCTTTCACTGTAAGAAATTATTAATACATCGGAAAAACTTTACATTATAAACAACTTTTGAAGGTAATTTGCAGAAAAATTTGGTTAAATGATATTAAATTATATGCTACCATATAATGGCAGTGGTGATCTAATGAGTAAGGCTGTGCGTTTGTGATTGGAAGGTTGCTGGTTTCAATCCCCAACCAGCATGGTACTATTCCCAAGCACTGCTCACTGGGAGCTATATAATAGTGGCTCACCGCTATGTTAAATGCTGAGGACACATTTCATGTAGGTGTGCCAACAATGACAATTTTTCACTTCACTAATATTGTTTGCTTAGTATTTTTCAGTGAAACTGAATGGGATTCAATAGACAATAAGTGATAACTGGATGTAAGTCTTACTGAAAGACTGACTCACTGTTGAATTTACTGGTTTAAATGTTAATTTTGTACTTTGTACATTTTTATACTGTTAAATTTACACAATGTTCCATAATGATGATTATGTTTTTACCGTATTTTTTATAGAATTATTCTGGCAACCCCAACTGGCAGTTTTTTTTTCAGAAAATCAAGAAGATGTTTTTTACACTGCAGCATGTACAATATTATATATATATATATATATATATATCTACAAACGAACTTTCAGATATATGAACGAAGAGAACTGTAAGTCCAAATTCTGTTCACTGGGCTCCTGTTTCCTGTCCGCAACATCATTTATTTTTTCTGCGCGCCAATTCCGGGTAGTACAACTTCTGGCCTCAACTCCCGATGCACAGCAGCATAACTCCCAGCATCCTAGTTCTTTGTACTTGTGTATACCCTTAAAATGATGTTCAATAAGGACTATGTGAACCCCTTGGAATTTTGTGGTTTTCTGCATGAACTGGTCATAAAAAGTGATCTGATCTTCATCTAAGTCACAGATACTGCTACACAATGAGCTTACGCCAATAACACACAAAAAATTCTACTCTTTCATATCTTCATTATACAAACACATTCAATGTTCACAGTGCTAGTGGAAAAAGTAAATGAACCCTTAGGTTTAATGACTGGTTGACCCTCCTTTGGCAGCAATGACTCAACCAGGTGCTTCCTGTAACTGCAGGTCAGACCTGCACATCATGTGGGGGGAATATTAGCCCATTCTTCTCTGTAGAACTGCCTCCTCCATATTCTTTGGCTATCTTCTGTGTATGGCTCTCTGCAAGTCATTCCACAGCATCTCAATAGGACTGAGATCTGGGCTCTGACTGGGCAACTCCAAAGGTGGATTTTGTTCTTCTGAAACCATTATGCTGTGGATTTGCTGCAATGTTTGGGGTCATTGTCCTGTTGCATCACCCAGCCTCTTCTGAGCTTCAGTTGATGGACAGACACCCTCACATTGTCCTGGAGAATTGGTTGATAAACTTAGGAATTCATTTTCCCCTGAATGATGCCCAGCTGTCCAGACCCTGATACAGCAAAGCAGGCCCAAATCATGATGTTCCCTCCATCATTCGTTAGTGTAGAGTTTTCTTGTTGATATGCAGGTGCCCTTTTTACACCAAATGAAGTTCTGCTTGTTCTTCCCAAATGGTTAAATGTTGGTTTCATCGCTCCACAAAACATTTTCCTAGTACCGCTGTGGAGTGTCCAAGTGCTCTATTACAAACTTCAGGTATGCAGCAATGTTCTCTTTGACTGCAGTGGCTTCCTCCTTGGTGTCCTGCCATGGACTCCTTTCTTGTTCAGTGTTTTGCGTATTGTTGATTCATGAACACAGATGTTTGACAGTTCTAAGCGTAAATTCCCTAGCTCTACTAAGCCTGCCACAGATTATCGCAGGCCATCAGCTCCATTGTCCTCCTGTTTTTGTTGTGCAAACACACCAATCATCTGTGAACCCTGGTACATTCCATTTACTCAGACTGGTAGCTCAAATCTAAGGCAGCCCAAACCTGTGTGTGTGACAGTGAAACCTTCACAAAAGTCTGCCATATCTATACAAAATATCCCACACACTGACTGATCTGCAAATATGAAAGACATATTTGTCTTCCTCTCTGTCTCCATTGCCTTTTGCTGCATGAATCGGCAACGGAGTTCCTTGGCTAGAAGACTCAGAAGCTATCTTCTTTTGCCTTTCCACCCTGTGCATGCCTTGTACAGAACGTAGGCATTCACTGTTGCCAGGCCCAGCATGTCGTAAAATACAACTACTGGCCACCTGCGTGTTGCTGCTCGTACTGAATACTTGCATGCCATCTACACCCCACTGTAAAAATAGAGAGATTGAGAGTCATGAGTATATGTGCTTTATTTGTAACTGATATAGGCCTGTATAGTGCATATCAGAAAACATTGTAGCACTGGTGTAAAATTATATACACACTTACATACCTTCATGTGGTTGTAGTCTGTTATCGCGTTGGGTTTCCTCTTTCTGCCATCCCCGATCACCACGTCTCGGTGCAAAGAACTTAGTTTTCTTTTTTTTCGGTGAGTAGGTCGTCAAGGAGACACTGCCACTTGCAAACACTGACATGGAGAATTCCTCTTGCTCTGCAGTGTCCTTTGCCAATGAAGGAAGTTCACGGCGAACGTTATTCACTGTGCCCAGTAGAGTCGTGTTGCGCTGAAGCAGTCTGTGTGACAGTGAGGTGAAGAAATTGTCTGTAGTGACATTTCTCCCATCGTCCAGAAATGGCTCCATCAGACTCATGACCACGTTCTCTGCCAGCCTCTCCCTTTTCTGACCACTGGGGTCCTTTCCCAAGTAAGGGGACGTGTTGCAGACGTATTTGGTCTCCAAATCTGTCGCCATCCAGAACTTGATCCCAGATTTGTCCGGCTTGGATGCGATATACTACGTGAATGGACAACGGACCTTAGTAGGGAACGACTGCTGGTATATGGTCATGTGTTCTCCTGGAGTGAAACTCTCAGCATAGTTCTTAGTGAAGCATGTCCAGATGTCAGAGATTGCAGCAAATCTGTCTGTTTTCACCCGTTATGCCCTTGTCATGAAAGGAATCTTGGGACATTGTCTTTTTGATTACTGGCACCAGAAAGTTTTCAGACAGATAAAACTAATTCACATACTTTTTACTTTGACTGTGTGTGTGTAGTTAGCTGTGAAGTTAGGAGAATTTATTCAAGATTTTGGAAGTTAGGAACCTTTCCTGTCTTGGGTTAGGATAGGAATAATAACTTAGGAACTATTCATCTGTAATTGTAAAAAACGACCGCGAGCAGGGAGATAACGGAGCGAGGAATCAGGATCAGGGAGACAGAAATTCAAAAACACAGGGTTTATTGCGTGCAAAAGACATACACACTGTAAACTACATCAATGACCAGACTATGGAAACAGACTTGAACGTGGACTTAAATACACAGGACTGCTCAGAATTAACATGAAACAGTTGATAACAATCAGGAATTCACACGAGGTAACGAGGGGGGCGTGGCACACAGAAGAATTATAGGAGCAGGTCATGACAGTAATGGCTTTTTCCTAAATCAGGTTCTAACCTGAGTTACCCTGAGCTAATACAGATGAATGACAAAATGTTTTGTCTGATAGTGACAGCAGCAACTTTCCGTTCATTTAAATATGTAAAGATAAGTTCTGGCAAGCACTTTTTAAATTCTTCTAAAAATAAAAGTTACGTGAATGAAAGTCCATTGCTTTACATGTCATAATCCATTTCTCAAATAACACACGCTTTTCTTCAGGAAACTCCACATAAGACTGGGAAGGCAATATTCTATACTCTCTAAATCGCTGATGATATGCCTCTGGGACCAGCTCAGGTTTGCAAAATCACTCCTTTCACCACCTCATATTCAAAGCCATCTTCCATTGACAACGCAGACACCTCTTGAGCTTTGCTGGTAAGCGTGCACTGCAACATCAATAACCACATCTCTTTTGGCCAACCTAAAGATAAAGCTGTCCTTTCAAAAGCTGTAAAATAAGCATCTACTTCGGATTCACAGAACTGAGGTAGCAAGGAAATAAGTTTTCTAATATCAAAATCGGCTTTAGGGGAATGAGAAGTTTTACCGGCACCTGGGACCCCCGAGTGGACAGACTCTCTGGACGGAGACATCGCAGACCTCGCTGTTTCCAAGTCCAGCTGGCAAAGGTGGACCTCTTTGTCAGCCTCAATCTCGAGCCTCCGCATTTCCAGGTGGAACTCGCAGTCTTACCATTGTGCTTCTTCCCTGTATTCTGCCTCAATACGTGTTAATCGGACTTTTAATCAGATACTGTCCTTCGCTCGGAGGCAAAATCGGTTGAGTGCTGTGGAGCATCAAAGTGAAGGAAGGCAGCAGACTGAACAAACTCATTAGGGAGGCTGAGTCTGCTGTGTGGAGGAGGGGGCAAGGATACACTCAAGAGTAGCTTCAGCAACTGACTCATTCAACCTGCTGCATTGAGGAACCAATACAGGAAATTGTTCCTGCCCAGTAATATTAGACTCTAAATCTCAACTGCCCATGACACACCTGTGGTGACCAAACTCGACTCGATACGTCTATTGGCTCTACCTTGCATCTCAAATTCCTGCATATCCTAATTGCACTCCTAATCTTTGCACCTTGTCTATTGTAGTATCCGATTTCAGTATTTTACTGTATCCTATTTTTTGTCTTGCAATTTTATTTTTTAATTTAAATGTACCTGCCTGCTATGACAACTTAATTTTTCTCTGGGAATTAATAAAGTTATCCGTCCATCCATCCATCCATCCATCCATCCATCCATCCATCCATCCATTTACTTTGACTTTGTTTGCAATGCAACCAATTAGATGGTTTTATTTTGAGCCCACCCACTGAGTTTCGTGGATGACATTCATAGACCATTTTAATGGTTGCTGGTATAATTTACTTCATTTAAACAAGCATTTAAACATTCATTTTAACAATTATTTACGTAATAATTTAAATTCCAATTTAAATCAGGCCTACAATTCAATAATCATTTAAATGACATGTTTATGAATGAAGACAAATTATTATTATTATTATTATTATTATTACTTCTCCTGGAGACGACACCTTATCGTGCTGGAGGGGTTTGCGTGTTCCATTGATCTCAGGAGCTATGTTGTCTGAGGCTTTATGCCCCTGGTAGGGTCACCCAAGGCAAACAGGTCCTGGGTGAGGAACCAGACGAAGTGCGGCTCAGTAGACTCCTAATGAAGAAAAAAAAATATTGGATCCACGGTTTCCCTTGCCCGGACACGGGTCACCGGGGCCCCCCCCCGGAGCCAAGCTTGGGGGTGGGGCTCGATGGCGAGCGCCTGGTAGCCAGGCTTGCACCCATGGGGCCTGGTCGGGCGCAGCCCGAACAAGGCACGTGGGTCCCCCCTCCAATGGGCTCACCACCTGTAGGAGGGGCCAAAGGGGTCAGGTGCCATGAGAGTTGGGCAGCAGCCAAAAGTGGGGACCTTAGCGGTCCGATCCTCGGCTGCAGAAGCTAGCTCTAGGGACATGGAATGTCACCTCTCTGATGGGGAAAGAGCCTGAGCTGGTGCGCAAGATTGTAAAGTTCCGGATAGATATAGTCGGGCTCACCTTGTCGCACAGCTTGGGCTCTGGAACCAGTCTCCTTGAGGGGGGTTGGACCCTTTTCCACTCTGGAGTTGCTCAAGGGGAGAGGCACCGAGTGGGGGTGGGCATACTTATTGCCCCCTGGCTGGGCACCTGTACATTGGAGTTTACGGCAGTGGTGGGGGGGACGGGTCGTAACCGTGTGCTTATGTGCCAAGTGGTAGTTCAGGATACCCACCCGTTTTGGAGTCCTTGGAAGGGGTGTTGGAGAGCGCTCCTCCTGGGCAATGACAGTGAGACATGGAGTGGCGTGATTGGGAGGAACGCCCCCCCCCCCCCCCGATCTGAACCCGAGCAGTGCTTTATTATTGGACTTCTGTGCTCATCACGGATTGTCCATAATGAACACCATGTTTAGGCATAAGGGTGTCCATATGTGCACTTGGCATCAGGACACACTAGGTCGCAGATCGATGATCGACTTTGTGGTCGTGTCGTCAGACTTGTGGCCACATGTTCACTCAGGTGAAGAGAGGGGCAGAGCTGTCAACTGATCACTACCTGGTGGTGGGTTGGCTCCGCTGGTGGGGGAGGAAGCCGGCCAGGCCTGGCAGGCCCAAGCGTATAGTGAGGGTCTGCTGGGAATATCTGGCGGAATCCCCTGTCAGGAGGAGTTTCAACTCCTACCTCCGGCAGAACTTCTCCCATATCCCGGGGGAGGCGGGGGACATTGAGTCCAAATGGGCCATGTTCTGTGCCTCCATTGTGGAGGCGGCTAACCGGAGCTGTGGCTGTAAGGTAGACGATGCCTGTCACGGCGGCAATCCCCGAACCCGCTGGTGGACACCGATGGTGAAGGATGCCGTCAAGCTGAAGAAGGAGTTGTATCAGGCCTTTTTGGCCTGTGGGACTCCAGAGGCAGCTGCAAACTACCTTGCAGGCTAAGTGGGATGTGGCTTTGGTGGTTGCGGATGCAAAAACTGGTAGGAGTTTGGCAAGGCCATGGACAACGACTTCTGGACGGCTTTGAGGACATTCTGATCCACGGCTAAGGGTGGAAAGCATTGGAACATCACGTTTAGGTCGGTGGAGGGAGTACTTCAAAGACCCCCTCAATCCCACCAACAGTCTGGGGACTTGAGGGTGGACTCACCTATGTCTGGGGTGGAGGTCGCTGAGGTGGTTAAAAAGCTCCTCAGTGGCTGGGCCCCAGGGGTGCATGACATCTGCCCGGAGTTCCTTAAGGCTCTGGATGTTGTGGGGCTGTCCTGGTTGATACGCATCTGCAGCATCGCATGGACATCGGGGGTGGTGCCTATGGACTGGCAGACCGGGATGGTGGTCCCCCTCTTTAAGAAGGGGGACAGGAGGGTGTGTTCCAACTATAGGGGGATCACACTCCTCAGCCTCCCTGGTAAGGTCTATTCGGGGGTTCTGGAGAGGAGGGTCCATCAGATTGTCGAACCTCAGATTCAGGAGGAGCAGTATGGTTTTTGCCCTGGCCGTGGAACAGTGGACCAGCTCTATATTCTCTGCAGGGTTTTGAAGGGTGCATGGGAGTTTGCCCAACCAGTCTACATGTGTTTTGTGGACTTGGAGAAGGCATTCAACCGTGTCCCTCGGGGCATCCTGTGGGGGATGCTCCGGGAGTATGAGGTACCGGGCTTCCTTTTAAGGGCAGTTTGGTCCCTGTATGACCGATGCCAGAGCCTGGTCCGCATGGGCGGCAATAAGTCGGAATCGTTTCCGGTGAGGTTTGGACTCCATCAGGGCTGCCCTTTGTCACAGATTCTGTTCATAATTTTAATGGACAGAATTTCTAGGCGCAGCCAGGGCGTTGAGGATGTCCGGTTTGGTGACCTCAGGATTAGGTCTCTGCTTTTTGCAGATGATGTGGTTCTGTTGGCTTCACTGGACCGTGACCTTCGGCTCTCACTGGGACAGTTCGCAGGCGAGTGTGAAGTGGCTGGGATCAGAATCAGCACCTCCAAATCCGAGACCATGGTCCTCAGCCGGAAAAGGGTGGAGTGCTCCCTCCGGGTCGGGGAGGGGATCCTTCCCCAAGTGGAGGAGTTTAAGTATCTCGGGATCTTGTTCACGAGTGAGGGAAGGATGGAGCGGGAGGTCGACAGGCGGATCGGTGCGGCGTCAGCAGTGATGCAGGCGCTGCATCGGTCTGTCATGGTGAAGAGAGAGCTGAGCCAAAAGGCAAAGCTCTCGGTTTACCAGTCGATCTACGTTCCTACCCTCACCTATGGTTATGAGCTATGGGTAGTGACCGAAAGAACGAGATCGCGAGTGGCCGAAATGAGTTTTCTCCGCAGGGTGGCTGGGCTCTCCCTTAGAGATAGGGTGAGGAGCTCAGTCATTCGGGAGGGACTCAGAGTAGAGCCTCTGCTCCTCCGCGACCCGACCTTGGATCAAGCGGGAGATAATGGATGGATATTATTATTATTATTATGTGATTTCTGTAAAGGGCTTTGCATAGAAGTGTCTGCTAACCAAGCATGAACTTAACATAAACATAAGCTTGTCGACTGGCATATTATAGGCAAAGTTGGAACTCAAACTCATGAACTAATATAAGAACACAAGAGCAAAACATGTAACATGAACAGTAATATAGTGCAAGGAAGCTCCTTAAAGAGAAAAAGCATGAAAAGATAATTAGGGGCAGTGTGTGGCTCAGTGGGCTAAGTCTGTGTGTCTGTAATCAGAAGGTCACTGGTCCAAATTGGTTTAGCACATCTGCGGGTCCTTGAACAAGGCCTTTGACTGTAAACTTAACTCATTGTAGACCTCGTTTATCATAACCAACAGGTAATCACTAACAGACTATCTGAAATGGTGGAATGTAGTAGCTTCTTGTCGATAAATTTTCATAAAGAATATCTTGTCATTTAATTGTACAAACTACAGTAACTGCCATTAGGGTCAGTTATGCTGCTTTAAGTTTATTTAATTAATTTAAATATAAGAATAATTTTAACATAATTGAAATCCCAGCATTATTTGATTTAAACAAATTTAATTTTATAATTAACATAATTATAATTAGGGGCGGCATGGTGGTGCAGTGGTTAGCACTGTTGCCTCACACCTCTGTGACCCGGGTTCGAGTCGCCGCCTGGGTCACATGTGTGTGGAGTTTGCATGTTCTCCCTATGTCGTCGTGGGGTTTCCTCCGGGTACTCCGGTTTCCCCCCACAGTCCAAAGACATGCTGAGGCTAATTGGAGTTGCTAAATTGCCTGTAGGTGTGCATGTGTGAGTGAATGGTGTGTGAGTGTCCTCTGCGATGGGCTGGCCCCCCATCCTGGGTTGTTCCCTGCCTCATACCCATTGCTTCCAGGATAGGCTCCTGACCCCCCGCGACCCAGTAGGATAAGCGGTGTGGAAAATGGATGGATGGATAATTATAATTAAAGGCATATGTTTGTAAGATCCTTTGTAGTATTTCTATAGTAGAACTAATCTTGCGTTTGGGTTGATGTCTGGTAAGTTTTGTTGGTAACATTTTCGTTTTGCTCAGTTAAGCGCAGCACTTGTTATGCGGTTGAGAAAATGTTTAAGTTATAATGTCAATATTTATGGAGATTTGAGTTATTGGATAAAATGCAGGCATAAGTTTTCTTTCTTTAACTCTTGAATTCATGCGGCCAATGAGGTACTAGATTTTACGTCCATTTTGCAATTTGCAAGTTAATGGCGTGAGCGAGCTGCATTTATGTTTGTGTTTGGTTATTTTTAGGAAAATGCCTGTGTTTTTGCTGATTCATTTTATGATTTATGTGCTTTATTTTATCTAGTTCTCACGGCATGATCGACCGGATAGATATTCGAATAAATGCCCGTGATCAGAGATCAACTTGTGTTCGTGTTCGTTATTGAGGGGAGTTACACAAACTGCAAGTAGCTTGGTTAGTTACTGTTATATCATTCACAATTCCAAGGTTTTCAAATCTCACGCATACGCCGTGACACTCAAGCTTTCAGAATCACGCAGGACTCTCACTTAAGAAATCTTACGGCAAATATATTATTCCACTGTAAACCTGTCAGAAAGTGTGGGCTGATATTTGTGCCAGTAGAAACTGAATATGAATTCGATACTTTGAATCTGATTTTCAAATACCTGTAACTTGAAACTGCATTTATCCTACCTTTTTCAGTTCTCACAATTCAGTTTCAATTTATTGAGCCGCACAATCCGGATCCTTGAATAAAAGTAATCGACCGCAGGTTCAATATACACTATTCATATTCAGTTTCCAGCGGCACAAATATCAGCTCATAAGAAAGTCCCTTTTATTGCTAAGAGTTTCAATAACTCCAATATATTTACTCGCATGGGTCTGTATAGGAGAAGATCTCCTAGTCGCTATTTTATGTGGTTTGTGGTTGTACTAGTGATTCGTTCAGTTACGATGTGTTTATGATAGAAGACAGGGTGCAGGAGAGTAACAGAGGGATCACAGTGGATGAGGTCATTTTTCCATAGTATATGGCCTGATATTCGTGGGGGAATCTCTCGATGTGTGCATGATTTTAATAATTCCCGCAAATTCAACATTTATACTGCGGGACATTACCGCACTTAAGCTACCATGTAGGTAAAGATGAATATAAATAAAAATGGAAAGAATAATATCACTTTATATATTGTGACTGACGCAGCAATACTTCACAAATAAAAAACTAACTGTACACAGTGCCACTACAGACATATAATGTCACACCTCTGATATACTCGCCTCCCCCAATGTTAATACTGTCTTTTAAGCTATAAAACAAAAAGGTTCACTTACCTACTTCCCGTATTTCCACCCGTGTTTCATGGTTCTCCTGCTCTGTATAAACCACACACTTGTACACTCCTGCATCTGCAGTCCTCACACCGTCAAGCAGCAGAGAGAAGTTGCCTTTGAAGATTTCCTGAGAGAAGAAGTGGGCTCTGCCCCTGTAGCCATCTCCCTGTGATTCAGGTCTGCTCTGACCGTCCTGGAATAGGTGCACGATGGTGTCTGAATCAGTCCTTCTCCAGTCCACCTCCAGCTCCTCCAAAGGCAGGGGTCTGTCCACAAAGCAGGGCAGCAGTACAGCTCCTCCCAGCCGGGCTGTTAGAGGACCAGCAGAGCCGTGTAGCAGGAAACCTGCCACAGGGATAAGAGATAAAATCTCTTTATGACAACAAAACATTAAATAATAAATGCAGAACATCCGCTGCAACAGTTACTTGAATATTTGGTAGGCAAATATTGATACATTAATTAGTACACCCAAAACAAGAACAATTCAATTACATTTCTTCAACATTATTATACTAATTACCAGACACGTAAAACTGTCTTTAAAATGTACATACCAGAGTTAACGACGCACTTGAACAAGATCAAAATAACGCTGAAACTTTTGATCTGCATTACAACATTTATTCTTACACTAATAACCGTTTCCGTAACAGGCTAATTTTGCAATGTATTTTCTTTTTTTATGAACGGCATACGTGCGCTTTTACTAACGCAGTTAAAACCTTACAGGAAAAGCGCATTTCTGAGGATACTTTTACTTTCAGTTTACTCCAGAATCTGAATCACGCCCTCCATGAAAACCAGTAAAGGGTAAAGTCATTTATTTATATAGCACATTTAAAGACAACGGGAGTTGACCCAAAGTGCTTTCCAGCTTAGAAAGAGAGTGGAGTGGCTAATAAAATTGATAACTTCAATCCTGATTCCCACTATGCGCGTTGCAGTGCTATTTTCACCAACGCGCGCGTTCTGCGATCCGTTAGAGAATCATACATAGAAAGCACAGAAAGCAATGTATGATGTTAACACTGGTGCGCTGCGTTGTGGTGCATTTTGAAAAAGTGTTTGTATGCGTTTTTTACTCCCCTTTTCCCCTACAAACACTCGGGACAACATCCCGCGATGTGACTTCCTCTGTCATAGTTGCCTAAAAAAGTGGGAGAACAAGGAAGGGAAGTTGCAGGCAAAATGAGCAGCAAAAACTGGCTCTCAGAGGACCTTCTAATCAAAATACAGGCACTTCCTGAGCTGTATGACAAGGGCCATGCATTGTACAAGGAACTCACCAGAACAAGATTCCTTTGCAAACAGCTGCAGATATTTCAAAGGCATGGGATGAAATGCCTGACAAGGAGAAATATATTTGTTTTTTTGTTTCTTTTTTGGGAGGGGGATGGAGCCTTGGTGTAGTAATGCAGGGAGGCACTGTATTGTCAACAAAGCTCTGTGTGTGTGTGTGTGTGTGTGGGTGTTTTGGTCAATCCTGAACTCAAGTAGCTACAGTCAAAGTAAAAAGTACATGATCCCATTGGAATTTTGTGGTTTTCTGCATGAATTGGTCATAAAAGTGATCTGATCTTCATCTAAGTCACCGGTACTGAAATGCATAATGAGCAATAACACACAAAAATTATACTCTTTCATGTCTTTATTATACAAACGCATTCAATGTTCACAGTGCTAGTGGAAAAAGTAAATGAACCCTTAGGTTTAATAACTGGTTGACCCTCCTTTGGCAGCAATGACTCAACCAGGCACTTCCTGTAACTCAAAACCATTGGCTATCTTCTGTGTATTGCTCTCTTCAAATCATTCCACAGCATCTCAATAGGACTGAGCTCCAGGCTCTGACTGGGCCACTCCAAAGGCGGATTTTGTTCTTCATACTGCTGTGGATTTGCTGTGATGTTTGGGGTCATTGTCCTGTTGCATCACCCAGCCTCTTCTGACCTTCAATTGACAGACAGACACCCTCACATTATCCTGGAGAATTGGTTGATAAACTTAGGAATTCATTTTCCTCTCAATGATGCCCAGCTGTCCAGATCCTGACACAGCAAAGCAGCCCCAAATCATGATGTTCCCTCCACTATACGTTACTGTAGGGATGATGTTTTCATGTTGATATGCAGGTGCCCGTTTTACGCCAAATGAAGTTCTGTTTGTTCCTCCCAAATAGTTAAATTTTGGTTTCATCACTCCACAAAATATGTTCCCAGGACCATTGTGGAGTGCCCAAGTGTTCCTTCGCAAACTTCAGATATGCAGCAATGTTCTCTTTGACAGCAGTGGCTTCCTCCTTGGTGTCCTGCCATGGGCTCCTTTCTTGTTCAGTGTTTTGCGTATTGTTGATTCATGAACACAGATGTTAGGCAGTTCTAGTGACGTCCTCAAGTATTTCGCTGTCACTCAGGGTTCTTCATTACCTCGTTGATTACTTTGCATTGAGCTCTTGGGGTCGTCTTGGTGGGGCTCCCACTTCTAGGCAACGTAGCCACATTAACAAATTGTCTCCATTTATAGTCAACCTGCCTATCAGTAGACTGATGAATATCAAAAATACTTGAGATGGCTTTGTAACCCTTTCCAGCCTTATGTAAAGTAATAATTCTTGATTGTAGCTCTTTAGAGAACATAGAGCTCTTTTGTGTGAGGCATGATTCCCATCTGGATATGCTTCTTGTCAAAAGCCCAACCTCAACCTTTTCAGTGGTTTTTATCAACCAAAGTCATTCTAGGCCACACCTCTGAACTCGTGTCATTAAATGGACTCCAGCTTTGCTAAATTCTGACTGCAATGAGCTTTTAAAAAAGTCATTAGCTTAGGGTTCACTTACTTTTTCCATCCTTCAGTTTCACAGTTTGAATGATTTATACAATACGGTCAAATATTCTCTCTATATTTTTAGTTATAGGACACTGTGTTTGTATATTATTGTGACTTACATGAAGATACATCTATGTTTTATATGGGATTTAGTTATGAATATATAAAATTCCAAGGGCTTCACATAGTTTTTACTTTGACTGTATGCACACACAGACACACACACTATATTTCCAAAAGTATTGGGGCACCCCTCCAAATCAGTGAATTCAGGTGTTCCAATCACTTCCATAACCACAGGTGTATAAATCAATCACCTAGTTATGCGGACTGCTTCTATAAACATCTGTGAAAGAATGGGTCGCTCTCGGGAGCTCAGTGAATTCAAGCATGGTACCGTAATAGGATGCCACCTGTGCAATAAGTCCATTTGTGAAATTTCCTCGCTACTAAATATTCCACGGTCAACTCTTAGTAATATTATAACAAAAAGTGGAAGCAATTGGGAACAACAGCATCTCAGCCATGAAGTGATAGGCCATGTAAAATCACAGAGTGGGGACAACGCATGCTGAGGTGCACAGTGTGCAGAAGTCGGCAACTGTCTGCAGAGTCAATAGCTACGGACCTCCAAACTTCACATGGCCTTCAGATTAGCTTAAGACCAGTGCGTAGAGAACTTCATGGAATGGGTTTCCATGGCCGAGCAGCTGCGTCCAAGCCTTACATCACCAAGTACAATGCAAAGCCTTGGATGCAGTGGTGTACAGCATGCTGCCACTGGACTCTGGAGCAGTGGAGACAAGTTCTCTGGAGTGACGAATCACACTTCTCTGTCTGGCAATCCAGTGGACGAGTATGGGTTTGGCGGTTGCCAGGGGAACGGTTCTTGCCTGACTGCACTGTGCCAAGTGTAAAGTTTGGTGGAGGGGGGATTATGGTGTGGGGCTGTTTTTCAGGGGTTGGGCTTGGCCCCTTACTTCTAGTGAAAGAAACTCTTAATGCTGCAGCATTTGAAGCCCTTTTGGAAAATTTCATGCTCCCAACCTTATGGGAACAGTTTGGGGATTGCCCCTTCCTGCTCCAACATGACTGTGCCCCAGTGCACAATGCAAGGTCCATAAGGACATGGATGAGAGAGGCTGGAACTTGACTGGCCTGCACAGAACCCTCACCTCAATCCGATAGAACACCTTTGGGATGAATTAGAGCAGAGACTGTGAGCCAGGCCATTTCATCCAACATCAGTGCCTGTCCTCACAAATGCTGTCCTGGAATAAATTCCCATAAACACACTCCTAAACCTTGTGGACAGGCTTTCCAGGATAGCTGAAGCTTTTATAGCTGCAATGGATGGACTAACTCCATATCAAAGCACATGTATTAGGAATGGGATGTTATTAAAGTTCATGTGTGTATAATGGCAGGTGTCCCAATACATTTGACAATATAGTTTGTGTGTGTGTGTGTGTGTGTGTGTGTGTATTCCATCTTGCTGTAGACTTGTGAGTGCATGGACCAGCTTTAATCTGTACGTATGCGTGGCCTCGTCAAAGAAGACTGTTAAAGACGCTAACATTGTTCTTCTTTTTTGTGTTTACAGTTCAAGATCTTAAAAGCAGATGGCATTCTGTCAAAGACAGTTTTAACAGGCAGCCGAAGATTGTAGCAAAGTGGAGCTAGTGCAGCTAAGCAGATTCCATATAAATACACAGACATTCTCCAATTTCTAAACATTCTCACAGCCAGCTCTTGAGTTCAGAGAGTAAGTCGGTCAAATTCTTCTATGGTAAAACAGTTTTTTTCTGTAGTGTATGATAGATCTAAAGCATTTGTGTATTCTTTTTTTAGATCTGAAGATAATATAATCATAGAAGATGAGTCACTAACTTCTGTGATGGATTCAAGTGGCACAGATCATTCCCAAAGAAGTGATATGTTGGAAGAAACACAGATGACAGATGTTATCACTTCGCCATGCATTCCTAAATGTGCTCTACGCTCATTTTCTAACACCTGACCCTTCTCATCCTTACCATGGTTTTATGGACAATGTCTGACAACTCAAGCACCTTATGTGCAAAGTCCATCTTACATGTTACACTACTGACCTACCAGGTAGAAAGCACAACTTACCAAAATAATTCCCAAAACAATTCAGCTGGCTCGACAAGTTGTTGATGATGATGATGATGATGATGATGCAGATTCCTGAACATCCCTACCAGTATGCACCACTAAAATCACCCCAGTCTTACCAAAGTAGCACAGGGCATGTTGTGGCCTCGATGGTTTCTATCACGGGAGCATGGCATGGTGCAGGCAGGAAGGAAGGTAGGCAACCCACTGCCGACTCCAGGAACACAACAGTGGTTTATTAACAGAACAGAAAACTAGGAAACACTAGAAAACAAATGGACCATGAAGGGTAAAAAAGCAAAATAGGGAAAAAAAACTAATTACAAAAATATCAGGGCAACAAGAAGCAGGCAGGCAGACAGGCAACAAAGTACAAATATAAAACAACACAGGGTAACTTCTAACATTCTGAATACAACTGAAATATACCCTCTGAAATACAATGACCCAATGAGGAAATGAAGCAAGACAGGAACCTAAATACACAACCAAACTGGGAAACAACACAGGACGAGTGAAACATGAAACAATTAACCAGTCAGGAAGGGTGCAGGACAACGAGCAATCAGGTAACACACAAGGACTGGCACAAAAAAACAGGCAACAGGCGAAACTAATAATTAAATCAAGGAACTGGGAGATCGAACAGGGAAACTAAGAAACTGACCGTGAAACACGTAAAGAGAATCTAAAACTGGGGAATAACAAAGACAGGTAAAACACAACCAAGGGCACAAAGCAGAAAACCAAAACCGAATATAAGTCACACAGGAATATAAGTCACACAGTATAAACACAGGAACTAGAAAAAAAATATACAAATTGAACACTAGGGAACAAAATCTATAAAATACAAAAACAGAGGAGGCGACAGAGGGGTTTACAGGTAGCTGCACGCTCAGCTCATTGAGCCAGGCGGCCATCTGGACAACAGGGGAAACACACTGAAGACTGACAACAGGGAGGACAGGATGGCCAGCGACACCTGCTGGCCTTACGCGGAGGAGACATGAAAGACTGGGACAGACAGGTGCAGACCCTGACAACTGTACATGCATGTTTCAGAAACTACCAACCAGGAGCTATAAATTCCTGCCAGCTTTGGTAGAGCAACAAATCCTGACAGTCCAGAGTCAATGAAGAATGCATCCACAGCTATTTATGACTTTATAACTTTGTTCAGATGATTTGTAAAAATTCAGGTTCAGGTTTTTTAAGGTTGGAATTTGGAAAGGGTCCAACTCTTAAAAAAATGCTTGTGTTAAAAAGCACTTTATACTGTTGTGCCAAAGTTTGTTGTTTAATAAGTGTTCACTTCTTTTTTTTATTTGCACAATGAAATATGCATCTCAATATCAGCCACTAACTAATAATATAGGCTCACTGCAGCTAGTGCATGTTTATATATAAAATCGTGTGACTTTATTGTAAACCGTCTACAGCGAGGCACATTCCTTCTCAGGTCTCCCCACCTGTCTTTGTCCACATAGCCAGAAACATACATTCAGTGACAAATATCAAGCCTCTACAAATGTATATTATACACATTATATAGACATAGACAAATTTGTTGGTACCCTTCCACAAAACTTAAAACTGACAAAAGTTTAATGGCATCCCTTATTATGTATTCCATATTTAATACAAACCAGACTTTGCTTTTGGGTATTGATTTGTTGGCAGGTATTCTGAATGTACATTCAACCACTCTTCTGGCATGACTTAAATGATAATTGAAGATTCTTCTGCCATGGAACAGAGAACGCTGTGACAAAGGCCTCATTATATTTTCGGATAACCATAGCCTCATCACCTACAAACAAATAGGGGTTTGCTTCACCTTGAGTGCCTGGCCATGGCTTGGAGGGAGGAATATCCCACTGTCCCATTCTATTGTAATTTCATTCCTGATGTACTTCTTTGGAAGATACAGGCATCACTGCAGCTTCCATACGACCCAACATCAACATATGTGAACTTATAGTCTGCCTCAACAACAGCCAGCAGCACAGCTGAAAAATAACACTTGTAATTAAAGAACTTACTGCCACTGCAAGTGTGGTAGAAAAATATAAATCATCTTTCCAATAACTCCAGTTAAGCCACTTACAGTAGAATAAAACTCCAAACCTCTCAGTTGGTGAGCAAAGTTCTCTTTTATTCAGGCAACCCAGCAAAGTGTTCCTGTCACACTCTGGCACCACGAGCATCCAGAGCACCCAGTTGATAAACCATGATTTTTAGTTCCAGATAAGGACTTCTAAGTCCTGATTGGCCACAAAACCCTAACAAACCAGGATCAAGCGTATAACAAACAATTCTCTCTCTATATTAGTCCACCTTGGCAGCAAGGTAAATCCACCCATTTTGCTCAATTTACCAGAACATGTCTCGACAGATACACTCATACTTGAGATATGAATATACAGGTGAAACTCGAACAATTAGAATATCGTGCAAAAGTTAATTTATTTCAGTAATTCAACATAAAAGGTGAAACTAATATATGATATGGACTTTGATTAATGATTGATGTATTGTCAATGAATCACTGCAAATACATGTACATGGTTAATATATGATTAATATGATTATTGTGACAATTACTTTAGGGCTGCAGCTATGGATTATTTTAGTAATCAAATATTCTAGGACTGCAACGATTCATCGAGTAACTCGAATAACTTGATTACAAAAAATTCTCGATACAAATTCTTTGCTTCGGTGCTTCGTGTAATCTGCACGACTATGTACTGCTTAGTGATCAGCGTGTTTCATTCGGAGGATTATCACTGTCGCGCAGTGTGCTTACACTGCATTACGTGTATCAGGTTTGATTTGATGCCGCGATGGAGGAAGAGAGGGAAAACAGCGAGGAAAGTCTGAGAAAAGGACGAAAAATGTCTAAAGTTTGGGACCATTTCAAACAAAAGAAAAGCAAAGTGTGTCCATTGAAAAACCGAATTAGCTTACCACAATAGCACAACAGCAATGATTCAACATCTCAACAGAAAGCACCCAGTCTATGCATCCAGTACACAGAGCAGAACCAATACAAGGTAAGCGCGAGCGCTTCACTCACATTTGAGACTACTACTGAACAAGACTGCTCCCTGGAACACAAGCCAATAGATCCTACAAAAATCTGATAATCGTTATGTAATGTCCCTTTGTTATTTATATTGCCCTATTCAACGCCATCATGGTTAAAAGTTAAAACAAAAGCAGGACCCTGTCATGCACTATTGGTCTTCAGGAGAGTGGGCAGGTCCAGGAGCTGCAGAGTGTAACAAACATTATAATCTGTGTCAGTGAGCACTGCCTAGCCTGAAATGATTTGCCTGGAAACTTAAACATGTATTACATATTAAAGGAGAAATACTTAAAAATGTATTAGATTTATACACTGGCTCCATGAAAGTAGGAACTGTAAATGAACTGACCCTAATGAGTATTATAGTCAGGTACATGGTGGCTTAATAGTTAGGGAAGTGCACTTCTAATTGAAAGATTGCAGGTTTAAATCCCTGAGCAGCAAGGCACCACTGAGATACCTTGAGCCAGGTACTGTTCTCAAGTACTACACCCTGGGTGCTGAATTAGCTGCCCCCTGCTATGTCACATATGGGTTAAATCCAGTGGACACATTTTTTTGTTGTGCGTGTTTGTCTGAAATCTCAACATAGGTCTCTGAGATCATGTCAACCAAGCTGGCTACATTCGACGCATAAAAGGCCTGCTGGTAGACCAGGTCTTTCATGAACTTTTTTGTGTTATATGACAGATGTTTCTGAGATGCCTTCTGAGTCTGTTTCACAAAATCAGTTAGAGATCTATCCAGGCAGGTCTTTATGATGTTTGAGATCATCTGAAAGAAGCGCACCATCTTCTCCCACTGCTCCTTCACTCTTCCCATGGCATCTAGACCTTTGACCAGCATTTTAATGGTGGTGTTGAAGTCAATCTCTTTTACTTCACAGTTTCTCAGTGTGATTAAGATCTCTGTCAGCTCCTTCTGGTTTTTCTCCAGGTTTTCCAAACTCTCTGTTTTCTTCTCTCTCATCTTGTTCAGTTGGACTCGACTCTGCTCTATGTGGAAACGAGCATTCTCCACCGCCATATCACCTGCCCGTTTATTCCTACTTTCCTTAGCTTGCTGTGGGGGTTGAGGTATAAATGCTGGTGTGTTTGTGAAAGCTTTGTTCAGAGTGTCAAATTTCTGAGTTTTTGTAAGAAGATTCTGCATTCTTTTAGACATATTTTTGGCCTCGGCTGCATCGCATTTCCCTTCAGATGCAATCTCGGTGAGCTCAGAGCACAGTTTAATAGCATCTGTGCAGATGTCGAGTGCGTCCTTTTTAGCTTTACAGTCTTTCTCACGCTCCACTGAGGTTTTTGTCTCATTATATTGTTCCTCCAGGTATGATGTCAGTGTTGTTCCTTTCTGTTTATTATATATCATAGACAGTTGAATTTCATTTTTCTCGATAAAGCTGTTCAAAATCTGTCAACCCTAGAAGCTGACCTGATTTTGAAAGCACCTTATTCATAGCAAAGACATTTTCATCTTCCATTTTACTTGTGTGCCTTTTTGCACCTCTTGCCAACAGATTTGTCAAAATAGTTGTTATATGTGAGTCCCTCTACAAAGTTCATGCCAATCAATTCCCACTCAGATGGTAGTGAATTCATTGCTTTATCAAATGTCTTCTTTGCCTCTTCTAGCTACTTACTCATCTCCTCAAGTGCTTTGTTAGCTATTTCATTGGCTCTCTCTGAATCCTGCTTCCTCATTTTTGTCGCCTCAATTTTACGCTTGACTTTTTCCAGTTCATCACCATATACCTTCTTTGCACTTATACAAGCTTCTAAAAGTTCTTGGATCAGATTATTAACAAAGATGAACTTTTTCTCTGTTCCCTCAGCCAGTTGTACACATTGGTCTGATATAGTAGCTATGTTCTCCAGCTGGTCAGGGAGGAGGGTTTGGACCAGCTCATCATTCTCCTGTAGTAATATCTGAACTGATGTCCTGATGTAAGCTGGCACACTGCCAGTGTGGTGTGACGTCCACACAGGCGGAACCCGCTGCCGGCTCCACGTCAGCCCCGCCCAAGTAGGCGGAGCTCTCCAGATGTCCCGCATTCCGCTTGACGAGGCTCTGACATAAGCCTGGCGCAGGCCCTACTCCATGCAAAGTATTGTGCCATGAACTTGAGCCTTACCGAGCAACTACTTGTCTTCTGTCGTCCCGTCGTTCCCAATCTATTCCATTTACCTATTGTGCTTACCTTGCCTTGTCTTCTCCCTTTCCCCAGACTCGCTCCTGCACCTGACCCGCTCCTCCTGCTGAGACCGGCTCCTCCCGTTCCCCTTCCCCTGTGTGCTCGTGTTCCGTGTGTGCGTGTAGGACGGACCTTACAGCTTTGGACCTCTGCTTTTGGACAACGACCATTCTTCTCGTCATACCCCTCTGTTACCTCAGTGCCTGTATTGGCAATAAACTCACCTTTGGTGCGCATATCTCGATCCCCGTTTCCTTATTCTGGCTGGTGTCACATGTGGAGACGGATCTGGTCCATGTTCTTGTGAGCCTAATTGAATGCCGCCCATCCAGAATTAGCCACTTGCATAAGACAGGCACGGAATGAGTCTGGGTACTTGATTAACTGAAACCCACCTTCTGTAGGGTTTTTGTTGATAGAGAAATATACATTAGAGGAGATAAAGACCAGCTCCCCCAGAATGGCTATGGAGACTGGGGTAGGTACCAAGTACTCCTCCCAGTTAGCATAGGGCTGCATTATCAGCTTGGTGTCATCTCTGAAATCCACAGCCATGGAAATTGATTGGGTAGCTTTCACTAAGTCTTTCATTGTGTTATTTCCTGTAAGGAAACAAAAATGGTTATATTTAAACAAAGAATTTTTAACTGAAGTAGTTTTGATGAATGAATGTCTTTTTATTGTGATTTTATAGAGCACAAAACATGCAATGCATATAATACGGAAAAATTTCAATTTCATCATGTATATAATTGTGATGCCCGGCCCGTCCGCTCCTCGTGTGCCACGCCCCCTGATTACCCACGTGTTCTTTCCCAATTGTACCCAGCTGTATCTAGTTACTTCGATTTGTCCTGTGTAGTTAAATCTTGGTCTCCCCGGTTTCCCTTGTCCGTCATTGATGTTCAGTGATATTCGTCAGTGTCTGATGTCTCCTGCCCCAGTTCCCGTTAATAAATCCCCGTTTTTCCCGAGTTCTGGCTACCTTGCCTACTTCCTGCCCGCTCGCCTGCTCTCTCGCCTGAACCCCGGTCAGCAAGCGTGACAATAATGAAGGCTTTATGGTTTTATTGCTGTAAGGTTTGCTTGAGTCTGTCATGCAAAATCCCTACAGTAATACAAATTCTTGCTTCCTGTGGCATGTCGATCAGCTGTTTGGTCAATAAAGTTACTCTATATGTTTCATTTTTATATCAGCCACACCTGCCTTTAACAGGGCAAAACAAAGTGTCACAAAGCAATTTGTGACTCTTAAAGAATTTGAAAGACTAATAATTATACATTTGCCATTCCGTGGTGTTGTCACGACTCTGGGAGAAACGGAGCGGGGAAACAGGAACTGGAGTCCAAAATTGGGGAATGTGGGGTTTATTAGGAAACAGAGGGCATCAAAGCACATGCAACATTAATGACCGGACTGGGGAAACAAACTGAAACAGGGACTAAATACATAGAACTAATGACAACAGGAAACAGCTGGTGAACACGGGGAATCCACATGGGGTAGATGAGGGGGCGTGGCACACGGGAGGGTAAGACAAGTAGGGTATTACAGGTGTTATGTTGTATACTAGGTACAGCTTGCTACTGTAATTAGGCAGGCAGCATAGCAGCTGGTTAGCAGAGAGGCTCTGTAGCTATGGTATATTAAAGAACAGAAAACAGAGATGGGGGCTAAAGAGAATGAGACCAGAGATACACTAAATAAATTTGTGCCCAAGCGAGGAGCTGTGTCTGTAGTTTGGAAGCTTTTTTATTTAAAAAATCTAACACAGACTAAAAGATTATGGTTGTGTCCAAATTCAGGGGCTGCATCCTTCTAAGACTGTATTTAAAAACCAAATGTGTCACAGCGATGCAAAAAGGCTGTCCCACTTCAAAGGCTCCTTCAAATGCGACCTTGAAATGCATGCTTCATTTGCCAAATTGCGAAACATTGATTTTCCCCTCGTGGGCCCAAAAAATGTCCCACAAGGTCAACAAAACAAGTTTTTATCACATTGTTTGTGTACATACAATGCTTATAGAAAGCGTTGCAATGCTTACTTCAGCAAAAATATTACAAATTTATTGATTTTGGAACAAAAATCACTCCTTTATTCTTTTCTTCAGAACTTATTCTTTTCGAACTCGATACCGATACTAAGGATGGTGCTCGATACTTGATACTATTTTCGATACTACAGGGGGAGATAAAACAAATACAGGAACTTTTTTTCTTTCTTTAATAAAGTCAGAACACCACCAAAAAAATAAATAGCCGAACAATACAATGGAAAAAAATAAACCTAATAAATAGAAAAAGGCCATTAACATAAATAAAAATAAAGTAAAATAAATAAAATATCTTAAAGCTCTATTAGCTTGTGCAAAGATACAGTTTTCATCTGAGGATATAGTTAGCACAATATATCAAAAAACTTTAAATATAGCATGCTCCAGTACCAGTCTACTGTAGGGATGGGCATATCGATACTCTGGTATCAATACTTAGATACCCGCAGTTCGATACTTTGGACTCTATACTTTTCTAAATATCGCGATACCACTGCGCTAACACAAAATGTGGAATTTGTTTACACCTGTGATAGTTTTAGGCATTTCATTTATGTGGAAATCAGCCTGGGCATATTGTACACCGTCTTCCGTGTCACATGATTATGGCACCCTATCGGATGTCACAGCCAAAAGCTCACTGCGCAGCGTACGTCAAGCACGGCCTCAATCCTCGCTCCGCTGCAGCTCAGAGTGAGCTGAGAGTGGTAGCAAGGATGGTCGAGAGAGGTAACGAAAAAGATAATGCCATGTGCTCTGTATGTGATAAAGAGATGCCACATAGCAGCAACACTAGCAACCTCATGTTAGTGAAGGGCTGTTCATAATTCATAATTATTATTAATATTCTTGCATTTTATTGTTGAGGATGATGATAATGTTGTGTTATGTTTTACTGGTTTAATGTAGGTTCTTAAGCACTATCTTTAAATTTATCCATCCATCCATCCATCCATCCATTATCTTCCGCTTAATCCGGGGTCGGGTCGCGGGGGCAGCAGTCTCAGCAGGGAAGCCCAGGCTTCCCTCTCCCCGACCACTTCATCCAGCTCCTCTGGGGGAATCCCGAGGCGTTCCCAGGCCAGCCGGGAGACATAGTCTCTCCAGCGTGTCCTGGGTCTTCCCCGGGGTCTCCTCCCAGTGGGACATGCCCGGAACACCTCCCCAGGGAGGTGTCCCGGACGCATCCGAATCGGACGCCCGAGCCACCTCATCTGGCTCCTCTCGATGCGGAGGAGCAGCGGCTCTACTCTGAGTCCCTCCGGAATGACTGAACTCCTCACCCTATCTCTAAGGGAGAGCCCAGCCACCCTGCGGAGGAAACTCATTTCAGCCGCTTGCACCCGCGATCTCGTTCTTTCGGTCACTACCCATAGCTCATGACCATCGGTGAGGGTAGGAACATAGATCAACTGGTAAATCGAGAGCTTCGCCTTTTGGCTCAGCTCTCTCTTCACCATGGCAGACCGATGCAGTGCCCGCATGACTGCTGACGCCGCACCGATCCGCCTGTCGACCTCCCGTTCCATCGTTCCCCCACTCGTGAACAAGATCCTGAGATACTTAAACTCCTCCACTTGGGGGAGGACCCCATCCCCAACCCGGAGAGAACATTCTACCCTTTTCCGGCTGAGAATCATGGTCTCGGATTTGGAGGTGCTGATTCTCATCCCAGCCGCTTCACACTCGGCTGCGAACTGCCCCAGTGAGAGCTGATGGTCACGGTCCGATGAGGCTAACAGAACCACATCATCCGCAAAAAGCAGAGACCTAATCCTGAGGTCACCGAACCGGACACCCTCAATGCCCTGGCTGTGCCTAGAAATTCTGTCCATTAAAGCTATGAACAGAATTGGTGACAAAGGGCAGCCCTGACGGAGTCCAACCCTCACCGGAAACAAGTCCAACTTATTGCCGCCCATGCGGACCAGGCTCTGGCACTGGTCATACAGGGACCGAACTGCCCTTAAAAGGGAGCCCGGAACCCCATACTCCCGGAGCACTCCCCACAGGACTCCCCGAGGGACACGGTCAAATGCCCTCTCCAAGTCCACAAAACACATGTAGACTGGTTGGGAAACCTCCCATGAACCCTCCAAAACCCAGCTGAGAGTATAGAGCTGGTCCACTGTTCCACGGCCAGGGCGAAAACCATACTGCTCCTCCTGAATCCGAGGTTCGACAATTCGGTGGACCCTCCTCTCCAGGACCCCCGAATAGACCTTACCAGGGAGGCTGAGGAGTGTGATCCCCCTATAGTTGGAGCACACCCTGCGGTCCCCTTTCTTAAAGAGGGGGACCACCACCCCGGTCTGCCAGTCCTGAGGCACAGCCCCCGATGTCCACGCGATGCCGCAGATGCGTGTCAGCCAGGACAGCCCCACAGCATCCAGAGCCTTGAGGAACTCCGGGCGAATCTCATCCACCCCCGGGGCCCGGCCACCGAGGAGCTTTTTGACCACCTCAGTGACCTCCGCCCCAGAAATAGGCGAGTCCACCCCCAAGTCCCCACACTCTGCTTCCATATCAGAAGGCATGTCGGTGGGATTGAGGAGGTCTTCGAAGTATTCCTTCCACCGACCCAAGACGTCCCGAGTTGAGGTCAGCAGCGCACCATCCCCACCATAAATAGTGTTGATGATGCACCGCTTTCCTGCCTGGAGCCGCCGGATGGTGGACCAGAATCTCCTCAAAGCCGTCCGGAAGTCGTTCTCCATGGCCTTGCCAAACTCCTCCCACACCAGAGTTTTTGCCTCAGCAACCGCCAATACTGCATCCCGCTTGGCCTGCCGGTAGCTGTCAGCTGCATCTGGAGTCCCACAGGCCAAAAAGTCCCAATAGGACTCCTTCTTCAGCTTGACAGCATCCCTTACCACCGCTGTCCACCAGCGGGTTCAGGGATTGCCGCCGCGACAGGCACCGACCACCTTACGGCCGCAGCTCCGGTCAGCCACCTCCACGATGGAGGCACAGAACATGGCCCATTCGGACTCAATGTCCCCCGCTTCCCCTGGGATATGGGAGAAGTTTTGCCGGAGGTAGGAGTTGAAACTCTCCCTGACGGGGGTTCTGCCAGACGTTCCCAGCAGACCCTCACTATATGCTTGGGCGTTCCTCCCCCACCAGCGGAGCCAACCCACCACCAGGTAGTGTTCGGTTGACAGCTCCGCCCCTCTCTTCACCTGAGTGTCCAAGACATGCGGCCGCAAGTCCGACGACACGACTACAAAGTCGATCATCGAACTGCGGCCTAGGGTGTCCTGGTGCCAAGTGCACATATGGACACCCTTATGCCTGAACATGGTGTTCATTATGGACAATCCGTGACGAGCACAGAAGTCCAACAACAAAACACCGCTCGGGTTCAGATCGGGGGGACCGTTCCTCCCAATCACGCCCCTCCAGGTCTCACTGTCGTTGCCCACATGAGCATTGAAGTCCCCCAGCAGAACAAGAGAGTCCCCAGGAGGAGCCCTCTCCAACACCCCTTCCAAAAGGGTGGGTATTCTGAACTGCCGTTTGGCGCATAAGCGCAAAAAACAGTCAGAACCCGTCCCCCCACCCGAAGGCGAAGGGAGGCTACCCTCTCGTCTACTGCGGTAAACCCCAATGTACAGGCACCCAGCCTGGGGGCAATAAGTATGCCCACACCCGCTCGGCGCATCTCCCTGCGGGCAACTCCATAGTGGAAAAGGGTCCAAACCCCCTCAAGGAGACTGGTTCCAGAGCCCAAGCCGTGCGTCGAGGTGAGCCCGACTATATCTAGCCGGAACTTCACAACCTCGCACACCAGCTCAGGCTCCTTCCCCATCAGAGAGGTGATATTATATGTCCCTAGGGCCTGGGGGTGGGGCTCGATGGCGAGCGCCTGGTGGCCAGGCCTACACTTATGGGGCCTGGTCGGGCACAGCCCGAACAAGGCACGTGGGTCCCCCTTCCAATGGGCTCACCACCCATGTGAGGGGCCATAGGGGTCAGGTGCAATGTGATCTGGGCGGCGGCCAAAGGCAGGGACCTTGGCGGTCCGATCCTCGGCTACAGAAGCTAGCTCTAGGGACATGGAACATCAACCAAGCCCATCTCTTCTATTATTCTAAAGAAAAGATATTACAGTTATTACAACAGAGGTTTTCCAATAAAAGCTTAAATTTTCAATTTAAATAAAAGACAATTTTCATGTGTATCATGCTGATTCCCAATATTAGCTTAAATTTAGGTAATTTTGGCAATTACAAGAATTACAGAATTTCAACTAAGAGTGTTATGACCTGGCTCGTCGGCTCCTCGTGTGTGCCACGCCCCCTGATTACCCACGTGTGCTTCCCTGATCGTCTCCAGCATTGTCCACTTACTTTGATTAGTCCTGTCTTATTTAAGTCCTGGTCTTACCTGTTGCCCTTGTCTGTCATTGATGTTAGCGTTTGTGATGTAGCCTGGTCCCCGTCTTCCGATTAAACCCCTTGTTTTGCCTCGTATTCTGCCTGCCTGCTTCTTGCTTGCTCGCTTGCCCGAGCGATCGCCCGCTTTATTCACAGCGATCGTGACAAAGAGTATGATTCCCACACAAGAACCGGATTATGGAGATGAACTGGAATGAAACTGCAGAATATTTCAATAGCACATGAGGCTCCATTTTGATTATCTAACACAAAGTAAAAAGCACGACTAACAGTTATGGGTGTCATGCCCGGCTCGTCCGCTCCTCATGTGTGCCACGCCCCCTGCTTACCCACGTGTTCTTTCCCGATCGTACCCAGCTGTGTCCGTTTACTTTGATTAGTCTCTGTGTATTTAAGTCCTGGTCTGACCTGTTCCCCTTTGTCCGTCATTGATGTTACTGGTCTTAGTTGATGTCCGTGTTCCAGAATAAAAACCTGTCTGCCCCGATTTCTGCCTGCTTGCTTGTGCTTTATCGCTCGCGCTTCCTGAGCGATCTCCTGTCCGGCAATTAGCGTGACATTGGGCATGTTCAAATCCATTTTGAAATTTCTTATATAATTCCTGACAGATTCCTGACAGGTTATTACCGACCATCTAACATGCAACCCTGTGTTTTTGTTTTGCCTAATGGCCCTTTCATTTAACGCAGAATAAGGGATCTGCCACTATGGGCTGACTTCTGTAAATTCAGTCAGCAAGAACCGATTCAAGGATTCAAAGGTTTGTAATACTGTATGTAGGCCAACATTGTACATGCACAAAGCACAGTGAAATTCTTATTTGAATGCCTACTTGCAGACTATAACAGGCAGCAATCAACATATAGTGCAACAATACAATGAGCAGTCAACATAAAGTACAACATTGCAATAAAATAAACTGAACAATACATACAAACTCCGAAACAGTAACACACAGGATATTAGTGGATCACGGCAATAAGTCAGTAGTACAATGTCAAAGTCTATTTCAGAATTACTGAAACTATTCAGCCAGGAAGCTAGTGAAGTATGTGACACTATGGATAATTATATATGGTATGGATAATTATATGTGGAATATACTGCCCAATGTAGCCTAAACTGAAAGAAGCATTTGATTTTAAATTGTTGGTTACGTTTTAAGCTATTTTATGCACATAAACTTGTGTCAGTTGTCTAAAGTCAGTCTTAATATTTTTAATTTATGATACAATTTAAATGTACTGTAGTTGTCACGGGGCGGCATGGTGGTGCAGTGGTTAGCACTGTTGCCTCACACCTCTGGGACTCGGGTTCGAGTCTCCACCTGGGTTACATGTGTGTGGAGTTTGCATGTTCTCCCCTTGTTGTCGTGGGGTTTCCTCCGGGTACTCCGGTTTCCCCCCACAGTCCAAAAACATGCTGAGGCTAATCGGAGTTGCTAAATTGCATGAGTGTGTGTGAGTGTGAGTGTGCCCTGCGATGGGCTGGCCCCCCGTCCTGGGCTGTTCCCTGCCTCGTGCCCATTGTTTCCAGGAAAGGCTCCGGACCCCCCGCGACCCAGTAGGATAAGCAGTTTGGAAAATGGATGGATAGCTTTTTTTTATCTAAATGTTGTTATATATTATTGCCTCCTCATCATTTCCCTCACTTAAAACAACAGCAGGTTTTCACAATAGGCTGCAAACACATGGCGTACGATTCTGCATGATGATGGGCTTGGTCTGTGCTATGATTGCATAGACTTACTCCAGGGGTGTAGGAACCAGGGGAAAGGGCGGTGGGGGGATGTGTACCCCCCCAATATTCTATTTGTATTTCATTCACCCCCCCCCCCCCCCCCAAAAAAAAATATAAATTTACATTTAAATTATTTTCTGCCCCCCCCCCCCAATCAAATTCTCTATTATAGCTTTAAATACATTTTTAAAGAGTTTCACAGTCTATTTCCACATTCACCAACAAAAGGATCAGCTCAAATACTAATCCATGTGTTTGAAGCCATAAATCAGAAAGGCTCACTTGCCTACTTCCCGTATTTCCACCCGTGTTTCATGATTCTCCTGCTCTGTATAAACCACACACTTGTACACTCCTGCATCTGCAGTCCTCACACCCTCAAGCAGCAGAGAGAAGTTGCCTTTGGGGATTTCCTGAGAGAAGAAGTGGGCTCTGCCCCTGTAGGCGTCCCCCTGTGATTCAGGTCTGCTCTGACCATCCTGGAATAGGTGCACGATGGTGTCTGAATCAGTCCTTCTCCAGTCCACCTCCAGCTCCTCCAAAGGCAGGGGTCTGTCCACAAAGCAGGGCAGCAGTACAGCTCCTCCCAGCCGGGCTGTTAGAGGACCAGCAGAGCCGTGTAGCAGGAATCCTACCACAGGGATAAGAGATATAAAATCTCTGTATGACAACAAAACATTAAATTGTCAGCGATGGCGAACAGAGAGGACAGTGGACCCAAATGCAAGAGACTGAAAAGGTTATTTAGGATCCAGAGCAGACTAGGGACATGGTTGGGGTCACAGGATAAGAGTGTCCTACTTACGTTGGGAAATCAGTCCTACAAGCACACAGCAGACAAGATGAGACAGTTGTGCACTGGTCAGAACTAGTAGTGTAAATTCGACAGCCATTTATCCAGTGAGCCTGGTGAAACCACTGGCAGTCTGGCTAGGTACCTAGATCACCAAACAGAGGTGACACTGACTTTTTATCAGATAGATCAACAAAAAATAATTACACACTGAACGCTCGTCTCCACACAAGCATTAAAAAATAGCCTAAATATAAATGTGTCATCAATTTCTAAATTACTAAACCAAAGACAAAACCTTTAACACAAAATTTTATTATCAAACACATGTTCATAATCATTGGTTAATTTATTTGACTAACTAATTGTCAAATACATACCGTCAGCTCTGATGACGAATTTCAGCCAGAACAAAATAACGGCGTGACTCCCGATCTTCATCCTCGCCGATTAGAAGCAGATTGTGTTTACTTACAGTAGTTAAACGTTTCCAATCGAATGTTAAATTGCATCTATTTTTGAAAATCTAATAATAATTGTTCAGAAACAGGGGTGTATTTACCATGATTGCCGCTATATTTATCCCGTCTTTTCACTTTCGGTTTACCTGTCTTACTTTAAGCCCAGAATTATAGCAGAGGACCTGAGCGCACAGACCCTGCTCCCGTTATATGGCTAATGGTTCGTCTCCTCCAACGCGCGGTTTTGTGCGTTTATCTGATAGAAGTCACCATGTCTGCGCTTTTACGCACAAAATTTAAACAACAGAATGTTTAATTTCTGCCCACCATACAATATCAAACATGTGCAGAGGGTGATTCAAGAGAATAATGTCTAGTTGTCCTGATGGAAACGCCCTGCCGGGAGGGCGTAACCCTGCCTCACGCTTTATTAAGATATGGATTATGGAAAGTGTTCAAAGTTTTAAGATTTGCCACTTAAGACGGAATGGCGTCTTATGCTTGTGACTGGTATTAAGAAAAGGGGGGAAAAGACTGTAAACTATGTAGAAAGTACTGAGAAATGGCAAAAAGAAATTGATTTTAAAAAACAGGAGAGGGAACTTGCAAAACTATCGGTGATTCATCTCAACCTAAACCTCCATAGGAATGACATCTCCACAAACAGTGACCTCACACCTGCAGGGTTGGGGGTTCGAATCCATGCAAATTTCACAGGATTAAAGTCACTTGTCATAAAATAGGTTTTGGTTACATTTATGGTCCTGTCCGACGCCTTTACCCTTCAAAAAGGGAAACCCCACATCCAAAACACAACTGCTATTTTTAGTATTGTGATTCTTATGATAGATTAATAATTAATTCATTTCAGGATGGTATGTTTTATATGCTTTGTTGTTTTCATTTTTGTGCCACAGCTTATATAATTCCACATCTGTTATGGAATAAGTACAAACAAGTAGGTTCATTGGCAAATGGCTTTACTGACATCTGCTCGCTATCTTCACAGAACAAACGTCTTCCTTCTCATATACTTTCCTTCCCCCTTTCAGAGGCAGCCAGTCAGCAGCAGAGCTAAATATGAGTCGTATCTTATCTAACCAGAAAGCTGGTGTTGCTACTAAACGAATGTAGGTTGGCTATGTGGAGTTACATGACAGTTCACAAAAGAGTGCGCACGCATGCAAAATTAATTTCCACATATCCTGGCTGGTTTTATGTTTTTTTATTCTAATGTTTAGCGGTGAGGAGGAAGCAATTCTACAAATTTTCAGTGAACTTTCACTTCTGATGTGGTAGAATAAAGGTGTAACTGAGTGTTGCCGTATGTTGATTTCTACAAGCAAACGAAAGTGAAAATGCGATCATTTCCAAAGGAGACGCTGCTTCTGCGGCCCTCTGTCATGTGACCTGGTGAATGTAGATAATTCTACCTTGTGAGGAACCAAGGAGTTAATGCATGAGGAATACAGAGTTTGTTAAAGGAAATAAATAATTTATTACTATTATATACAAAATGATGTAACAAAAAAAAACTACCCAAATTAAACTTAAGCCAACACCGATAAACCAACCAAAGTCACGGGGAGGGAAAATGTATGCAGTGGCTGGCCAGACAAAAACACAGGAGGGGAAATGTATGCAGTGGCTGGCCAGACCAAAACACAGGAGGGGAAATGTATGCAGTGGCTAGTCAGACCAAAACACAGGAGAGGAAATGTATGCAGTGGCTGGTCAGACCAAAACACAGGAGGGGAAATGTATGCAGTGGCTGGCCAGACCAAAACACAGGAGGGGAAATGTATGCAGTGGCTGGCTAGACTAAAACACAGGAGGGGAAATGTATGCAGTGGCTGGCCAGACAAAAACACAGGAGGGGAAATGTATGCAGTGGCTAGTCAGACCAAAACACAGGAGAGGAAATGTATGCAGTGGCTGGTCAGACCAAAACACAGGAGGGGAAATGTATGCAGTGGCTGGTCAGACCAAAACACAGGAGGGGAAATTTATGCAGTGGCTGGCCAGACAAAAACACAGGAGGGGAAATGTATGCAGTGGCTGGCCAGACAAAAACACAGGAGGGGAAATGTATGCAGTGGCTGGCCAGACCAAAACACAAGAGGGGAAATGTATGCAGTGGCTGGCCAGATGAAAACACAGGAGGGGAAATGTCTGCAGTGGCTGGCCAGACCAAAACACAGGAGGGGAAATGTATGCAGTGACTGGCCAGACTAAAACACAGGAGGGGAAATGTATGCAGTGGCTGGCCAGATGAAAACACAGGAGGGGAAATGTATGCAGTGGCTAGTCAGACCAAAACACAGGAGAGGAAATGTATGCAGTGGCTGGTCAGACCAAAACACAGGAGGGGAAATGTATGCAGTGGCTGGTCAGACCAAAACACAGGAGGGGAAATGTATGCAGTGGCTGGCCAGACGAAAATACAGGAGGGGAAATGTATGCAGTGGCTGGCCAGACTAAAACACAAGAGGGGAAATAAATTAAATAATTAAACGAAATTACAATAAACTCAACAAGCCAGTGACAAAAATCATACGGACAAAGTAAATCCACAACTATATTATTTTTCTTGTAAAGTAGGCAAATAAATTTTTACACGCTTGATGTTTAAATACCATAAATTCAAAACTAATATTTTTAGCAGTTTGTATTTTATAATGCAGGCTGTTTAGGCACTTTAAGCATGTTTTATTTTCACTTTATTCACAGTATAAAACATGGGTCAGGAATTATGTTCCTCCATAAAATTGGCTCATGATAAGTTTGAGAAACTCTGTTCAAGACTAATGCAGTGGGTAATGGAGTAATAAAATGTAATAGAGTAATAAAATGTATTAAAGTAATAAAGTGTAATAAAGTAACAAAGTGTAATAAAGTAACAAAGTGTTAGAGAATAATAAAGTGTTAGAGAATAATAAAGTGTAAGAGAATAATAAGTGTAACAGAGTAATAAAGTGTAATAGAGTAATAAAGTGTAAGAGAGTAATAAAGTGTAAAAAAAGTAATAATGTGTAAAAGACTAATAAAGTGTAATAAAGTAAATACTAATAAACCACAATGTTGTAATTAATGAAATGTTGAAAATGAAACATCTGAAAGACGTAATAACTGACTGATCCCTGTGGGGAAATTCTCTTTACACCTCCCCCAACTTGCTATTTATTGGGAAGAGTAAGCTGGCTGTGAAGGGCAGCCACCTGTTGTAGCACCCAGAGAGCTGGGGATTACGGGTCTTGCTCAAGGACCTCAGATGTGCTGAGGATGGGTTTGAATTGATGACCTTCTGATTACAAACACACAGGCTTAGCCCACTTAGCTGTGTGCCACCCCCAGTAACAACACCTAAATAATACATAAAGATATCACAATAAACTGGGTTAGAAAAGTGCGTCTCTCCCGTGTCATTAGCACCCATGGCTATAAGCGTCGCGTTCCTCGCATATAAAAACAAAATCATATACAGTAAATACATTTTGATGGTTAGTGCAAATCAATGATATTACGAGCATATAAAGCAGGAATTTGCATGTGTTGATATGTGACCTAAAGCCCTTGGGAGACCGTCTTCAAATTTGACTTAATCCACAAGTGACTGACTATATATAAAACATAAAGGACCTTCCCAGGGTGCTTCTCTGCAGATGAACATTTGCCTATATGCATGTGCAGATTGCCCTAGAAATATTTATCTGATATCCAGCAAAGTCCCCCAAGTCTTCAGACAAAATGAATTGTAACAGAGCACCCATAACCTGAGGACTGTTGACACAGCTAACCAGGTGATTCAGTAGGGCTTGACTACAGGCAAAAACAAAAATTAAATAAACTCCAGAGATCCTTCAGACTTCTGTGTTCTTCTCCCCCAGTAATACCTCCTCTGGGTTTGGTTCATTGTGATCAGCAGGTGATGATGCCTCCACCTCCTGATTCTCATGTGATCCCTGCAAAAGTGTGTCAGTTGATACATTTTATATTCTTTTTTCATCAAACAAGTAATGTAAAATTTACTATACCTACCAGTATGCAGGACTAATTTTAAGTTGAGCAAATATTTAAAAATGTTAACATCCCAAGAATTATAGCATGAATGAAACTCTCATGCATGCAGACTTTCATTAAGAAGCAAACTTCCTTATTACTTATTGAAATATACTGTAAAAACTGACAGCTAATTGTGTCCTTGGACCCAAAGTGGAGTAAATGACAGGAACCCTGAGAATCACAGAGTTCTTGCTCCTCTGTTTACCTCCTCTGTGTTTGGTCCATTGGGATCAGTGTGGGACAATGCTTCAATCTCCTCATTGTCATGTGATCCCTATGGAAGTGACAGTATTAACTTAAAAAGTCCATATTAATGGGTTTCATCAAACACAGAACAGTAACTATGAAGTGATATTTACTTTTCAGTTTACATTAAATTAGTTTTAATGTAACCAAACATTAATGAAATGTTGGAATTACAGTCTACATTCCAACACATACATCACTTTTAAAATACTCACAATGTATGTGTACAGAGATCAGGGGCTTTATTTATCAAATTTCACATAAATGTACATAATCAGACATTGCTGCAAATGTAGTTTTTACGTGTGCCTGTTCACCTGGGTGGAGTCGTGGCTCTGCGGTTAGGGATCAATGCCAGCACTCAGAAGGTTGCTGAGTGAAATCCTGTGAAAGCCAGGAGTGATCCTACTCTGTTGGACCCATAGGCCAAGGCCCTTAATGTGCAATTGCTTTGCCTTGGGTATGATGTTAATCTACATCCAGCCCTGCAAGCAGGTCCTCCAACATACTGGGAAAGTGTGGAGGTTGGTGGCAGGATTGGCCACTGGAAAAAACTCACACTGTTCCATCAGGACTAGTGTGGTACTGAGGTATTACATAGCTACACTCAGGTTCTCATCCCGGAGGTGGTTTGTTGTGTGGTGGGCGCAGCAACACGCTGTCATCAGTCCATGCTCCTTAGCTCTGTTTCCCACAGCACAGAGAAACATAAAATGTATGTACTGGGACACACCTTTTGATCATTGAATTCAGGTATTTAATTTAAATCAATTGCCACAAGTTTAAAAAAATCAAGCCCCTAACCATGCAGTGAGGTCTTCAAACATTTGTGAAAGTATGCGTGGTTTTGAAGAGCTCAGTGAATTTAAACATGCTTCGGTCAAAGGATGCCACCTTTGCAATAAGTCAATTTGTCTTCCCTGCTAGATATTCCACTATTAACTGCAAGTTGTATTATTTCCATAGTCCAAGGTCCATAGTTTGGTTGTGGAGGGATAATGGTATGGGGTTGTTTTTCAGAAGTTGGACTAGGCCACTTACTTCCAATAAAAGGAACTTTTAATGCTTCAGCAGACTAAGACATTTTGGACAATACTATGCTTCCAACTTTGTGGGAACAGTTTGGGGAAGGCCCTTTTCTGTTCCAACATGACCGTCCCCAGTGCACAAAGCAAGGTCCATGAAGATATGGTTGGGTGAGTTTGGTGTGGAACTTCACTGGCCCTGACCTCAACCCCATCGAATAACTTTCGAATGAACCAGAATGAAGATTGAGAGCCAGGCCTTCACATCCACAGGCCATCAGTGCCTGACCTCACAAATGCTCTTCTGGATGAATGTGCAAAAATTCCCACAGATACACTCCAAGAAGAGTGGCAGCTGTTATAGCTGCATAGGGGGGACCAACTCCATATTGATGCCTATGGATTTCGAATGGGATGCCATAAATTTCCTGTATGTGTAATGGCCAGGTGACCCAATGTCCATATACTGTAGTGTATTTTTAATACAAAAGATACAGCATGCAAAGGTATTACACACAGTGCAATTAATAATCAAATAAATAAAAATAATCTTGGTAGTCCATGATAACCTGTTCCCAGTGCATTCAACTGCACCTCCTGAAAAGTTACCCATTGGGGTTGATGCGGATGACTGGGTGAACCTCTTCGGGCATCAGCTAATGACACTGAGGACCTAGGGGGGCAGGCTGCGTGCACATGCCCCCCGCCATACAGAGTGAGCTGCCAAGGACCAGCTCAGCAAGGGTTTCTGTCCTAACACAATAACTATTGTTTCCCACGCCAATGAACATCAAACTCCTTTAACCTCCAAGCAAGACGTACTTCAGCACATGCAGCCCTTTTGTTCACCATAATTTGGCATCAGTGTTAATAGTAGCAGCGAATCTAACACCGTCAACCAAAAAGTTCCTAAAAGGGCGGCTGCTCTGTCATGAAACTGTAAAGCTGAAAGGTATTCAGCCGGATAAATAGGCATAGCTTACTGGTGATTTCATGTTTGCTGAAGTTTCTGTGTATAAAGTAACATTATTTTTTTGTATAAATAATTGAAATGTATCCCCGCGACCCAGTAGGATAAGCGGTTTGGAAAATGGATGGATGGATGGATGGATGAAATAATAAGATCACCCATAACCAATTGTAATACCAATTAAAGTGATAAATTATTTTGGTATTAATGTTAAAGTGAGGCTTTTATGTTTTATTACCGAATGAGATTAAGATTCATTTCACATGGTGAATTTATTGAAACCGATACTAAAATCAATGAGCAGAAAAACTTGACAAATACGACAATATTATGAGTTTTATAGCTTTTTTGGGTTGACAGCACCTCTGCCGTTGTGAGGATTACTGACTGTCTCATTGCTTTCTTGATGGTTGAACATTACAATAGTGTGATGGCCTATTAGTGAACACAATAGGTGTCATACACTGAAGAACAACACAACTGGCAGTTAAAGGAGTTTAAAAAAATGCGTGCAGTTCCAGCGCTAAATAGCACTGCGGGGCAGGACTTCACATCCTGCTTCCTGACAAGTACAGGAAGGCTGGTGTACAGTATTAGGCCATGATTGGGGGCTTAACTCAGTTGTTTAGTTTTGGCTTTGGGGTTGTGGATGACACATGTGCCAGAGTGTATGTGTAGACTGTCCAAGCTGCTCTTCGCCAATTAACATTTCTATTGTTTAATCAACCTTTGTCAGTGTTACAGTATTATATGGCCGCCTTCCCTACCATGTTTAACAACAGGGGCCCGTGACCATGGAGAATGTACTGATATGTTCCTGTGTGCTGGAGTCATAATAAGGGCTCTTCCTCTACCTCAACAGACTCCATACTTACAGGGAAGGAGGAAGAGCACAAGGGACACATCTGCTACAGACACAATTATGTATAATAATCTGAGGGAAGATGGTCAGACTGATGTGGAGAAACAGGCCCCAGGACACCAGCCAGAGGGACAGATGCATCTTGGGCACCTACCTGGTCTGGCTCAGGATCTTGGTGTCTCTGAAGATGGGCGAATTCTTCTTTTAGTCTAAGGAAATAATAATACAATTATTACAACTAAGCTTTGTCAGAACACCACATTTTACACAAAACAGTCAAATTTCATGAGTATCGTACCAATTCACATTACCACCTAAATTTAGGTAATTTTGGCAATTACAAGAAAAAGTTTCCAATAAGGGTTTGGTGACTCAGTGGGTAACACTGGCACCTCACACCTCCCGGCTTGGGCTCTGTGTAGTTTACATGGTGACTCAGTGGGTAACACTGGCACCTCACACCTCCTGCTTGGGCTCTGTGTAGTTTACATGGTGACTCAGTGGGTAACACTGGCACCTCACACCTCCCGGCTTGGGCTCTGTGTAGTTTACATGGTGACTCAGTGGGTAACACTGGCACCTCACACCTCCTGCTTGGGCTCTGTGTAGTTTACATGGTGACTCAGTGGGTAACACTGGCACCTCACACCTCCCGACTTGGGCTCTGTGTAGTTTACATGGTGACTCAGTGGGTAACACTGGCACCTCACACCCCCCGGCTTGGGCTCTGTGTAGTTTACATGGTGACTCAGTGGGTAACACTGGCACCTCACACCCCCCGGCTTGGGCTCTGTGTAGTTTACATGGTGACTCAGTGGGTAACACTGGCACCTCACACCCCCCGGCTTGGGCTCTGTGTAGTTTACATGGTGACTCAGTGGGTAACACTGGCACCTCACACCCATCGGCTTGGGCTCTGTGTAGTTCACATGCTCTCCCCATGTTTCTCCAGATAATCCATTTTCTTCCCTGTCCCAAATCAGGAGGTTACTAAATGGCCCCTTGTATGTGAATGTGTGTTTTCTCTGTGATGGACTGGCATCCTGCCCAGGGTGTCCTCTGCCTTGTGCCCTGTGCTTCCTGTGATAGGTGACAGGCTCACTCCAATGGATGAAGGGATAGATTTTTTTCTATATTTCTATCATTTTATTATTAAAAATTGCTGGTACATATACGATGTAGAAAAATGTCTACTCACTTTTCTTTTTTGGCCAAACCTGTAATTTACAAAAATACAACTAAACATGTTCAATTATGTTCAAATAATAAGTTAGACATAAATTATCAGTAAGACATTAGTATAGAGTTAATATAGCTGCAAAGGCTAATGCTGAGTAATGTTATTTATTGATTACTGAAATATTTATAATTATATAACAATGATATAATTGATACTAACAGATTTTTTTGACATGGGTACTGCATTACAGAGGTTGTGTTTATTTTACCTCATATTTTATCTTATTCATTTGTAATAGTTAAGGCTCCCCATTACAGCCCTACTAGCCAGGAGGTCATTACAGTCATTCACCACTATAACAGCATCATAAAGACAGACCAAACAATCCCAAAAGAATTAAAGCAGCAGTATTATGGAAGGTTATGTCCTGAACCGTACAACGAGGAAAATAAATAAAATTACATTACAAATTATATAATATTCATGCAGGTTAAGTGCTGAACATGTGGAGATGCTGGAAAAGTCTCAGTATACATAGTCAACCTTTATAGTAAGTTATACATCAAATCTCTGTTATACTTACAGTAAGCAGACATCTCTATAACAAACCAGCCAAAGAGGAAGACAGACCCAGAAATCAGGACAATCAGCCGTAGATCCAGTGGCTGTTTTCCTGTTTCTGAAATGACATCATCACACAAATCACTGAGAACTGGGGTCAGTAAATCAGCAGTAAGTGACAGATACTAAACAACAGGATTACATATATTTCCTACTTGATTTGAACAATTTAGCTGCATTGTTAAATTTACCTATAGTAAAAGTAAAATTTCCAGAGAAACATCTCAAAGTTCTAGTGTACTTACCTGCTTTAAGTTTTAGTGCTTCAGCCAGGCCGAGAGAATTCATGAGAGGAGGACCAAAAGCCCCTGAGAAATATACATATTTACGGGGTTTGACTGAAAGGTAGAGAGAAAAGCATTAGTCATACAGCTCCGTACAGTGTCATTCCCTCCATTTTTGCTTATTCATCACACTTAATTGTGTCTGATCGCTAAACAAATTTAGGACAACCTGTGCAAGCAACAAATAGTTGTTATGCGTAAATGAGAATTTGTTTCATTTAAAGAAAATAACTTATCAACACCCACATCACCCATGTGACAAATTAACCCCCTAAACGTAATGCTTAGTTTTTGGTGACTTTTTGCAGCAACAACTGCAATCAAGCACTTGTGATATGCTTTGGCACTGCTAAGGAGAAATTTTGGCTCACTCTTCTCAGTCCCTACCGCTTTTTCGGCTCGGGTTGCGGGGGCAGCAGTATAAGCAGAGAAACCCAGACTTCCCTCTCCTCAGCCACTTCATCCAGCTCCTCCAGGGGGAATCCCAAGGTGTTCCCAGGCCAGCTGAGAGACAAAGTCTCACGAGCGTGTCCTCGGTCTTACCCGGGGCCTCCTCCCAGTGGGACATGCCCAGAACACCTTACCAGGGAGGAGTCCGAGAGGCATCCTGACCAGATACCCGAGCCACCTCATCTGGCTCCTCTCGATGCGAAGGAGCAGCGGCTCTACTCTGAGTGCCTTCCAAATGACCAAGCTTCTCAGGATCTCTAAGCGAGAGCTAAGCCACCCTGTGGAAGAAACTCATTTTGACTGCTGGTGTTCGCGATCTCATTCTTTTGGTTACTACCCACAGCTCGTGACCATAGGTGAGGGCAGGAACGTAGATCGACTGGTAAATCGAGAGCTTTGCCTTTTGGCTCAGCTCCTTCTTCACCATAACAGCCCAATGCAGCGCCTGCATCACTGCTGATGCTGCACTGATGCACCTGTCAACCTCCCGCTCCATCCTTCCCTCACTTGTGAACAAGACCCCGAGATACTTAAACTCCTCCACTTGAGGAAGGACCCCCTCCCCAACCCGGAGAGAGCATTCTACCCTTTTCCGACTGAGGACCATGGTCTCGGATTTAGAGGTGCTGATTCTCATCCCAGCCACTTCACACTTGGCTGCAAACTGCTACAGTAAGAGAAGAAGTTCATGGTGCGATGAAGCCAACAGAACCACATCATCTGCAAAAAGCAGAAACCTGATCCTGAGGTCACCAAACCGGACACCCTCAACGCCTTGGCTGCGCCTAGAAATTCTGTCCATAAAAGTTATGAACAAAATTGGTGACAAAGGGCAGCCCTGGCGGAGTCCAACCCTCACCGGAAAGAAGTCCGACTTACTGCCGACAATGCAGACCAAGCTCTGACACCAGTTGTACAGGGACCGAATCGCCCTTATAAGGTAGTCCAGCACCTCTTACTCCCAGAGCACTCCCCACAGGACTCCCCGAGGGACACGGTCGAATGCCTTCTCCAAGTCCACAAAGCACATGTAGACTGGTTGGGAAAACTCCCATGCACCCTCAAAGACCCTGCTGAAAGTATAGAGCTGGTCCACTGTTCCACGGTCAGGGCGAAAACCACACTGCTCCTCCTAAATCCAAGGTTCAACAGTCTGACAGACCCTCCTCTCCAGGACCCCCGAATAGAACTTACCAGGGAGGCTGAGGAGTGTGATCTCCCTACAGTTGGAACCACCCCAGTCTGCCAATCCAGAGGCACTGCCCCTGATGTCCATGCGATGCTGCAGATGCGTGTCAACCAGGACAGCCCCGCAACATCCAGAGCTTTGAGGAACTCTGGGCAGATCTCATAAACTCCCAGGTCCCAGCCACCGAGAAGCTTTTTAGCCACCTCAGTGACCTCCACCCCAGAGATAGGTAAGTCCACCCCCAAGTCCTCAGACTCTGCTTCCTCATTGGAAGGCGCGTCGGTGGAATTGAGGAGGTCTTCGAAGTATTCCTTCCACCGACCCACAATGTCCCGAGCTGAGGTCAGCAGCACACTGACCCCCACTATAAACAGTGTTGACGCTGCACCGCTTTCCTGCCTTGAGCCGCCGGATGGTGGACCAGAATCTCCTCGACGCTGTCTGCCTCACCAAACCCCTCCCACACCTGGATTTTTGCCTCAGCAACCGCCGAAGCCGCGTTCTGCTTGGCCCGCCAGTACTCATCAGCTGCCTCTGGAGTCCCACAGGCCAAAAAGGCCTGATAGGTCTCCTTCTTCATGTTGACGGCATACCTCACTGCCGGTGTCCCCCAGCAGATTTGGGTATTGCTGCCGCGACAGGCACCGACCACCTTACAGCCACAACTCTGGTCAGCCGCCTCCATTTGGACTCCCACCTGGGTCCTGGGAAAAGCTCTACCGGAGGTAAGAGCTGAAGCTCCTCCTGACAGGGAATTTCACCAGACTTTCCCAGCATACCCTCACAATACGTTTGGGCCTGCCAGGCCTGAGCGGCTTCCTCCCCTACCAGCAGAGCCAACCCACCACCAGGTGGTGATTGGTTGACAGCTCCGCCCCTCTCCTCACCCGAGTATCCAACACATGTGACCGCAAGTAAACTTGCGGCCTGGGTGTCCTGGTGCCAAGTGCACATATAGACATCCTTGTGTTTGAACATGGTGTTCATTATGGACAATCCGTGACGAGCACAGAAGTCCAATAAAATAACACCACTCCAAAAATGGTGGGTATTCTGAACTTCCATTTGGCACATAAGCGCAAACAACAGTCCCTAGAGCTAGCTTTTACAGCCAAGGATCAGACCGCCAAGGTCCCCGCCTTCGGCCAGCACCCAACTGACAATGCACCCGACCCACCCCCTTGGCCCCTCCAACAGGTGGTGAGTCCATTGCAGGGGTGACCCACGTTCCCTTTTCGGGCTATGTATGACCAGGCCCCATGGGTGCAGGCCTGGCCACCAGGCATTCGCCATCGAGCCCCACCCCAAGGCCTGGATCCAGAGGGGGGCCCTGGTGACTCACGTCCGGCCGAGGGAAAATGTGTATCAATGTTATTTTTCTTCATAAGGGATCTAATGAGCCACACTTCCTCTGGTTCCTCACTCAGAACCTGTTTGCTTTGGGTGACCCTACCAGGGGCATAAAGCTCCTGGGATCATTGGAACACGCAAACCCCTCCACCACGATAAGGTCTCGGCTCCAGGAGAGGGCAGTCAAGCACTTGTGATAAGCTTTGACACTGCTATGGAGAAGTTTTGGCTCATTCTTCACAATGTAATTATTTTAATTTTCGACTATAAACTGCCCAATTAAGGTCTCGCCGGTCTCAATGTGGTTCAATTAACAACTTTCACTAGGCCACTCCAAAACCTTTTTTGTCTTTTCAGCCATTTCGAGGTGGACTTGCTTGCTTTTGTGGCTTCAGGTAGAACTTGGTTCTTGCCTTGTGACTCTCTATGGACATCCACTTTTGCCCAGTTTCCTTAAAACCATGGAATCATGAATGCAGACATGAACTGACCGGAGAGATGGCTACAGCTCCTTAGATGTTCATCAAGGGTCTGCTATGACTTCCCTGATGAGATTTCTATGCACTCCTGGAATAATTCTGCTAGGCCAGCATCTCCTGGGCAGATTTTCCACTGTTCAAAGTTTTGTCCATCTGGAGAAGATGGTTCTCACAGTGATTTGCTACAGTCCTAATGCTTGAATTTACTCAACACCATGCTTGAATCCTCAGAGCTCTTCACAACAACCCGTTCTTTCACAGTTGTTCACAAACCTGACTGCATGGCTAGCTGCTTCATTATATACATCTCTGGGAAATGATCTGAATGAAACACCTGAATACAGTGATTAAGAGGTGTGTGCCACTACTTCTGTCCATAGAGGGTGTGTGTTGTGTTTACTCAGGTTGATCTTTGATTTGTCCTAAATTTGTCTAGAGATCAGAAAACAATTAAGTCTTATGAATAAGAAGAAATTGAGGGAATCAGGATTAGAATACTTTGTTATAGCACAGTGTATACATTCAAACAGCCGTACTGTACATCTGTCATTGGGAATCTTCATTAAACATTTTTAATGCTCTGTTTATATAATAATAATTAATAATAGCATCCATAATCAAATATTTAAACAACTTTCAGTGAATGGGTTGTTTAAAAATAAAAAAAAGAATATATGTACCAAATAAATGTTCCCGAAGCCAGAATCGAAAGAGCAATGTTACAGTCAGAATGTAGACAAACACAAACTCGCAGATTTTCACAGGTTTTCCTGTGGATAAAATTATTTGTAGTTCATTTCAGTTTTAAATATATCCATCCATTCATCCATCCATCCATCTTCTATAACCACTTGTCCTATTTAAGGTTGCAGGGGGTTCGGAAATGCGATGGTGAAATACAACAAAGGTTATTAACGATGTGAACAACTCCATCTTCCTCTAAAATCAGTAAATACATCTCTGAAGATACACAGAAGATCTTTAATAACAAACCACTCCATCACTGGGAGTGTTCTTTTTACAATATACACATCATGTATGAAACACCTGTCTGTTCTGTATTGGTCACAACAAAGTATAAAGGTGTAATTCAGCAATGACTTGATACTAGAAATAGTATCAAAAAATAGTAGCAGAAATAGTATTGATACTAGAACTGCAACCCCTCCAAAAAAGTTCAGGTTTCTAAACATTTTACAAACACCATGTACCAAATACAGTAGCTGAGAGTTAAAGCTCTACCACCATCAAATGGTTTCATTACAGTTAAAGGTTTTCCTTACCTTTGTCATTTTCTAGAATCACACTTAGATACAAGAAACTTAATATCAGGTGAAGCAGGAAGAAAATCCCCAGAAGGATTTTCTGAGCAAAATCTGAAAAGAAATAAAACACATAAAATAACAGATTAAATAAGCATAACATGCAAGTGCCCCCATTACACATTATCACTCTGTGTACTTCTGGCAGTTATATCTTTGAGGGGTGGGAACATACAGGGGGTGGGCAAAGTAATGGAACCATCAGTATATTAATTTCAAGGACCTAATAAGGAGTAGGGCCACTATCTTAGCTTAAAAAATAAGTTCAGATCTTCATACAATGTGGTCATGGAATCCTGACGTGTGCAGTGGGACATTGGACCGATCTTCAGAAAGAAAAGCCTCCAGGTCTTTGCAAGATGAATAACGTGGAAATCGACTTCACACACTGTGCTCCAGAACTTCCCATAAAGCTTTATGGTGTTTAGATCTGGTGGCTGGGAGGCCAAGGAAGGCATCTGACATCATCCTGGTGCTCATGAAACCTCTCCTGAATGTGTTTAGCAGTGTGTATGGGGGCATTATCATCTTGGAATGAGGGAACATCATGAGGGAACAGTGTCTGAGCCACAGGGAGCAGCAGCTCTTGTAAAAAGCCCTCATGTTCCTTGGCTGTTATAGGACCATGCAGAGCATCATCAGACCTAATGACTCCCACAAGATGGCTGCCCACACAAACAGACACTGTGGGCTGATGGCGTCCTTTGATTTCCTCTAGATGTAACCCCATCCAGAGGCTCTGCAATACTGCACTGCTGGACACACTCTGCAGTATTGCTATAGGAGTCCAAAGGACACAGTTTATCATTTATTGAATTATGTTTAATTAACATTATTGTATATAAATTGTTTTATTTATTGATTAATATTGTTTTCCTTTTTAGTTTGATACGTCCTTGTAAATTGTGAGTAGATTGTGCTCACGTGGTGCTGCGTATGAAGAGGGAAAAATTAGCTGGTTTCCTGTTAAGACGAGGTACTATGTGGACGTCCAGTTAGCTATGGCCAGAGCTACATACAACATATACATTCGGCGAATCCATATGCTTATTACATTCGGTTAGTGGATCACGCCACATGCTACTGTTTCAGTAAATCATGGAAGCAATAAGTATTGAAGTTGCAGTGAATAAAGGGACAGCTCAGCAGCCACAACACCCGTTCTTTTCAACACCCACATTAGTGACTCAAGGCTGAATATGGTTCAGTCCAAATTTTCATACTTACAGTAAAATCCCTCCAAACACTTTATTTCAAGATACAATAAATAATCCTTGACAAAGATGCAGGCACAGATTCCAAAAGCAGCCACTGCAATCGGAATTGAATATTCTGAAAAGAGAAAGATCACATTAGTCTGAGATGCCTAATCATCCACAAAGTACCACATCCTACTGTATATCTATTACAGATACAAAATGTAACATCAAGCGTGTCTGTGTTTAATAAATCAAAGCTTTTCCTCATTTAAACACTTGCTGTCTTTCCTTCGGCTCCCTTTATAAAAGCATATTTCACACATTCCCAGTCACATGACACCAGGGTTGGGTTGTACTGAAATACAGGTACCTGTGTTACATATTCAGAATACAAAAATGTGTTTGCTGTGTTCAGCTCATATTATGTTTATGAAAGTCTGTATTAAAGAATACAGACTGAATGTTTGTCAGATGAAATGTCAGTCTTTTCAGACAACAACTAACGACACAGAGCGCTGTGGGCACTGCTGGGCGTGTGGCCGGCCTGGCCACCTCCTCAGGGAAGCGCAGGGTCCATGTAGAAGGGGCTTTATGCCCCCCAAGCACAATCACCCTGCCTCCATGTGCTCCAAGAGGGATCCAGTAGCACACATGGGAGAGTCCAACCCTGCTCCCCCCAGAAGCTGATGATGATGCCCCCCGGTGGCAGTGCTGGGCTGCACATGCGCTTGGGACCTTTGCCATGTCCCTGTCACAGTGGAGGGAGTCCCCTGCTCTGCCCTAGTGGACATGGGGGGGCCACCGTGACGCTGGTGAGGTTTGACATGGTGCCCACCAACCTAGAGCCAACCCCTCTGCAGCTGCGCACGGGGGCCGGTGAGGTGACCCCCCCCCCCATGAGAGGCAGGGGGATGCTGTCGGTGGCTGTTGGAGACAAGATGATATGCCACCTAGTGTGAGTAGCAGCAGTGCAGGAGCCCTGCATCCTGGGTTAGACTCCCGCAGGGCTACAGGCTGCTGGTTAGACCTAGAGGGCGGGACTCTGAGCTTCCAGGGGGGGGCTACCATCACCCTTAACGTTCAGTGGGGCAGCTGCTTCTGGAGTCTGAGGGCAGCTTCGCCTTAGCGGAAGCAGAGGTGGGTCAGACCCACTTAGTGGAGAACAGTGCTGGGCGATATCACTGAGATATCAGCTTATTGTCATATAAAATGATATGAAAATGAGACAAATAATAATATCAAGAAACCGCTGCTAAGATACATTGCCTGACAGCAGAGAACAGCCTTTCACATCACAGAAACAAACGCAATTCCAACCAATCATATGGTATTTTAAAAATGGACAACACAAGACCTGCACCTTCCCCCTGCAGCCTCAGAGTGACGGCCTGGTGGAGGTTTCACTGCACCCTGGAACAGCAGCTGCCGTCCTTGTGGCAAAGCATCAGCATGACTGGGACACACTGCTGCCCCTAGTGCTCCTGGCCTGTCGCTCCACAGGGCAGGACTCCACATCCTGCTACCCCCTCTCCTCATGTTTGGGAGAGAGCTCTGCACCCCTGTTCAGTTGGCCCTGGGCCAGTGGGCTGGACTGAGTGCATGAGGAAACTGCAGAACCACCTCGAAGCAGCACACGCGTTCACACGGGAACGACAGCACAGTGCTGGTGGGCGCCAAAAGCACAGCTATGATGTCAGAGCTCAGCAAAGACATTTCCTGGATGGGGAGCTAGTTGGGGTGCACCTAGGGGGAGGACAGGGGTTCTGCACAGAGAGAGGCTGGGCCCTTATAGGGGTGACGCCACCAGCCAAGCTCTGGTTGCCTCTCCCTGTTCCCCACCCACCCACTGTCCACCCCACTCTTCTGCCCCAGGCTGTCTTGTTGCGGGGACATGCTGGGCTTCCCTTAGCTAGGGAGGGGGCTCTTCCTGGGAAAGAATAATCCCCAGCCCTCTCTAGAATGCGGGTAGACAGTTTGACAGTTCTTGTTGTTCACTTGCTGACAAGGAAGGCCTGTGTATGAGTGGGGGTGGGGGGTAGGTGGCTGACCTGGATGCAAAGGGGAGGGTCATTCTGGCAGCGGTTTTTGATGTGCTCAAATTATTTTGGCTGTTCAATTCCAAAAAACAATGACCTGTTTCATCAACCTTGTTGGCATTACAGCATATTACGGTGTCTAAAGGTATTCTGAATGAGGTACATCTTGAGTATCCTACCAGAATACAATACTGAATACATTCAGGACTGTGAATTCAGCATTCAGACACTACGTGCTTATTCATAGTGACCCTCAACCCTCACACTGACACAGACGAATAACAATAAAGGAGACAGTGTCATAAACTCGCTTTTCACTGTGAACACAGACGTGTTTTTATTCATCCATCCCCCTGCTGTCCAGACCCACACATAAGTCAGACTTATTGGGTTTAGACCAATCAGGGCTCAGTCCCACACACAGGCCCAGGAATCGAACCCTCAATGTGAAGTTACATCACTGCCCACTGTGTCACAACACCTCCGGTAACCAGCAGAGGGCGCTCACAGTCTCTCCTCCCTGCACCACTCAGAGCTCACAAGACTGGTTTGACAGGTTCACTGCATCAGCCTCTAGTTCCCTCCTTTCCCCTCTGCCTGTTTAAGCTCCAGCTCCCCAGCAGTCCTCATTCGGAACTTGAACCCCTGGTCTGTGTTTCCCTACCTGTGCTAGTCCTTGCTCTCTGTGTTTGCACCTGCTTCTGCTGTGTCCCAGTTGCCCTGTCCCATACCCTGATTTTACCTTATTAAACCCTGTTCTCATCCTTCCTCACCGCTGGATCTCTGCCTCCTTTTCTGCCCCCCCCCTTCACACCTGGCCGTGACACACTGAACCTCAACACAGCAGAAGTTATTAAATGTATTAGAAACACCCACCTCCATTTACACACATAATAAGTATGAAAATGTAAGGAGACTCACTTAATTCAAATGTGTTGTTATTCCAGGCAAGAAGTTGGGAATAAATAGCAAGGAACAGCATGTTAAACAGTCTTGGATTATCTGTAAGGCAAACAGAGTAAGTCAGACGCCCTCATTCTCTCATCAGTCTATACAGATATAACATGATATTAAATAAAGTGTCTTTGGGCTTTTCCTCCCCTGAGATAAATCCTGTCGTCCCCAGGACCCGACTGCACTGTGAGGTCATGCACAGTAAGGTCCATGATCCGAGGGCAGCGGGGGCCAAAATACAGGCCAAGGAGTTTAATGCCCCTTTGAGTCGGAGGGTGCCTCAAAGTCCTGTGAGGTGATGAAGGTGGGGGCCGGAGCATGTCAGCTGGGGGGGATCCCTGACCATCCCGCATGGCAGCCAGGTGCCGCCCCCCCCAGCCCGTACATGTCACCTACATCAGGTCCACACAATAACATCCTACTGGGTAAAATGTCAGGTGCCCAGAGTACAAGTGTAATCTGTTAAACACCAGAACCTGCAAACTCCACACAAAGAGCAGAGTTGGGACATAAATGTTAATGTGAACAAATAAATCCACATAAATATACTTACACATGAAATAAGCCATGATTGCAAGAATGGCTCTAAGTCGTACTGTTCTTCCCATCCTTCGGAAGTTTATTATCCGATACACGCTGAGGCCAACTGAAATAAGGGAAGTCATCAGGCACAAAGCAAAAAAACATATGGGTTCAGTGATCCTGTGTTTAAAACCCTGCACAGCACTGTCATCTGGGGGTTCTGGGTTTGAATCCCTCTTCGAATGCTGTACTAAAAGTGCACCCCAGTTTAAAAAGCAGATTTCAATGGCTTTTGAAGGGTGAAACAAGTGTGTTTCAGTTGGGTATTGCATCATAGTACCCAAACTGTGTTCATATTAATTATAGAAATTACACTTTTAAGTATTGATGTCATTGAAATGCAATATTCAAATGCAGTTTAATGTTTTTGTGTTTAATTCACTACAATATAGAAAATAAACACCTCTATACCTAATTCTGCTCTAGTGTTCTTGAAGTTCCAAAGTCTAAAACTAATTTTAAATAAATACATTAACTTGAAAACCTACTTACTTGGGAATAGAATCACGATGATTGGAAACATTAATAAAGTTAAAAATGTTCCAAGTTGTTCTCTCCAAGTTGCATTAGAATAAAATTTTTCCAGATAAACACTGACAGCAACTAAAATAAAGTAATAATAGAGTCAGTCACCATGAAATTCATGTCAGACAGAGTACAAACACAGATGTGTTCACTGGTGCTGCACAGGCCTGTCACCTGGGGGTTCTGGGTTTGAATCCCTTATTGAACATTGGGGTATGAAAAGCACATCCCAGGATGTTTGGGTTGTACATTTGATCATGCATCCATAAATATACATATTAATAGTGAATAAATATTTTAACAATCCATGATGCTGATTTCTGAAATCACAGAGGCCAAAACAAACTAAATGTGTCATGCCCTGCTCGTCCGATCCTCCTGTGCGCCACGCCCCCTCGGTACCTCATGTGGAACAAACAAAATTAACACATCCATCCATCCCAAGTACAGTTCCATGTTGAGACTATCCCAAGCTTTGCTTTTGTGATAATGAAACTTAAAAATTAATTTTTCTATGTAAAAACAGTAAAATTTACACATTTTCATTTACATAAGGGCTGAATAAAACAACACATGAATCAAGATTTCCACGTATTTATACGAAAGTTGGTTAAAAATGAACAAAAATGTTTAGAAGTTCTTTGAGATTTGTGACTGTAATGAAATGAGGTTCCCAATGTTTGTCTTCATCCTTAAAATATGCCCTGTAGGCATCACACACTGTAGCAGATGCTATCGCTGAGTTATTTTTCGCTCTTGTCTTGATAAACTGGCCACTTACATAGCAGAATGCATCTGGAAACTGCTTGCAGCTTCTTGATGCAATCTCCAAAAAATAGATCTACAGGTTCACTTAGGCAGCCAGAGAAGTGGTGGATATGGAAAGTTCTATAAAATTCTAAAAGGTTCTTGAAAATTCTCTTAAGTTTTACAACATTTTAGAAAATTCTTGTAAGTTCTATAAAATCCTGTATCAGCCACTCAGCACAGTGTGGACCAGCTGAAGGGACACGGACAAACAAAAGAATCCTTTGATTTCAATCACAATGCGGGGTGTTTCCAGGACCGTTGACCGCTTAGCCCACTTTTCATGTTTGCCCATGTCCCTTTAGGGGCTCTATAGCGTGGAATCAACTTGGAATGTCCTGAATAACAGGTAAATTTGACACCACCCAGGTCACAAAAGCAAAGTTTGAATAAATAAATAAATAATAACAAAGTTTGAAGAGAAAAAAAGGCATATCACAATTACTTTCAGCATAGACAATTGGGAAAGAAGAGTTTCTGTCTAGGAACAAGTAAATGTAAACTTTTTGTTACAGTGTTATCAGTTGGTGTATTCAAGCATTGGAAGGCGGCACTGGGGGCAGAAAGGGGTTTGCAAGGCACAGTGCTGCCCAAATGCACCATGGTAACTGCAAAAAGTAGGAGGAACATAAGCTGCCTCTTTATTTATAAGTAACTGTCACAACAGAGAGAAAAACAGATTGGACGCAAAACAAAGGAAAGAGAAAACCGATACAAAGCTGTCCTTAGATTAGCAGATATAACCAGCACTTTAGCTCAGCTGCGACTTTAGAGAAATCGCAGCATTGGCCAGCAGATATGATGACACACACTGCACCTGGCAAAAAGAAGCTAAAATGTGTCCCCAGTGCCTCTCTTCTTTGTGACAAATGAGGTCAAGATTCACATTTTTATTTGTGAAATGCATGAATGTCCTGCTACACCAGCAGTGAGATGAAATTGCTGCTATTCCAGACTGTGCAACAAACAAGGTGGAGGGATATTAGTGAGGAAGTGAACAAAGCCAAGTATCTCTCTGTGAGCCTTATATGCGGACAGTAAGTATGAACTGACATACACAGGACCTGCTGTAATTTTACGATATGTTGACAACAGAGCAAAGATTCAAGAATGTCTTATTGATTTAGTCCATGTAAAGGACACAGCTGGAGCTGGTCTTGCCAAATGTCTTAGCCAGACATGAACTTTGGCCTGTATACCAACAATATAAGAGGCAGGGCTACACTGGCTGTGCTGCTCTGTCAGCCAATTACAGAGGTGTGCAAGCTGTCATGCAGGAGAACAATGAGAAGGCCTGTTTAATGTTTTGCTTTGTGCAGAGACTGACCCTTGTTATTGTGGACATGTGCTTCAGCTTCATGGAATTCCTTTGGTGTTTCTGCCTTCATGAGAGGCTCTGTGAAGCGCCATGACCTTTTTGTTGTGGTTCAACAAGTAGGAAGGCAGTCAGGGACAGGGAAATACAAAACTCTGCATGTTCTAAGTGTGACAAGATGGTCTTCCAGGTTTATTAATTCTGTCAATTGTTCTTCTATCCATTGTTCCTGTAGTGGTGACTGTGTATTGGATCCAGACAAGGAATTGTTTGATTGTGACTCCTCAGGTACAGCATTAGCTCTAAGCAAGGCCACTGCTTGAGTTTTGGGTGCAGCTGGTGGCTTTGCACACAGTCTTCACGGTGACTGGTGTCCTATCCAAATTTCTCCAAAAAGAAGATACAGTATGAACATTGGCACAGCTGTAGGACTGGTGTGTGACTGCAAATTGGAGCTGCGGACTAAGGGGGTATTTGAGGAAATATGGAAGGAAGCAGACACTGTAGCCTGAAAGATCAATATTCAGTGGGAGGTGAAGAGGAGTAGGAAGGTAGGAAGCAAGATGACATCAGGGAGATTCTCCTAAAGATGAGTTAAGAGGTAACTTTTTCTTTGCAGTAATGCAGGACATTACAGACATGTTCAGTCATGCTGCACATACCTCAGAGGGGAGAAGTAGAAGAGTACAAGGTGTTCATACACAGACTACAATAAGAACAAAGTCCTTCAAATTCCTTAGGTCTTTATACAGTTCTTGTGGAAAACATGCTTCTGCAAGCCTACCCAGATTTAAGCTCATTACACCAGCTTCTTATTACTTTGCCAGTCTCCTCTCGTAGCAATAAATGGTCGTTTTCAGCACAAAAATTTCTCAAGAACCGACATGGGATTTTCACCCAGAGAACTGCTATTCCCTGGATATTTATTTTTTGAAAAACCCTAGAGATGGTTGTGCATGAAAATCCCAGCAGATCAGCAATTTCTGAAATACTCACACCAGCACGTCAGGCACCAGCAAACATGCCACGATCAAAGTCACATAAATCACCTTTCTTCCCCACTCTGGTGTGTGATGTGAACATTACCTGAAGCTCCAGACCTGTATAAGCATGATTTTATACATTGCGCTGCTGAAATTTGATTGGCTGGTTAGATATCTTCTTTAGTGAGCATTTGAACAGCTGAACCTAATGAAGTGGCCAGTCAGTGTATGTTGCCTATGAAGCTGCACCCTCACAAAAATAAGGTGCATGACCCCCTGAATGGAGGGATCCAGTGCAAACACAGGGAGAACATGCTAACAGCACATATGGGAACTTATACAGACTTACTTATGGATGAAACTGAGAAGACCAGGAATATAATTCCAGTTATTCCTGCTATGTAGGTAAGTATTTTCTCTCTTTTTTCATTCTCTTCTGAATATTTTGTCCAAACCACAAAGTGGACAACTGAAAGGGGGGAAAATAAAGTCAGTTACCGTAAAATTCATGTCAGACAGAGTATATAAAAATAATTGTGTTCATTGTCCTGTGTTCAAGACTCTGATCACCACATATGTCATCAGGGGGTTCTAGGATTAAATCACATGTTAGACATTGTGGTACAAAAGCATAATTCACAAATTTAAATGGGGTATTAAAGGGTGGTGCCTCCACTATGAAGGGAATTGCTGGTCCCCCACCCGACAATCTTTGATGAAAATAGACACAAAGGAGGGGGACTGAAACCCACACGACAGGGACAGCGCATGCAAACTGCACACAGACATAGATGAGATGGACCTTAGATTGAGATTGACCAGTGAACAAAACTGATATTACACATATTTAAATCATGTAAATCAACCTCTGTGTGTAATTCTAGTGCAATATTTCTGAAATCCACTTATAAACATACTTACTTCGGAACACAAGAAAAAAGATGAACATAAATACAATTCCACTAAAAATGCCTCCAAGTATTGCTTTCTCAGCTGGAGTTGGGGAATATTTTACTGAAAACTCAATGAGAGAACCTGAAATGAGGTAAGAATATTCAGTCACCATATAATTAATGTCAGACATGGCAAAACAAAGAAATATCTTCAGTAGTTCATTTATTTAGCAGATGCTTTTGTAAAACGTAACATGCAAGTAAGGATCAGAGAGCAGGATCAGCCTGCGGTTAAGTTCTAACCCATAGAGTCACACAGGTTAGGAAGCAGATTAATAAGTGTCATGAAAAGTCAGTGAGGGTGTTTGGCTGGGAGACATTATTCACCCTAAATCATGCTTCCAAACAGCTATAAAGCCAAACTGCCCCCAGTCTAAACAAAGGTAGTTTACTCCCTTAATCCATCAGCCTCCCTCTGGTCCAGGTGCTGACAGGAATCTCCAGGCCTGCAGAGCTGTGGAGCAGCTACTTCAGGCTGCTCTTCCTCTGCTTATTATTATTTTAAATAGACCTGGACGATGTGCCATGTTAATACCCACAAGTGTCACATAGCAAGGAGGGCAATAGTCAGCTGGGTTGAGAACATCAATAAATTATGCTAAAAAATCTTTACTCTGTTAGAGGAAACAATATTTAGAAAGCTTTGTTGATTGTTCTAATCAGCACCATAACCTCTAGAGCCTACGTTTCCTGGGAGGCATCTGGGATATATGGGATATATACACTCCTTATCAACCACTATATAAACTCTCTGGCCGTTCTTCACACACAGGCATAAGCCCTCACAGTAAGGGACATATGGGTCCGAGGGAGCATATGAAGACAGAGTGATGGGGTGCAGTCAGGCCTTTTGTGAAATCCCAGAGCATGAGGGACACACAGAGATCAGGAGCTGGGCCCCTATTGGAAGGTGAGGGGCCAAAACAAGTAACATTCACATCAGGGATGCATTACAGTTACAATGAACTGAACTCTGCCTACACAGGTTATACGTTAGTGTATGAGGAGGGGTAGGATTAGGATATCCATCCACACCATACATGTTATACATTAGTGTATGAGGAGGGGTGTGATTAGGATATCCATCCGCACCATACATGTTATACATTAGTGTATGAGGAGGGGTGGGATTAGGATATCCATCCGCACCATACATGTTATACGTTAGTGTATGAGGAGGGGTAGGATTAGGATATCCATCCACACCATACATGTTATACGTTTTTTCCAATAATAGTGCAGCCCTAATTTAAAATAATCCTCATTTCTTATCTATTTAAAACCATCCCCTTTCAGGCAGCTGGGCACTGGAGCAGTTCAGGTTAAGCACCTGTCTAAAGGTAAACAGACCGAGCTTCTCCCAGGACTTGGGCAGGAAAACTTCAGGTTACAGGTCCTTGTCTTACCCACCCTGCTAAGGACCGGCCCTCTTAACTGGGTTACTGCGTGGGGGAGTAAGATGGGGATTCAGCTGTGAATCAAACTCTGATTTTAAAACCTGAGGTGCTGAGAGTGAGAAAATCACCTAAAGTCTGTATAGTAATGAGATGAAAAATGAGCAGTTTCTGCTAAAACACTGAAGTTGTTTGGCATCTTCAAAGTTGCACCACAGTGTGTTTAATATTTTACCAGGAGCTGCTGCTTCATCCTGCTTTACTTTAATGTTTAATAACCATTAATTACACTTAAACTCACCTGTTAGGACACCGACCATAATGATGGGAAATGCAGTTCTTAGAGTGAGGATTATAATATTCTGCCATGTTTCTGCAAAAAGAAAGCAAGAGTTTCTTTTAAAATAAAATAAAAATGGCATAATTTAATATATGTTGCATTCAGCCCATCACATATCACACTAGCTAACCCTAATTATAAAAATATATTTCACAATGTCAGACCATTAATGACCATTCATTCATTTAGGACAAATTAAACTAAAATTCATCATATTTGACCATGAGCTGGTAGATGATCGTTTCACACACATTAGCAGCAGAAGATCCTTATTCAAAGTAAAAGCCTTTGTGACGCACATTACAGTGTAAGAGCTGGACAGTGCACTGTTACAACCCTGATACCAACAGTAACTGGGCTGCAGGAGAACCAGCAATCATATGGAAACACCTCATGGAAAATGTACTGATGGATTGTATTAAAATGAATTTAAAAGTTTTCATGCTTATTTCATAAACTATAGAAATTTGGACATATTGACAAATATTAATTCCTGAATTCTTCTGTTGCTGTGCAAATACATCTAGTGATGCTCCTGCACTCATCCTCAGTGATGTTCCTGGAATCACTGCGTGTTTCAGGTCTTTCAAAATCATACACCCTCCTCCAGGTGACCCGGTTGGGGCTGATCAGACCCCAGCTTGTGTCCAGGTGGCTGACTGACTCCTCTGCCCCCATGACTCCCCTCTCTTCAGCCACAGCCATCTTGAGGCTTTCTCTGCCACTTTAGTGGTGCAGTGCCTCTTCTCTTCCTTTTCACCTTCACTGCCCAACCAAATGCAGGCTTTAGTCAAAGATTGGGCTGCAAAGCCCCTGCAGCCGACCTCCACAGGGAGACATCTTGCTCTACATTTGGTTAGACAGTCACTCAATAGCCAGTGCACTTGCCCAGCTTCCTTTCCAATGCCTCTTACAAGAGATCTTCCCAGGGGACTGTCAGCTACAGCTGCACTACTTGTTTGCTGGATTTAGACAGAACAACATCTGGACTCAAAGTAGTGGTAGCAATGTAATTGGATAACAGCTGTGAGTCCCTTGCTGAGGCCAGGACTTCTGCTAACATTCTTGCGGCAGATTATAGTTGTTTCCTGGCTCTGATGTAGGTGATTGCCAGCCTGGAGGGAACGTTTAGCCCATTCCGCTCCTGAGCTGATGGCCTCAACAATGACCTTCAGGACCTGGTAATGCCTCCAATGGTAGCATCCCTCACTCAGTGCCTTTTTGCAGCAACTCGAAGCACAGAGGGCAGACTGGTGTCTCTGCCTTGCTCCATCTGTAGATTGTATGGGGCCGGGGCACATCATAAGCAGCTTGGATGAGGAATTTGATGCTGTGTGGCTCAACTTTCCACAGTTCAGCCCAGGCCACCTTCCTCTTTATTACAGGGATTCCCATCTTACCTAAGGCCCCTGTTGCCTTATTCCCACCATCCAGCACTATCTCTCCTCTTCCACTGCTGTTCTCACTTCCTGCTGGAACAGGTAGTTTTCCTCCTTCCTTTTGGTGATTAAGGTGGGATGTTGAGAGGTATCCTAGTCCAGCTCAGCCTTGCATCATCCATTATCTTGTGACGCAGCCTTGAATCGGCTTGCAAAACAGCGCTCTCTGCCCTCCATCCTCCGTCCTCACCATTATGTCAGCTCTGGCCACCTTCAGATCACTTGACCCTCTGTACTGCAGCGCTCTCCTGGCTTTTGTGACGTTGAACTTCTCCTAAAAGGACTTGAGTAGCAGTTACAGTTTGTTTTGATGACCATGAGTCATACTGCTCAGGTTCCTTGGGAGGCCAAGCCATCTCCTGAGGCACCTGCCGACTTTCCTCTCCAAGGTCTCTACTGTCGAGATTGGCACTTCGTAAACCTTGAGTAGCCACAGTACTCTTGGAAGAATAACATGCTGGTACAGCCCTGCTTTAAATTATCCCAGTAGGCTAGACTGGTCCACTGATCTCAGCCAGCCATCCAACTCAGTGCAGGTGGACTTGATGGCTGCCGTGTCCATCAATGTGCTGTTAAACACTTCACCTCCTAACAGGCTTCCCTATGATGGTTGGGATGTCAGTACCTGCGATACTGAACTGAAATTTGTCATCCACCTTCCTTTGCCTCAGCACCATGGACCTAGATTTGGAGGCTTGATCTGCATCTGCACGCACCCCATCAGCTTTTCAGGCCTCTGCAGGATCCAGTGACTTCCTGGGACCGACTCTATGGTGACTGTTATGTCATCCATAAATGCTCTGATGGGTGGCTGGCTAGGGTGGTCCTTAAAAATCAGAATTTGAAAATGCTCACCTTCTAATTTTTTCTTATATAAGAAAACATTTCAGGATTTTTTTTGATGATCTTTCAAGCATGTTTAGTGGTCGCTCACGCAGCTTGAAGGGCTAAAGCCTAGTTTAGTAATCCATCGTCGGTAATGCTGGTTACTCTCTCGGATCATTCATTTGATTGTTAGCAAAAACATCTTAATTACTGCCCCCACAGCAATTCATTTGGAATGGCAGTTTGAAATGGAAAAAAGAAGAGACAATAAACAGCATAAGCAAATAAAATAAATGGAATGTTACAAAACAAGTGAGTAAATGAATTAAGCAACAACACAACACAAGTAAATAAAGCAGATGGAATGTTACAAAACAAATGAGTAAATTAAAATAAAGTAACAATGCAAGACGTATGGGCTCTGCCATTGATATGGAGCAGTTGAGGGACAGTGAGGATTATAAGACTGGCCTTCACGTTGTCCACCTCTTGGCCATTGTAAATAACAATGCAGAACAAGGTGTTTCACTAATTGAAGAATACAATTCGATTCTCGCTAAGAAGGAAAACCAAAATCAATATCTGCTCCAGGTCATTCAGAATCATAGAGAATACCAGCCTGATTGTTCTAAGAATCATTTAATGTGAAACTAGACACTGTCGGCTATTATGAGAAATTTGATATTTGTGACTCTTTTAATGTACATTTTTCAGTGATGTAATTGCTGATACATGTAAAATGGATTAAAGGTAAATATTTAAGTTGCTTCTCAGAGCTGTTCTTTTAACCTTTGACTAGCAAAAGCTAAAATTAAGTGCAAAGCATAATATTTGAATGTTGTATGGTTCTATCAAGCAATGTCTTCCTATTTTTTTGCTGAGTAACCTCTTAACATCAAACTACAAAAACATATCGCAAGGAATACTATCTTACAATACGTCACAAGATAAAAGGGTGAATGCCATTTTTAAATCTGAGTCATAGCTAAGGACCATCCTAGCAGCTGGCATTGAGCAGTTTTTGTTGTAGGCTTTTTGCACTCTGGTTCATCAGATTTTGTGAGCTTGTTCGTGGAAAGAGAACACGGAATCACAGAGATAGTGCCCATCATGAGCATCCTGATCTCAACCTTGTGCCAGTCTGGTATAGGAGCTCAGAAGGAGGCTCTCAAGTTCAACATCTGGTTTCAGCCCAAAATAAATAGATCATAAAACATAACGCATTCAGCAGTCCAAACAAAGGCTGGCATATCGAGGCTAATCGATTATCTCTATAAAATAAAATTCTGCTTGTCACTGCATCTTCCCAAATACAGACCATTAAGAATACTAATACCGTGTTACACATGACATTACCAGCACTTCACTTGTCATGGTAACTATTTCACTAAATCACTCCCACACATAACTTTTCTGCCCTTTCTTTTTCTCTTCATTTGATTTTCACTTGCATCTTTTTCACCTCCATTACCTCAATGGACCCGCAATGAGAATCTAGTCTGCTAATTTGTACCTAATGCAAAATGAAGCTTAAAATATATTCACATTTTAGAGAATGTAATGAATTCTTTCCTCATTTCTGTTTCATATCACCCACTCACAACCTATCCATTATTAATCATAATGTTAATTTTTATAACGTGGCCTGTCATATAATTGAGTATAGACTGCCTTGTCAAAAAAAAAGTCATACTTTAAATTTTTTGTTGGACTACCTTTAACTTTGATTATGGCGCACATTTGTCATGGCATTGTTTCCACAAGCTTATGCAACACCTAAACATTTATCTTCATAAAGATTTACATTCATTTCTCACCGAGATCTTGTATTCACGACAAGTGGAGTTGAAGCACTAAGATGTAGTCATCTTCAGCACATCCCAAAAACTTTCAGTGGGGTTAAGGTGAAGACACAGCAGTGGCCAATTCATTTCCCTACAATCCTAAACCACTCTTGCACAATTCGAGCATGAAGAATCTTGGCATTCTTGTCCTGGAATATGCCCATGCCGTTGGCTTTCACACATACCTTGGGGTCAAATTAACCCCGAAGGCACATGTCAGGTGACTTTTCTCATAGTAACAATTATTGTAGGACGGAGGACCCTGATCTTCTTGTGTAGGATGCACATCAGCTGAGCCAAGCCACCGCACTCCACTTCTTTTGCATGTTTGTATTGGGACCTGAGGGTCTCCATCTCCTGCCTGATACTATGGATCTTCACTGCTCTTTGGTTCTTTACATATGGTTCTTTGGAAGCTCTCAGCTGCTCCTCTCCAAACCACTCTGACACTTTGTTCACTGTCATGGTTAATACTAAAATCATATCGTCACAATTTCTTAGCACACACCTGTTTTTTAATACAATGACAGCCTCCTTTAATATATGAAGTGTAGAAAACTGAATTGGAAACATGAAAATATGTAAACACACCTGTAAGGAATTTCCTGTATGGAGCCATATAAAACAGCACCAAGATACACAGCAGACTGATGGCAGGACCAGTAACAGCCTCTTCTGTGGATCCTGGGAACAGTTAACATTGATTAAGTTAGCAGACCTTTTATCCAAAATATTCTCTCTCTCTCTCTCTCTCTCTCTCTCTCTCTCTCTCTCTCTCTCGGAATTTAAGGGTCTTTGTCAGGGGGACATGTGTAAAATCACTTGGCTAATTCTGGGATTTGATCCAGTGACCCTCCAATCACAGACACATCTTAACCTGCTGTGCTGCACACCACCCTGAGGACTTATTTATAAAATTGAGGGAATCATTTCCTCTTTCAGTATTTATGTGGGCGGCCATAGAATTGTTGCCCAGTTCTGAATGCAGCACTAGGATCCCCGTTTTTTCCTGTTTCAATTTGTTAGCTTCTCATAACTTCCTTCCTTCTACTCTGCTGAACTTTACATTGGATTTCATGTTACCTCTCACTTCAGTACTGACATCTAAATTTCTATAATTAGTCACTAGGGGGCGCTGCCTCTGCTGTTGTTGATTACATTTTTATTTCATCACAGTGTGCTTAATGATCTCCTGAAAAGCAGATGCTCATTCTGAATTAGCATGAAATAAAACCTGTATGATTCTACACAGCCTATTCTTCTGCCATGGCATACAAGGTAATTGTCCCAGAGCACACCACTGATTAACACATATTACTTATTTACTCTTACCATAAACACATTTCACACTGCTTTTAACCTGCTTCTTCAGGATGAAGTACATTTTCAGAAATTTTCCTTTTCAAAAACTTGTCTATGATCTTGTATTTTTTAGTACAGGACAGTTTGCAAATTGTGGAACACATGCATGGGTGTCAGTTGTAGGGTGGTCTTACTCTCAGCTGCATTTGATTACGTGACAAATGCCTAAAGCATATTGGACATTTAAAGGAATAAAAAGTCACTTATACACAAAGCTTTTCTTCGAAGAAGCCACTTAAAGTACATGCATAATTGAACTATTAATACATACGCTTAATTTATTTAGTTTCTATGTGTGTATGTTGGTGTGTGTGTGTATGGCACACCTGATAAAAGATTAACAAAAAGATTAATCAAATCTGTCTCTATTTAAAGCTTCTTTAAACCATATTCAGTGGGCTCACCTTCAGTTACACCCCACAGGATGAAGGCTGCGGACACCATGATTGGTGGAACTGTGACATGTGAGCAGTGACTCAGCAGAGCCTGTTTGCTTTTATCTATAGACAGAAAGCAGAACCAAATTTAACCACATGATCTTTATCATTAGATAATGATTCATGCAAAGTTTAATGATCTGCAGCCATCCTCAGATGGTCATTCTGCTGCATTCACACCTACAGACGCCCAGTACAGACTGTCAGTCTCACCAGATGCAGATCCTACAATATTTTAGTATAATTTCAATGAGGACATCAGCTTTGGTTCATTGTTTTAGTTTGCAGGTAATAAAACTTTCTGAAATAATTCATATTCACAGAAATGTGTTTGTTACCAGAGAAACAGGATCAAAGTATGTTAATTACATCACAGTTAAGCCCTGCAGTGGACAGACACCCTGTGTAGATACAGTCCTGCCTGATGCCCCATGTCTGCTGAGATGCCCTCTACAGGATAAGTGGCTGCAAACATGGATCCACTGATGTCCTCATAATTACTAGAAATGACAGAGCAGATGCTACACTTACCTTCCCTTCTTAAATGCCTGACAGATAAAGCACCAGTAAGTAGGGCTACAGGTGTGACAGCGATGCACAGCCCCCGAATCAGCCAATGCAGGGATGAATAACCTAAATAAATCAGAATTACTTTCCATTAGTTATTTTCTAAAATAGGCTGTTTCTCTTGCTGCAGCATAATCGACACGTCCACACCATTTAGTCTCACAAAGTAGTGCAGAAATTTATGGTTAAATCTTTGGCCACAGGTGTGTGATTCCTAACTGTTGTTCAGCCTGAAAACATACATATTTAATAAATGAGATTTTTCATATTCCCACATTCCCAGATTTGGATATATGTACACAACATGTTACAATGAGCTATTTAACTATTACCCAGTCGCACGGTGTTATGGACAGTTAATAAAAATACAAAATTGCACTAAAGCTCAAGCCTGAAACAAATATTCATTCATTCATTTAATGCATTTGGGGTATTTACAATGGAATTAAATTTCAACATTTCTATTGTTACACTGAGCGGATTAAACCGTATGGCATTTGCATGAAGATCAGTCTGCAGAAGAACCACTGACCCTCAGGGGAATGAAAATGTAATTATGCTGAAATGCACATTAAAACCAGTTCTTCTAGTGACTCACCCAGTGCTGCTATCCTGGCAGTTCTACTGGCAGACTCATTATTTGAGTGGACTTCACACCTGAACTCTCCTTTGTCTTCAGTCCTGACTTTCCTCAGTTTCATTGAGAAGTTTCCTTTGGGAATTTCCTCAGTGAAGAATTCAGCTCTTCCAGAGTATCTGTCATGCTGAGACTGTGGTCTGCTCTCTCTTTCGTCATACAGAAGCACCATGATGTCACCGTCATCGTCTGTCTTTATCCATTTCACCTGAAGCTCTGTCACATTAACATGGGTGTCCACAGAGCAGCTGAGAGTCACATCCTCTCCAGCATGTGCATAGACAGGCTCATCTGCACCCGTCACCACCAGCCGCTCTGGAACAAGAACAGGAAGAGTCATACAATCCGGCAACCTACTGTAATATCACTGTGTTTTCCCCTCCTGTTTAAGGAGATAATTTTTATATTTGAGGTTGCTTCCATTTTAACATGCATAATTTTTTTACATTTTGACACTTTTGACATGACACTCAGATGAATAATGCAATGATACATGATGTCGCAAAAGCCTGAAATGTAGGGTTTGGTAACTGGTCGGATTTTGCCGGCAGTATCATTGGTTTGGAAAATCCCATAAAAATCCCATATACCGCGGTATCATTTATGGGCAGTATGTTGGTATGGAAAATTATATACTGTCCAAACTAAGTTTGACAGTCTAAAGCAGTGGTGGGCAATCTCATCCACAAAAGGCCGGTGTGTATGCAGGTTTTTGGGGTAACCGTTAGGTCGGTTGTTCAAACCCAGGTATGAGGACTCTTCAGCCAATGAGTCCTCTGATTATTAATTTAATTAGGGAGTTGTAGCTTGTGGGACACCTGTACCAGCAGGCCAAGCAGAGAGCATCTTTGGCAGTTGAAAAACAAAAAAATTTGATTGCGGGAGGAGTTTGGTGAGGCCATGGAGAAGGACTTTCAGTCGGCCTCAAAAAGAGTCTGGCAAACCATCAGGCAACTCAGTTTACAGCACTGCCGTTTACAGAGGGGATGGGGAACTGTTGACCACAAATGGGGATAAAGTCAGGCACTGGAAAGAATATTTTGAGGATCTCCTAAATCCCACTGATATGCCTAGAGGAGGGGGACTTGCCCATCTCTAGGGCTGAGGTTACTGAAGTAGTCAAAAAACTCTTTGCGGTAGGTCTCTGGGGGTGGATGAGATTCGCCCTGAGTTATTGGAAGCTTTTGATGTTGTTGGGTTGGTTTGGTTGACATGCCCTTCAAAACTACATGGACGCTGGGGACAGTGCCTTTGGATTGGGGTGGTAGCACCAACTTTTAAAAAAGGGGACTGAAGGATGTCTTCCATCATCAGGGGGATCACACTCCTCCGCCTCCTTGGGTCCGCAGGATCGAGTCTATGCTTTCTGTGGATGATATGGTTGGGTCGTGATAATAGTTGTTTATGTACCACCACAAGCTAATGCTAGATTAGCCATGGAGAAGCTACACAGCTCCACCAATCAGCATCTGTCAGAACAACCAGACAGCACTATTATAGCAATGGGGAACTTTAATCATGCCCACTTGAAGTCTGTTCTACCCAAATTTCACAAGTATGTAAAATTCTGTTTCTGTCCCTGATCCCTGCCTATAAACCACGCAGCTGTAGACAAAGACCATCCATGATGAAAGTGAAAGTGTGGACTAAGGAAGCCACCTCAGCCATGTAGGACTGTTTCGAGGACACAGTCTGGGGAGTTTTTGCTGAGGGGACAGACCTGGAGGGACAAAAATCAGCTGTCCTTTCATATATAAACTTTGGTCCTGAGAGCATATCAGAAACAAAAACTGTTAAAGTGTTCCCCAATGAAAAATCATGGTTTAACAGCAAGGTTAGGACCCTGCTCAGAACATGGGACTCTGCGTCTAAATCTGCAGACCTGTAGGCCTACAAAGAGGCACAGAGATGCCTGAGGAGGGGCATCAGAGAAGGCAAGTGCAGGTACAAGCAGCGCATAGAGGAACAGTTCACCAGCAACACCAACAACTCCAGATGCATGTGACAGGGGATAAAGATTGACACTGGCCCCTATAGACAGCATACTGCCAGACAGTCTGAACTAGTTTTTCTCTCATTTCAACCTCTGGAACAGAGAGGCCAGCACCCATCCTGCATTACCAGGGACGGCCCAAAACAGTTTGATAAAGATCTGGTCAGATCTAACTTGTACAGAGACAACGCGCGGAAAGCAGCTGGTCCAAATGGAGTCACTGAAAGGGTTTTAAGACCTGAGCAGATCAGCCAGCAGAGGCGTTCACCATCATGTTTAACTGCTTCCTGCAACAGTCTGCAGTCCACACCTGCCTTAAGTCAGCCATGATCATCCCAGTAACAAAAAAAGCACATTGAATTTCCTTAACTGCTGAGTCATTAAGCTGCTCTGATTCCCATCATCACAAAATGTTTTCAGAGACTCATCCTCTCTCACATTAAGTCTGCCATCCCTGCTGACCTCCATCAATACCAGTTTGCATATTGAGCAAAGAGCAGTAATCACAGCTCTTTACACAGCCTGTACATACCTGTACCAGGAACACACCTATCTAAGAATGCTGTTTATGCATTTTGTTTGTGGATTTCTGGTTCAAAAACTGAGTAATCTGGGCTTTGGCAGTACACTGTGCACATGGATACTGGAATTCCTGAGGAACAGACCCCAGAACATCAAGATGGCAGAATTATGCTGTTACAATAACCAAGACTTAAACACTGTGAAAACCAAAGAAATGATAATGGGCTTCAGAAAATCAAAATGCACAGAATTCTCTGCCCTTTACATACATGGGGAGGAGGTAGAGAGGGTGGAGAGCTTTGAGTTTCTTGGTGTGCACATCTCGGCTGACCTCAGCTGGACCACACTCATCTCCCATCAGGTGGGGAAGGCCCAACAGAGGCTTTACTTCCTAGGGAAGTTAAGGCATGCTCACCTCCCTCATCAGCTGCAGACCAAGTTCGGTCAACAACAGAATAGCCTCCTGATCTACCACTGCATGATATGGTTCACCAGCTGCACAGAAGAGAACAGAAAGGATCTGTAATGGGTAGCGAGGGTGGCAGAGTGTGCCATCAGTTTTAAATTACCTTCCAACTGAGATGTAATGAATCCTTACCCCAAGAACTCATTAACAAAATAAGAAAATAAGAACAAAATGAGTTTACAAACAAGAGAAGGCCATTCGGCACATCAGGCTTGGGAAAAATTCAACTAATAGCTTAAAGTTGTTAAAATCTTAACTAGCTCTGATTTAAAGGAACCCAAGGTTTTAGCTTGCACTACGCTAACAGAAAGACTATTCCATACTCTAACTGTGCGCTGTGTAAAGAGCATTCTCAAATCCATTATAAAATGCTCTCCTGCTAATTTCCACCTATGGCCATGAGTTCTTGTATTTCAACTAATATTGAATCTTAACTAATGTTAGAATCTTATATACCGGGATCATCCATCCATTTTCCAAACCGCTTATCCTACTGGGTCGCGGGGGGTCCGGAGCCTATCCTGGAAGCAATGGGCACAAGGCAGGGAACAACCCAGGATGCGGGACCAGCCCATCGCAGAGCACACTCACACACAATTCACTCACACATTCACTCCTACAGGCAATGTACGAGAAGTCCAATTAGCCTCAGCAGGTCTTTGGACTGTGGGGGGAAACCAGAGTACCAGGGGGAGGAAACCCCACAATGACATGGGGAGAACATGCAAACTCCACACACATGTAACCCAGGCGGAGACTCGAACCTGGGTCCCAGAGATGTGAGGCAACAGTGCTAACCACTGCATACCTTACATTTATCTATGTTAAATTTCATCTGCCAGGAATCAGCCAAGTCGTTAATTAAATCTAGATCCCATTGCAGCCTCTCTGCTGCTAGTTCAGTATCTGCTACACCACCCACCTTGGTGTTGTCTGCAAATTTAACTAGTTTACTGTATGTATTGGTGTCAATGTCATTAATGTAAATTAGGAACAATAGTGGTCCTAAAATTTAACCATGTGGTACACCACTATGAATGCAGGCCCACAGTAACATTGTGCCTTAATAACTGCTCGCTGTTTCCCGTCTGTTAGCCAGTTTTCGATCCAAGCTGCCACAGTCCCTAAAATCCCTGCCGCTTTGAGCTTAAGCAAGAGCCATTTGTACGGGACAACATCAAGGACTTTCTGGAAATCTAAGTAGATCACATCATATGCCTTTTATGATCAATTTCTCTTGTAGCTTTATCAAAGAACTAGAAGTAGATTAGTTAAACAGGATCAACCTCTCCTAACATCCCTCAGAATGTTATTTGCATCCAGGTGATCTACCATTTTCACTTGGATTATAGCTTCCATTATTTTTCCAGTAATGGTAGTTAAACTGGTTGGCCTATAGTTTGCTGGGTTACTTCTATCCCCTTTTTTGAATATGGGTGTTACATTAGCATGCTTCCAATCAAAAGGTACCACACCAGTAGATAAGGATTTCTGAAAAAGTAAAGTTAAAGGTCGGCAAATAATATTCCTAATCTCTTTTAAAACTGAAGGTAAAATGCCATCAGGGCCCTGTGATTTATTCTGAGCTTAGCTACGCTTAGTACCACATCAGCCTCAGTTATACATATATTGGTCAGACGATGCTGTATTTGTACTAAATGGTGGCAGGTTAGTTGCGTTCTCTACTGTGTAAAACAATCAAACTCATTTACTATATTAATTTCATTTTCAATTAGAAGACACTTACTATCATTCAGATTAGTAATTTCAGCTTTTAAAGTTCTTTTGAAGTTAAAATATCCTCCTTTCAACATTCCTCTTAGCGAGTCAATTTTTTTTTAACTCAATCTGTGCACTTAAACTCTGTCACCCTTTTTTTCCACTTGCACATTATCTAAATATAAAATTATTGGTCAAAAACATTTGGTCACATTTCTAAATAATAAAAGCATAAGGCTTCTACAGTACCAATAATTATATATTAATGTTACCTTGGCCATACACTGCTTCCTGCTCGATAACTCCAGAGGGCAGGCCAGGCCCAGGACGCACCCCGTTGTAGCACTCTGCGTTGTGTTTTGGTATGTAGGTCATGTGACATGATGCAATATTTTACATGTGTTAAAAATGAAATAAATAAATAAAATAAAAAGAAATCGATCAATATGAGGGGCCCATACAGAGTTTATAGAGCCCCTCACGGTAAAGCAAACATGTTTGGCACCGTAGTGCATGAATTCTGCTTGCTAAAGCTGCCGGACAGGACAAAGGGATAAAAATAATATGTTTTTACTTAAGGAAAAAGTAGCAAAGCAAAAAAAAAAAAAAAAAAAAAAAAAAAAAACTTTGCACTGTATTATAGATTCTTCCTCACTTTCCCATGAATATAAGAACAAGATGGAGATTCTTCTCCATCCAGAAATAGACACAAAAGACAGTTTTGCTTTTGTGCACGTTTGCTTTTGCAGCAACAGCTTACAAACACTAGCAGATATGTGTCATGCCCCATTCATCTGATCCTCCCGTGTGCCACACCCCTTCATCTACCTCATGTGGAATCCCCGCGTTTACCAGCTGTTTCTTGTTGCTGTCATTAGTCCTGTGTATTTAAGTCTGTGTTAGGTATGTTTTCCCCAGTCCGGTCATTGATGCTACATGTTTCCTGTACCCTTGATAGGACTGATTCCTAATAACCCCCTTTTCCCCTGATTCTCTGTCTCCCCGCTCCTGCTTCCTCGGTCCATGTTGTGAGAATATGTGATAAAACACGTTTTCCCGTGGTCTGGAAGCATAATGATCCATTAAATCCTTAACACCAGTTGCTCCCTGAATAAATAGGAAATTAATAAAGCAAAATTTCCTACCTTGTGAAGTTGTCCTAAAATAGCACGTTTTGACAGGTATATCTACCGATTGGTGCTATCCTGTCAAACAACGTTATCGTCATTTTTATGGGCTGAAATTGAAAGCGTATAGTCCTAAAGTTAAGCAACTAAATTAAAAAATTTAAGTAATGTAATGCAAGTAGTGCATCTCAATAGTCCAAAATGCCTTATCAGATTGTCTTACCTGTGTTAAAACTACAGGTAGCACATCTCGATAGGCGGAAATACTTTATTTAAATGTCCTACTTTTTAAAAAATACTACTTTCCCTCTCCATGTATTTTTAAAAAGCTCAAATCAGGTAGGAAGCACATCTTGACAGAGTGAGCGTACCAAGAGGAGGTGCTGTGGTTAACAGACTGGTCCAGAGCCAACAATCGGTCTCTGAACATGGAAAAAACAAGAGAGATTATTATTGACTTCAGAAGAACTAGGAGCATCCCCTCTCCGCTGAAAATCAATGGCTCATCTGTGTCAAAAATATTAAATTCCTTGGTGTTTACCTGGCAGAGGACCTCACCTGGACCCTCAACACCATCTCCCTAGCTAAGAAAGCCCAGCAGCATCTCTACTTGCTTTAAAGCCTCCTACCCAGCATCTTCACAATATTTCTACAGGACTACTGAGAGCACCCTCAGCAGCTGCATGTGTTTGGGAATTGCAATATGAAGGTTCACAAGACCCTATGCATCATGGCCCCATGCGTAGATTCCCTGCGTCATTTGTGCACCTATGCGAGGAATTAATGCCACACACGTGCGAGTTGCAGTGCCATCAGAAATTAGGAAGGCTGTAAGGTCACCTTTTGTTACGGTACAGTGTGTTTATACTGTATACATTACAGTCAGGTGGTTAGAACTGTATATAGAAAAGCAGTGTCATGTACCAGGTACAATAAAACTCTTACTTTAAATTCTGACTTGCCTGATTTCATAAACATTTTTCAGTACAGTTCCAGTACTTCTAAATCTTGGTGATAAAATTCGCCAGGTGCATGGGGTTTATGTTTTGCTTCAATTGTTATAGGAATCACAACTTGGCAAGCTGTGCAGTTTTAATGACTGCCAATCCTAACCATTTTCATCCTTGCTGTTTAAATCACTCATGAATAGACATGTTTAAGAAATTGATTTATTTTGAAGTAATTCTCTCTTTATAAATAATGTAATACTTATTGCAGAAATGATTTCCAATATTGTGCAGCCTAATTATGAAATACTAACTATCTAACAACATACAGTGCAGCATTCAACATGAGTAATACGATGATATATGGCAGAGCGATGTACCAATGTGATGTGCTGTAGTAGATAGAACATAGAGAATGCTGCAGCAGTATTACAAAATTAAGTCGCGGTAGAGACAGCAAGTGTACAATATTTCATGTCACAACCTCATACAAACGAGAACAACAACTGACCAAGCTGGAAGTCAGACTCCTTAACACACACATACACCCACATACACCATTCCCCTGCCCTTTTGCTATGATAATGTTCTTATACTAGTAAAGTTTTGATAGTAAATTTTATCTGGATGTGCTACCATAAATATGTGAACGATACAGACACATTATATACAGAACTGATATCAAATAATTTTATAAGAACGGTGTAAGGTAGCTGTCTCATAAGACATGAATGTACAAGTAAAACACACATTTGTATTAGTCTATAGTTATACGTAAATGAATATTTTGTAAATTCTTGTGTAGGTCAAATCATACAGCCGTGGAAAACTTTGAGACCACTACACGTTAAGAAAGCATGCGTTTTTTTTCAATCCTGGTTTAATTGTGGTTCTGCTGTCAGAAGGCTACACTGAGCAGCAGTCTAGCAGCACACGTGCATAAGGTGAAGCAGGAGACACTGAGAACGACCAGAAACCGGCCAGGTAAAGGCCGGAAAGGGCATTTTAATGCCAGAGATGACCGTTAACTTATCCGATATTTTCTCACAAATTGTAGGATGACATCAAGTGACCTTCAAAAGGAATGGGAAGCATTAAGTGCAGGTGTGAAGTGCACTGCTAGGACAGTGTGTATCAGGGTCCCATAAGCAGGACTGAAGTCCCACAAATCAAGGAAGAAGCCCTTCATTAATGAGGAAGAGAGAGGAAACCAGGCTGCAGTTTGCAAAATAAAATTTTATTATTCACAGACGCATGGCCATAAATTGAGAAATGACTGAAACAAAATTGTGCTGTGGTCTCTTCATTTCTTCCGTGGCTGTATATAACAATGTAAAACGCGTTTTTAAAAATTATTTCATTTTGCACCCGTGCAGAACCGAACGGTAGGACATTTCGATAGGTAGGATGAAATGTTAAAGTCCTCTCTAATTTTATACTTCAGGGGCGTAGGAACCAGGAAGGATGGGGTGACGTATACCCTCGCCCCCCCAATATCTGTTTTTGGATCTCATTCATCCTCTCCAAAAATACCTTTGCATTTAAATTATTAGGTCTGCCCCATATGAAACTGTCTCCTATAACCTTGGTATTGTCACGCCCAGCTCGTCCGATCCTCGTGTGCCACGCCCCCCTGATTATCCACGTGTGCTTTCCGGATCGTGCCCAGCTGTATCTGATTATGTTCAACCAGTCCTGTCTTTTTAAGTCCACGTCTTGCCTGATGCCTTTGTCTGTCATTGATGTTAGTCGGCGTGCCATGTTCCCCAGTCCGCGTTATCTTAATAAATCCCCGTTCACCCTGCTTTCACCTGCTTCCTGCCCGCTCGTCCTGTCCGTGCGCCTCACCCGCTACCGCCGATCATCACAGGTATCATTAATATTCCAATTTCTTCCAGTCTTAAGTCTGTTCTATTTAAATTCAAATATATATTTAAAAAGGATTTTCCCAGCCCAACTCCACATGCACCAACATAATCAACTCAAATGATAATACAAACATCTGTCTTAAGCCATATATCAGAAAGGTTCACTTACCTGCTTCCTGTATTTCCACCCGTGTTTCATGGTTCTCCTGCTCTGTATAAACCACACACTTGTACACTCCTGCATCTGCAGTCCTCACACCCTCAAGCAGCAGAGAGAAGTTGCCTTTGGGGATTTCCTGAGAGAAGAAGTGGGCTCTGCCCCTGTATGCGTCTCCCTGTGATTCAGGTCTGCTCTGACCCCCCTGGAATAGGTGCACGATGGTGTCTGAATCAGTCCTTCTCCAGTCCACCTCCAGCTCCTCCAAAGGCAGGGGTCTGTCCACAAAGCAGGGCAGCAGTACAGCTCCTCCCAGCCGGGCTGTTAGAGGACCAGCAGAGCCGTGTAGCAGGAAACCTGCCATAGGAATAAGAGATATAAAATCACTTAATGCCTCAAAGCATAAAATAAGCACAGAACATATATTGCAACACAGTTACGTGAATATTTGGCAAGAAAATATCTGTATAATAATTAGTACACACAAAAGAACGTACAAAAAATTCTTCAACATTATACGAGTTACCAGACACGTAAAACTGTCTTCATAATGTACATACCGTCAGAGTTAATGACGAACTTCAACACGATCAAAATAGCGCTGAAAGTATTGACCTGCATCGCCACCTTTAGTCTTGTACAAAGAACTGTTTCTATACAAGACAAGGCCACATTTTGCTGTATATTTTCTATACAGTCTATACGCGCATTTATAAACAGTTATCGTCTTACACGAAATGCCATTTTCTGGCTATGCTTTTACTTTCAGTTTACACCTGGAGATGAAACACGCCCAACACACCTGAATTACAGCAAAGGGTGGATCGCATGTCTGTTTCCCTGATCAAATGCAAATCGCTTAAGTGGCTGATTGTTAAATGAAAACTTTGTTACAACACGTGCAAAAATATAGGCTACAACAACAAGGGGGTATAGAAAGCGGGTTTAACGACACATCCCTAATTAACAGACAACTTCCATTATACTGTATAAGTTGAGATTTTAACAAACGTCTGTACATCACCACAATAAATTTGAAAAGAAACAAGTCAGATGCAGTTGAAGTTCAGACTGGCAGCTTTAATTCAGTGGGTAGAACAAAAACATTGCATAACTAAAGTGATTATTCTACACAATCCCTTCCTTTCAGGGGCTCATAAGTAATTGGACAAATTAATATAACTGCAAATAAAATGTTCAATTCTAATACTTAGTTGAAAATCCTTTGCAGACAATGACTGCTTGAAGTCTCGATCACCTGTGTGAATGTACATACTGAGGCTTTGAGTTGTGTGTAATATTTTATGCGTGTTTTAAGCCCTGCAAGCTCTGTGATGTGGTTTCCACCTTCAAATGGAAAATGACACATATATACAATGTATCAGAATCAGGGGTGTGGGAAAAGTGTCACTATTAGCTGAGACATTTCATATAAACAGGTTTTATCAAACAAGTAATGCAGGAAGCTACATCCACAATGCAGGGAGTAACCAGGACAGGGACCAACCCACTGCAGGGCAAACATACCATTCACACCTATGGACAGTTTGGCAACTCCAGTTCACCTTAGTGTGTTTTTGCACTGTGGGACAGACTCCTGACTCAAACCCTGGTTCCTGAGATGTTAACAGTACTGACCACTGCTCACTGTGCCACCGTATGTAACTGAACAATGAATAAGTAGAGTTTGCCAACATTTCCATCTAGTGCACATGTAGCTGCTCTATTTTTGGTTCATTGAGATCAGAGATGACAAGACATCCATCTCTGTACGGTCACATGATCACTGTAAAAAAGAATCAATAGATACATTTCACACTCACGGGCTCTATTAAATACCTGACATAGTTAATGGAGTTTAACTTTCAGGTTATATGACTATTTTAAACCTAACAGAACATGAAACAACCAGCCATCAGTCTACAACCAAACATATAAGCAGTGATCAAACACTTAAACTTTTAAAATAAGATTAAAAAGAAGTTATTAAATATATTTACTGAAAATATCACAAAATCTGCCTGAAACTGAGGAGAATCTGTTGTACATTCTGATAATAAGCTGGTTATAAAGAGTAAGGATCAGCATATCTACTATGATTTTAATATCGGTACATGTACAACAGACCAAACTGGGCAGGAAGCTGGCAGGGATGACAGCACTGTCTTCCCAGGACAGTCCCACCTCCCGCTCTGCCCATCTAATCCTTAGAACTTCCCCAACTTTTACAATTTATAGGATTACAGGAGGAATAAACTGGAAATCTAAAAGCCAATAAATGCCTTTTTCCCAGAATGCAGTGGCTGACCTCACAAAGGCTCTTCTGGATGAATGGGCAACAATTCCCACAGATACACTCCAAAGTCTTGTGGAAAGCCTCCCCAGAAGAGTGGGAGCCGTTACAACTGTAAAGGGGGGGGGGACCTCCATATGGATGCCTATGGATTTAGAATGGGATGTTATAATAGGTCCTGTGGGTGTGATGGCCAGGTCATCCAATACTTTTGTCCATATAATGTGTGTCACACACCTAAAGCAGCTTGAATACAGACTCTAGATTCTTATTTTCCATTTCATTCTGTAACTTGAGGATGCTTTTGCGGTCAGTGTATAATTCCATATATGTTATTTAACAATGTTGGTGTCTTTATAACTATCCTAAAATATAGAACAATGTCAAGCCGCTACAAAGTCAAAAGCCACAAAGAGCAAAAAAGCACAATGAGTAAAGAAAGCGTACATTCCAGGTGCACTTATATCACTGACTGAAACTGAAGCACTATTTTATATCAGGCATTAAATAACCCACCGTTAGTATCATAGCAACAGGTCACCTAGCAGTTTGGTGGTGTAATTGCTGAGCTACATAGATACAGACCTAGTTATATGTCAGGATATGACACCTCTGGTCACCATTCTCACACCACCGGAACTTCTTTTTCTGGAATCAGAACCTTTTTGTGGAACCAAGGACTTTTGTTGTGTTCATACTTCAGGAACTCAGGTCAATTCCTCTGAGACAGTTCCAGAACCCTTTTTAGCACCTACTCCAGACTAAGGTTGTGTCTGAATCCAGGGACTGCATCTTGTGAAGGACAGTCTATGAAGGTGTAGCCTTTGTAGGCTGTATTCTTCAAAGGTCAAACAGAAATCATTGTGAAATGGGATGGTCTGGCCTTCCTATTTGTGTTTCCTAGCCAGGACACACCCACTTTACCTCTGCATAACGAATCTTGGGATATGTTGGGCTGCAAAGGATCCATTGAATGGATCCTTCATGACTTGGCAAAAGAAGGATGCATTTGTAGACCACATTTGAAAGAACCTTTGAAATGGGACAACTTTGTCACACTGCTGTGACACATTCAGTCTTCAGATGTGTCCTTAGAAGGATGCAGCCCCTGAATTTAGACACAGCCTTTACAAACACGGACTACCGGGGAGGCGCTTGCAGCAATAAACTTGATATAAACTTAACCACAAGCACTGGTGCTAACTTGGAAGTAGAGATGCAGCACAGTAGAATTTTAGCAGATATTAACCTTTGTCTAATATTGCTGGTGCCAGTGGTGAAACATTCCAGCGTTTATTAGTGGGATAATGTTGCATAATTTTTTATTCTGTGGAAATTCATTCTGATGTTTGGCTAAAAGGACACTTACCACCAATACTGTGGTAATGACCCAAAGAACGAGATAGGGATCCAGGCATGTGCGCAACTGGAGGGTTTATTCTAAGCGCAGTAGATAAGACACCAAAGGGGCTGGTCGGAGAGAATGGTCGAAGTCCGTAGGCAGGGGTCCGAAGCCGTGAGATCAGTCCTACAAGCATACACAGGACACGAGAACACAAGGGAAGGGGAACAGGAGAAGTCGGTCTCAGCAGGATCGGTGGGTCAGGTGCGGGAGCGAGTCTGGGGAAAGGAAGCGGAAAAGGGAAGGTAAGCACACTGGGCAAACGGACAAGGTTGGGAGTAGCGGGGTGACGGAAGACAAGTAATTGCTCGGTACGGCGCATAAACATGGCTCAATACTTCGCACTGAGTAGGGAGCGCTCAGGTCTTAAGACTGGGTAGTCCTCAAGGGGAACGCGGAACACCTGGTGAACTCCGCCTACGTGGGCGGGGCTGACATGGAGAATATGGTGGGCCCCGCCTATTCGGGCGTGACAAATACTGTAAAGCTTGTCAAAATTTCTCCACGTATCAGCTCCCAAAGTACGTATGTAACTATTCCAAAATCCCATCTCAATTATATATATATTTTTTTATTATTTATTACATTTTTTTTTTATGTATATACTTGTTTAACACCTGTGTATTCTAATGGAGGATAACCACACCATGGCATTAACCTGTCTGCATGATTGCTCTGCTGTTCTACCTTTGGGTTCTGCACATACGCAGAACAAAATCACGTCCCTTTCCTTGTGTTTGAAGAACCGCCCATTGGTTTATCCTATTTTGCGTTAGAGCTGCACACTTTACGTAATTTATGCATTTCTTAACATGCATATTTAATATTTTAATAAATGCATTTATTACAGTTTACTGTCAGTATCACACTGATTTCTTACTGGTGTCTTGTATGTTTGTATATCGAATTACCTGACATCAGTTCTGTATATAATGTGTCAGTATTGCTCACATAATTATGACAGCACATCCAGGTAAACTATTTCAGTCTATCGAAATTAGCTACCCATGTATTTCATAAAGGTTGGATAATGTAATTAAGTTTTTTATTCTATTGATAGGTGCTATTGAGATGCACTACTTATATTACTCCATCCATCCATACATCCATCCATCCATCCATCCATTTTCTGTAACCACTTGTTCTATTTAGGATCGGCAGGGGTCCAGAGCCTATTATTACAATAATTAGTTTTTTTGTATTTAGTTACTTATTTATTATTTATTTGGAAGCAGTCCTCCACCTTGCAGAGAATAATTTGGGTGTTTTTGGTGGACTGGGATCCAGAGGTGTTTCGTCCTGTGGTGGGTGAGGTAACGTACTATACCAGTGCTGGCCCCCCAGCCTGACCTGACCTGACCTTGTTATATTGTAGCATCATGGAATAATATTCTCAGATGTGCAAAACAAAATCTGTGCTTTACTGCATTGCTTTTACTTTTTTCATCAGTATCTTTACAGTGTTTTACAGCATGCACCTTAACAAAGGCACTTCACTGCACTTTACATGTTTCACTCTTACCTATTTTGTCACTATTCCCTGTTTTTGCACCTCATGATGTTTGTTAAAGTGGGCATTTTACTTTTTCCTACAATGTCTTCTTAGGACTCATCCTGTGCCATATTACCTACCCTGGCTTTTACTTATCCTTCTTTCTGTAGTTCGCAAAGATTTATAGAAGTAACAAATGTAGTAACAAATACAGTTATTTCTTGAAATAAATCATCTATCACAATTCATTAACTGTCTAAGTCGTTACGTCTGTAATCATTTGAGCCCCGGCATCAGCAGAACAGTCAGGGGTCTGTGTTTGCCTGAGCAAGGGCCTGAACCCCCAGCTGCAAGGGTGCTGTGTGTTGGCTGACTCTGCACTGTGACCTCGCCCCCCCCCCACCCCAAAACAAAAGCTTTTTTTGCAACACGACATAGGTGAAGAGAAGAATTCCAATATACTTGTGCAAATAGCAAATAATGGGTTTATATTTAATTATGGATAATGATTCAGTGGTTGGCGCGGCATGGTGGTGCAGTGGTTAGCACTGTTGCCTCACACCTCTGGGACCCGGGTTCGAGTCTCCGCCTGGGTCACATGTGTATGGGGTTTGCATGTTCTCCCCATGTCGTCGTGGGGTTTCCTCCGGGTACTCCGGTTTCCCCCAACAGTCCAAAAACATGCTGAGGCTAATTGGAGTTACTAAATTATCCATAGGTGTGCATGTGTGAGTGAATGGTGTGTGAGTGTGCCCTGCGATGGGCTGGCCCCCCATCCTGGGTTGTTCCCTGCCTCGTGCCCATTGCTTCCGGGATAGGCTCCGGACCCCCTGCGACCCAGTAGGATAAGCGGTTTGGAAAATGGATGGATGGATGGATGAAGCATCACATCGAGGTATACTACAATGTAATTCAGACTTACCAATTTGATACTGATATGTAAGGCGCTTTTTCTTCAATCTCCACATTTTACGTGAATTCGCTGACAGCTTACACCAGAAGTACTTCCACGCACCACACAGATTCAAACGTTAGAGGCCCCATCTTGCGCACAGAGGGAATTAATCATTAACTTGTTTGATAATTATTTTATGTAGTTCCTGAGAACACAGGCAGGGGGTGCCAAAACTGCATGCTCCATGGATATGGCCCCTGTTGTGACCCCTATTGCACTGTGAAAGCATATTAAGAACCACTGGAATGAGCAGGGACTTCAGTATGACTTTAACACCTTGATGCTTATATGAATTTATGGGATAACGTATAATGTTGTCAGGGTCTGCACCATTCTGTCCCAGTCTTTCATGTCTCCTCCCTGTTTGGCCAGCTGATATCACTGGCCATCCTGTTCCTCCCTGTTGCCTGTTCTTGTGCCAGTCCTTGTGTGTTATCTGATTGCTCGTTGTACTGCACCCTCCTTGATTGGTTAATTGCTTCATGTCTCACTCCTCCTGTATCGTTACCCAATATGGTTGTGTATTTAGGTTCCTGCCTTGGTTCAGTTCCTGAGTGGGTCATTGTATTTCATGTGTATTTCAGAAGGTGTATTTCAGTCGTATTCAGAGTCTTAGAAATTACCCTGTCTTATGTTATTTGTACTTCGCCTGCCTGCTCCTTGTTGCCCTGACCCTTTGTAGTTAGTCTTTGTTTTTCCTTATTTGCCTTTTGACCCCCTATGGCCGTTTTGTAGTGTCTTCAGTTTCTCTTGATAAACCCCATTTGAAGCTATTTTATGTACGTATGCCTACATCCGGGGGGCGGCATGGTGGTGCAGTGGTTAGCACTGTTGCCTCACACCTCTGGAACCCAGGTTTGAGTCTCTGCCTGGGTTACATGTGTGTGGAGTTTGCATGTTCTCCCCCTGTCGTCGTGGGGTTACCTCCGGGTACTCCGGTTTCCCCCCACAGTCCAAAAACATGCTGAGGCTAATTGGAGTTACTAAACTGTCCATAGGAGTGCATGTGTGAGTGAATGGTGTGTTAGTGTGCCCTGCGATGGGCTGGCCCCCCATCCTGGGTTGTTCCCTGCCTCGTGCCCATTGCTTCCGGGATAGGCTCCGGACCCCCCGCAACCCAGAAGCGGTTTGGAAAAAGGATGGATGGATGGATGCCTACATCCACTGTATAATGTGAGTAGGGAGATCAGAGTGAAATATATGTATTTCATAGATGGCAAAGTGTATTCCTGTGCACTTGCGAGATTTCCTTTCTCGTGATATGCGGGTCCCTCTGGTGAACGATAAATAAAGTCCATTTGTAATTTCTCCCCAAATCTGTCTACACGATTCTTTATTTCATCCAAGTGCCAATTCTCTATTACAACAGTTTAATTTCAGATTCAAATTTTAACTGACTTTTTGAAAGATTGTTTATGTTTCCATATATAAGTCCCTGCCAACCTAATCATTATATAATTAATAACCTTTATGTGCCATTTTTCACCCTGCACAATTAACTGAGAATATAACATGTTTAGGAAAAATATAATGAATTATTATGAAATATTAATATGAATGTATAATTAATATGTGCAGTGACTAGGGGAGACTCTTACTGATTTATCGTCACATCCCAGCCATGGTAATCCTAATTTCCAGCATTTCGATTTAGCGGCACTAGTTTAGGCTAACTACCTGACTGCAAGTTGGCGACTTCAAATAATTAATTCCTTTTTTCCTGATCAGTTAATAGCAGCCATACAAATGAAAGTAAAAGAATTAAGTTGTTTCCAATAACATCTTTATTTAGAAAAACACAACAAGAGCACATTTTACAGGCTAAACGGGGGATTTTCATTTTACAATCAAAGCAGCTCATTTAACACAACTCAACATTCAGGATTTTACTGTGCAAAGAAACGCAAGACAAATTATGAAATTATCTAACAAAACATGATACAAAAACAACAAAGTTCAAAAGTCTATGAATACCAATACTATATCAGTATGACTAGTCATGAAGTGCATAAGTGCATTCATGTCCACACTCAACAATTTTAAGTACTGAACTACACAATTTGACACTCAAGGCAGAATATTCTGAGGAAAAGTAAGGAAAGACTGGGGAGGATGGGCTGTGAATGGGCTCAAATGTGCAAAAAATAGAAATAGTGATACATTAAGTACTTAATGAGTGTATGAATAGTCATTAAAATGCAAAAGAATCTATGCCTACATAAAAATGTATAGCACCTTAACAAGATGACCCAACCCACTCGAATTCATCGTCCAATCAGAATGTTTCACTGTAGACATCGTCATTTGGCAGTTAGGTAGACATCGCCCAACCCTACTGGCCGACAAAGTCCCTCAACTTTCAGATAAAATGAACTGCGACTGATCACCCATAATCCGGTGACTGATAACGCAGCTAATTTGTTGATCCAACAGGATCTGTCAGACTTGGGACCGTAGGCAAAACATATCAAATAAAACTCTATAGATCCTTCAGCCTTCAGTGTTCTTCTCCCCCAGTAATACCTCCCCGGGGTTCATTGTGATCAGCAGGTGATGACACCTCCACCTCCTGATTCTCATGTGATCCCTGCAAAAGTGTGTCATTTGATACATTTTATATTCTTTTTTCATCAAACATGTAACGTAGTCACCATGTAATTGTGTTTACTATACCTACCAGGTTACAGAACTTATTTCAATGTGACAAAATATTTAAAAAGATTAACATCCCAGACATTTATAGTATGAATGCAATACTCCAACTATCATGCATATAGACTTTAATTAAGAAGCTTCCTTATTCTAACTTCCTTGTTACTTTTAAATATACTGTAAAATTTGACAGGGAACTGTGTCCTTGGATCCAAAGTGGAGTAAATGACAGGAACCCTGTTCCTCTGATTACCTCATCTGTGTTTGGTCCATTGGGATCAGGGGGGGACAATGCAACAGTCTCCTCATTGTCACGTGATCCCTACAGAAGTGACAGTAGTAACTTAAATACTCCATATTACTGAGTTTCACCAAAGACATGCAGTGATCATGAAGTGACTAACCTTTCAGTTTACATTATACGTGGTATCAGTTTTCATGTAACCAAAAGTTAATGAAATGTTGGAATTACCAACAATCTACAACCCAACATCTACAGCAGCTATTTAAGAATTCAAACTTTTAAAATATTCATGATGCTTTTTTGTCACAGACACAAACAAGTCTTGCAATGGGATGTGTTTGTCGAGACTGTTTGACAGTCCCTGATAATGACCATGACAGTGTAATTCATTACCGTAACCATGAGAAACAAACAGCATCAGATAACATCTGTCATGCATGGGATGCCATTGCCAGTTGTTCAGCATTGCAGAGGTTCGGGGTTATGACTGATGTGTTTAACAGAATGTATATGCAGATAAGACTGCATATACATATACAAAAGACTTAATTACACAACTGCACTGACGTACAATAAAAAAAAACCTGAACCAAAAGTAAATGTCCTTATTTACAGCATATACATGGGATTTGCTATAATCAAAAAGAACAGTGTTTGCAAACCAGTAATTTTAACTCTTGGCTCTTTCACTATATCAATTAATAGCCCAAAAATAAACAAGCATTATTGGCGAACAAGTGACTTTATCTTTCCTGTTGGCTCACATTATGAATTGTAATTACTCTGACCTGTTTCTCACTAATCTTAGTTCCTAATGTTTAGTTAATTGTCTGTGGTTCTCACCTGCCCCTTGTTTAGTCTTGTTATCTACCAATATCTATAATGTGCTGTGTGGTCATTGCCTGTGTTCCTATTGCCTGTGTTCCCAGAACCTGTTTAGTTTATCTTTGTCTTTGATTATAGTCTGTTTAGTTCTTGTTTCATGTCCCTGCCTCTGTAAAGGCAAGTTCCTACTTCACTTTTCCACGTGCGCTTTCAGTTGCAGATGAGGAAATATGATGTAAATATCATCATCAGGGGTTGGCTGCGGTCAGAGCGCATGTAGCACATTTATATGTCCAGCGGAAACCTTGTGCATCGACTGCACATGTGCAAGATAAGTGACTAGGTATATCTAGTAAGTGGCATGTATGTAAACTTTGTCCTTTGAATTTGTTTTGCTCAACACAATAAATAACTTGAAATAACTGCGGAAACCTCTACTCATTTATATTTGTTCAAGATTAATGATTTATTACTAAGGAGCCCCCAAGAGGTCAGGGTGAGAAAAGATTTTCTGAAATGGTTTTAAGTTCTCCCTCGCAGTACTTTTCTGATGCATTGCAATAGTTTTCTGGTACAAATAACTGTACTGTGTCCATTTAAAATACAAAACATAGAATTAATAGACTAATAGTATAAACCTAAATGATATAGACATGTGCATGTGCTGACAGTATGCTTTAAGCATTAAACAATGAGGGACAATGCACACCATGTAAGTTTCATATGTGTTTTTATGCATAGTTATTAATACGGCACTGTTCCAATTCACCACCAGTAACTGTAAACAACACAGCTGGGCTACTGAACATGAAGTGTACCAACAACAATTATTTATGTTTATCATTGCCGTCATATTGCAGCAAATAGCAAGTGGACAAGTGTAGTGGGATTGCAAAACTATTTAAAAAAGTATTTCCCACCCTGACCTCATAAGGGCTCCATATATTCCACATATTTCTGGATTATTATTAATTTCTACCCAAAAATCATATTTTATCACAAAAATCAAACAGGCCTTTCAATGAAAAACGTGGTTGGGCAAAGGTAAATAATAAATAATAAACATATTTACTGTCCAAATTGTCTGTGAGGCAAGCCTTGCCGTTATAAATTGTATCTCATCCAGCTTTTGCATAAGCTTCGTTCAGACCTAGGAGACGACGCACGCCCTCTGCTGGTCTGGAGAAATTTCACTGCCGTACAAATGCACCAACCGCAAGCATCTGCAGCAACAGCATGAACCCAAGCTGTTGTGCGGATGACCATCTCCAGAATAGAAGCACATGAATGCGCTCGCTCATAAGACCAAGTGTCTTAAACAGTTACCATTTCCGTCCTTTACTGCCACAGAACTACCACTTCATTATGGAGAGTGATTTCTCTGAAAATTAAACCAGGCGTAGTTCTTCATCCATGTATTGTTTTTGTAAAGTAGAATTAAGATCTATCTAATAGTTTTTGACTTATCACATTCACAAGGACAAATGTCATCTGCTTTAATCCTTGCATTTGCTGCCACTAAGTGGTATTTTCCTTAGTCATCTTTCCCTTTATTGTCAATGAGAATAATGTGTCATGGCTGGTTGTCCACACTTGCTGTGTGCTGGAACTACTGCTGGCTGAAGATGGTTCATTCGGGCTCCGAGACCACAATGCATCACATGCCGTTCACTCTTAAGAATCCTTTGAGCAACTTAATGGTTTCATGCATGTATTACACTCTACCTTACTCTTTCCATGCCTAATGTAATAAAGCCACACTTTTAAACGTTTCCCATGATCACATGTTTAAGACCAGGACACATTCTAGCCTGAACTACTTAAAAAAATTGCTAACAACGGTAGTTGGTGTCATGCCCGGCTCGTCCGCTCCTCCTGTGTGCCACGCCCCCTGCTTACCCACGTGTGTTTCCCGGATCGTACCCAGCTGTGTCCGTTTGCTTTCAATCAGTCCTGTGTATTTCAGTCCGTGTCTTACCTGAGTCCTTCGTCCGTCATTGATGTCAGTCAGTGTCCGATGTTCCCTGTTCCCCGAAAACCTTTGATTAAACTCCCTTTCGTCCCGAATCCTGCCTGCCTGCTTCCTGATTCCCCGCTTGCCCTCACGATCGCCGCTCTGCCCGCGATCACCCGTGACAGTTGGGAAGTTTTATGTTAAATAAATAGCTGACAGATAAATGAACTAATGTAAATAAAAAAGTAACACCATGTGAAAAAATGTGTTTGTCTGGGCTGGGCTGAGGTGATTTTACAAACCTAACTTTAATGCATCAGAATGCTGGGCAACTAATATATAACCCTCTGCAGTCAAAGACCTTCTGAGGCACTTTGGAGATGCCTTGACTTGCTCTGACTTTTCTGTATATATCAGCAGCACAAAACATAATGACTTTTAGTTTTGTTTTTAGTGCAAATAAAGATATAATAATATGGTAGCAGTATTTTGCCAATATTTTATTTTCTTTTTATATATATTTTCTATATATTTTTAGAAAAGTTCATTCTGCAAAAAACTGATTTTCAAAACATTCAAAATAATGTAAAAAATCACAAACTGGTCAATATCCAGAAAACTCTGGAACATCTTAGCTATGTAAATGTTTTAAAATCATTCACACATTCCTTCTAGTTTAATAAATTGGGAGCTATTACTTAAGTACAGCGGTACCTCAGTACTCAAACTCATTAGAACTCGAATTTCTTAAAAGTTGAACCAACCAGTTTGAAAAAAAGACATAGAACTCCATCTGAATCTCAGAAGTGGAACCGTGAACGCCGATATAAGCACGGGGAAATGAGTCACGCAGCACGTCTCTCAGCGGAAACAGAGGGTAAGCATTTGCTGTGGTAGCATCGTTTGTTGGTGATAGTGCTTTTTTATTGAAAATATCAGGTAATACACTGTACTTTATGTCATTTTGGTAGCCATTGCTCAACAAAAAGTCACGCAATAGACCTGGCCTGCAGGGCAGAGGATACTCTGTCTCATTGCACTTGGTACAGTTTCTCTGTCTTCTAGGAATCCTAACTACCAAATGATACATTGGAAGCTTGATCATAGAATATATTTAACTCCACTGAAACGATTGTACAGGGGCGGCAGGGTGGTGCAGTGGTTAGCACTGTTGCCTCATACCTCTGGGACCCAGGTTCGAGTCTCTGCCTGGGTCACATGTGTGTGGAGTTTGCATGTTCTCTCCATGTCGTCGTGGGGTTTCCTCCGGGTACTCCGGTTTCCCCCCACAGTCCAAAAAGGCTAATTGGACTTGCTAAATTGCCCGTAGGTGTGCATGTGTGAGTGAATGGTGTGTGAGTGTGCCCTGCGATGGGCTGGCCCCCCATCCTGGGTTGTTCCCTGCTTCGTGCCCATTGCTTCCGGGATAGGCTCCGGACCCCCCGCAACCTAGTAGGATAAGCGGTTTGGAAAATGGATGGATGGATGGAGACGATTTTACATGAATGTTTCCTCATCTCCAAATTGTATTCTCTGTTCTCATGGGGTATTAGGGTCTTTTTTGCATTGTCCTTTCTTTCCTGCACCAGCTAGACACTGATACATCTTTTCTAATAGGCAGGGATATACTATTTACCCCCAATCTGTTTGAATGATTTTTCAAACTGGACTTTTACTCCTTTTCAAAAGAACCTTCTTCTTGCTGCTTTTACAGCAGCTAAGAAATGATTGTTTTGTCGTCGGAAGCCTCCTCACTCAATGTGGAGACATTTATGGGCTCTTAGTTTGCTGGATATTATTTCTATGGAGCTTCTAACAGCTCGGTTGTGAGACGTTACCTTCAGAACCATCAGCAGGTGGTGACTTGCTTATGCCAAAGTTAAGGAGCTAACTGACTTCCACTGACTCCTGCTCCATGAATGTATTTATTTATTTTTTCTATCTGATTTATTTTTTCATTTCAGTTTTCTCTATGTTTGTACATGTTACGCATTTTTGTATACGGAGCAGATGTTTGTTTTTGGGTAGAAGGAGTGGGTATGTTTTCTGTAAGTTTTCCTTTTTTTCTTATTGTACTGACAAATAAAAACAGTTGCTAACAAAAAATAAACAGCACACTGACTTTGTGGGAACTGCATTGTCCACACAGAAGTGGCTGTAGACTGTGATACAGTGGCTGAGTCTCTCAGTTTCCTCCCTGTAAGACTCACAGAGTTTGTCCCAGTCTGTCTCTTCTAAGGCATCCTGCACTTCCTCATGGTCCTGGTGGTGGCTGGCAGCTGTTACATTACTGGTATATATGCTGGGGTAAGATGTGTCATATTGGGGTCAGAGATGCCCCGGGGTGGCAGAGAGGTGAACGTGTCTCCTTAGTATTGTACATAAGTGCATGGTCCTGTTGGCCCTGGTGGTGCAGTGCACAGACTGAAAAGCTGGTGAGGATGGAGGACAATGAACCATGACTGAAATCGGCAGAAATGGCAATAAAAGCCGTCGGGTGGAAAGTATATTCTTCATGGCTACTATGGCGTCTGCCAACTGGGGTACGTACACAGCCAACACAATACAGTGGCATGTAATACAGCTGCAAAAAGCAGGAGAACATTCCTGTTCCACACCATGTTAAGCATAAAAGGTATTTTAAAAAGATACAGAGAGAAATATAAACTTACGACAGACAAATAACAAAACAAACAAACACACACATGGGAGCTGCTGCAGCAGGCAGCCAGACAGGGCAGCCCTGGAAGTGACTACATTACAGTAACTACATCACAGTGACTACATTACAGTGTGATATGACCACCTTCCCTACCATGTGTAACAACAGGGGACCATGAACATGGAGAATGTACTGATATGTTCCTGTGTGCTGGAGTCATAAGGGTTGTTCTTCTATCTCAACAGACTCCATACTTACAGGGAAGGAGGAAGAGCACAAGGAACACAGATCTGCTACAGACACAATTATGTATAATAATCTGAGGGAAGATGGTCAGACTGATGTAGAGAAACAGGCCCTAGGACACCAGCCAGAGGGGCAGATGTATCCTGGGCACCTACCTGGTCTGGCTCAGGATCTTGGTGTCTCTCAACCAAACCCAACTGTTCTTTTATTCTAAGGAAAAACAGTAATTACAGAGTTTTTGTCAGAATATCACAGTGTAAGTACAGTGATTTATGAGTATCTTACCAATTCCTACAACCACCTTAAATATATGTAATTCTAGAGTTGGATCATAGACTTGAACTGTGATGGACTGTTGGAAATTTTTAATATTTAACACCTCACACCTTCCGGCTTGGGCTCTGTGTAGTTTGCATGAATGGATTTTCTTTACGTTAATTACATTTTATCATAAAAATGTCTACTTACTTTTCTTTTTTGGCCAACCCTATAATTAAAAAAAGATTCAATTAATCATGTTGGAGCTCAACATATTAAGACAGTAATTGGAGCATATTGTACAGTAGCTGTTTCTGTATTACACAGACAAATGTGCTGTATCACTGGGGATGTTTATATAATCTCCCTTCCTTTGTAATAGTCAGGCTCCCCATTACAGCTTCAGTGCCCCCTACTGGCAGGAGGCCATTACAGTCCTACACCAATGTAATAGCATCATAAAGGAAGAACAAAAAAGCTCAAAAACATTGAAGCGGCAGTGATATGAAATGTTGCATCCTGAGCCACATTGTATAGTGAATAAATAATAATGTGGTTATAAATGTAATATTCATTCAGGGTAAGTACTGAGCATGTGGAGATTGTTTATATTACTGGAAAGCCACCAAAATGCTGGAAAAGTCCCAGTACACATATTCAGCCTTTATGGTAAGTTATGCATCGTATCCCTGTTATACTTACAGTATGCAAACATCTCTACAACAAACCAGATAAAGATGAAGACAGACCCAGAAATCAGGACAATCAGCCGTAGATCGAATGGCTGTTTTCCTTTGTCTGAAATGACATCATCACAAAAATCACTGAGAGCTGAGGTCAGTAAATGAGCAGTAAGTGACAGATATTAAAACTACAGGAATCTATGTATTTCTTAAAGGGTTTGTACAATTTAGCTGTATGGTTAAGTTTATGTAGTAAAAGTAAAATTGCCGGATGAACATCTCAAAGTTCTAGAGTATTTACCTGCTTTGAGTTTTAATGCTACAGCCAAGGCAACAGAATTCAGGAGAGGGAGACCAAAAGCCCCTGAGAAATATACATATTTACGGGGTTTGGCTGAAAGGTAGAGAGAAAAGCATTAGTCATACAGCTACATACAGCACTGTGATGGAGTATTTACCCTATCGTACTATTTTTGCTGATCCATCCATGCATTTTCCAAACTGCTTATCCTACTGGGTCGCGGGGGGTCCGGAGCCTATCGCTGAAGCAATGGGCACGAGGCAGGGAACAACCCAGGATGGGGGGTCAGCCCATCGCAGGGCACACTCACACACCAGTCACGCACACATGCACACCTACGGGCAATTTAGCAACTCCAATTAGTCTCAGCATGTTTTTGGACTGTGGGGGGAAACTGGAGTACCCGGAGGAAACCCCACGACGACATGGGGAGAACATGCAAACTCCATACACATGTGACGCAGGCGAAGACTCGAACCCGGGTTCCAGAGGTGTGAAGCAACAGTGCTAACCACAGCACAACCATGCCATCCATAACACTTAAATTTGTCTGATAACCTAAACAAATTTAGTATAGTACAAAGAACATTCTACGTGTACACAGTTTTTAAATGATCATTTGATTCACTGAAGGAAGGAAAAAAATTTAAAAAAAATATTCCCCAAGACCCATAGCACCCATGTGACAAAATAATTCCCCCCTTTGGCATCGTTTTTGAGAAATTTAGCCCATTCTTCTCAACAGAATTGTTTCAGAATTCAGCCATATTGGAGGGTTTTCAAATATAAACTCCCCATTTAAGGTCCTGCCCAATATCTCAATGAGGTTCAAGTCAGTACTGTGACTTGGCCTCTCCAAAACTTTAATTTTTTTTTTTTAGACATTGTTAGGTGGACTGGCTCTTGTGCTTAAGACCACAGACTCATGATGGACATTCTCCTTCAGAACTTTCTGCCAAACAGCTGAATTCATGCTTCCCTCAATTACAGCAAGTCGCCCAGGCCGAGCAGCAGCAAAGCCTCCCCACAGCATCACTCTGTCATCATATCTGACTATGGCCATAATGTTCTTTGTGTGGAAGCTGTTAGCTTCACGCCAGATGTAGCAGGACCCATGTCTTCTAGATAGCTTTTGCCTCACCAAGTCATAGAACATTCTACCAAAAGTGTTGGAGGTAATCAAGGTGTTTTGTGGTAAATGTTAGATGAGTCTTCGTGTTCCTCTTATTTAACTGTGGTTTCTCCTTGCATCTCTCCCATAGACACCATTATAGCCCATTATCTTTCTAATTATGGAATCAGACATTAATCAATCTGAGACAGCTGCAGTTCTTTAGATCTTCATCCAGGATCTGCTGTAGCTTCCCTGATCAGGTTTCTTTGTGCTCTTGGAGTAATTCTGTTCAGCTGGCCACTCCTGGGCAGATCTACCATAGTTCAAAATTTTCTCCATCTGGAGATGATGGCTGTCATGGTGATTCACTGCACTCCAAGGGTTTTAGAGAGTGTTTGTACCCCGTTCCTGACTGATATATTTCAGTGATTTTCTTTCTCAGGTCTTCAGGAAGCTCTTCTGATTGAGGCATGGTCTGCTGCTTCTTCAGACCCCTTATCCAGCTCCATATTGCTGCAATGGTTCTATTTAAGTGATGTGTAGGTTCATCAGGGCTGGCAGCAATCAAGCTTGGGTGTGTCTAGTTTAATATGACCCATTATCATTTAGATTTGGTTCTTAGGTTGTTTGAGTGACAAATTACTTTGTCACAGCACTATATACAAAGTCAAACAGCCATTGGGTTTTTTGAATTAAAACATTTGCAATGCTCTGTTTACAAAATAAAAATGTAAATTTAAAAATGTAAAAGAATATTCATTAAACAAAATATTTAAACAACTTTTATTGATAAGTGTTGTTTAAAAATAATTTTCATGTAATACTTACCAAAGAAATCTTCCCGCTCCCAGAATTGAAACAACAAAGTGACAATCAGAATGCAGACAAACACAAACTCGCAGATCTTTACAGGTCGTCCTGTGGTCAGAATTAGTTACAGTTAATTTCAGTTTCTAACACAACAAAGGTTATTAATGAAATAAAAAGCTTCTTGTCCCTCTGAAATTAGTAAATACATACAGTCAAAGTAAAAAGTATGTGAACCATTTGGAATCATCTGGTTTTCTGCATGAATTGCTCACAAAAAGTGATCTGATCTTCATCTAAGTCACAGATACTGAAATGCATAATGAGCAATAACACAAAAATATTATACTCTTTCATTCCCTTATACAAATGCATTCATTGTTCACAGTGCAAGTGGAAAAAGTAACTGAACCTTTGGATCAGACCTGCTTGACTAGTTGATGAACAGACACCCTCATATTATCCTGGAGAATTGGTTGATAAACTTAGGAATTCATTTTCCCCTCAGTGATGGCCAGCTGTCCAGGCCCTGACACAGCAAAGCAGGCCCAAATCATGATGTTCCCCTCATCATATGTTAGTGTAGAGTTTTGATGTTGATATGCAGGTGCCCTTTTTACACCAAATGAAGTTCTGCTTGTTCTTCCCAAATGGTTGAATTTTGGTTTCATCACTCCACAAAATATTTTCCCAGTACTGCTGTGGAGTGTCCAAGTGCTCTATTGTAAACTTCAGGTATGCAGCAATGTTCTCTGACAGCAGTGGCTTCCTCCTTGATGTCCTGCCATGGACTCCTTTCTTGTTCAATGTTTTGTGTATTGCTCAATCATGAACAGAGATGTTAGCCAGTTCTACTGACATTCTCAAGTCACTCTAAGGTTCTTCATTACCTCGTTGAGGACTTTGCGTTGTGCTCTTGGGGTCGTCTTGGTGGGGCACCCACTTCTAGGCAGAGTAGCCATAATATCAAATTGTCTCCATTTATAGTCAGCCTGCCTATCAGTAGAGTGATGAATATCTAAAATATCTGAGATGACTTTGTAACCCTTTCCAGCCTTATGTAAAGTAATAATTCTTGATCGTAGCTCTTCAGAGAACATAGTGCTCTTTTGTGTGATGCATGATTCCCATCTGGATATGCTTCTTGTCAAAGGCTCAAACTCAAACTTTTCATTGTTTTTTATCAATCACAGTAATTCTAGGCCACACCTCTGAACTCGTTTCATTAAATTGACTGCAAGTTTGCTAAATTCTGACTTCAATGAGCTTTTTAAAACGTCATTAGCTTAGGGTTCACTTACCTTTTCCAGCCTTCAGTTTCACAGTTTAAATGATTTTTTTAAAGATCTGTGTATCTTTAGTTATAAAAGACTGTTTGTTCATTATTGTGACATGAAGATACGACCATGTTTTATATGGGAATTAGACATAAATATAGAAAATTCCAACAGGTTCGCAAACTTTTTACTTTGATCTTATCTGAAGACACACAGAACAAGTTAATAACAAAACACTCCCTCCTTGGAAACGTCATTTTTACAGCTTACACAGAATATATTACTGTCTATTTCATATTCATTACATTAAAGTATATACCTTTATTAGTAGGGTGTAATTCAATGATAACTTCAAACTAGAAATGGTTTTACTGCATTATTCTTAAAAGCAGCTCGCAAAATATTTCTGATTTATAAACATTTTACAAACACCATTTACCAAATGATTGACAAATGATTAGAGCTCTATTACATTCAAATGGTTTGCTTACAGTTAAAGGTTTTCCTTACCTTTGTCATTTTCTAAAATCACACTTAGATACAGGAAACTTAATATTAGGTGAAGCAGGAAGAAAATCCCCAGAAGGATTTTCTGAGCAAAATCTGAAAAGCAATAAAACACATAAAATAACACATTAAATAAACATAACATACAACAGCCCCCATTAAATATTATCCCTCTGTGTACTTCTGGCAGTTATATCTTTGAGGGATGGACACTTACAGAGGGTGAGCAAAGTAATGGAACCATCAGTATATTAATCTCAAGGACCTAATAAGGAGTTTGGCCCCCTTTAGCTGCAATAATAGGTTCAGATTTTCCTACAGTGAGGTCATGGGATCTTCTTCAGAGAGAAAAGTCTCCAGGTCTTTGGAACATTAAGGAGGTGGGAATCGACTTCACACACTGGGCTCCAGAACTTCCCATAAAACTTTAATGGTGTGTAGATCTGGTGGCTGGGAGGCCAAGGAAGGCATCTGACATCATCCTGGTGCTCATGAAACCTCTCCTGAATGTGTTTAGCAGTGTGTATGGGGTCATTATCATCTTGGAATGAGGGAACATCATGAGGGAACAGTGTCTGAGCCACAGGGAGCAGTTGCTCTTGTAAAAACCCCTCATGGTCCTTGGCTGTTATAGGACCATGCAGAGCATCATCAGACCTAATGCCTCCCACAAGATGGCTGCCCACACCAACAGACACTGTGGGCCGATGGCGTCCTTAGATTTCCTATAGATGTAACCCCATCCAGAGGCTCTGCAATACTTACCTATTGAGCACACTGTGCACTACTGAATACACTCTGTAGTACTGCACTAGTGAGCACACTGCAATACTGCTCTGCAAACGATGGCAGTTCATTGATGCATTGGCAGATGCATTAGCCCCTTAAGTTATTGTGCATCGTAATTGTCATGAGAATAACAACTCGACTACATACCCCTGTTTATATGAGCAGCTCACTCCCCCCCCCCCACATCAAGAACTGTTATAACATGGCCTGAAGGTGCATCCTCACAGCTGCAAGATTGTTTTGAAAAAACAGACTGGAATATTTTTGAATCTCATGACTTGGAGGAGTACAGTACATCTGTACTCTCCTACATCAAGCACTGCACCGACACCATCACCAAGGTAAAACACATCAGGGTGTATGCCAACCAAAACCCTGGATGATGACAGAGGTCAGGACACTGCCTTCAAGTCTGGTGATATGGAACTGTACAGTGCAGCCAGAGCGGACATGAGAAGGGGCATCAGAAAGGCCAAGTGGGATTATTCGAGGAGCACCTCCACAGCAACAACTGGAGGCAGGTGTGACTGGGGGCCAAAACATCACAAACTACAAACCCAGACCTAATGCTGTGGGTGGGGATGCTGCGTTGATGGAGGAGCTGAACTGCTTCTTCGGCCGCTTTTAACAAAAAACACCAGATCTGACTGCATCACATCCACTGGTGAACAGCAGCTGCATCTTCAGGGTGGGGGAGCATGACGTGAGGCACATGGTTCCCGGTATTAAACCCCAGTAAAGCGGCAGGACCTGACAGCATCACAGGTAGAGTGCTGAAGGACTGTGCTGATCATCCCAAATAGACTGGTAACAAAATTAAACAACCTTGGCTTCTCAAACACCACCTGCCTCTGGATTAAGGAATTCCTCAGCGACCCCCCCACAGAGAGTCAAAATGGGGCCTCACCTCTCCACAGCACTCAGCCTCAACACCAGCTACCCACAGGGATGTGTGCTCAGTACCTTTTGTACACTCTCTACACACACGACTGCAGCCCCACCTACCCAAGCAATTCTATCGTGAATTTCGTGGACGACACCACAGTGGTCGGGCTCATCACAGGGGGAGATGAGTCTGAATACAGGGACGAGGTGGAAAAACTGCCATCGTGGTGCAGAAATAACAACCTGGTCCTTAATACCACAAAAACAAAAGAGGTAATTGTGAACTTCAGAAGAAACAGACCTGACCCTCAGCCCATATACATCAATGGGGACTGTGTAGAGAGGGTCTGCACCTGAATGAGGACCTAACCTGGAAGACCAACAGAACTGCACTGATCAAGAAGGCACAGCAGAGACTCCACTTCCCGAGGGTCCGGAAAAACAGTGGTCTAACCAAGGAGCTGCTGATCTCATTTTACAGATGCTCTGTGGAAAGTCTGCTGACACACTGCATGCCAGTGTGGTTTGCCAGCTGCACAGGTCAAGAAAGGGCAGTGCTCCAGAGGGTCACCAACACAGTGCAGAAGATCATCGGATGAACTTTCCTCTCCTTGGAGGAGCTGTATGGGTCCCACTGCCACTGTAAAACCTGCAGCATCCTGAAGGACACATCCCACCCGGCACATCAGCTGTTCCAATTGTTACCCTCAGGAAGGTAAAACAGGTCAATAAAAGCCAAAACAAACAGACTGAAAAGCAGCACATACCCTAGGGCTGTTGCAATTATAAATGAACACCGGAAGGGTATTTGCTCTCTCTCACAAACCTGGGCAATACCTTACCAAGTTAAACCTGTGCAATATTTCTAAAAAACTTACAATGTGCAAAAACCTGCTCTGTTTTGTATAACTTTTTTTGTACATAAGAAAATTATTTGTAATTATTTTATTTATTTACTGCTTGTAATATTATATTATTTTTGCACTGCAAGGGACTGAACACAGTTTTCTTTATACCTTTTTATGATGACAATAAAGCTTCTGATCCTGATTCTGAGAAATATGACCGTGGAATATTGATGGATATTCTAGCGAATTATAATGGAAAGTTTGGTCCTGCTTATACGTTTTGTGTGATATGGAGGAACTGGGCTGGTCTGGTTTGCTGAGGAGCCTGAGCCAGACTGAACCATTAACATCACCTATTACAGACACCTGGGGAAGGAGGAAACACAAACAGTGTGAGAGGAGGCAGAAGAGAGGAAAGAGAGTCGGGATGCATGCTAGGCTAACAGCTAACCCCAGCAGACCAGTGATACCGTCAGCTCTACTTTACAACGTCCACTTTAGAAAATAATCTAGATGAGCTTTGCTTACAGTGACACACACAGTGGAAGATGAAGGACTGCTGTGTGTTTGTATTCACTGAAACCTGGGTCCATGATAACATCCCTGTTGCGGGAATCCAGCTAGCAGGGCTGACGTCTTTCAGGGCCGATAGAGATGCCACTAGCTGCAGTAAGACTGATGACAGGGGAGTGTGTGTTTACATCAATGACGCCTGCTGTACGAATGTTACAGTAGCTGCTAAACACTGTTCACCACAGACAGAATTCCTTATTCTTAATTAAAATCCTGGCTATTTCACCTGCTGAGAAAAATCACTGTTGTTTTTGTAACCACTGTTTACATTCCCCCCGGTGTTAATGTGAATGCTAAGGATGCACTGTGTGGGCCATATGACAGTATTAGTGGGTTACAGTCCGAGTACCTGGTCAGTTTTAATGGGGGCTTTAACATAACGAAACTTAAAACCATTTTCTCCAAGAACCACCAGTATGTGGATTTTGCCACTAGGTGAAAAAATATTTTGGACTTGACATACACAAATATTCCCCTGGCACATAGGGCCACCCCCAGCCCCCACGTAGGCCACTCGGACCATCTGCCTGTTATGTTAACACCAGCCTACAGACCACTTCTTAAACAGACCAGGGCAGTGAAATTATACATTAGAGTCTGGCCAGCAGGAGCAGCTTCAGCACTTAAGGATTGTTTTCTTCACACAGAATGGAGCATTTTTGTAGCTGCAGCTTCCTATGATCTTCACATGAACATGCAGGAATATGCTGAGACAGTGACCGGATACACTGCCAGATGTGCTGATGTGATCGTTACCATGTGTAGCTATGAGAAGCCTTTGTTACATGCCGCTGTTAGCTTTCGTGTTTAGGTTCAGCCCCGCCCACAGCCCTCGTCTTTCAGCTCGCCCTCCATTCGCCGTTTGCTCCGCCTCCATGAAGTCCCCGCCCCTGACTCGTCACACGCCCCTGACTCGTCACACGCCCCTGACTCGTCACACGCCCCTGACTCGTCACACGCCCCATTCGTCACTTCAATCCCCAGAGTTGAAAAACCCGCCAGTCAGAAAGCCGGACAGCTCTGCTCATTTGATCATTGATGTTGGATTGCTTTGTTGGATTCGTATCACTGTGTATGACTTGGTTGGTTTATTTGCTTTTCTGATTTTCGCTTCGCCCTTCTCTGCACCTTCACTCCATCTGACTGTTTTGCTACTCGGTATCAAACTCTTGCTCGGGTTTTTGGTTTACGTCTTCTCATGCCCCTCAGATTTCAACTCTTTGATCTGTGTGTATGGAATCAGATTTGTGTCAATATTATCAAGCAAAACGTTTTTGACATAAAGCAAAAAGAAGTAAAATTTATAACATGCAAACACATGATTGGTCGTTTGATAATGTTTTCCTTTGTTTATGCTGCCAGCTTCCTCGCTCGCGCTCCCTGACTTTTTGTTTACAATTCTGACACAAACTTCTCGCGTGGGCGGGTTTTTTCAGGTACGCGTCCCTATTGGCTAATAAGTTTTTGACTGACAGATCAGTGCCACGGACATTTTAAATTAATTATATCTCATGACTGAGCTGGGCTTTATTTGTTGTTTTAGCTGTGGTCACTGGTGAGATGTTTTGCACCGGAGTTATTTATTCTTTCTCCGTCTTTTGCCAATAAAATAAACAAAAAAACAGGACAATACCCCTTTGTCTACTTGTGTTCCCTTGTTCGTCACACCCTCTCTTTCCTTCACTCCACTTCCCCTTTCCCTTTCATTCTGTTATGTTCTAACCCTACACTGGGCACCAAGGATGACTGCAGAGGTTCACATATTTCTGAGGGCTGATCTATCGCGAGGATCAGAATGGCTAAATGGGCCAATGCTGAAAAAATCAGTGGCTACTTCATGAACACCAGAGACAGCAGGCAGTTGTGGCAGGGAATCCAGGCCATAACCGATTATAAAACCCGACTGCAGATTGATGACAGTGACACTAGACTTCCTGACCAAAACCAAGGCAGGGAGAGACTGAGACAAGACCTGAAACAGACTAATGATTGAGTCTAAATAACATGACACACTATAAAATGTGGAGCATTGGCACCAGCTTGGGACTAGGCAGTATGGCCTAAAATTTGTGTCACAGTATAATTTGAACCATGGATGTTCAATATAACATGCTTCTATAAAAATATAACATTTTGTCAAATAAGACGCATCTCACAGTACCGTGTTAACAAACATATGAATATTAAGCCTTTTTGATAAATATTGATGCTTTACGATGAGTGGTCTTGACTGGTTTTTAAATAAAACATCAAGTCTTTTATGTCCAAGGCCGAGACAAGAATGAGTCAAAATATAGTCGATTCTAAGATGAGACCAAGACTGCAAAAAAAATGGTCTCCAGACCAAGACCAGTTTCAAATACTTCAACACTACCTTAAGCTAGGCCACAGTTCCCAAGTGCTTCAAAACCAGTACAGTCATTCCAGTAGCAAAAAGAACAGCTACAACCTGCTTGAACAACTACAATCCTGTTACACTGACGGTGATTGTAATGAAATACTTAGAACGACTCAGTAAAAGTAACACGATAGCAAACCTTCCCATTTTGTTGGATCCACACCAGTTCGATCATCCTAACCAGTCTATAGAAGAGGCAGTATCTTCCATACTCCATATAGTTGCTGTGTCACTTGGACAATAAAAATCCTTGTCCGAATGCTGTACACAGACTTTAGCTCTGCAGAACCATAATTCCACACAGGCTGGATAAAACACATTCCCTGCCTGGTCTCAGCACCTTCACCTGTTGCTGAATCATGGATTTCCGGAACTTCAGGCTCCATCATGGTAAATACAGGGACCCCCCAGGGATATTTACTCAGCCCACTGCTCCTCATGTTGCTAACTCATGACTGCTCTGCTAAATTTACCAAGAACCAGAACATCAAGTTTGCTGACAGTACGACTGTGTGGGACTTATCAGTAACAATGATGAGACAGCATACAGACAGGAGGTCAACAATCTAGCAAGCTGCTGCAAAGATAACAACCTGGCTCTCAACATCAACAAAATCAGGGAGATGATTGTGGATTTCAGGACTCCCATTAGCCAAACACCACTCAGCATTAGTGGCTTCACAGTGGAGACGTGGAGAACATTAAATCCCTGGGAATCTGCATCTCTGACAGACTCTCCTGGTCCCTGAATTGTAATAAGATCATCAAATGGGCCCAGCAGAGACTGTGGGTCCTCAGGAAGCAGAAACAGGCAAAGCTCCCCCTGACATTCTCACCACCTTTTACAGAGGTACGGTCCAGAGTGTTGTAACATACTGCATCTCCACCTGGTATTCCAGTTTACACAGAGACAGGCATCAAAGGGTTACAGGGGCGGAGAGGATTATTGGAGTGTCTCTGCCCTCTGACCAGGAGCTGATCCAGGGAAGATGCCTTCAAAGGCTACACAGCATTGAGAACGACCCAAACCACCCTCTCAGCAGTTTCTGTGTACCACTGTAAATAAAGCAGGAGGTGCTGTAGCATCAGAACCGGAACCACTAGGCTCTGCAACTGCTTTATTCTGCAGACAATAAGACAGTTGAATACAGCACGTTAATCATATCAGTACCGGTACATTATGTGTAATGAGAACTGGTTCACTCTACACTACTACCTGTTTGCACATCTGTACTATTTTAACGGGCACAAGTCACATTACTATCACTGAGTTCCTGCTTTTATGTTGTTAAGTGTTTTCTAATGTCACACATGACCATAGAGAAACACTTTTGATTTTGCCATATATTTAATAATGTGTGGTTGAAATGACAATAGAGCTGGATCTGAATGTAAGAAAAGGGTGACAGATGATGCATCAGACCATGTTTCTCTTTCCCATTGTTCAGGGCTCCATGTTCTGAGCTCCTTACACCAGGTTATGTGTCTCTGCTCACTGGCCTTGGATAGAACCTGTTTCTGAATGGCAGCCCTGCCATAAATCCCAGCTTTGTGAAGTTCATGATTTACAGGTTTTATTGGGACTTCAGTCCTGTGGTCATTTCCCAGGTTTTGTGATGTTTACCAGCCACCCTGTCTGTCTGTCCCTGTCTGTGAGCTTTGACTTTTGATCACTGTTCCTCTTTGCTGATTCACTATGTCTGTGTTTAGTTATGATTTTTCAGACTGTCTCCCTTGTTGTATTGATTTTGCTGTTTTTATTCCTGATGCACAGCTAATTCTGTTATTATCTGCTATCATCTACAGCCCTGGTGATTATTGCACATGCGTCATTTAATCACGATGTGACATCATGCAGCCCTAGATCTTTGTCAGGGTCACTCAGGGAGCCCGACTCTGTGACCCCATGAAGGTATGGTGTGTAATGTTATGTGGTTTATCATCCAGAGCTGTACTTTCCCATCATATTATACTGAGTCTAACTGGAATGCTAACAGTAGAACAGTAGGACAATTATGTGGAGACGAGGCCAGGAGGCACCAGGATAATGAGGAGAAAGGCTGATGTGAGACTGTAAGGTGTCACAGACTCAGGAGTTTCTATCATGGGGGTAACGCAAGGTGCAGGCAGAATAAGCAGTGGGCGATCCACTGGCGGCTCAGCGGGAACACAGGGGCTTATTAACAGAATCAGAAAATACTGGAAAACAGACCATGAGGGGTCATAACTGAAAAGGGGTATAAAGTAAACTGACAGAACAAAAGGATCTATGAAGGGGAACTGGATACACTGAGAACAGGGAGGGAATCAAAAATAACAAACAGTAAATCAGGGAACCACAGTCAACAAGAACACCATCATCAGAAATAACATCAACAACAAACAGAACAGAGCAGGATCAGGAACCTGTATGCAGAGGCTAACAAGAATAACACAGGACAGGTGAGAACAATTAACAAGGGCTGGCAAAACAGGCAATAGGTTAAACTAATAAATCAAGGAACTCAGAAACTAACAGGGAAACTCGGTAACAGAATATACCGAAGACAAGTAACACATAATCACAAACACAGGCACCTAGCAAAACCCAAATCAAAAAACGCAAACCACAAAACTCAGGAAACAGATAAACTAATACAAAAGGAAACAAGATCTACTAAAGACAAACAGAGGTGGCTGGATTCAAATACAAGACAACAGGGCTTACAGGTAACCATATGTTCAACTCATTGAGCCATGGGCCAGTATTGGGAGGAGGGGAACATGCTGAGGCTTTAACAACAAGGAGTACAGGATGGACAGCGACATCTGCTGGCCAAATGGGGAGGAGACAGGAAAGACTGTGACAGATGGGTGCAGACATTGACAGTAAGGCAGCTGAGGAGAGAGAAGGGAGGAGAGGCGACACTTAGGAGAGGCTGCAGTCTCAGCCACATGGGGAAGATCTTGCTGAATAAATAAAGGGCTGATTATGGCTCATCATGGAGCCTCCAAAGAACCAGGAATAAGCAGCAAAATACCAGGGAGACATTCATGGTGATAAACTGTAATACTGTATCTTCATGGTCATAGATAAGAAGGTTCTAAGGGAGACATTCATGGTGATAAACTGTAATAATGTATCTTCATGGTCATAGATAAGAAGGTTCTAAGGGAGACATTCATGGTGATAAACTGTAATAATGTATCTTCATGGTCATAGATAAGAAGGTTCTAAGGGAGACATTCATGGTGATAAACTGTAATAATGTATCTTCATGGTCATAGATAAGAAGGTTCTAAGGGAGACATTCATGGTGATAAACTGTAATAAGGTATCTTCATGGTCATAGATAAGAAGGTTCTAAGGGAAACATTCATGGTGATAAACTGTAATAATGTATCTTCATGGTCATAGATAAGAAGGTTCTAAGGGTGTGAAGTGTTTGTATGTACAATGTAGGTCAGTTTGTATACTTTTGAGAATAGGGAAAATAGAAAATAAGGAAAATACTTAAATTTTGCTAAAGAAATAACCATTAAATTAATATTTCAATAAGCATCATTATGCAACAACGTTTTACAATTTTAAACTGCTTATAAAGAGGGGAGAGTAAAATTTTGAGAATTACATGGATTTTCGTTGTACTTTGATGACTCATTTTAAAGGGTGACTCATGTAAATTATCAGTGACAAACAGGCTGAATATGGTTCAGTACAATGTTTCATACTTACAGTAAAATCCCTCCAAGGGCTTTTCTTCATAATACAATAAATAATCCTTGATAATCATGCAGGCACAGATTCCCAAAGCAGCTACTGCAATCGGAATTGAATATTCTGAAAAGAGAAAGATCACATTAGTCTGTGGTGTATAATTATCCACACTAGTGCCTTATCCTATCATTATTATGGATACAAAATGTAACATCATGACTGTCTATGTTCAATAAATCAAAGCTTTTCCTCGTTTAAACACTCTTTCCTTCTGCTCCCTTTATTAAGGTACAATTCACACATTCCCAGTCACATGGCACCAGGGTTGGGTTGTATTGGAATACAGGTACCTGTGTTACATATTCAGAATACAAAAATGTGTTTGCTGTGTTCAGCTCATGTTATCTTTATGAACCAGTATTTGAGAATACAGACACTGTATGAGATTTAAGAGAAACTGTATTGATCCCAAGGGGAAATTCTTCTGCAAATAGCAGCAATTGTGAAGAACACAGACAGAGGTACATACAGTCCCAAACAGACAAAGTGCAAAGACAGTACAGAATGAAAACAAGTGAACCTGGAACCAAGGAATTAAAAAGTACACAATACAAAAATAAAACATCCTGAATAACAGGATACTGGAATATTAAGAAAATGAGTAAATATTATTATTTATTCTTAATACACTAATGAGCCAAAACATTATGACTCCCCCCACCATGATGTGAATGATGTTGAGTTTCTGGTGAAAACAGCGCATGTCAAGGTCTGGGATATATTACACAGCATGTGATACTTTTAGCTGACGTTGAATGCAGCATAAACGAGCAGAAATAAAGATCTGAGTGACTTTGACAAGAACCGAATCTTTATGGTCAGACGACTGGGTCAGAGCATCTCCGATACAGCAAGGCTTGTGGGGAGCCGACAGCCAGCTGTGGTGAGAAGCTACTGAGAGTCTGAGGAGGGAAAAACCACGACCTGCTGACAGGGTGTTGGGCGGCCATGACTGATCGATGTGAGATGTGAGTGAAGGCGATCCTGTCTGGGACAAACCAACAGAGGGGTGACTGTGACACAAATAGCAGATAATTTTGATGATGGTCACAGGAGTAACGTGTCACGACACACAGGGCGTCGAACCCTGCTGTACCTGGGGAGGACATGGTCAGGATGGTAACTCTGTCTACCACCCAGTCTGCTGGGGGTGTGGCCAGCCTGGCCACCCGGTCAGGGAATGACCCATGCAGGGCCGAGCGCAGGGAAACAGTGCAGGGTCCGTGTAGAGGGGACTGTATGCAGCCCTAACACACTCATCCTATCACCACCTGCTGCAGGAGGGGTCCAGCAACACAGAGGGGGGAGTCTGACCCCGTTCCCCCCAGAAGCTTATGATGACGCCACCTGGTGGCAATGGTGGGTCACACCTGTGTTTGGGACTTTTGTCATGTCCCTGTCACAGTGGAGGGAGTCCCCTACTCCGCCATGCTGGACATGGGGGGCACCGTCACACTGGTGAGGCCTGATATGGGGCAGCCTGGACTCAGCTGAAGCCGACCCCTGTGCACATGGTGACCGGTGAGGTGACCCCCCATGAGGGGGAGGGGGATGCTGTCTGTGGCTCTCAGAGGCAAGATGGTGCATCACCCAGTGTGGGTGGCAGCAGTGCAGGACCCCTGCATCCTGGGTTAGACTCCCTCAGGGCTACAGGCTGCTGGTTAGACCTAGAGTGCGAGACTCTGAGCTTCCGGGGGGGGGGCTGTAATCAAACTGGCATCTGTCATGACATTCATCACTTCGACACCCCAGCAGCAGCAGAACCATTATACCAGCAGATAAGGGAGAACTCTGTGCTCAGAGCTCACAGTGACGATGGCTAAACGAGGATACGGCTCGAAAAATTGGCATGTGATGTTTAAAAAGCTTTGGGTTTAATGTTATACTTTTGTATGGCTTTGGAGGACAGAATAACTGTTAATGGTGACTTATGATCTGACTCCCTCCTAAGACTGAATGCTTTGGGATTTCAAATACACAGCAACGACAGAACAACCATCCATCCATCCATCCATTTTCCAAACTGCTTATCCTACTGGGTCGCGGGGGGTCAGGAGCCTGTCCCGGAAGCAATGGGCACGAGGCAGGGAACAACCCAGGATGGGGGGCCAGCCCATCGCAAGGCACACTCACACACAGGGGGTCCGGAGCCTATCCCGGAAGAAATGGGCATGAGGCAGGAAACAACCCAGGATGGGGGGCCAGCCCATCGCAGGGCACACTCACACACCATTCACTCACATGCACACCTACGGGCAATTTAGCAACTCCAATCAGCCTCAGCATGTTTTTGGACTATGGGGGGAAACCGGAGTACCCGGAGGAAACCCCACGACGACATGGGGAGAACATGCAAACTCCATAGACATGTAACCCAGGCGGAGACTCGAACCTGGGATCAACACACCACCTATCGTATAATATACTGATTGGTTTGGCTTTTGGAAACTTATTGGTGAATTTTATGTTTAATTGTCATAAATTGATTAGGTAAATTTAAATATAGTTTAAACTAAATTCACATGATAGTTGCACTTGTTTACAGTGAATGTGTTTAATTATATAAGTGTACTGCGGCTTGGGAGTGCGATTGTGTCAGGGACCTGCCGCTTGCTCCTAATGGAGGACGACCATAGGATTTGGACTCACTAGCAGATTGTTCTAATGCTGCTCAGCTTGTTCTCTTTAATGTGAGGGGTTTGAAAGGTCCTATTAAGAGTGGGAAAGTCTTCCAACTTATTAAGCTCCGCAGGTCTGACATTGTTTTCCCCAGGAATCTCACCTTAAATTAGTTGATCATTCAAGGCATAAGCGGCCATGGGTGGGACATGTATTCCATTCATCATTTAACTCTACGGCTGGTGGAAGCTGTTTGATCTCTAAAAAGCTTCAGTTTATACCAGAAATAAATGTATCTGATCATAACAGGGGCACCATCATTGGCTCAGGCAGATTCCCTCATATACTGGTTATTCTAGTATGTCTATATGCCCTCAATTTTGATGATGACGAGTTTATGATAGACCTTCATCATCAATCACACATATGGATACACATCTGTGGGAAATGTGTCCACCAAAAGCCCTGGAAACCTCATTAGGGTACATGGCAGTATGGACTCCATCAAACACCAGGACACTTTAAATCAAAATCTGGCTGCTTCTGCCAGGAAACTAAAACTGGCACAAGAGAGGGCCTGGGACCCTGGATGATCTGGGGAGATTCTGTAAAGAGGAATGGTCTCAGATGCCCTGCTCTGTATTCTCCGACCTTATAGAATGTTATAGGAGACTCAGTGCTGTTATACTGGCAAAGGGAGGCTGTGCAAAGTATTAAATGCTGGGCTGCCAATAATCATGGCACATGTGTTTTTTTTTTTTTAAATAATTATTTCTTGATGAAGTGGAGGAGTTTAAGTACCTCGGGATCTTGTTCACGAGTGGGGGAACGATGGAGCGGGAGATCGACAGGCGGATCGGTGCGGCGTCAGCAGTCATGCGGGCGCTGCATCGGTCTGTCATGGTGAAGAGAGAGCTGAGCCAAAAGGCGAAGCTCTCGATTTACCAGTCGATCTACGTTCCTACCCTCACCTATGGTCATGAGCTTTGGGTAGTGACCGAAAGAACGAGATCGCGGGTACAAGCGGCCGAAATGAGTTTCCTCCGCAGGGTGGCTGGGCTCTCCCTTAGAGATAGGGTGAGGAGCTCAGTCATTCGGGAGGGACTCAGAGTAGAGCCGCTGCTCCTCCGCATCGAGAGGAGTCAGATGAGGTGGCTCGGGCATCTGATCAGGATGCCTCCGGGACGCCTCCCTGGGGAGGTATTCCAGGCATGTCCCACTGGGAGGAGACCCCGGGGAAGACCCAGGACAAGCTGGAGAGACTATGTCTCTCGGCTGGCCTGGGAACACCTCGGGGTCCCCCCAGAGGAGCTGGACGAAGTGGCCGGGGAGAGGGAAGTCTGGGTCTCCCTGCTGAGGCTGCTGCCCCCGCGACCCAACTCCGGATTAAGCGGGAGATGATGGATGGATGGATGGATGGATTTCTTGATGAAGGATTTGTTTTTCTTTGAATATATTTATTTCAATAAAAGGTTGTTTTCTCATTTCTTCAGTGTGAGATGAAGCTACTTCAGCAAAATGTGTTTTTTTTCTAACTATTTTTACAAATCTTTACAAGGGCTGCCAATAATTGTGAAGGGCACTGTATGTCCAATCTATGTTCTATTTTCAGCTATTAATAGGCTCCTCCACCTTTCACAGCCTACGGCAGAAGAGGCATCTGCTGATAAATGTGGCCATTCGCACTGTTCTTTAAAGCTAAAATGACCAATATTACAGCCTCTATAGCAGCAGCTTATGGTCCCTGCAGCTCTGATAGCGGAACCCCTGTCTGGATGGATCCTTTTAATTTTAGAAAAGGTTGTGTATCTCCAGATAATGGAATTTATCTACAGAAACAAGATATTTGAAACATTTCAGTCTGGTTTTAGAGCCCATCACAGCACTGAGCTTTATTTATCTATTTATTTACTGAGCTAAGGTAGTAAACAATCTTAGGCTCTACACAGACTCAAATAGCCTTTCAATCCTAATTGCATTAGACATGAGTGCTGCATTTGACACCATTGATCACACCATCCTTTTACACCAGCTTTGGTTGATTGGACTCACTGGCTCCGTTTTAAACTGGTTCAAAACATATATAATAGGAAGAAGATTTCTGGTCAAACTAGGCTAGTTTTTATCAGCACCAGTTATGGGCGACAGTGGAATTGCACAGGGTGGTATCCTTGGTCCCCTGCTCTTCTCTCTATATGCTACCTCTCAGTGACATCGTTAGGAAATACGCTGTCATTCTCCACTGTTACAACGATGATTCGCAGTTAGCCAGAAAACCTGATGCTACTGATTTAATGAACAATTTTTGTGCATGTTTATCAGTTAAAAATGAGCGGATGTGAAATATTTTTCTTTTAAATCAATGAAAAGGAAACAGAGGTGATTATTATAGTCTCCAGGGAATGAGAGAGAAGCTAAAATCAAAGCTTGGTAGCTAAGTGACCCAGACTAAATCACCTGTTCGAAATCTTGGTGTAATTGTGGGTTGTGATTTTGACTTTAAAAGCCATATACAGTATGTTGAGCAAGACAGCTTTTTTCCACTTGAGGAACTTGGCTAAAGTCAGACCTTTTTGCCACTGAAAGATGCTGGAAAGTTGATGCATGCTCTGGTTACTTCTCGCAGGGACGGATTATGGGTTGTGTGGGCAAACCCCCCCCACCACCACCACCAGCTCCACCACCACAACCACCACAATTCAAGGGCCCTTGGCAGCCGAACGCCCTCCCTATAGGGCCAGGGGCCCTTGTAGGCAGAGAATCAAAGAACATAGGCCCTCTAAAATAGACAAACGAAAATACATTGTTGATAAGTGTTGCAAATTGTTTTGGGCTAGGGGCCCCACAGGCCCCCTGCACCCCAAGGGCCCCTGGGCAGCGGCCCCGCTGGCACGGTCCGTAATCCGTCCCTGACTTCTCATCCTGATTACTGTAACTCTCTTTTTGCCGGCCTACAAAGAACAATACTAACAAATTACAGATAATTCAAAATGCAGCACCTAGAACACTTCTGAAAGTAACAAAAATCATGTTAGATGTAGGATCACACACACACAGCTTTGTAATTACTGTATATATTTGGAAAAAGCTGCTGGATGGGTGAACATTACGTGATGAAAGAGCGCTCACCATGAAAATATGTGCGATTGTAAAGTGTGTTTGGGCTCGAAACAAAATGAGTGACATTGTTGTTTTACACCAAAAAGGCACTTGTCCTCTTGCTGTTGGGCCGAAAAAAGGCAAAGATTATAAAAGCTCACGATGGGTCTGCGAAACTTTACTTTCCATACGCGACAGTAAAGGTGAATTTAATTTAGTGAGGGAACTTCGCATATATGGTGAGAGTCGGTGCATTTTTTCTGAATTATCTCTCGATTTGACTTTAAAGTCACATTAAATAATTCGGGGTTGCTGGGACACTGCAGTCATTAGTTTCTCCTCCATGTTGCTAAGAGGTTTGGTTCCCAAGTCGCTGAACCTGCCCGTCGTAAAGCGGATATTATATCTGACTGGATGCCGCTTTGGTGGAGGTCGGCGCACCAGGTTCAATCGATCTGAACCTTGAGCGGCGCGGCGAAGCAGCAGAAACCGGACGCACTTTAAAATTGATGCCGTGTGGATGCAGCCTAACCCCCGGTGTGGGTGTTTTAGGGATCCAACATGCCCCCCTCCCTCTCACACACGGCATACAGTCCTTAGAGCTGGTTTAATATTTGCCTGGTCTGTGTGTCTTGTCTCCTATTTGTCAGCATAAATATGTAGATGTTATATGTCTGTATGTTCCTTTAAATTATCTAAACAATTTGTCTTCCTCATAAAGGTATCTCACAGATCATTGCCAGTTCTATCCTCCTCACTTAAATAATAATATAAATGCATATAGTCATATTGTCACGATCGTCTGGGAAGCGGGCGAACGCGCTGGCAGGCGAGCGGGTAGTAAGCAGGCGAGCGGGTAGTAAGCAGGGTGAATGGGGATTTATTATACGAGACGGGAGCAGGAAACATCTCACGCTGACTGACATCACAAACGACATCAATGACGGACAAAGGACTCAGGTAAGACACGGACTGAAATACACAGGACTGATTGAAAGTAAACGGACACAGCTGGGTACAATCCGGGAAACACACGTGGATAAGCAGGGGGCGTGGCACACAGGAGGAGCCGACAAGCAGGTCATGACAGAACCCCCCCCCCAAAGGCGCGCTTCACTGGGCGCGCCAGGGAGGAGGCAACGAAGGGGAGACAGGAACCAGAACCCAGGAAACAAGAACCAAAACCATCAACGGAAGGTCTACAATCAGCCAGTGTGCCCGTAGACTGCAAAGAGCCATTGAGCTGACCTCTGAGTCTACAGTGAAACACCTAAAGAAAACATTTCTACTTGGTGAGTTATTGTATTCTATCATTATATCGTGAGCACATTGACATGTATATAGTACTATTCACAGGCCTATGCATTTTCACCTTATCTGTCTCTCTCTTTTACTGATACAGGAGAATATAAAGGACACACAACAGCCAAGGCAGTGAGGTGTTTCAATGTGTTCAACCTCAGATTCTGGCCAGATGATAAGATGGACGTCCTGAATGAAGGTGTTGGAGAGGTGAAGTTTCTCTTAGAGCATTTCTCCACCGTCCAAGACAGGTGAGTTTGTTTGTGCTACAGATATGTTTTTGTTGACATTATGACTGAAATTACTTTGATAATGACCTTGTTTATACACAGCATAATGTGATTTTGCCAGTTGGTTGATCAGTACACTGGATTTTTGCAGAATATCCTGCCCTTGGTTGGGATAATGCTGCTGTTCCCCACACCTACAGCAGTCTGCAAAAGAGGCGTGACCTCACAAAAAAGAGTTAAGTCAGACATCAGGGCAAGTCAGCACACTGATACTGTGGAGGACCTCATTCCAATCAGTGTTGAGGGGTCAGAACTGATTGATTATGATGCCAGTGAGGATGTTAAGCTGCTTCTCCCAGGGAAAGAGGGTCAGGAGGCCCAGCTATAAGAGCTGCCCCTCTGAGTGGCATTACAGGAGGTTACATCAGACATGAGGCATAAGACATGCTGAAGTCTATTAGTATCCAGAAACAGAGATACATGCTGTTGTTGTGCTTTGCTTTGATGTGATACCATTTTTGTTATGTATTCTTTTAAAATTATACTACAATAAAAAGAGAAAACAACATTCACATAAAAATTTTTGTGAAATATCAAGTCTCAAGTCACTGTGAATCTTGACATCAATAAAAAAGTATGACATGTAAATTCAGAGAACTATCAACATGCAAGATCAGTGACTAATACCATGCTGATAAAGGGTGCGCCCAAACCGCTTATCCTACTGGGTCGGGGGGGGGGGGGGTCCGGAGCCCATCCTGGATGGAATGGGCACGAGGCAGGGACCAACCCAGGATGGGGGCCCAGCCCACCGCAGAACACACTCACACACCATTCACTCTCACCTAAATACTTTCAGTAAGGCACATTCATATACTACAATAGCTCCACATAACACATAACTTACTGTTACCTAAACTTTCAATTAATTGATATGATCTCTCATTTAACACTGTCTATCCCCCAGAAAACAAGCCAAGTATGTAATGTGTGATTGACGAGACCCCCCCCCCCCCCCGAATTCCCGGGTCCCAGACCATTTTTCACACCCTGGCTGCAGCCCTGCTCCCGGTCACCTCACGCCGCATCAGGGACTTTTACATTCCTTTCTGAGAGTTGTTCATGAGGTATTTCTTTCACTCATCCATCATCAGCTGCCCCTGTTATACTAGACTGTTTTGGACATTGTTGGTAGTGTTATTGTTTAGTGTTGGTTGTTGGAGCTGTAATTGACTATTGCTGTCAGGTATCTGGGGGAGGGCTTTGTGTATGTGATTTAGTTATACTGTGTGTTTTTTAAATATCTACATTATTGTATAGAGTATGTGAACATTGTAATTTTTCAATAATCGGGTCTTTTGTAATTACATGAAAATATAGGCCCAACCTGGGTGCACTCTGGCAAAAGTTATCTAAATTCTGATTGTGAACTTTCAAATCTTTTGTCTTGATTGAAAGTCTTGGTCTTGTCATGGTCTTGGGTTGGCATGGGTCTTGATTTTGTCTTGAACGTAAACAGATGGTCTTGAGCACATCACTGAGAGTTTGTCTGGTCACCACAGTACCAGGAGGTCTTCTGTAGACTGAAAAGGCCCTGAGTGAGGTCCCAGTGCTACCCTTTATGTTAAGCATCAGTGGGGTAGAGGTAGGGGGGCTCTCCCAGGGGGGTGCATGGGGAGAGGGGGGTCCCGACATACAGCCGCATGTTCAACATGGTGGAGCAGTGTTACTGTGTCACCCATAGAGCTACTAGTGATGGTGCACTGTCACAGGAGAGTGAGGGGCTGTGGTCCAAATTCGAGACCATTCGTGAACGTTTTAGGCCACCTTCCCAGTTCCATTGGGGGTAACAGGTATGTGCTTAGTGGGATGGATTACTTCACCCAGTGGCCAGAAGCCTATGCCATCCCTGACCAGGAGGGGGAGACAGTTGCAGATGCCCTGGTGGAGCTTCTGTTTAGCCGGTTCGGGGAGCCAGAGACCCTGAACTGTAACTTGGGAATGAACTCTGAGTCTGCTGTGTTCAACTCCCTGTGCAGCCGGCTGCGCAAACACAAGACCTACACCTCTCCGCTCAGAGTGACGGCCTGGTGGAGAGGTTTCACTGCACCCTGGAACAGCTGACCTGGATGCAAAGAGTTCTGGTAGTGGTTTGGGGATGTCGATGCTCACGTGCTCCAAAAGTTTGTTCGCAGATTATTTCGAGGTGTTCATTACCAATACATAGTTACTCCTTTAATCAACCTTGTTGGCTTTATAACATATTACAGTGTCTAAAGGTATTCTGAATAAGGTATATTTTGAGTATCCTACCAGAATACAATACTGAATACAATCAGGACTGAGTATTCAGCATTCAGGCACTACATGCTTATTCATAATGACGCTGAACCCTCACACTGACACACTGACACAGACGAGTAACAATAAAGGAGACAGCGTCATAAACTCGCTTTTCACTGTGAACACAGACGTGTTTTTATCCATCATCCCCCTGCTGTACAGACCCACACATAAGTCAGACTTAATGGGTTTGGACCAATCAGGGCTCAGTCCCACACACAGACCCAGGAATCGAATCCTCAGTGTGAAGTTACAGTACTGCCCACTGTGTCAGAACACCTCCGGTAACCAGCAGAGGGCGCTCACAGTCTCTCCTCCCTGCACCGCTCAGAGCTCACAAGACTGGTTTGACAGGTTCACTGCATCAGCCTCTAGTTCCCTCCTTTCCCCTCTGCCTGTTTAAGCTCCAGCTCCCCAGCAGTCCTCATTCGGAACTTGAACCCCTGGCCTGTGTTTCCCTACCTGTGCTAGTCCTTGCTCTCTGTGTTTGTACCTAATTCAGTTGTGTCCCAGTTGCCCTGTCCCTGCTGTTCCTGTCCCATACCCTGATTTTACCTTATTAAACCCTGTTCTCCTCCTTCCTCACCTCTGGATCTCTGCCTCCTTTTCTGCCCCCCCCCCCCCCCCCCTTACCCCCAGTTGTGACACACTGAGCCTCCACACAGCAGAAGTTATTAAATGTATTAGAAACACCCACCTCCATTTATACATAATAAGTATGAAAATGCAGGGAGACTCACCTAATTTAAAGGTGCCGTTCATCCAGGCAAGGAGTTGGGAATAAATAGCAAGGAACAGCGTGTTAAACAGTGCGGGATCATCTGTAAGACAAACAGAGCAAGTCAGACGCCCTCATTCTCTCATCAGTCTATATAGATATAACATGATATTAAATAACAAAGTGTCCTTGGGCTTTTCCTCCCCTGAGATAAATCCTGTCGTCCCCAGGGCCCGACTGCACTGTGAGGTCATGCACAGTAAGGCCCATGATCCGAGGGCAGCGGGGGCCAAAATACAGGCCAAGGAATCACCCTACATCAGGTCCACACAATAACATCCTACTGGGTAAAATGTCAGGTGCCCAGAGTACAAGTGCGTGGATTAGAGCAAGAAAAAAATCATCTGACTGAATTTTTAATTTTTTTTTTTAAACCAAATGCTCCATGTCGCAGGCCCACACTCATACCCATAACCACACTCATACCCACACTCATACTCATACCCACACTCATACCCACACCCACACCCATACCCACACTCATACCCATACCCACACTCATACCCACACTCACACCCACACTCATACCCATACCCACACTCATACCCATACCCACACTCATACCCACACCCATACCCACACTCATACCCATACCCACACTCATACCCATACTCATACCCACACCCATACCCACACTCATACCCATACCCACACTCATACCCACACTCATACCCATACCCACACCCATACCCACACTCATACCCACACCCACACTCATACCCATACCCACACCCATACCCACACCCATACCCACACTCATACCCACACCCACACCCACACTCATACCCATACCCACACTCATACCCATACCCACACTCATACCCATACCCATACCCACACTCATACCCATACCCACACCCATACCCACACTCATACCCATACCCACACTCATACCCATACCCACACTCATACCCACACCCATACCCACACTCATACCCATACCCACACTCATACCCATACCCACACTCATACCCACACCCATGCCCACACTCATACCCACACCCATACCCACACTCATACCCATACCCACACTCATACCCATACCCACACTCATACCCATACCCATACCCACACCCATACCCATACCCACACTCATACCCACACCCATACCCACACCCATACCCACACTCATACCCATACCCATACCACCTCGGCCATGCATCAAATTTTCAACACTGTGTTGTCCATTATCCCCTAAGCCCCTAGTTGAATTACATTTACATAATTGTAACAATAATTCAAGGTATGGCAAGACTTTACCAATGTAAATAATGAAACATCAAGTTTTCGGTGCAAATTTATTTTAACAACGCTTTAGTAATTTTAGTAATATCCACAAGAGTGGATAAGAAAAAAGCCATTGCTTCCATAGACTATTTTTTATGGCTAACCACAAAAAGCAAACACCTGCCATTTTCATCTTTTTGCACCATGAACTGAATGTGTTGCCATTATCGCCCATTTCATTCAGCCAAGCCCATCTCCGCTTATTCTTTACCGTTTTGTCGATATCCGACAAATCTGTGCAGAAGCGCGTGCATGCTGACAAAACCGAAAGCAAACTGATGTGCGCGAGTGATGTCCTGTAAAATACGGCTTTAAGGACTATTTATATAGCCTATGTTTACAGATATCCTAACCTCATTTTAAAACAGGCTGAAAAATCCCCAGGTCCTGAACCAAAATACGGGAAATTTAGAGCAGCATCTCATTGCCATTCCTCTGTTAACAGCAAGAAAACAGAACGGACTACAAAACTGCTGATATTTATTCATTTTTAACGGAGCATAAGCTCTCGCAGCACTTGCGACACCGGAGCCACTGCACTGATTCTTGAGTTTCAGAGTTTTGACTTCTTTAAGCAATGGGGTTTATCCACTGTTTTCCGACCTTTTTTTAGCTACTATTAGCGAATGAGACACTGACTTCCAAACATAAAAAAGTTCTATTCCGAACTTTTTAAAAAATGTAAAATATGCTACTACTAGCCTATTATTATTATCCATCCATCCATCCATTTTCCAAACCACTTATCCTACTGGGTCGTGGGGGGGTCCAGAGCCTATCCCGGAAGCAATGGGCACGAGGCAGGGAACAACCCAGGATGGGGGACCAGCCCATCGCAGGGCACACTCCCACACCATTCACTCACGCAGGAACACCTATGGGAAATTTAGCAAGTCCAATTAGCCTCGGCATGTCTTTGGTCTGTGGGAGGAAACTGGAGTACCCAGTGGAAACCCCACGACGACATGGGGAGAACATGCAAACTCCACACACATGTGACCAAGGCGGAGACTCGAACCTGGGTCCCAGAAGTGTGAGGCAACAGTGCTAACCACTGCACCACCATACTGTCACGCCCAGCTCGTACGATCGTCATGTGTGCCACGCCCCCCTGATTATCCATGTGTGCTTCCCTGATTGTACCCAGCTGTACCCTGTTGTCTGGTCTATTTCAGTCCCCGTCTTGCCTCAGTTCAGTGTCTGTCATTGATGTTAGTAGATGTCAGTGCCTGTGTTCCTTCCGTTGACCCGATCCCTCTTGAATAAATCCCCGTTATCCCCGTATCCTGCCTGCTTGCCTGCTTTCTGCCCGTCTGCCTGCCTGAGCGATTACCCGTTGACCGGCGATCCTAACACATGCCGCCCCACAAAACCTTAATGTTTATTTTTATTTTTAGGAAGGATAATTAAATCGTAATTAAACTGAAGATAAACACAGCTTTTCCAGAACTTTGTCTGCGAAGCCTGTTTACCCCCCACCCGCCTCATTACTTTTCCTTCGGATCTGCATCAATCTCATTATTAACCTTTAATGCCTCAGTTGACCGAAATCCGTCATAGCGGCGGAAAACTTTAATCCATGCAAGTCAAACACCAGAACCTGCAAACTCCACACAAAGAGCAGAGGTGGGACTCGAACCCCCAGCCCTGGAGCTAAGAAGCAGCAGAGCTGCCCACTGGGCCTGTGTGCCATGGAAAATGAAACAGCTCTAAATCTCACTATGGTCAGAATTCTTAATGTGCCAATGGACATAAATGTTAATGTGCACAAATAAATCCACATAAATATACTTACACAGGAAATAAGCCATGATTTCAAAAATGTCTCTTAGTTGTACTGTTTCTCCCATCCTTCGGGAGCGTATTATCCGAAACACACCGAGACCAACTGAAATAAGGGAAGATAAGTGTCAGTCACCAGTCACAGACAGTGATCCTGTGTTTAAAACCCTGCACAGCACTGTCACCTGGGGGTTCTGAGTTTGAATCCCATATTGGATGCTGCACAGTGCACAGCAGATTTAAATGGGTTATGAAAGGGTGTTTTAGTTGGGTATTGTATCATAATTCCCTAATTGTGAAAAGCACACTTTTAAATATAAATTTCAATCCAAAGTTTAACATTTGTGTGTTTCATTCAGTATAATTTAGCAAATAAATACCTCAGTACCAAGTTCTGCCCCAGTGTTCCTGATGTTCCCAAGTCTAAAACAATTTTTAAATAGATATTTTACAAAACCTGAAAACATACTTACCTGGGAGTAAGACCATGATGACTGGAAACATTAATAAAGTGGAAAATGTTGCAAGTTGTTCTTGCCAAGCTAGATCTGAGTATTTCTCCAGATAAACACTGACAGCAACTAAAATAAAGTAAGAATAGAGTCAGTCACCATGAAACTCATGTCAGACAGAGTACAAACTGACAAATGTGTTCACTGGTCATGCACAGTCCTGTCACCTGGGGGTTCTGGGTTTGAATCCCTTATTGAACATTTTGATATGAAAAGCACATCCCAGAGTGTTTAGCTTGGGCATTTAATCATGCATCCCTAAATGTGCATATTAATTGTGAAAAAAATACATTTCTGAAATCCCTGCAGCCAAAAGAAACTAAATTAACATATACATCATCCATCCATCCATCATCCATCCATCCATCCATCCATCCATTATAACCCCTTCTCAAGTAGAGTTCCATGGTGAGACTATCCCTAAAAAGCCCAGAGCAGGGTACACCATGGTGGGGTGCCAGTCCATCACAGGGCACATCATCCACTCACACACAATGGGCCATTTTTAGACCCCATGTAACCTAAATGCATGTTTTGTGTGAGTATGTATGTGTGGGGGGGGGGGGGGGGGGGGGGGGACCAGAGCACCTGCAGTCAGAGGCGTCATGCTGATAGAGACTGAAGGGGCTCTGGGCTCCTCAGGGTTTTAGATTTAGGTTCCAGACTGTTTAGCCTGTTTCACACTATTTCTTGAGTCACAGTGCATATAATTATTATATAATTATCATATAATTATCATATAATTATCATTGCTAGTGATAGATTTTTTTCTGTATTTACGGTGTTTCTGTATTTACAGCAAGGTTTAAATAAATTCTGAACAACACCGGTTACTATGTGCTCAATTTGCAACTTTCTTTTCCTTGTAATTTCACAATGTAAGGATGGGAATGACGTTAATAATCAAACCTACAACTCCCATGATCCTTTGCTTCGGTAAGTTAACATGGCCGTGAAGAGCAGTATGCTTAGAGCAGTTATTAAAATGAAAACTTTCGAAACACATTAACATTTATTGCACCAGCTGAACAGCTAACATACTGATTACTGCACTGTATCATTCATATACAAAATCACATTTTATCCTGTAAGAAATGTGACTGGGGTGAGACATAGATCACACACCTAGGCTAGTCTAATACACAGCTACATTATCATGGTTAAACAAAGAAGCCTGAGGAAACGTTGCATCAGAGACAGAACAAGCAGCAAACAGGACAGAAGGAGCGACAGGGTCTGTGACTGTAGGTGGGCATGTAGCTACTGCAGCAATCAGCCAGGAGCAGCTCATCATGTGCTGAGTTTAAGCTACGGTGTCTTTGCTATTGATTTGGTGATTTAGTCTTCAGAGGAGGAGGAGGTTGACTTAGTGATTCCCAGAGAGAGACTAGGGAGGGACAGTTACATTAGGAGACGCCATATTCAAGTGGAAGTAGGGAGCTCTGCCAAAACACTCTTTGGAGGCAAACAAGGAAGCTGCATGTTGTAGGATGATGCCTAATGGGGTCAAATATTGGGGGGGGGGCATATTTACCCATCAGTGGTGTCTCCTTTAAGAGCAGACGTGTCAGTGATCACCTGATAGTCTGTAGCTCACGGTATGTGTGAGCTGAGCTGCTCTTCAGCACGTTGGGTGCCATGGAGACTGTGGTTGGTATGTATCCTTTTTTTAAGCGAACAAATTTTTATTGAACAAGTATTAACATAGAAGGAAACACAACAGACCGCCCACCTTCTAACTGGTCACGAATGTCGAACAGAAGGTCTCTTACAATCCCTAAGACACGTAGAAATGGTAGATTTAACAGAAGCCCAGTATCTAGGAGGAGGAGGAAGAGGAAGCATAGAGCTAATAAAATTAATGCTTGGCAGCACATTCAGTTTAATAATGGCCAGCCTTGTCTGGAATGAGAGGGAGAGAGAAGACCGTGAGAAGATGGAGACCTTAATACCCTCCAGAACACAGCAAAAGCTGGCAGCTGCAAGCTCTAGTTCTGAGGGGTAGATGTCCGACCCCAGGTATCTGAAAGACGTCGCCTGAGGAACAGAAGAAGGAAACGAGGAAAAGTGACATGCAGGATTCAGTGGAAGAAGAGAAGACTTTGCCCAGTTAATCTTATAGCCGACAGGGATTCATATGTCTGAGACAGATTAAGGACATGAGGAAGACCAGCTGGGGCATTGCCAAGGTAACGGAGCAGATCCTCAGCATATAAGGAGACTGTCTGAGGAAAACCTTTAACCAGGATAGGAGACATGAGATCTGACTGATGGAGAGCTGTGGCTAGGGGCTCTAATGAGAGATTAAAGAGTAAAGGGGATAGTGGACAGCCCTGCCTGGCACCTCGAAGGAGCAGAAAAGGAGGAGAGATGTTGGTATCAGTCAGGAGGAGTGAGGAGGGGGAGGAGTAAAGGGTCTGAATCATGTTGGTAAAATAGGAGCCAAAGTCCATTCTGTCCTGGACCGGCGGGTGGCAGCAGGACAGTCTGAGGGGTTTTCACTTTGTTTAAACAGTAAAATCATCACAGATGAATTAAGAGAAGGATATGGAAGAGTGGAGTAGAAAGCAGTTTCCAAAATTCAGAAATGAGATGGAGAGGGAAGCCATCAGCCCTGAAGATTTCCCTTGGCTCATGGAGCCCAAAACCTCTTTAAGTTCAGCGATTGAAAGAGGAGCCTCAAGCACTGAGGCTTCTGGACCTGAGAGCTGGGGGAGGGGTTAGGCATCAAGAAACCAATCAGGATCGGAGGGTGGGGGGATGGAGGGGGGGAGAATAAATCTGAGTAAAACTGAAAAAAACTGAAAAAAAGCAGTTGCTGATTCCCAGAGGGTTGGTGGTTTGGACCCCATCTTTAGGTTTAACGGAAGAGATCATTGAAAATGAGTCACACTGCCTAAGCCTGAGAGCCAATAGTTCACTAGGTCTGTCACCAGACACATAATAGTGAGACCTGGTGCGATGAACGACAAACTCGGCGCGGTGTGACAGGAGAGCATTCAGCTTGGCCCTTGTGTTAGAAATACGGATCTCATGGTCCTGATCCACCACAGCAAGGCTCACTTTCTAACTCAGAGGCGCTTTTCAAGATCTGAAATCATCTGATGACATTCGTAAGTCAGGCTGCTAGCGAAAGCAACCTTGGCATCACAAAGGAAGCCCTTATCAGCCATCCAGCAGTAGGCTGGGTCATCAGTGGTCAAATAAGCTATAAATTTGATTCTGAAGCAGAGAAGTATTAAATCTCCGTTGCAAGGCCTGAGGAGGTAGAGAGGGCACAGCCAACTGGGGTAAAGCACACTTGTGATCAGATAAAGAAGAGGAAAGCAGAGAAGCATTAGAAATAGCAGGTATGAGAGAGCGAGAAACAAAGATGTAATATATGCCAGACTGAGACCTGGAGCGAGGAGAGAATAAAGAGTTTTCTCTGGTGGAGGGGTTCATAAGACGGAATGAGTCGACTAAATTGAGGTCCTCCACAGATTTACACAGGGAATGAGTGGAGGGGGGCACCCGGCTACCCAAGAGAGGGAGATTTATCCAGGACAGGGTCGACAGGGTTGTTTTATGTTGAGTTTGGGTAATTCTATATTATCGAAAAAGGAGTTAATGTCTATTAAGTTCGGTTCGTTATCTGGGGTATACAATTTTTCATAAAAGTTTTTGAAAGCATCATTTATTTCTTCAGGAGATTCAGGAGATAGCCATGGGTTGTTTAAATTGTTTAATGCTTAAATCGAGTGTTACTGGTGCATGGTCACTACTGTAATTATGATGGGATGGATTATGGACTCCAAGATATCTGGTATGACTGAATTGCTGGCTAGAAAAAAATCAATATGTGAGAAGGATTGATGGGGTGGAGAAAAGTGTGAGTATCTCTGTTTGCTGAGTTTTTTAGGTGCCAGTGGTCAGTAAGACCAAATTCATCCATGTATTGTTTCAGTGTTTCAGCGGAGTGAAAATTTCTGAAATTAACAGCAGTAGATTATCCACTGTATCTAAAGTGGGATTATTGACTGTGTTAAAGTCGCCTCCAATTATAATTTTAGAGTCTGATAAGTCTGATAATGTGTGAAAAAATGTACGGAACAAGACAGTCGTCAGTATTAGGTCCATATATATTTGCAGTAGTTAAGTTACTATTGTTAATGGTTATGTTAATAATGACATATCGTCCCTCAGGGTCGGTGATAGTTGTATTATGCATGAACTGAATTTTTTGGTTTATTAAAATCGAGACACCTCTTTTTTTGGAGTTATATGTTGATGAATATACTTAATTAAATTGTGGGGTTTTTAATTTCTGACTTGTGGCTTCTGTCGAGTGAGTTTCTTGTAGCAGGCATATGTCTGCTTGTAGTTAGTCAAGTGATTCAGAATTTTGATACGCTTTGCCTGTGAACTAGCTCTGTGAAAGTTCCCTGTTACATACTTAAGAGTACTTATTATGAAGTGTATGTATACGAATTTAGATATGATATGAATGTAGTGATGGTATGGATGATATGACAGGACACACAAGAGCAAAACAGCAATAATAATAATAACTTTAAATCTATATACTGTATATACTCTTATGAGGCAGGTTCACCATCATTATTCCCATTATAACATATAAAGAGTAACAGTGATTTAAAAAATTCCAAAGCCTCAAACTAAGACAGATGATGTCCTTTTTAGGGATGTGTTCATACTGCAGGACTTTTATTCCAAACTATGAAGTATTATTAGCCCTTTTGAGTAATTTAATTCACGGGAAAGGCTGACAAGCACATGATAATGTTACGTGGAACGAGGAAGCAGAACGTGTGAAAAGGAGCCCGGTGCTAAACCCTGCCACACTGCCCCCAATAGGAGGAGAAGGGGAAGGACACGGTCGGGTGGCGACCGTAAACCAAGTGTGTCACCAACACCTGATTTGAAGGAAACGCCAAAGTGGAAAATGTTGGTATGGAACTATTTGTAGATGCTCAGCCTCAAGGGAACCAAGAACAGAAACCAACAAGGTCAGATTTGCAGTCGTCTCCGGGCATAAAGCCTTGAAGTCTGAATCTCTCCCAAGCCATTACTCTGTCCAGGCAGTGGAATTGGTGGCCTTGATCACGTAAGCAGGCAGAAGGGAGAGCAGTGAGTATTAACACATACAGAAATTATGCCTTTGGAGTTACCCATGACTTTGAAGCCCTGTGGAAGCACAGGGGGTTTCTTACGTCTATAGGAATACAAATTGTGCACCACCAACTGATCTCTGATTTATTGCATACTATTATTTTACCCAAAAGTCTAACAATATGTAAATGTCTGGTGTTGCCTTACCTTTCCAAAAAGGTAAGAGAGCCAAAGCAGCGGCAGCACAACCACTCATACAAATGATGGCGTGCAGAGATGATGGCTGTGAAACTAACACTGTGGTTTTAGATTTGCAGACACTTCAGTCTATAGCAACGCAAAAGGAGAACTAGCTGTGGAGAACAAAGGCGTGTGAAGTGAGAGGTGGGGTGTGGTAAAGTCATCTCGCTAGGGTTAGGGTTAGATCACAGATCAGACTTTTTTATTGTCTTAACTCATTATCCATTAAGACAAAAGGGACATTAATTGCAACTTCAATTTCGATTATCTTGGGGCTCGGTAGGTCAATTTTTACAAATGAGGGCTCATTTTGTTCGGGAGCTTCACCTCTATCTAGTGGAAACATTGATATTATCATTGCAGGTATTTGAAAAAAATGTCCAAGTGCCTACAAAAGGGGTTTGTCCTGAGGCCGTTTGAAACCTCCATGACTTCACTAGACCGGCTACATTTATTGCAGGTAATACTTTCAGGATTTCACTTGTTTACAATGCAGTTCTGGTTCGATAAGCAGACGCTTGGGTTGCATTAGGTGCTAACGCCATATTTCTGTAAGTTAGTTAGCTGGCTACTCTAGTCAGCTAATATACCATTCAGTCAATGTATGATGTCGCTGTGAGTTCCTAATGTCTTATTGTATTAATATGTTTTCTGTTCCATTCCATTATACTTAAAATTGTTATGCAATACCTCCGGTGCAACTATTGCGCAGAAATAGATAAATAGCTTGAGTTTGTTATATTAGCAGTAATATATTAGGAGTAGGGGGCGGCATGGTGGTGCAGTGGTTAGCACTGTCGCCTCACACCTCTGGGACCCGGGTTCGAGTCTCCGCCTGGGTCACATGTGTGCGGAGTTTGCATGTTCTCCCCGTGTCGTCGTGGGGTTTCCTCCGGGTACTCCGGTTTCCCCCCACAGTCCAAAAACATGCTGAGGCTAATTGGAGTTGCTGAATTGCCCGTAGGTGTGCATGTGTGAGTGACTGGTGTGTGAGTGTGCCCTGCGATGGGCTGGCCCCCCATCCTGGGTTGTTCCCTGCCTCGTGCCCATTGATTCCGGGATAGGCTCCGGACCCCCCGCGACCCAATAGGATAAGCGGTTTGGAAAATGGATGGATGGATGGATATTAGGAGTAAACGGCCCTTTCCAGCTTGGTGAATTGTACTTTTGGTTTATTTGTGTTTGAAATCAAATTTACAAGTATGAAGTAATATTTTGAACAAAAAAAAAGCAAGTTTGGATATTGGACGGGGGTTTGTCCTGAGGCCACTTGAAACCTCCATGACCGTGTACATTTACTGCACAAATAAAAGGGAGCTTGTGATCTGCCTGCTGTCCCAGTGTCTGATGGTGCGTGAGGAAGCGGTAGGATGGGGCTGTGGGGGTGAACCTGTCACACGCGGGTAAAAGAAGCGACCTGGGCAGCCGCTCAGGCCAAGCTGCACGACCTGAGACCTGGGGACTGGATCGCGGTAAAGGACTAACGGAGGAAGAACTGGAGATCCAAGCGGTGACTGAGACCCTTCCAGATCCTGCTCACGATGCAGACTTGGAGGTTGGAGAGAGGGCCACCTGGATACACGCCTCACACTGCAGGAGACTACCAGAGCCCGGCGGGGCTCAGCAGGGACAACAGGAGGAGAGTCATTAGGTGACGACGCGCCTGGATGAGGTGGGATGAGTGCTGATTGGGCGTGCCCACACTCTGAGCACCAATGCGCCGCAAGAAAGGCACCAATCACCGGTCACTCCCATCTACCCCATTACACAGACATAAGAGGGACGAGGCAAGGATGCATCAGGGTTCCCTGGTCCCTTGTGATGGCCGCCATCACAGTGATCGTGACATTGGTGACAAATATGTTTTCTGGGGGGGGGGCAGCGAAGCGAGGTCATAAACTGCACTACAGTAGCACCACCGCAACTCTTTTTGGCAGTACGTCAATTTCACAGCAAGAGTCTCACTGCAGACTGCATTGTGTTTCTCTGATGCCGCCTGAAGTTAATGTCGGCCTGGCAGAATTACTCTCTGGTCCGGCAGCCCCAGGCGAGCCTAATCATACATGACAACGTAAGAAACTTCACCCTATGGATAAGGCAGGACTCCGGTTCTGTTCAGAGTGAGTGAGCTTCGCTGTTCCTACACACACATTACGAAGGCTGGAGGACAGCAGTCAGGCGGATACAGCTGTAACAGACCTAATGTGACGACAGACGTTGAGATTCTCAGGAACCTGTGCATCATAGAGCACTGGGCAATAGCCACCGCTGCCAGTATGTCAGACTGCTATTGAGGGTGTGGCCACAGCGTATATTCCTGCCTCCTGCACAACTGGATGCTATGTTTCCCCAGTACGGTCTGGCACAAGCATGGAATCAGCTAGTCATTATCCATTACCGTCTAGCACTATTTGTTAATGCCACCACTGATGCCATAACCAGAATCAACAAAGAGCTCAACCCAGAGCAGACTGATGCTGGATATCTTGCTGGTGAAGGAGGGAGGTATTTGAGCTGTGACAGAGGACCAGTGCTGCACGTACAGTATGTCCCGGCCAGTGATGATGCCGATATCTCTTTGGTTATACAGCACATGACAGAGGATGAATGCTGCACGTACAGTATGTCCCGGCCAGTGACGATGCCGATATCTCTTTGGTTATACAGCACATGACAGAGGATGAATGCTGCACGTACAGTATGTCCCGGCCAATGATGATGCCGATATCTCTTTGGTTATACAGCACATGACAGAGGATGAATGCTGCACGTACAGTATGTCCCGGCCAGTGACGATGCCGATATCTCTTTGGTTATACAGCACATGACAGAGGATGAATGCTGCACGTACAGTATGTCCCGGCCAGTGATGATGCCGATATCTCTTTGGTTATACAGCACATGACAGAGGTGCTGAAGCAGCTTCACTGGGATGAACATGGCAGTGTCACCTGGGGGTGGCTGTATGGCCTTTTTTGGCCGGTGGACAGTGTACCTCACCGTGTTCCTTCCGTTACTGTCACATTAATCATCCTTTGCCTCTGTGCCCCCTGCATTATACACTGTCTGACCTGCATTATACACTGTCTGACCTGCCTAATTAATCTGTGTCCAGTAACAGTTCTGTTGAAAACAAATTGTTTGCCTTTCATGATGAAACAGACTGTTTTTATTATGATGCTGAAGTCATTGAATATTTGAAGTCAGGGTCAGAGGTCCTGTAGCATTCCCTACAATAAAGGCTGTATTGTTGAAATTCAACACAGCACCGCCATCTAGTGGACCACTGGAGAGGCTTTTCAAGTTGAGAAATTTAGCGTTCACTCCAAGGAGAAACAGACTGTCTGGCAAACGATGTGAGCGACTCCTTCTAGTGAGATATCACCACTGATTTACTAATAAATAAGCAACTGTGTTGAGTTTCTTCAGTGTGTTTGCCATTTAAACGTTCCTCATTTAAATTTGTCTTTATTTTGAAATGTTAGAAAAAAGCCAGTCTATTATTTTCCATCCATCCATTTTCTGTAACTGCTTATCTTATTTAGGGTTGTGGGGGGTCCAGAGCTTATCCTGGATGATTTGGGTGCAGGGCAAGGAACGACCCAGTATGAGATGCCAGCCCATTGCAGAGCAGACACACACACCATTCACAGCTATGGGCAGTTTGGCAGCTCCAATTAACCTCAGCATGTTTGTGGACTGTGAGGGGGAAACCCCACACCGACACGGGAGAACATGCAAACTCCACACACATGGAGCCAGTGCAGAGACTCAAACCCTGGTCCCTGAGGTGTGAGGTAACAGTGCTAACTGCTGCACTACTGTGCCACCCTGCTATTTTATTTATATTTTATATTTACACGATGTGGTGTTAGAAAGCCCAGCTTCTTTTATTATTCTTTTATTTTTTATATATTAATATAGTTTAATTCTGAGGCTTATAGCCTGATGTCAGTGCTGCCTTCACTGGCCTGTTTGAAATGCATGAAACATCCAGTTGAGTCTTGTTCTGTGCAGTGCTCTTTTGACTGGTTTTCACCGCCTCTGAACCCGATTTGTTGCCTTTCTTTACCTTATTAAACCACATAAAATGAAGAATTAATGTTATCCTTATTAAAACTGGGAAGCTGATATGTGCGTATATATAAGGTTTGGTGATACAGGCTAAAAATGACTGGAAATTAAATGAAACAATGCATCACTGCAAAGTACAGCAAAAGTAAATGTGATGAGTAGCGAAACTAATTATTTTCCACGGGGAGTAATTAAGTAAAGTAATGCATTACTTTTTAAAAAAGTAATGAGTAATACGTAATACATGACTTTTAATGCTGACCCCAACACTGGTGGTGGGTGAGGTACAAACAAGCAGTGCAGTGAAATGGGTAAATTTCTATGCAGAGTTACCAGGCCTGGCTGGTATTACGGTAATACAGTAAACCGGGGAATTTTGAAATCGAAATTAGCCGGGACCCCCTCCCTCTCAATGAATTTTATGCCAAGATGTCAAAATTCCAGAATAGTGTTGCTTTTGAAAATACTGTAGTGACTGTGGGGGCGGGGCTGCCTCCTCAATTGCTGTTTCCGCGCTGGCCGCACGGAGCATCATGGGAGTTCGGGGTTTGCGAACGGGTTAGCGCGATATTGTTCCGGTATTGTGTTATGTTGTGATGGGGTTCAGGGCAGGGGTTCATTGTGTGCGTATTGTGATGGGTTCTGGCACCTTTGAGGCTGCCTGCCGGGGGAGCCGTGCCTCACCGTCATTGTGAAGCGGAGCCTGGTTAATGGAGTGGGCGCGGCTTGTTCGCCACAGGGGGACTCATAAGGTGAATCAGTGCAGTACAGCCTCCAAACGCAAGAGGGTGCACAGGTTTCTTTAGCCTTGTTCAAGGTTGGTAAATAAAGGGTTGGACATGTTCCAAATTGCACTTGAACTCCTTGTGTTGAAGCCTTCCTTTCTATAGTGGACTTGGTCTCCCCTAAATCCACTACAATGCTGTATATTGTCTGGAGGTTTTGAAAAATTAGTTAAACTGTAATGTGACAAAATGAACTATAAACTTACATACTGCACACAAATGCATAAAAACACTAAACTGCACTATATATGCAATGTTCTTGTAGTGAGGAACATATCAAACAATATACTGTAGATTTCATGTGGAAAATAACCTTCTGCAAGCCGACCCACGACTTAGGCTCACTCAACCGGTCTATTATCACGCTGCCAGCCTGTAATCACTCCGCCAGCCCATTGTCATTCAACCAGCCTGTAATCACTCTGCCGGCCCATTGTCATTCAACCAGCCTGTAATGACTCTACCAGCCTATTATCTCTCTACCGGCCTATTGTCATTCTACCGGCCTATTGTCATTCTACCGGCCTATTGTCACTCTACCGGCCTATTATCACTCTACCAGTCACTTCCTGTAGCAATAAAAGGACCTTTTCAACACTAAAGTTTGTAAAGAACCAACATGGGATTTTCTCCCAGAAAACCGCCGACTCACTGGATGTTTGTTTCTTTTTCAGCCCATTTTCTGTAAATCCTAGGATGGTTGTGTGTGAAAATCCCAGCAGATCAGCAATTTCTGAAATACTCATACCAGCACGTCAGGCACCAGCAAACATGCCACGTTCAAAGTCACATAAATCACATTTCGTCCCCATTCTGGTGTGTGATCTGAACATTACCTGAAGCTCCAGACCTGTATCAGCATTATTTTATACAATGTCCTGCTGACATATGATTGGCTGATTAGATATTTTCTTCAACAAGCAGTTGAACAGGTGAACCTAATAAAGCCCCTGAATGGAGGGAAACACGGGGAGAACATGCAAACAGCACACAAGGGGAACTTATACACGGACTTACTTATGGATGAAACCGTGATGACCAGGAATGTAACTCCAGTTATTCCTGCTACGATGGTACGTATTTTCACTCTTTTTTCTCTGTCTTTAGAATATTTTATCCAAACCACAATGTCGACGACTGAAACAAGAAGAAAACAGTTAGCAAACATAAAATTTATTTCAGACAGAGAATATAGCACAAATGTGCTGAGTGTCCTGTGTGCACTGCTCTGCACAGCCCTGTCAGCTGGGGGATAAGGGGTTAAATCCCATGTCAGAAGCTGTGGTAAATAAACTATTTAATCTGAAATATAAATAAGGGTAATAAAAGGTAACCCAGGGTGCTTGGGGGGGCTTTAATGCACAGGCTGAGCCAGGGGCCTCCACTAAAAAAGGACCACCCCTCTCCGCAGAGGTACAGCTTGGATGGGAGGCCTTACACACACAGTCACATGCTATGGGCAATTTACAGGCACCAATTAACCTGAGGGCTGCTGGAGGAAACTAGAGTAGCTGGTGGAAACTCAAATGACATGGGGAGCAAATGCAGACTGTACACAGACACAGAGGAGGGGGGACTCAAACCCACACAATACGGGGAGCACATGCAAACTGCACACAGACACAGAGAAGTGGGACTCAAACCAGCACCCTGGAGGTGTCAGGCAGCAGTGCTGACCACTGAGCCACTGTGCTGCCCCATAGATACAGATTAACACTGAACAAAACAGATATTGCATTCTAAAAAATGTAATTATGTAAATCATCAAACATTTCTGAGTAGAAAATATATCTACATGCATAATTCTAGTCCTATATATTCCTGAAATCCATTTATAAACATACTCACTTTGGAATATAACAAAAACGATGAACATAAATATGATTCCACCAAACATTCCTCCAAATGCTGCTTTCTCGGCTGGAGATGGGGAAGATTTAGCTGAGAACTCGATAAAAGAACCTGAAATGAGGTAAGAAGAGTCAGTCAACAAGTAATTAGACACAAGAAAAAACAAAAGCATTCAGTGGTTCATTTGTCTATCAGAAGCTTTTGTCTAAAGTAACGTGTAAGTAAGGATCAGAGAGCAGGATCAGCCTGCGGTTAAGTTCTAACCCATAGAGTCACACAGGTTAGGAAGCAGATTAATAAGGGTCATGAAAAGTCAGTGAGGGTGTTTGGCTGAGAGACATTATTCACCCTAAATGATGCTTCCAAACAGCTATAAATCCAGAAGCATAGGGGGACCAAATGAGCCAATCAGCCTGTATAATTCCATCCAGGTAAGTGGATAAGTGTGACCCCAATGAGCACATATGAAGGCAGAGCGATGGGCTGCAGTCAGGCCTTCTGTGAAATTCCAGGGCATGAGAGACACACAGGGATCAGGAGCTGGGGCCCCATTGGAAGGTGAGGGGCCAAAACAAGTAACATTTACATCAGGGACGCATTACAGTTACAATGAACCTACACATGTTATACGTTGGTGTATGAGGAGGGGTAGGATTAGGATATCCATCCGCACCATACATGTTATACGTTGGTGTATGAGGAGGGGTAGGATTAGGATATCCATCCACACCATACATATTATTCATTTTTTCTAATAATAATGCAGCCCTAATTTAAAATAATCCTCATTTCTTATCTATTTAAAACCGTCCCCTTTCAGGCAGCTGGGCACTGGAGCAGTTCAGGTTAAGCACCTGTCTAAAGGTAAACAGGCCGAGCTTCTCCCAGGACTTGGGCAGGAAAACTTCAGGTTACAGGTCCTTGTCTTACCCACCCTGCTAAGGACTGGCCCTCTTAACTGGGTTACTGCATGGGGGAGTAAGATGGGGATTCAGGTGGGAATCAAACTCTGATTTAAAGGTATTTTAAAACCTGAGGTGCTGAGAGCGACAAAATCACCTAAAGTCTGTACAGTAATGAGATGAAAAATGAGCAGTTTGTGCTAAAACACTGAAGTATGTTTGGCATCTTCAAAGATGCATCACAGTGTGTTTAATATTTTACCAGGAGCTGCTGCTTCATCCTGCTTTACTTTAATGTTTAATAACCATTAATTACACTTAAACTCACCTGTTAGGACACCGACCATAATGATGGGAAATGCAGCTGTCAGAGTGTTGAGTATAATATTCTGCCATGAAACTGCAAAAATAAAAACGATATTTTTTTTAAGTAAAATAAAAATGGGATTTATAATTGTATGTTAAATTCAACCCATCATACATGACACCAGCTACCCCTAATTATAGGAAAAATATTTAACAATGTCAGACCATTAATGATCATTCATTCCTCAAGGACAAATTAAATAAAAATTTATCATATCTGATCATGAGTTGGTAGATGATCATTTCACACACATTAGCAGCAGAAGATCCTTATTCAAAGTAAAAGCCTCTGTGACCCACATTACAGTGTAAGAGCTGGACAGTGCACTGTTACAACCCCGATACCAACAGTAACTGGGCTGCAGGAGAACCAGCAATCATATGTGTTGCGATCGCAATGGGGAAGCAGGACTAAACCTCCTGTTGCCTCATTCCCACCATCCAGCACAATCTCTCCTCTTTCACTGCTGCTCTCACTTCCTGCTGGACCAGGAAGTTTTCTTCCTTCCCTTGAGTGATTAAGGTGGGATGTGGAGAAGGATCCTAGTCCAGCTCAGCCTTGCATCACCACTCCTACCACTTTCAGCCTTAAACTTGGCTTGCAAAACCATTATACCAGCTCTGGCCACCTTCAGATCGCTTGACCCTCTGTCAGAGGCGGACATTTCAGGTCCAGAAAGTAAAAATCCAGACCAAGATTTTATTTCAACCAACCAGTTGATTATTCTGTGTCTGTGACTCAGACACTCAACTGGTGGGTTGAAACTAAATCCTGGTTTGGATTTTTACTTTCTTGACCTGAAATGTCTGCCTCTGCCCTCTGTACAGCAACACTTTCCCAGCTCCTGTAACCTTGAACTCCTCCTCCAAGGACTTGAGTGGCAGTCACAGGTTGTTTTGATGACTATAGAGAGCCATGCTGCTCAGGCTCCGGAGGTGGCTGCTGACTTTCCGCTCCAAGGTTTCTATTGTCGGGATTCACACTTCATAAACCAGGAGTGGCCACAGGACTCTTCGAGGAATGACATGCTGGTACAGTCATGCTTTAAATTACCCCAGTAGGCCAGACCAGTCCACTGACCTCAGCCAGCCATCCAACTCAGTGCAGGTCAACTTGATGCCTGTTGTGTCCTTCAGGACACTTTGCCTCCTGACAGGCTTCCCTGTGATGGTTGGGATGTCAGTACCTGCGATACTGAACTGAAATTTGTCATCCACCTTCCTTCTCCTCAGCACCATGGACCTAGATTTGGAGGCTTGAACTCCATCCACTCCCACCCCATCAGCTTCTCAGGCCCCTGCAGGATCCAGTGACGTCCTGGGACTGACTCTGTGGTGACTGTTATCTCATCCATAAGTGCTCTGATGGGAGGCTGCTGTTGGGCAGTTTCTGTTTTAGACTCTCTGTACTCTGGTTCAGCAGATTTTGTGAGCATGTTCATGGCAGCAGAGAACAGGATCACAGAGATAATGCGGCCTGTGATGGTCCTGGTCTCAGCCTTGTTCCAGCCTGATATAACAGTGGAATTGAGCCTTATGCATTTTCCAGGTCGGGCCACAGGACTGACAGATTGTCTTTGTTCTCCCAGCCTCCCTGATCAGCTGTGTCACCATTAGTGATGTGCAGATCGGCTCTGACTCCATCCGAATCCACATGTACATATAAATCATCCACCCGCCACCCACCCGAATAAAGTATCAGAGACCGGCACCCGATCACACATTACCAGTGTTTCTCAGTGGGATACATGTAAGTATGATGATCTGATAACATGTTACACTGAATTAAGCTGGTTTTAAATAAATAAACATTAACTTAAAGTGAAAGTTCTTCTTTCAATGGCACCAGCCTGAACACAGACTGACATCCTTACCCCCGTCAGACTATAACTCTGCATGTCATCTTCCCAAATACAGAGCATTAAGAATACTAATACCGTGTTACACATGATATTACCAGCACTTCACTCGTCATGGTAACTATTTCACTAAATCACTCCCACACATAACTTTTCCACCCATCCTTTTTATTTGTTTTTAATTTATCCTTATTTGATTTTTACTCTGATCTTTTTTGCCTCCGTTGCTGTTTAAGACAAATGGACCCGCAGTGGGAGTTTAGTCTGCTAATTCATACCTGATGTAAAATGAAGCTTAAAATACATTCACATTTTAGAGAATGTAATGAATATTTTCCTCATTTATGACATATGTCACCCATGTGCAAACCTTCTGCTATTAATCAGAATAGTAATTTTTATAAATATATACTGGTCCTTCTCTAGACGACTCAGAGGAGCTTCCACAGGCACAGAAAGAGTTTAAGGTGATTCTTGTTCACTTTGCATGGGAGCCACTCAGGCCTGGAGCTGAACTTGATCATCCTCTCCTGACTACCTCAGGAACCTCATTCAGCTGCAGGTCTGACGTGTCAAACTGCACAGCTGCCTCGGTCGGCTGCATCACTGTGCTGCACTGTCCCAGGTCCTGATCTCTTGCTGGGTCACTATACATCTGCTTCAGATGCTGGTCCCTCTCCTCCTGTGAACAGGCCAGCTTGTTGCTATGCTTCTGCCCTAACAGATCCTTCATGAACCTGAAGGGCTTGGTGATGAATGCAGTGCTTTCAGGCTCTTTCACAGTGTCGTCTCCGATGCCACTCTGCCCACTGGAGGACCCTGATCTTCTTGTGTAGGATGTACATCAGCTGAGCCAAGCCACTGCACTCCTCTTCTTTTGCCTGTTTGTATTGGGACCTGAGGGTCTCCATCTCCTGGCTGATACTATGGATCTTCACTGCTCTTTGGTTCGTTAATTATGGTCCTTTGGAAGCTCTCGGCTGCTCCTCTCCAAACCGCTCTGACACAGTGCTGACAGTGATCGCTGTCTTGGTCAAACTAATTATAAACACCTGTCTTTATTTTACAGTTTTTTTCCACAAACAGTGACAACCTCCTTTCATATGAAGTGTAGGAAACAGGACAGGAAACATGGAAATATGTAAACATACTTGCGATTAATTCCTGATATGGAGCCATATTTATCAACAGCAGGATATACATCAGACTGATGGCAGGACAAGTAACAGCCTCTTCTGTGGATCCTGGGAAACAGGTAACATTAAGTTTTATTTATTTAGCAGAGTGAAGCAGGCTCAGAACATACCGGGAGCAGTTGGGGGTTAAGGCCCTTGCTGAGGGGCCCATGTGTAAAATCACTATGTCAAGTCTGAGATTTGAACCAGCGACCCTCCAAATGCAGGGGAAACATCCTAACCCACTGAGCCACACCCCCCACCCCCCCATCACTGATAAAACTGAAGGAATCTTTTCCTCTTACAGTATTTATGTGGGCAGCCATAGAATTGTTTCCCAGTTCTGAATGCAGCACTAGGATCCCTGTTAATCCTGTTTAAATTTCTTAGCTTCTCATAACTTCCTTCCTTCTACTCTGCTGAACTTTACATTGGATTTCATGTTATCTGTCACTTCATTACTGTCTGCTAATATCTAAAATTATATAATTAGTCACCAGGGGACGCTGTCTCTGCTGGTGTAAAATATATCTTTATTTCATCACCGTGTGTTTAATCTCCCTGTTCTTGCAGGAAATCCAGAAAAAAATGAAACCTACATCATCCAATACAGACTCACAGTGTCAATAAAATAATATTTAAGGAAATACATATCAAACTATAAATAACTATGAGTTAATTTATGAAGAAAACTTATTCACCTTAAAAGTGAATCATCACAGTACAGATTACAAATACTAAGTATCAGCCTCAAATTACAGAGTCACTCATTTACATAATTAATCCCCAGCAGGTTGCTGTTTATGCTGCTGCTGCTTATTTCTTACTGCCTGCACAACAAAAACAATAAAATCTGTCTCTTTGTAAAGCTTCTTTAAACCATATTTAATGGGCTCACCTTCAGTTACACCCCACAGGATGAAGGCGGCGGAAACCATGATTGGTGGAACTGTGACATGTGAGCAGTGACTCAGCAGAGCCTGTTTGCTTTTATCTGTGGACAGAGAGTAGAATCAGATTTAACCACATGATCTTTAACATTAGATGATGGTTCATGGAAAGTTTAATGATCTGCAGCCATCCTCAGATGATCATTATGCTGCATTCACACCTACAGACACGCAGTACAGACTGTCAGTCTCACCAGATGCAGATCCTGCATTATTTTAGTATAATTTCAATGAGGACATCAGCTTTGGTTCATTGTTTTAGTTTGTAGGGGTTTATAGTAATAAAACTTTCTGAAATGATTCATATTCACACATATGTGTCTGTTACCAGAGAAACAGGATCAAAGTATGTTAATTACATCACAGTTAAGCCCTGCAGTGGACAGGCACCCTGTGTAGATACAGTCCTGCCTGATGCCCCATGTCTGCTGAGATGCCCTCAGGATAAGTGGCTGCAAACATGGATCCACTGATGTCATCATAATTACTAGAAATGACAGAGCACTTACCTTCCTTTATTAAATGCCTGACAGATAAAGCACCAGTAAGTAGGACTACAGGTGTGACAGCGATGCACAGCCACAGAATCAGCCAATGCAGGGATGAATAACCTAAAATATTCAGAATTACATTCCATTAGTCATTTTCTAAAACAGGCTGTTTGTCTTGCTGCAGCATAATCGACACGTCTACATCGTTTAGTCTCACAAAGTGGAGCAGAAATTTATGATTAAATCCATCCATCCATCCATTTTCCAAACCGCTTATGCTACTGGGTCACAGGGGGTCCGGAGCCTATCCCGGAAGCAATGGGCACGAGGCAGGGAACAACCCAGGATGGGGGGCCAGCCCATCACAGGGCACATTCACACACCATTCACGCACGCCTATGGGCAATTTAGTAACTCCAATTAGCCTCAGCATGTTTTTGGACTGTGGGGGGAAACCAGAGTACCTGGAGGAAACCCCACAACGACATGGGGAGAACATGCAAACTCCACACACATGTAACCCAGGCAGAGACTTGAACCCGGGTCCCAGAGGTGTAAGGCAACAGTGCTAACCACTGCACCACCATGCCACCCTTACGATTAAATCTTAATAAGTGTGTCAGTCCTAACTGTTCTCCAGCCTGAAAACAGACAGATTTAATATATAAGATCGTCCATATTCCCATATATGATTTGGATATATTTACACAACATGTTACAATGGGCTTTTTAACTGTATTACTCAGTCACACAATGTAATGTACAGTTAATAAAATACTATGTTATTACTGCATTTTTCCCAGTCACACTCTCATGGTCTCTGTAGCTCCTAAGTGAATATTAATAATAAAACCATAATTACACATTACACTGCATCACTCTAATAAAACACCTGTTATGATATAGTTGAAAATTGCACTAAAGCTGAAACAATTTGTTCATTTAATGCATTTTGTGTTTTAAAGTTGTACTAAATTTCACCATTTCTACGGTTACACTGAGCAGATTAAACCCTATGGCATTTGCATAAAGATCAGTTTGCAGCAGAACCACTGAGGCTTAGTGGAATGAAAATGTGATTTAATCACACAGAACTATGCTGAGATGCATGTTAAAAACAGTCCTTCTGTTGACTCACCCAGTGCTGCTATCCTGGCAGTTGTATTGGCAGAATCAGTATCTGAGTGGACTTCACACCTGAACTCTCCTTTGTCTTCAGTCCTGACTCTCCTCAGTTTCATTGAGAAGTTTCCTTTGGGAATTTCCTCAGTGAAGAATTCAGCTCTTCCAGAGTATCTCCCATCCTGTGACTCTGGTCTGTTCCCTCCATCAGCATACAGAAGCACCAAGATGTCACCGTCATCGTCTGTCTTTCTCCATTCCACATGAAGCTCTGTGACATTAACATGGGTGTCTACAGAGCAGCTGAGAGTCACATCCTCTCCAGCATGTGCATAGACAGGCTCATCTGCACCCGTCACCACCAGCCGCTCTGGAACAAGAACAGAAAGATCATACAATCTGGCAACCTGTGTGTTTTCCCCTCCTATTTGTTTGTGGTTGTTTTCATTTCAACATGCATCACTTTTAAAACTTTGACACTTGGCATATGTGATTCAGGAGACGAATCCGGCACCACACTAAGCTTGTAGAAGTTTTGTTACACCGAAATGTTTTAAGGGCTGAATGAAAAGTGATTGGTTCAGAGAGATAACCAATCAGATTGTAGAGGAGGTGGGTGTAAGACATGTAACTGGTTGGTCCTGCATCCTCTGTTTGCTTGGAACCACCTCCTTTACAATCTGAGCGACAATGAGCGGAAATCACTGCATAACAAGAAGCATAGAGTTCCATCCTGTGTCGTTTGGTAAAAAAAAGCCCATCCCAATTTTTCCCTCACAAAAGCAGTTGGTTTTGTGCTTTAACCCGGTTCCACAGAGCAGATACATTTGCAAAAACAGCCCTTCACGATGTTTTGTAATGTCTTTCAGTTACCTTTTACCACGGCTACTGTTAGAGTATATACCTAATTTAATGAATAAAAATGATTCATTTGGATTAATTAGACAGGAAAAAAATTTGTGAAATTAATTCAACTATATTCTGTTCTCAGAACAAAATGCAAATGCATCAACTTAAAATCGGCGTTTTATTTCAAAATACTCATTCTATTTGGGTGGAACCACTGTACATGATTCAACTGAGCTCATTCAAAGTGACGTATTTTCAGTGTGGTTGGTTGAAACAAAATCCTGGTCTGGATTTGCACTTTCTGGACAAGAATTTTCCATCTCTGTCTGTAATGCATTACTTTTATGTGTAACTTCCATGATACTACATAGACAGTCAGGCAAATGTGAATTAGCTGGGATTTATTCACATTGTCTATATGCAAAATTGCAGTAATTAGATGCTGCTTTCACTATAATTAATGATTAATCCATCAAAAACATGACATTATAAACAACATTTGAAGGTAATTTGCAGAAACATTCAGTTTAATGACACATAATGAGGATTTTCTACTAAATAATGGCAGTGGATCTAATGGGTAAGGCAGGTTGTTTGTGATTGGAAGGTTGTTGGTTTGAATCCCCAGTCAGCATGGTACCATTCCCATGCACTGCTCCTTGAGTGCTAAATAACAGTGGCTCACCGCTGTGTTAAATGCTGAAGACACATTTCATTGTGGTGCCAACAATGACAGTTTTTCACTTCAGTAATATTGTTTGTTGGGTATTTTCAGTGAAACTGAATGGGATTCAATGGACAATAAGTGATAATTGGATGCCTCACTGAAAGAACTGGTTTGCAGTAATATTGTCATGCTAATTCAGCAGAAATAGTGTTGAATTTATTGGTTTAAACTGTAATTTTGTACTTACTTGTAATTTACACATTGTTCCATAATGATTATTATGTTTTTTACAGAATTATTCTGGCAAACCCACCTGCCAGCTTTTTTTCCACAAAAACAAGATTTAAAAAAAAAACTGCAATATATATATTTCTTTATCATTCTGTCATGATCAGGGATGTATAGTTATCCTAAAGTTAGGAGAGTTTATTTAACATTTTGGTGGTTAGGAAGCTTGTGTAATACACATTTCCTGTCTTAAGTTAGGATAGGAACAATAACCTAGGATCTGTTCATCTGTAATGGCTTTATCCTAAATCAGGTTCTAACCCGAGTTACTATTGTTAGCAAACATCTGGGGAGCATCAAAGCAAAGGAAGGCAGCAGACTGAACAAACTCATTAGGGAGCCTGAGTCTGCTATTGGCTCCAAGCTTGTCAGCGTGGAGGAGGGGGCCAGGGGCAGAATACTGGCGAAGCTGCTGGCAATTATGGGCAATGCCTCTCACCCCCCCCAAATAAAACACTAGAGAAACTCAGGAGTAGCTTCAGCAACCAACTCATTCAACCTGCCGCATTAAGGAACGATACAGGAAATCATTCCTACCCAGTGCTATTAGACTCTTTAACTCAACAGTCCATGACACACCTGTCCAATCGAAAGCCAAATGAAGTTCTGAATGTAAGCCTCGCTAAATGAGTCCCCCTACAGGCGTAATCGCGTCATTGCATTTAAGGTGGACCGGAAAATCCGAATAAGGAGAACAAGGAGCAAACTTCAGCCTCGTCAAGTAAAGAGACAAGATACAGAGGCGAGTGGAAACGTACTGAACAGTCTGTAAACTTAACTCATTGAAGACCTCGTTCATCATAACCAACGAGTAATCACTAATTTGGATGAAATGGTGAATATAATAATGTAATTCAAATGGTGGAATGTAAGAGTTTCTTCCATCCATCCATTTTCCAAACCGCTTATCCTACTGGGTCGCGGAGCCTATTTCGGAAGCAATGGGCACGAGGCAGGAAACAACCCAGGATAGGGGGCCAGCCCTAAGCGAATGTGACCCAGGCGGAGACTTGAACCCGGGTCCCAGAGGTGTGAGGCAACAGTGCTAACCACTGCACCACCATGCCGCCCCGTAAGAGCTTCTTGTCGATCAATTTTCATAATGATCATCTTGTTATATTTGTGCAAACTGCAAGTAGCCTGGTTAGTTACTGTAACAACATTCACAATTCCAGGGTTGCCAAATCTCATGCATGTGCCGTGACTCTCACAATGTCAGAATAAAGCAGAACTGTCACTCAAGAAATCTTACCGCAAATATATTATTCCACTGTAAACCTGTCAGAAAGTCCCTTTTATTGAGAATAAATTCAATAAATCCCTTATATATTTACTTGTATGGGTCTCTAGGAGAATATCTCCTAGTCGCTATTTTACATGGTTTGTGGTTGTACTAGTGATTCTTTCAGTTACGATGTGTTTATGAGAGAAGACAGGGTGCAGGAGAGTAACATCACAGTGGACCCTGAGCTGAGGTCATGTTTCCATAGTAAATGGCCTGATATTCGTGGCGGAATCTCGTGATTTGTGCGTGATTCTAATAATTCCAGGAAATGCAGCATATATAATGCCGGACATTACCACACTTAAACTGTCATGTAGGTAAAAAAGGATACAAATAAAAATGGAAAGAATAATATCACTTTATATATTGTGACTGAAGCAGCAATACTTTACAAATAAAAAACTAACTGTACACAGCGCCACTACAGACATATGACGTCACACCTCTGACCCTGATATACTCGCCTCCCCCAATGTTAATACTGTGTTTTAAGCTATAAATCAGAAAGGTTCACTTACCTACTTCCTGTATTTCCACCTGTGTTTCATGGTTCTCCTGCTCTGTATAAACCACACACTTGTATACTCCTGCATCTGCAGTCCTCACACCCTCAAGCAGCAGAGAGAAGTTGCCTTTGGGGATTTCCTGAGAGAAGAAGTGGGCTCTGCCCCTGTAGGCGTCCCCCTGTGATTCAGGTCTGCTCTGACCCCCCTGGAATAGGTGCACGATGGTGTCTGAATCAGTCCTTCTCCAGTCCACCTCCAGCTCCTCCAAAGGCAGGGGTCTGTCCACAAAGCAGGGCAGCAGTACAGCTCCTCCCAGCCGGGCTGTTAGAGGACCAGCAGAGCCGTGTAGCAGGAAACCTGCCACAGGGATAAGAGATATAAAATCACTTCATGCCTCAAAGCATTAAATAATAAGCACAGAACAAACATTGCAACGCAGTTACTGGAATATTTGGTAAGCAAATATTTGTATAATAATTAGTACACACAAAATAAGAACAACGTACTCAATTAAATTTCAACATTATTATACGAGTTACCAGACACGTAAAACTGTCTTCATAATATATATACCGTCAGAGTTAATGACGAACTTCAACACGATCAAAATAGCGCTGAAAGTATTGACTTGCATCGCCGCCTTTAGTCTTGTACAAAGAACTGTACAAAGACAAAGACAAATTTTGCTTTATATTTTCGTTTTTACGAACAGTCTATATGCGCATTTTAACCCAGTAATCGTCCTACACGAAATGCCAATTTCTGGCCATACGTTTACTTTCAGTTTACACCTGGAGCGGAAACACTCCCAACACACTTGAATTACGGCAAAGGGTGGATCGCATGTCTGTGTTTCCCTGATCAAATGCAAATCGCTTAAGTGACGGTTAAGTGGCGGATTGTTAACTTAAATGAAAACTTTGTTATAACACGTACAAAAATATAAGCTACAACAACAAGGGGTATAGAAAGCGGGTTTAGCGACGGATCCCTAATTAATAAACATGGACAGCTTCCATTATACAAGTCGAGATTTTAACAAACGTCTGTACATTATCACAATAAATTTTAAAAGAAACAAGTGAGATGCAGTTGAAGTGCAGACTGTCAGCTTTAATTCAGTGGGTAGAACAAAAACATTGTATAACTAAAGTGATTTTTCTACACAATCCCCTCCTATCAGGTGCTCATACTGTAAGTAATTGGACAAATTAATATAACTGCAAATAAAATGTTCAATTCTAATACTTAGTTGAAAACCCTTTGCAGACAATGACTGCCTGAAGTCTTGAACTCATGGACATGACCAGACGCTGGGTTTCCTCCTTTTTAATGCTCTGCCAGGCCTTTATTGCAGCAGCTTTCAGTTGTTTGTTTGAGGGTCTTTCTGTCTGTAGTTTAGTCTTTAGCAAGTGAAATGCATGTTCAATGGGGGTGAGATCAGGTGCCTGACTTGGCCATTTGAGAATATTCCACTTCTTTGCTTTAATAAAGTCCTGGGTTGCTTTTACTGTGTGTTTTGGGTCATTGTCCATCTGTGTTATGAAATGCCGGCCAATCAATTTGGCTGGATTTGAGCAGACATGATGTCTCTGAACACCTCAGCATTCATTCAGCTGCTTCCATCCTATGTCACGTGAGGGGCTGAACTTTGTCCTACAACTTTGTGACACTGAAAATAGGAACCAACTTGCAGGCAGGGCAGGGGGCCTCACTCTAGACGGTTGTGGAACAGAAAAAGCAGAAGGTGTGTGTTGCAGGGTCGTTGTGACATTATGCTTACTCTTGACCTACTGGGCTTAACAAAGGGAGGGGATGCTAAAGCCGCAAAAGATAAGTCAAAAGGGTGGGTGTGGGTACTAACTAACAGCAGATGTCAAAATAGAGCTGTATGTCACGGGAGTGGAAAATCTCAGGTGCCCCAGACTGCTATATAAGCCAAACACAGACAACAGAGTTTGAGCTTCCTCAGGTATGTACTGTTTGTGCATCTGAGCGTGGCTCCCGGATCGCGATCTGTGAAAGGAATAAAGGGCTGACTTACAAGCACCCTTCGCCTCACGTGTGTGTTTCTTTCCTCATCAACGGATTCGACGTAGTCAGGCTCCAACACACATCATCAAGAAACACTAAAGACCCAGTGCCACTGGCAGCCATGCTGCCCAAGCCATCACACTGCCTCCACCATGTTTTACAGATGATGCAGTGTTCTTTGGATCATAAGCTGTTCCAGCCCTTCTCCACACTTTTTCTTTCCATCATTCTGATACAGGTTGATCTTCGTTTCATCTGTCCAAAGAATGCTGTTCCAGAACTGTACTGGCTTTTTTAGATGTTTTTTGCAAAGTCCAATCTAGCCTTTCTATTCTTAAGGCTTATGAGTGGCTTGCATCTTACAGTGAACCCTCTGTATTTGCTATCATGCAGTCTTCTCTTTATGGTAGACTTGGATATTGATACGCCAACCTCCTGGAGAGTGTTGTTCACTTGGTTGGCTGTTACGCAGGGGTTTCTGTTCACCATGGAAACGGTTCTGCGATCATCCACCACTGTAGTCTTCCATGGACGTCCAGGCCTTTTTGCGTTTCTGAGCTCACCAATGCTTTCTTTCATTCTCAGGATGTACCAAACTGTGGATTTTGTCACTCTGTTCTCTAGATGCTTCCTCTATGATGACCCTCGACCCAAGTAAGCAGTTTAAAAGAGCAAGAACCACTATGTTAGAATAATAACAATGACCAAAATCTCTGTGAAAAACTATTTTTTTGTAAAAAAAAATACATATTTCAAGTGTAGTACAATGTTAATGATGCATATAGCAAAAACTGAACTCATATAATTTGATGTTATATCTTTTTAAAAATATTGTTTTATATTGATGGTTTCTCAGACATTTAATGTTGGTTGCTTTACAGGTGCAGAGCAGCTGTGAAATTTGATTTAAAAAAAAAAAAAAAAAAGAACATAAAAACCAAACAAATCACAGGAAAATGTGTTATTTAATCAGGCATCACATGTATGAATGTACATGCTGAGGCTTTGAGTTCTGTGTAATATTTCACGCGTGTTTTAAGCCCTGCAACCTCTGTCACGTGGTTTCCACCTTCAAATGGAAAATGACACATATATACAGTGTGTCAGAATCAGGGGTGTGGGAAAGGGGGGTGGGGAGCACCCCCCAATATCAGCAGACCCCCCCTTCCTTCCCAAAAAATAAGAAACATACTCTCATTTATGTATTTATCTTTCACCATGAATCTGACAGTTACTGAGGCCAATTTGCTGGGCATTCAGAGCACAAGGACAAAACATATACGTGAGGAAGACTGTCGGTCTGTATCTGACAAACTTATTTTATCTTTTGGATCAGTTACATTTTTAGTGAAAGTTATGTTTAGTTGTGAAGCTGTACTATAAATAGTGAGTCTTAGTTTAAATGATGAGATCTTCATCATGAGATCTGCACTATCAGACTGAGCACAGGTGCTCCTCAGGGCTGCGTTCTCAGTCCACTTCTTTTCACACTCCTGACCCATGACTGCACCGCCCTGCACAGCTCAAACCACATCATCAAATTCGCAGACGACACAACGGTGGTGGGGCTCATCAGCAACAACGATGAGTTGGCGTACAGAGACGAGGTTCAGCAGCTGTCCACGTGGTGCAGTGAGAACAACCTGTCGCTGAATGTGGACAAAATCAAGGAAATGGTTGTCGACTTCAGGAGAACTCGCCCCAGCCACACACCACTCAGCATCCACGGTTCCACGGTTGAGATGGTAAAAAACACCAAGTTCCTGGGAGTTCACATCTCAGACGACCTCACCTGGACCACCAACACCACCTCCATCACCAAAAAGGCCCAGCAACGTCTCCACTTCCTGAGACGGCTTAAGCGAGCCAACCTCCCACCCTCACCGTGTTCTACAGGGGCACCATAGAGAGCATCCTGACCAGCTGCATCTCCGTCTGGTTTGGAAACAGCAGGGTTTCCGATAACCGACGGCTTCAAAGGATCGTCAAAGCAGCTGGGAACATCATCGGTGCGTCTCTCCCATCGCTGCAAGACATCTTCAACAAGCGCTGCATCAGGAGAGCCTCCTGCATCGTGCTTGACTCCTCTCATCCTTTACACGGACTCTTCACACTCCTCCCATCTGGCAGACGCTATCGCAGCATCAGGACTTGATCTTCCAGGCTGCGGGATATCTTTTTCCCACAAGCCATCAGTCTCCTGAACACACTTACCCCCCACACACACCCGGACTGCTAACAAGTTGACTCCTGCACATCTGTACTTTACACACAAACTCTGCTACAAGCATTTTTGCACTTCTGCCACTTATTTGCACATTTTCCACATATAACTATTGTAACCTCCTCTATCTCCAAGTATAGTACATTTTTTTGTATACCTTATATTTATTGCACTGAAAAAAACTGGAGCCACGTCATCTCGTCTCTCTATGTACCTGTACAGTATATAGCAGAGATGACAATAAAGTTTACTTTGACGTTGAAGTTTACTTTGACTTCACTTCAAAATCTTTCTTATTCGCCTCCTTTCATGATATGACTATTGCATGTTTACCCATTGTGATGTCACAATATATATCACATCCCATCCATCCATCCATCCATCCATTTACCAAACTGCTTATCCTACTGGGTCGCGGGGGGTCCGGAGCCTATCCCGGAAGCAATGGGCACGAGGCAGGAAACAACTCTGGATGGGGGGGCCAGCCCATCGCAGGGCACACTCACACACCAGTCACTCTCACATGCACGCCTACGGGCAATTTAGCAAGTCCAATTAGCCTCAGCATGTCTTTGGACTGTGGGGGGAAATCGGAGTACCTGGAGGAAACCCCACGATGACATGGGGAGAACATGCAAACTCCACACACATGTGACACAGGCGGAGACTCGAACCCGGGTCCCAGAGGTGTGAGGCAACAGTGCTAACCACTGCACCACCATGTCGCCCCCATCACATCCCCCCCCAAAAAAATATTCCACATTTGATCACCCCCCAGTTTATAACTGAACCCGTTTTCTGGATTACTTCCCCAAAAATTAATTGGAATTTACCATCCATTCTCAATTCAATTCCTAACTGCTCCCAACTCTAGATTAGAGTCCACAGATTGACCTGGTCCTTTAAAGTCTTTGAGGACAGTGTTTAAAAGACTGACTGGTACCTAATTAAGCTGAAATGTCACCACTGTCCTGACCCTGTTCATGGCTTTTAGTGTCTCCCCTTGGTTTTATCCAACCAGCCTGTCTGCAGCCACATCTGTTACCAATCCTGAGCCTATACTTGTATCCCAGGGCTCCTGCCTCTGGGCATAAGGCCGGGGTACACCCTGGGCAGAGTGCCAGATTCCCACAGGACAAATTCCCACACACACACACACACATACACACACAATCATTCTCTATTGGAACTTAAGAGACAGCAATTAGCCTGACTGTGTTTCTTTGGACTGATTAAGCTGGTTATCCTGTGATTCTCGTTTGGTGAGTTTTGTTTTTTGTCTGGTTCCTCATTGCCGGCTGATTTTTGTATCATACTCTCCTCCTGTATTCCCAGCACACACTGCTTTGTATTGATTATTACTGTTGTATGGTGTTATTGTTGTTGTTGTCCTGATTTGTATTAAATTCACTGTCTTGATCCTGTTCTTGGCTTTTAGTGTCTCCCCTTGGTTTTATCCAACCAGCCTGTCTGCAGCCACACCTGTCTCTCACTGGGCATAAGGCTGGGGTACACCCTGGGCAGGATGCCAGTTTCCTGCAGGTTAAATTCACAGAAATGCACACACATAATCATACTCTATAGGCAATTTAGAGACACCAATTAAGTTGACTGTGTGTCATTGGACTGGTTGAGCTGGTTATCCTGTGATTCTCATTGGGTAATTTTTGATTATGGCTACACAAGGCAAAGTCAGGTTACTTTCAGTTACTTTACTGGTATCAGTGTCAAGTTTTGTTTTTCTTTCACTGAAGAAAAATGCACCCAGAGCTGATGTCCAATCCCTGTTGTCACTGTGAGAGAGTTTAGGTACTTTATCTTTCACAGTGTGGTAATTACAGAAAGAGGTAGTGTAGCTTAATCAGAAACATGTCAGAATGAACATGCAGGAGCTGAAGACTGTGAGCAGTGAGCATTTATACAGAATGTTGGTAATTACATTATACATTTCAACACTGTAAACAACACTGCAAAGTATGCCAGATAATCATCATTTTATATGCAAATATTTACACAGGGAGTATATTCCGAAATGTTGTCCTGAAACCAGTTTGCTTGTGATTAACTTTCCAAGTAATACATTCTTTCGCTAAGCAGTGTCTCTTCAATTGAAGTAAACAGGCCTTTATATTAACAGATATTCTGAGGCAGATATGAAATGGTGACAAAATTCCATGTAAGAACAACATAATATACAGAGTTCAGTTCAGAAGAAACAGGATAATCTGAAGAACCCCATGATGCTCTTCCCAGGTGACTTTATGCTGGTTTCAAGTAGAGTTACTGGTCCTTCCCAGTATGTGTCTGCAAACCAGCTGTACAAGCAATTTTTCATCTGCTACTCAGTAAATTCAGTGTCCTTCTTAAACGTAGCCTGGCAATGGTTAAATTACAATGTAGCTGTAATAAATAAAAAATATCGTATAATTAAACGTGTATTCCATGTAACCATTACATTTCCTGCCAACACTGCCCTCTAGTGTTTATCACATGATCTGCGCTTCATTTGGTTTATTAGGATCAGTGGGTGATGACGCCTCCATTTCCTGTTTGTCATTTTATCTCTGCATAAAGTGTCACTATTAGCTGAGACATTTCATATAAACAGGTTTTATCAATCAAGTAATGCAGGAAGCTACATCCACAATGCAGGGAGTAACCAGGACATGGACCAACCCACTGCAGGACAGACATACCATTCACACTCACGGGCTCTATTAAATACTTGACATAGTGACCAAGAAGAGTTTAACTTTCAGGTCACATGACTATTTTTAATCTGACAGAACATGAAACAACCAGCCATCAGTCTACAACCAAACATATAAGCAGTGATCAAACACTTAAACTTTTCAAATAAGATTAAAAAGAAGTTATTAAATATATTTACTAAAAATATCACAAAATTTGATGTGCAATATTCTCAGATGTGCAATATTCTTAGATGTGTAAAACAAAATCTGTGTTTTACTGCATTGCTTTTATTTTTTTCATCAGTATCTTTACAGTGTTTTACAGCATGCACCTTAACAAAAGGTACTTCACTGCACTTTACATGTTTCACTCCTACCTATTTTTGCACCTCATGATGTTTGTTAAAGTGGGCATTTTACTTTTTCCTACAATGTCTTCTTAGGACTCATCCTGTGCCATATTACCTTCCCAGGCTTTTACTTATCCTTCTTTCTGTAGTTCACAAAGATTTATAGAAGTAACAGATGTAGTAACAAATACAGTAATTGCTTGAAATAAATCATCTATCACAATTCATTAACAGTCTAAGTCGTTACGTCTGTAATCATTTGAGCCCCGGCTTCAGCAGAACAGTCAGGGGTCTGTGTTTGCCTGAGCAAGGGCCTGAACCCCCAGCTGCAGGGGTGCTGTGTGTTGGCTGACTCTGCACTGTGACCTCGCCCCCCCCCCCCACCCCAAAACAAAAGCTTTTAAGAGCAACACAAGGTAGGTGAAGAGAAGAAATCCAATATACTTGTGCAAATGACAAATATTGGGTTTATATTTAATTATGGGCAATGATTCACCAAACATGGATGTATTTGGACTGTGGAGAGAAATTGGAGTAAGTGGGAGAGCAGGGAACCGACTTATGTCTGCTTTTATATCTACTGTAGTTGATCCATCTATTATGAACACATGAAGTGTTAAATTGGCAGGGAATAAATAATCTTTTCCCTTTGGGGTTCATCTGTACTCATTTAATGTGGTTATTATTGTTAATTAACCATTTGCTGCAGGCTCAGTGTTATGTGGGGGGTGGGCTGGTGCAGGGGTAGCACTGGTCCCTCACTCCCGGAACCAGGCTTCGAGTCTCTGCATTGGCCCCCTGTGTGTGCAGTTTGCTGTTCTCCCCGTGTCAGTGTGGGGTTTCCTCTGGTCACTCCACACAGTCCAAAACATGCTGAGGACCCTCCCACAACCCTGAAAAGGACCAGGAGTTACAGAAGATGGGGGGGGGGGGGTGGTCATTATTATGTTAATAATGTGATCTGCTACTGTACTAATTACTGTATTTATTAATTATTATTAATCTATAAATAGATCTTTGTGAACTACTGAAAGGACAAATAATGAACAACAAAAAGTGAAATATTGATCTCACGTTTGTTCATCGTTAATGAATCATGACGGATCAATTATTTCAAGCAGGTATGATATTTGTTACTACATGTGTTAATTTTGTAAACTTTTGTGAACAACTGAAGGAACACAACGAATAACACAAAAAGTGAAATATTGATATGAATAATGATGCTTGTTCATTATTAATGAAAAACATCTTTTATCTCAAGTAGGTACTATATTTGTTCATGATTTGTACTTGAGTACTAATTACTAAGAACAGTATTGTGAAGTGTTACCCATAAAAACAAAATGACAACAACATCATGTATTGTGGTACCCAAAATCTCATATCACTGAAATTTATTGAATATATTTTTGGATCATTTTGAAAGTTTGGTTAGCTATTTTGCATGACATATATATACACCATCATCCATAACATTAAAACCACTGACAGGTAAGTGAATAACATTGATCTCATGGGGAGCAAAAGCTAGCAGATCCAGTCCCACAGGAGAGCTACTGTAGTACAAATTGTTGGAAAAGTCACTGCTGGCTGTGATATAAGGGTGTCAGGACACACAGTGCATTGCAGCTTGTTGTGTTTGTGGCTCCGTAGCTGCAGACCGGTCAGAGTGTCCATTCTGACCCTTATTCCACCACTGAAAGGGCGTATGACAGACACGTGAGCATCAGAACTGCACCTTGTAGCCATGGAAGAAGGTGGCCTGGTCTGATGAGGTACATTTCCTGTTACATCATGTGGACGGCTATGTGCGTGAGTGTCACTTACCTGGGGGAGGGCTGGCATGAGGGTGCAGTTTGGGGAGAAGACAAGCAGGCGGAGGCTGTGTGATTCTCGGGACAATGTTCTGCTGGGAGACTTTGGGTTCTGGCATTCATGTGGATCAGTGTTTGTTTTGATTTAGTTTTAGTTTTTTGACAAAAAATGCAATTTAATTTTAGTCGTCTTTTAGTCGTCTATTTTTTTATTTAGTATTGTTCTCGTTTTAGTCAAAGAAAATTTGTACTTCGCCTGCCTGCTCCTCCTTGCCCTGACCCTTTGTAGTTAGTCTTTGTTTTTCCTTATTTGCCTTTTGACCCCTTATGGTCCATTTTGTAGCGTCTTCAGTTTTTCTTGATAAACCCCGTTTTAAGCTATTTTATGCAGATACGCCTACATCCGCTGTCTAATGTTGATCATTTAATAGTGTAAAAGCCTTCTGTTGTCTTTCAGGTGAGTAGGGAGATCAAAGTGAAATGAAAATATTTTATCCCCTTGGGGCATTCCATAGATGCCAAAGTGTATTCCTGTGCACTTGCGAGATTTCCTTTCTCGTGAGATGCAGGTCCCTCTAGTGAATGATAAGTAAAGCCCATTTGTAACTTCTCCCCAAATCTGTCTATACGATTCTTTATTTCATCCAAGTGCCAATTCTCTGTTACAACAGTTTAATTTCAGATTCAAACTGAAACTGACTTTTTGAAAGATTGTTTATGTTTCCATATATAAGTCCCTGCCAACCTAATCATTATATAAGTAATACCCTTTATGTGCCATTTTTAACCCTGCATGATTAACTGAGAATGTCATGTTTAGGAAAAATATAATCAATTAATTATTAATATTTATGTATAATTAATATGTGCAGTGACTAGGGGAGACTCTTACTGATTTATCCTCACATCCCAGCCATTGTAATCCTAATTTCCAGCATTTCGATTCTACCTGATTGGAATTCAGCAACTTCAAATTATTATTCCTTTTTTCCTGATCAGTTAATAGCAGCCATACAAGACAAAAGGATGTTACTATAAATCAAAGTAAAAGAATGAAGTTGTTTCCAATAGCATCTTTATTTAGAAAAACATAACAAGAGCACATTTTACAGGCTAAACTCTGGATTTACATTTTACAATTAAAGCAGCTCATTTAACACAGCTTAACATTCAGGATTTTACTGTGCAAAGAAAGGCAAGATAAATTATGAAATCATCTAACAAAACATGATACAAAAACAACAAAGTTGAAAACTCTATGAATGTCATTACTATATTACTATGACTAGTAAGCATAGCTGTATGTGTCAAATCACATACTTCTTATACTTTTATAAGTGCATAAGTGCATTCACATCCACACTCAATGATTATAAGTACTGAACTACAGAATTTGACACTCAAGGCAGAATATGCTGAGGAAAAGTAAGGAAAGACCAGGGAGGATGGGCTGTGAATGGGCTCAAATGTACAAAAAATAGAAATAGTGATACATTAAGTTAAGTACTTAATGAGTGTATGAATAGTCATTAAAAATGCAAAAGAATCTATGCCTATATAAAAATGTATAGCAGCTTAACAAGATGACCCAACCCACTCGAATTCATCGTCCAATCAGAATGTTTCACTGTAGACATCGTCTACATCGTCATGAAATGAACTGCGACTGATCACCCATAATCTGGTGACTGATAACACAGATAACTTGGTGATCCAACAGGATCTGTCAGACTTGAGTCCGTAGGCAAAACATATCAAATTAAACTCCATAGATCCTTCAGCCTTCTGTGTTCTTCTCCCCCAGTAATACCTCCTCTGGGTTTGGTTCATTGTGATCAGCAGGTGATGATGCCTCCATCTCCTGATTCTCATCTGATCCCTGCAAAAGTGTGTCAGGTGATACATTTTATGTTGTATTTTTGTCAAACCAACAATGTAGTCACCATGTAATATAGAAGCTTTAAAACAACGGAACCAACTATTTCAAAAACAGTTAACATCCCACAGCACATGGAAACTTATATTTAATAAAAACAGACAAAGTACAAAGACGTTACACAGAGCGCAAACAGTAAACAAATAAGTAAAAATAACATAATTTAGCAGGACTGAAAGAAGGTGAGAGCTCCCCTAGTGGCTATGGGAGGGCATTTCCATAGAGCAGATATTGTGTGTGGCTGCCTCATTGCTTTTAGATCACAAGTTGGGACAGAAGAACAAATCAAATAAGTTTGCTCATTTAATATTTAAATGTTTTATTTAGCTTGATTTTTGGAAGCCCATATTTAGAAACCCACCGCAACTGAAAATGGAATGCCACAGATATTACAGATCCTGCAGAGGGCGCTGTTCCCTGCACTCTCATATCACAATAACCATACTGCTGCAGTATCAAATATTTGGCTGGGGACTTACGCTGTTGCTCCTTTTATCATTCATGTTGTTTATCATGATTAAAAATGGAGAGTCAGACAGTCGTCCTGTGTGCAGGTCTCCCAGTGAGAGATGATCTGGCAGGAATAAGCGCAGAGATCCTCTGCAGGGGGACAAAGAGGGCTTCAAACCGTTAGATGACAGAAACACGCCTGGCACTGGAGTGAAGGCGAGTGTGAAAGCCAAAGGTAAATGAATCCTCCCCCAACCTGAATCCATCCAGAAGAGTGGAAACAGAAGTGTGGTCCTGCACTCACCCTGGCATGTCATGCCAGCCTGGCAGTGGGCCATGTGCTTCAGTAACTGCCTCATTCTGCAGCACATGAACCTGGAGCATAACCACTCCTCCCCGTTGGCCTGTTCACGCTGCTGGCACTCCCGGGCATGGAGCAGAAGCAACAGAAACACCTGGATCAGCTCAAGTGTTCCCGAGTCAGCCTAGGGGACAAAGGTGGGGGCCACAACGACAATCTCATCAGTGGGGGTCACTGTGTTCTTTTCAGTCACCACAACAGCATTCATGCCGTCAATGTCATGCATTTTGGTCCTGGGCTTGCAAACCTCTGTGTGAAATGAAATGACCCTTTATTTGCCATTTGTACAAGTTAAGAGTAAAGGTACATTGGGATGCCTCTCTCTGCCTACACCATCCTGCTCTCCATGAAACACACAGACATATATGTAGGTGACAGTAACCTTGGGGGTCATAGTGCAGGGTCAGCCAGCATGCTGCACCCCAGGAGCTGGGGGTTAAGGGCCTTGCTCAGGGGCCCACAGACATGTGAATATCCTGCGGAGGCCAGAGAGTAAACTGGCTACCTTCCAATCACAGACCCAGAGGCTCAGCCCACTGAGCCACTCGCCGCCCCCTGTGTTCATTCATCACAATCAGAGCGGTTTCTGTGCGGCTGGAAAAGCTCGATATCTGAAGCGCCACTCAAAGCCCTTTCCCTCGAGTCCCCATCTGAACGTGGTCTGGGGTCCCTGCTAGATTGGGGGGGGGGGGCAGCTCTCACCAGGTTTGCCGCCTTGGGGGCACCCAGGAGGTCAGCTGGGGGGGGGCAGTCTGTTAGGGAGGGGGACTTGGTCTGGAGCTGGGTGCCAACCCCTCCCACACCAGTGACCCCTGTACCCCCAGCTGCTGTCCTGTGCCGTGTCCTGTGCGGCCAGAAGGGGGCACTAATACCTCTGAGGCCCATCTGATCGGGTGGCAATGTCTTTGTTTAGGGAGACACCAAGACACTTTCCAGTGTAATAAAAACTGTAAAAGGAAAAACCTGACAATCTGCCCAGCTGGCAGCAACTGTGGGGCTGATTTGAGGGGACACCACAGGCTGCAAATAAACCTACAGATGAGGGTGTGAAGGCAGGTCCAAGGCAGGACGCACTGGCTGGCATCAGAAGCGAAGGCGACGTGAGCTCATATGCACACAGTCAGCAGGAATCGTCCAGATATAACAAACCACAACAGTCAGGGTAGCAGTAATCTCTGCAAAATGGATGTGTAAGATGCCACAGTGACATACAAGGGGGGTTATAAAAACTTGGGGCCCCCTATGGATTCCCCACCTTAGAAACTGCCAAGTGTGTGTGTGTGTGTGGGGGGGGTGTTCTCCACGGTAAAATTTACAGAGTGGATATATAATGTTTCCTGAGCATATACATTATAATTTTACAGATTCTGGGCCCCCTATAAAGTGCTGGGCCCCCTGAATCTGCCAGGCTATTCCTGCCCATCTGACACCCCTGACAGACAATCGAAGGACAATAATGAAAAGAAAAAACAGTTTAACCCTAACCCAGCCTACGCTTCTGTCCACTGGTGGATTTAGGTATGGGCAGCATTGCTGTGTCCACACAAAAAAAAACAACTAAAAATACTGGAATGGTGACATTCGTATGAGCAGTTTTCTATCACTCATTTGCACCGGACCTCACCAATGATATCATGTCTCTGTGTGGTCAAATAACCTTGTGGGACTGGGCGATATGGGGGGGGGGGGGCTGACCTCAGGGCGCCCCACTAGAATCCCACAATAGGAGGAGCAGGGAAATCCATCAAATAGCACCTCTTACCCTGTAGAGGGCGCTGTCCTATGCGATCTCACACTACAATAACCATACTGCCACAGTAACGAACACTTGGTATGTTTTATCCTTTGGTAAATGATTATAAATATAAACCTTAGATTTAGGTGAGCAAACGTATCAAACAAGTATCAAATTATCACTGATAGGAGGTCAGCCTGGGCTCCAGCTGACCACAGGGATGAGTGATGGGGGCTGTGGAGGGGAGGACTTACATTGATGTTCATGTTCTCAGGTGGCATGCAGATGGGACAGTCACCCTGCATGCAGTTCTCCCAGTGTGAGATGATCTGGTAGGAGGAAGCGCAGTGCTTCACTGCAGGGGAACAAAAAGGGGTTCAAACTGTTAGATGACAGAAACAGACCTGGCACTGGATCCTCCATCAACCTGAATCCACCCAGAATAGTGTAACAGAAGTGTGGTCCTGCACTCACCCTGGCAGGATGTACCGGCCTGGCAGCTGTCCATGTGCTTGAGGACCCTCCTCATGGTGCGGCACTGGGTCCTGGAGCACGACCACGATTCCCTGTTGGTCTGCTTGCGTTGCCGGCACATGCGGGCATGCAGCAGGAGCAACAGCTGCTCCCGGATCAGCTTGCATTTCCCCGGGTCGGCCAGGGGGCCCGGAATGGTGGCTGTGGGAACCTGTGGCTGGAGCTGGAGCCATGGCAAAATGGGGGGGGGGGAATAATGATCTCATCAGGAAAACTCTGTGTGAAATGAAATGATCCTTTATTTACCATTTGCAGAAGTATCAGTACAGGTACATTAAAGGGCTTCTCTTTGCGACCCCATCTTGCTCTCCATGAGACACAGACACATATGCAGGTGTTGACAGAACATATCTAAGGGGCCCTATAAAGTACTGGGCCCCCTGAATCTGCCAGGGTATCCATGCCCCTACTGTGGCCCCTGTAAAGTGCTGGGCCCCCTGAATCTGCCAGGGTATCCATGCCCCCACTGTGGCCCCTGTAAAGTACTGGGCCCCCTGAATCTGCCAGGGTATCCATGCCCCTACTGTGGCCCCTGTAAAGTGCTGGGCCCCCTGAATCTGCCAGGGTATCCATGCCCCCACTGTGGCCCCTGTAAAGTGCTGGGCCCCCTGAATCTGCCAGGATATCCATGCCCCTACTGTGGCCCCTGTAAAGTACTGGGCCCCCTGAATCTGCCAGGATATCCATGCCCCTACTGTGGCCCCTGTAAAGTACTGGGCCCCCTGAATCTTCCAGGGTATCCATGCCCCTACTGTGGCCCCTGTAAAATGCTGGGCCCCCTGACTCTGCCAGGGTATCCATGCCCCTACTGTGGCCCCTGTAAAGTACTGGGCCCCCTGAATCTGCCAGGGTATCCATGCCCCCACTGTGGCCCCTGAGAGACAGTGGAGGAATCTTTTAAGAAATAAGAAAAGAAAAGAAAAAACATTTATATCACATAAAATATGAACTGAATGTCAGTGTATCGCCATAAAGACCATTTTTACATGACGTCAAAGAAGCGTAGCTGTTCAAAAAACTGTCTGACTGTGCAAAACAGCCCTACGCTGAGAAAAGGAGCTTCAGTGAAGAAAAACATTTCCTGTCTCACTAAGCTCATGGACGTCAGTGTCTCATCACCTTCTATTGATTGGATAGTTACGGAATAACGTGTTTTACCCCCCCCCCCCCCCCAGTCTTTCCAATTATACAGGCTCTTGCACATTCTCAACACAAAGATGAGTGACGCACGCTTCACCATTCAGAGCATGAATCCACCCGTCAGGCAGAGATGGAAACTCCAGCAGGCGACTCCTAAAGCTGCACTCAAGTTAACATAAACAGACTTACAGTTTGACTCAGAAATTGTTCTTAACTAACTTCCGACTTAACTGAACCTCCTGGATAGAGACTCTTGAACATTAAAAATCTTCCATAATTTAATTAGGAGCTGAACATTTCTGCAGGAGCAAAGCCTTTTTTCCAACAAAAAAAAAACAACAACAAACAAATCAGACAAGAGAAATTCACTTCATCACCAATGTAATTAGTTTATGGAGGAGGAATTGGTATCTTTTACATGAGAGAGTCAGGAGGTAAAAATACTTTCATGTTGTCATCCACAGAATGCAGTTGCCGATCACCCTGCTCCCTGTCAATCACCTCCACACCTCCTCATACAGCGCATTGTAACTACACTACAACAACAACTACCCTTCCTGTACTCTTTCTTGGTTGACCTAATGCTCTGGGAAAGTCAGTGCTGCCAGTTATTGGAAACACCTAGTCAACATCCTTGCACATGTGCAATCGACATGCACCAACACATGGCTTCCACCAGACATAAAAATTTGGGTTCTACACACACACACACACACACACACACACACACACACACACACACACACACACACACACACACACTATCCAGCGCAAACCCCTGATTATGAAATCTACATCACTCACTGGACCATGGACCGAAAGTGAACGTGGAAAAAGTGATGTATGAATCGGCCTTAAGACTGCTCTTGGCCTGCTGCTGTGCTCTTATCCTCACTGAGATGTGGCTGTACAGGGGCATCGCCAACTCCGCGATCCAGCAGGAGGGGCTAACCACCTTCCGCGGCAACACAAACGTCTCTCTGTCAGGAAAGAGGCATAGCTGCGTGTTTGCATCAACAACAACTGGTGTATGAAGGTGACGATCATCTCTGTCTGCTGCTCGGCACTCGTGGAGGTTTTGGCAGCCAGATGCAGACCTTTCTACATCCCCACGGAGTTCAAAACAGTCCTCATTGCGGTTTACATCCCACCAGAGCTAGTGCTAATGGTGATGCTGGTAGAGCCCTGTGTGAACTGCATTGGATTATCAGCGAGCTTCAGACTCTCGGCAACGGATTCCTCATTGTCGCTTCGGCCTTCAGTAATGCATCATTAAAGTTAGTTTTATTGAAAGAAATCATGTTAAACAATATATATACAAACAACCATCGTGCACATTCAAGGCCACACCCCTCCCCCAGCTCAGACACTCAGACCACATCTCTATCCTCCTGACTCCAGTCTACAGACCCATGCAGATCCTCATCTGACCAGCCCTGCAGAAGGAGAGAGCCTGGCCTCGGGGTGCTGTAACTGCACAACATTACTGCTTTGACCACACAGATTGGCACATCAAGGTAGCTGGCATCTATGGTAGATCAGTAGACCTGTAGGATTACACGGCCTCAGTGACTGGCTACATCAGCAAATGAACTGAGGATGTTACTGTGTGGGGCGGCATGGTGGTGCAGTAGTTAGCACTGTTGCCTCACACCTCTGGGACCCGGGTTCAAGTCTCCGCCTGCTAGGTCACATGTGTGTGGAGTTTGCATGTTCTCCCCATGTCGTCGTGGGGTTTCCTCCGGGTACTCCGGTTTCCCCCCACAACTGGACTTGCTAAATTGCCTGTAGGTGTGCATGGTGTGTGATTGTGCCCAGTGATGGGCTGGCCCCCCATCCCGGGCTGTTCCCTGCCTTGTGCCTGTTGCTTCCGGGATAGGCTCCGGACCCCCCGCAACCCAGTACGATAAGCGGTTTGGAAAAAGGATGGATGGATGAATGGAGACAGTCAGAGGCCCAACTGTCCCTGGCAATTAAGGAGGCAAAGTGCCTGATGCAGGGGAAAATAAACAACAACAGGACACATGGCACATGTGGCAGGGAATTCAATACATCACTGACTACAAGCAACACCTCAGACCCACAGCAGTGAGGCCTCCCTGCCAGATGTGCTGATGACTTCTATGCACAAGATGAGGCACAGAACAGGGAACCCATAAGGAAGACCCCCCCCCCCCCCTCTGAATGACCAGGTATTTCGCCTATTCATTGCTGATGTCGGTTAACTCTATGCAGAGTCAACCCATGGAAGGCAGCAGGACCTGACAACATCCCTGGCTGGGTGCTCAGAGACTATGCTGACCGATTGGCAGACGTCCCCACAGACATCTTCAATGTATCCCTGAGCACAGCAGTGGTACCTCCATGCCTCAAAACAACAAGGATCATCCCAGTGCCCAAGAAGCCGACCATGTCCTGTCTCAATGATCACTGGCCTGTATCACTCACACCCATCATCATGAAGAGCTTCTAGAGGCTGGTATTGAGGCACATGAAGCCACAACTCCCACACTGACTAGACCCCCTACTTATCACCCAATCTGGACTAGATGTGATGCCATCTTCACTGCCCTCCCCCTCACCTGGACAAAAAGGACAGCTATGTCAGAATGCTGTTCATTAGCTTCATTCAGCATTCAACACAATCATCCCGCAGAGGCTGGTAGGGAAGCTGAACCTGCTGGGCATGAACACACCCCCCCTGTCTGACAGACCTCAGTGTGTCTCCATAGGAAACAGCACCTCCAGGGCCCTCCGACTGAGCACAGGTGCCCCCAGGGCTGTGAGCTCAGCCCACCGCTGTTTACTCTGCTCCCCACCCATCATCTATACAGGAAACATGTGATCCGCCATGCAAACAGCACTGAGGCAGACCCCTCCCACCCATCCCACAGACTGTTCATCCAATGCCACCTGGCAGAAGGTTCCGGAGCATCCGATCCATCACTGCTAGACACTGAAACAGCTTCTTCTCCCAGGAAGTCAGGCTTCTCACTACCCTGCTGTACTGACAGCCTCCATACTTACACGGAAGGAGGAAGAGCACAAGGACCACAGATCTGCTACAGACACAATTATGTATAATAATCTGAGGTAAGATGGTCAGGAGAAACAGGCCCCAGGGCACCAATCGGGGGGACAGATGCATCTTAGGCACCTACCAGTCGCAGCTCAGTATCTTGGAGTCTTTCAACCAAACCCAGCTGTCTTTTTAGTCTAAGAAAAAACATACAGTTCTTACAACAGTGTACAGAGGTCTGAATATCACATTTTAAGTAAAATGATCCTATTTTTATGTGATTCTTACTGATGCCCAGCAACAGAAAAGTAACAGAATTAACTAAGGACAGGATAGGGCTGTCGCAATATCAGATTTTCACTACATGATTATCGTAGGTAAAAGAATTCATGATGACAATATTGTTATGGTATATATAGAAAATTGTCATTAATTATAATAATGCTACCAGTCAAATTAAATGTGTTTATCTTGTGTTTTGTCTTTTTTGGCCAAATATGAGTGTAGTGAAATGGAGAGTCTGTAACCAAAACTGTATAAAAACAAAGGAAAAGAGCAACTAAACTACATAGAGAGTGAAAAGACAATCAGGGCTAAAGCTGCCTTTTGCACTTCCGGCTGATCAGCATTTCCTGCAGGCTGGGCTGTCTAACATACCATCTTTTTTTATGAAATCCTGTAGTGACTCCATTAATATAATGACATCTGGTTCATTTTACAGACTGTGTGTAATTGAGCTTCACCAGATATTCAGCCAGATATTCCAATGTTGTTTTTTTCTGTTCTCTGTCTGTCTAATAAAAGTTCTGTGTAGCACTTTTCCCTCAGTGTGTGTCTATGGGTCTCGTTAGGTTCCCCAGTCAAGGTGGGGTGACCATATGTATCCCTGACAACTGCCACTATTATGCTGCAGCAAAGTCTGATGCCAACAGGACAAACAACTAGAGGAATGTATGTTATTTATTTTTTCCAATTAAATTTCCAGATCACAGTGATTTAGAGTGATATAAATATGGCTGCAAAAAACACAAAAACTTCAAATTTCAGGTCAGAGTGAACCAAAGCTATAAGTGCATCAAAATACCATGATGCCAGCTTACAGCAATTTAGAATATAAAGTAATATTTAACAAATTGGATATTTAGGTAACTGTGCTGATCCAAACTGGAAATTGACAACTAGAGTGAAGATATCGATATTTCACTTTTAAAATATCACAGTTATTGTCAATATATTGTGACACCCCTCATTCCCATACAGTTGAATACTTACTGTAACACATGGTGACACTCATTTGTAATATATTTGCATGGTGACTCAGTGGGTAACACTGGCACCTCACACCCCCCGGCTTGGGCTCTGTGTAGTTTACATGGTGACTCAGTGGGTAACACTGGCACCTCACACCTCCCGGCTTGGGCTCTGTGTAGTTTACATGGTGACTCAGTAGGTAACACTGGCACCTCACACCCCCCGGCTTGGGCTCTGTGTAGTTTACATGGTGACTCAGTGGGTAACACTGGCACCTCACACCCCCCGACTTGGGCTCTGTGTAGTTTACATGGTGACTCAGTGGGTAACACTGGCACCTCACACCTCCCGACTTGGGCTCTGTGTAGTTTACATTCTCTCTCCATGTTTTCCCAGATACTCCAATTTCCTCCCAGTCCCAAAACATGAGCATACACCAAAAAGATAAATATCCCATCATATGTGAATGTGTTTTGCTCTGTGATGGACTGGCATCCTGCCCAGGGTGTCCCCTACCTTGTGCTTCCTGTGACAGGTGCCAGGTTCACCATGACGGATGGATGGATGGATGAATTTTTTTCCGAAAAAAATGACTTGCACATATACAACAGAGAAAATCTCTACTTACTTTTCTTTTTTGGCCAACCCTATAATTAAAAAAGATTAATAGTGTTGGAACTCAAAATACTAAGACATCAATAGGAGCTTATTGTACCTGCCAGATTGCATGTACTGAGTAATGATAATGTGCAATGAGAACTAATGATTACTTGCGTATTTATAATTATAATTACTGACAGTGGCAGTTTTCTGTATTACATAGATACATGGGCTGTATCACTAAGGATGTCTTTATATCATATCCCTTCTTTAGTCAGGCTCCCCATTATAGTCTCAGTGCACCCTACTGGCCAGGAGGCCATTATACACCACTGGAAATAATGGATGAGCAAAAAAGCTCAAAACAATTAAACTAGCAGTGATATGAAATGTTACCTCCTAAGCCAAACCATATAGTGAATTCATAATGATGCTGATATGTAATATTCATCCAGGTTAAGTGCTGAGCATGTGGAGATGTAAACAAACTGGAAAGCCACCAAGATGCTGGAAAAGTCCCAGTACACATATTCAGCCTTTATGGTAAGTTATGCATCATATCTCTGTTATACTTACAGTATGCAATCATCTCTACAACAAACCAGCCAAAGAGGAAGACAGACCCAGAATTCAGGACAATCAGCCGTAGATCCAGTGGCTGTTTTCCTGTGTCTGAAATGACATCATCACAAAAATCACTGAGAACTGAGGTCAGTAAATCAGCAGTAAGTGACAGAGATTAAACCACAGGAATCTATATAGTATTTCCTAAAGGGTTTGTACCATTTAGTTGTTTCGTTAAGTTTACATAGTAAAAGTAAAATATCTCAAATTTAGTGTATTTACCTGCTTTGAGTATTAATACTACAGCCAGGGCAACAGAATTCAGGAGAGGGAGAGCAAAAGTCCCTGATAAATATACATATTCACGGGGTTTGGCTGAAAGGTAGAGAGAAAAGCATTAGTCATACAGCTACATACAGCACTGTGATGAAGTATTTACCCTGATTTCCTCTATTTTTAACATCCATAACACTTAAATGTGTCTGATAACAAATACATTTAGTATAATACAATGAACATTCTACGTGCACAACACAGTTTTTAAATGATCATTTGATTCACTGAAGGAAGGGAAAAAACCTAAAAATAAAATAAAAAAAACAAATATTCCCCAAGACCCATAGCACCCATGTGACAAAATAATTCTCCCCCTTTGGCATCGTTTTGGATAGATTTGGCCCACTCTTCTCTACAGAATGGTTTCAGAATTCAGCCACATTGGAGGGTTTTCATATATAAACTGCCCATTTAAGGTCCTGCCCCAATTTCTCAATGAGGTTCAAGGCAGTACTGGGACTAGGCCTCTGCAAAACTTTAATTATGTTTCTTTTCAGTCATTCTTCGGTGGACTTGTTCTTGTGCTTAAGACCACAGACTAATGATGGACATTCTCCTTCAGTACTTTCTGTCAAACAGCTGAATTCATGCGTCCCTCAATTACAGCAAGTCGCCCAGGCCGAGCAGCAGCAAAGCCTCCCCACAGCATCACTCCGCCTCCACCATGTCTGACTGTGGCCATGATGTTCTTTGTGTGGAAGCTGTGTTAGCTTCACGCCAGATGTAGCAGGACCCATGTCTTCCAAATAGCTCCACTTTTGAGTCATCAATCCACAGAACATCCTCCTAAAAGTGTTTTTTGGCAAATGTTATGAGCCTTCATGTTACTCTTACTTAGCTGTGGTTTCTCCTTGCATCTCTCCCATGGACACCATTATAGCCCACTGTCTTTCTAATCATGGAATCAGACATTAACTGATCTGAGAGAGGCCTGCAGTTCCTTAGATCTTCATCCAGGGTCTGCTGTAACTTCCCTGATCAGGTTTCTTTGTGCTCTTGGAGTAATTCTGTTCAGCTGGCCACTCCTGGGCAGATCTATCATGGTTCCAAGTTTTCTCCATCTGGAGATGATGGCTGTCATGGTGATTCACTGCACTCCAAGGGTTTTAGAGAGTGTTTTGTATCCCTTTCCTGACTGATGTATTTCAGTGATTTTCTTTCTCAGGTCTTCAGGAAGCTCTTCTGACTGAGGCATGGTCTGCTGCTTCTTCAGACCCCTTATCCAGCTCCATATTGCTGAAATGGTTCTATTTAGGTGATGTGTAGGTTCATCAGGGCTGGCAGCAATCAAGCTTGGTTGTGTCTAGTTTATAATTTATATTTGGTTCTTAGCTTGATTGATTAGCAATTATTTTGTCACAGCACTAAAAATACAGTCAAACAGCCATTGGGGTTTTTGAATTAAATCATTTGCAATGCTCTGTTTAAAATAAAAAAAAAAAATCATAATATTTTATTTAAAAAGAGTCTTCAATAAACAAAATATTTAAACAACTTATTTTCATGTAAAACAAATACGTACCAAGTAAATGTTCCCACTTCCAGAATAGAAAGAGCAATATGACAATCAGAATGTAGACAAACACAAACTCACAGATCTTTACAGGTCGTCCTGTGGCCGGAATTAGATGCGTTAATTTCAGTTTCTAATACAACAAAGTTTATTAATCAAATAAACAGCTTCTTGTCCCTCTGAAATCAGTAAATATATACAGTCAAAGTAAAAAGTATGTGAACCCTTTGGAATCATCTGCTTTTCTGTATGAATTGATCATAAAAAGTGATCTGATCTTCATCTAAGTCACAGGTACTGAAATGCATAATGAGCAATAACACACAAAAATTATAATCTTTCATGTCTTTATTATACAAACACATTCAATGTTCACAGTGCTAGTAGAAAAAGTAAGTGAACCATTAGGTTTAATAACTGGTTGACCCTCCTTTGGCAGCAATGACTCAACCAGGCGTTTCCTGTAACTGCAGGTCAGACCTGCACATCATGTGGGGGGAAAATTAGCCCATTCTGCCCTGCAGAACAGCCTTATCTCCTCCATATTCTTTGGTTGTCTTCAAGTCATTCCACAGCATCTCAATAGGACTGAGATCTGGGCTCTGACTGGGCCACTCCAAAGGTGGATTTTGTTCTTCTGAAACCATTGTGCTCTGGATTTGCTGTGATGTTTGGGGTCATTGTCTTGTTGCATCACCCAGCCTCTTCTGAGCTTCAGTTGATGGACAGACAACCTCACACTATCCTGGAGAATTTGTTGATAAACTTAGGAATTCATTTTCCCCTCAATGATGGCCAGCTGTCCAGACCCTGATGCAGCAAAGCAGGCCCAAATCATGATGTTCCCTCCATCATACGTTAGAGTTTTGATGTTGATATGCAGGTGCCCTTTACACCAACATGAAGTTCTGCTTGTTCCTCCCAAATAGTTCAATTTTTGTTTCATCACTCCAGAAAACATTTTCCCAGGACATGTGTCCATGTGCTCTATTGCAAACTTCAGGTATGCAGCAATGTTCTGTTTGACAGCAGTGGCTTCCTCCTTGGTGTCCTGCCATGGGCTCCTTTCTTGATCTATGTTCTGATTAATGTTGAATCATGAACAGAGATGTTATCCAGTTCTACTGACGTCCTCAAATCACTCTAGGGTTCTTCATTACCTTGTTGATGACTTTGCATTGAGCTCTTGGGGTCGTCTTGGTGGGGCACCCACTTCTAGGCAGAGTAGCCATAATACCTAATTGTCTCCATTTATAGTCAACCTGCCTAACAGTAGACTGATGAATATCTAAAATACCCGAGATGACTTTGTAACCCTTTCCAGCCTTATGTAGAGTAATAATTCTTGATTGTAGCTCTTCAGAGAATATAGAGCTCTTTTGTGTGAGGCATGATTCCCATCTGGATATGCTTCTTCTCAAAAGCTCAAACTCAGACTTTTCAGTGTTTTTCATCAATCACAGTAATTCTAGGCCACACCTCTGAACTCGTTTCATTAAATGGACTCCAGGTTTGCTAAATTCTGACTGCAATGAGCTTTTTAAAAAGTCATTAGCTTAGGGTTCACTTACTTTTTTCAACCTTCAGTTTCACAGTTTGAATGATTATTTCCATATGATCAAAAAATCTGTGTATCTTTAGTTATAGGAGACTGTTTGTTCATTATTGTGACATGAAGATACGACCATGTTTTATATGGGAATTAGACATAAATACAGAAAATTCCAACGGGTTTGCAAACTTTTTACTTTGACTTTATCTGAAGACACACAGAAAAAGTTAATAACAAAACATCTTACACAGAATATATTACTGTCTATTTCATATTGATTACATCAAAGTATATGCCTTTATTAGTAGGGTGTAATTCAATAATAACTTCAAACTAGAAATGGTTATATTGCATTATTGTTAACAGTAGCCCCAAAATATTTCAGGTTTATAAACATTTTGCAAACACCATGTACCAAATGATTGACAAATGATTAGAGCTCTATTACAGTCAAATGGTTTCCTTACAGTTAAAGGTTTTCCTTACCTTTGTCATTTTCTAAAATCACACTTAGATACAGGAAACTTAATATCAGGTGAAGCAGGAAGAAAATCCCCAGAAGGATTTTCTGAGCAAAAACTGAAAAACAATAAAACACATAAAATAACAGATTAAATAAACATAACATACAACAGGCCCCATTAAACATTATCCCTCTGTGTACTTCTGGCTGTTATATCTTTGAGGGGTGGGAACTTACAGGGGGTGGGCAAAGTAATGGATACATCAGTATATTAATCTCAAGGACCTAATAAGGAAATTGGCCCCTTTAATTGCAATAATATGTTCAGATTGTCCTACAGTGTGGTCATCTAATCCTGGTTTGTGCAGTGGGACACTGGACCGATCTTCAGAAAAAAAAGCCTCTAGATCTTTGCAAGATGAATAATGTGGAAATCGACTTCACACACTGTGCTGCAGACCTTCCCATAAAGCTTTAATGGTGTTTAGATCTGGTGGCTGGGAGGCCAAGGAAGGCATCTGACATCATCCTGGTGCTCATGAAACCTCTCCTGAATGTGTTTAGCAGTGAGTATGGGGGCATTATCATCTTGGAATGAGGGAACATCATGAGGGAACAGTGTCTGAGCCACAGGGAGCAGCTGCTCTTGTAAAAAGCCCTCGTGTTCCTTGGCTGTTATAGGACCATGCAGAGCATCATCAGACCTAATGACTCCCACAAGATGGCTGCCCACACCAATAGACACTGTGGGCTGATGGTGTGCTTTGATTTTCTCTAGATGTAACCCCATTCAGAGGCTCTGCAATATTTACCTATTGAGCACACTGTGCAATACTGCACTGCTGAACACACTCTGTAGTACTGCACTAGTGAACACACTGCAATACTGCTCTGCTGAGCACACTCGGCAATACTCCACTGCAAAGGACAGTGGTTCATTGATGCATTGGCCCCTTAAGTTATTGTGCGTCGTAATTGTCATAAGAATAACAACCCGACCAAATACCCCTGTTTATGTTAGCAGCTTACACCTCCCTCAGGAACAGAGACCACCCCCCACACCAAGAACTGTTATAACGTGGCCTGAAACTGCATCGTCACAGCTGCAAGATTGTTTTGAAAAAACAGACTGGAATATTTTTGAATCTCACGACTTGGAGGAGTACAGTACATCTGTACTCTCACACATCGAGCACTGCACAGACACCATCACCAAGGTAAAACACATCAGGGTGTATGCCAACCAAAAACCCTGGATGATGACAGAGGTCAGGACACTGCTTCAAGTCTGGTAATATGGAACTGTACAGTGCAGCCAGAGTGGACATGAGAAGGAGCATCAGAAAGGCCAAGTTGGATTATTCGAGGAGCATCTCCACAGCAACAACTGGAGGCAGGTGTGGTGGGGGGTCCGAAACATCACAAACTACAAACCCAGACCTAATGCTGTGGGTGGCGATGCTGCGTTGATGGAGGAGCTGAACTGCTTCTTCAGCCGCTTTTAACAAAAAACACCAGATCTGACTGCATCACATCCACCGGTGAACAGCAGCCGCATCTTCAGGGTGGGGGAGCATGACGTGAGGCACATACTTCCCGGCATTAAGCCCCAGTAAAGCGGCAGGACCTGACAGCATCACAGGTAGAGAGCTGAAGGACTGTGCAGACCAGCTCAAGGGGGTTTTCACTAAATATTCAACCTGTCTTTAACACAGGCCATTGTCCCACCTTGCCTGAAGGCCTCCAGCATTATCCCTGTTCCAAAAAAGACCAACAGCAGCCTAAACGACTTCCGGCCAGCAGCTCTCACTCCAATTGTTATGAAGTGTTTTTAGAAACTGGTCAGAAATCACATCATTGAAGAACTTCAACCCACATTCGACCCCCATCAGTTTGCATAAAGGAAACACAGATTGACGGAGGATGCAATAGCCTCAGCCCTCCACATACCCCTGACCCACCTGGAACAGAAGGACAGTTATGCCAGGCTTCTTTTCGTCGACTTCAGCTCGGCATTTAACACGATCATCCCAAATAGACTGGTAACAAAATTAAACAACCTTGGCTTCTCATACTCCACCTGCCTCTGGATTAAGGACTTCCTCAGCGACCCCCCCACACAGAGAGTCAAAATGGGGCCTCAGCTCTCCACAGCACTCAGCCTCAACACTGGCTCCTCACAGGGATGTGCGCTCAGTCCCCTTTTGTACACTCTCTACACACACGACTGCACCCCCACCCACCACAGTGGTCGGGCTCATCACAGGGGGAGATGAGTCTGAATACAGGAACAAGGAGGAAAAACTCTGCACAGCAGAGACTCCACTTCCCGAGGGTCCTGAAAAACAACACCCTAACCAAGGAGCTGCTGATCTCGTTTTACAGATGCTGTGGAAAGTCCGCTGACACACTGCATGCCAGTGTGGTTTGCCAGCTTCACGGCTCAAGAAAAGGCAGTGCTCCAGAGGGTCACCAACACAGCGCAGAAGATCATGGGCTGCACTCTCCTCTCCTGTGGCCCACTGCCACTGTAAAACCTGCAGCATCCTGAAGGACACATCCCACCCGGCACATCACCTGTTCCAGCTGGTACAGGTCAATAAAAGCAAAAACAAACAGACTGAAAAGCAGCACATATCCTAGGGCTGTTGCAATTATAAATGAACACCGGAAGGGTATCTCTCTCACAAACCTGGGCAATATCTTACCAGGTTAAATCTGTGCAATCTGTGTTACATTTGTGCAACATTTCTAAAAAACTTACAATGTGCAAAAACCTGCTCTGTTATATAAAACTTTTTTTGTACATTAAAAAAAAAATTTAAAAAATTAAAAAGAAAATTATTTGTAATTATTTTATTTATTTATTGCTTGTAATATTATATTATTTTTGCACTGCAAGGGACTGAACACAGTTTTCTTTATACCTTTTTATGATGACAATAAAGTTTCTGATCCTGATTCTGAGAAATATGACCGTGGAATATTGATGGATATTCTAGCGAATTACAATGGAAAGTTTGGCCCTGCTTATACATTTTGTGTGATATGGAGGAACTGGGCTGGTCTGGTTTGCTGAGGAGCCTGAGTCAGACTGAACCATTAACATCACCTATTACAGCCACCTGGGAAGGAGGAAGCACAAACAGTGTGAGAGGAGGCAGAAGAGAGGAAAGAGAGTCAGGATGCATACTAGGCTAACAGCTAACCCCAGCAGACCAGTGATACTGTCAGCTCTACTTTACAACGTCCACTTTAGAAAATAACATAGATGAGCTTCGCTTACAGTCAGGGACGGATTATAGGTTGTGTGGGCCCCTGGGCAAAACGTTCGCGAGGGCCCCCCCCACCACCACCACCACCACCACCACCCCCAGCACCACCACCACAACCACCACAATTCAAGGGCCCTTCGCAGCCAAACGCCCTCCCTATAGGGTCAGGGGCCCTTGTAGGCAGAGGATCAAAGAATGTCGGTCCTCTAAAATAGACAAACGAAAATACATTGTTGATAAGCTTTGCAAATTGTTTTGGGCTAGGGGCCCCACGGGCCCCCTGCACCCCAAGGGCCCGTGGATGTTCAATATAACATACTTCTAGAAAAATATAACATTTTGTCAAATAAGACAGACCACACAGTACTGTGTTAACAAACATATGAATATTAAGCCTTTGTGATAAATATTGATGCTTTACAATGAGTGGTCTTGACTGGTTTTGAAATAAAACATCAAGTCTTTTATGTCCAAGACCAAGACAAGAATGAGTCAAAATATAGTCGATTCTAAGATGAGACCAAGACTGCAAAAAAATGGTCTCCAGACCAAGACCAGTTTCAAATACTTCAATACTACCTTAAGCCAGGCCACAGTTCCCACGTGCTTCAAACCAGTACAGTCATTCCAGTAGCAAAAAGAATAGCTGCAACCTGCTTGAACAACTACAATCCTGTTACACTGATGGTGATTGTAATGAGATACTTAGAACGACTCAGTGAAAGTCACATGATAGCAAACCTTCCCATTTTGTTGGATCCACACCAGTTTGATCATCCTAAGCAGTCTATAGAAGAGGCTGTATCTTCCATACTCCATATAGTTGCTGTGTCACTTGGACAATAAAAATCCTTGTCCGAATGCTGTACACAGACTTTAGCTCTGCAGAACCATAATTCCACACAGGCTGGATAAAACACATTCCCTGCCTGGTCTCAGCACCTTCACCTGTTGCTGGATCATGGATTTCCGGAACTTCAGGCTCCATCATGGTAAATACAGGGACCCCCCAGGGATATTTACTCAGCCCACTGCTCCTCACGTTGCTAACTCATGACTGCTCTGCTAAATTTACCAAGAACCAGATCATCAAGTTTGCTGACAGTACGACTGTGTGGGACTTATCAGTAACAATGATAAGACAGCATACAGAGAGGAGGTCAACAATCTAGCAAGCTGCTGCAAAGATAACAACCTGGCCCTCAACATCAACGAAAGCAGTAAGATGATTGTGGATTTCAGGACTCCCATTAGCCAAACACCACTCAGCATTAGTGGCTTCACAGTGGACACGTGGAGAACATTGAATCCCTGGGAATCTACATCTCTGACAGACTCTCTTGGTCCCTGAATTGTAATAAGATCATCAAATGGGCCCAGCAGAGACTGTGGGTCCTCAGGAAGCTGAAACAGGCAATGCTCCCCCTGACATTCTCACCACCTTCTACAGAGGTACGGTCCAGAGTGTTCTAACATACTGCATCTCCGGCTGGTATTCCAGATTACACAGAGACAGGCATCAAAGGGTTACAGGGCCGGAGAGGATTATTGGAGTGTCTCTGCCCTCTGACCAGGAGCTGATCCAGGGGAGATGCCTTCAAAGGCTACACAGCATTGAGAACAACCCATCCCACCCTCTCAGCAGTTTCTGTGTATCCCTGTAAATAAAGCAGGAGGTGCTGTAGCATCAGAACCGGAACCACTAGGCTCTGCAACTGCTTTATTCTGCAGACAATAAGACAGTTGAATACAGAATGTTAATCATATCAGTACCGGTACATTAAGTGTAATGAGAACTGGTTCACTCTACACTACTGTCTGTTTGCACATCTGTACTACTTTACCGGGCACAAGTCACATTACTATCACTGAGTTCCTGCTTTTATGTTGTTAAGTGTTTTATAATGTCACACATGACCATAGAGAAGCACTTCTGATTTTGCCATATATTTAATAATGTGTGGTTGAAATGACAATAGAGCTGGATCTGAATCTGAATGTAAGAAAAGGGTGACAGATGATGCATCAGACCATGTTTCTCTTTCCCGTTGTTCAGGGCTCCATGTTCTGAGCTCCTTACACCAGGTTATGTGTCTCTGTTCACTGGCCTTGGATAGAACCTGCTTCTGAATGGCAGCCCTGCCATAAATCCCAGTTTGTGAAGTTCATGATTTACAGGTTTTACTGGGACTTCAGTCCTGTGGTCATTTCCCAGGTTGTACTTTTGTGATGTTTACCAGCCACCCTGTCTGTCTGTCCCTGTCTGTCAGCTCTGACTTTTGATCGCTGTTCCTCTTTGCTGATTCACTATGCCTGTGTTTGGTTATGATTTTTCAGACTGACTTGTTGTATTAATTTTGCTGTTTTTATTCCTGATGCACAGCTAATTCTGTTATTATCTGCTATCATCTACAGCCCTGGTGATTATTGCACATGCGCCATTTAATCACGATGTGACATCATGCAGCCCTAGATCTTTGCTAGGATTCACTCAGGGAGCCCGGCTCTGTGACCCCATGAAGGTATGGTGTATAATGTTATGTGGTTTATCATCCAGAGCTGTACTTTCCCATCATATTATACTGAGTCTAACTGGAATGCTAACAGTAGGAGAATTCTGTGGAGACGAGGCCAGGAGGCACCAGAATAACGAGGAGAAAGGCTGATGTGAGACTGTAAGGTGTCACGGACTCAGGAGTTTCTATCATGGGGGTAAGGCATGGTGCAGGCAGAATAAGCAGTGGGCGATCCACTGGCGGCTCAGCGGGAACACAGGGGCTTATTAACAGAATCAGAGAACACTGGAAAACAGACCATGAGGGGTCATAACTGAAAAGGGGTATAAAGTAAACTGACAGAACAAAAGGATCTATGAATGGGAAGTAGATTCACCGACAACAAGCAGGGAATCAAAAATAACAAACAGTAAATCAGGGAACCACAGTCAACAAGAACACCATCATCAGAAATACCATCAACAACAAATGACTCCACGCAGAACAGAGCAGGATCAGGAACCTGTATACAGAGGCTAACAAGAATAACACCGGACAGGTGAGAACAATTAACAAGGGCTGGCAAAACAGGCAATAGGTTAAACTAATAAATCAAGGAACTCAGAAACTAACAGGGAAACTTAGAAACAGAATATACCGAAGACAAGTAACACATACTCACAAACACAGGAACCTAGCAAAACCCAAAACAAAAAACGCAAACCGAGGCGGCTGGATTCAAACACAAGACAACAGGGCTTACAGGTAACCATATGTTCAACTCCTTGAGCCATGGGGCAGTGCAGGGAGGAGGGGAGACACACTAACACACTTACAACGAGGAGGACAGGATGGACAGCGACATCTGCTGGCCAAATGGGGAGGAGACATGAAAGACTGTGACAGATGGGTGCAGACATTGACAGTAAGGCAGCTGAGGAGAGAGAAGGGAGGAGAGGCGACACTTAGGAGAGGCTGCAGGCTCAGCCGCATGGGGAGGATATTGTTGAATAAATAAAGGGCTGATTATGGCTCATCATGGAGCCTCCAAAGAACCAGGAATAAGCAGCAAAATACCAGGGAGACATTCATGGTGATAAACTGTAATAATGTATCATCATGGTCATAGATAAGAGGGTTCTAAGGGAGACATTCATGGTGATAAACTAATAATGTATCATCATGGTCATAGATAAGAATGTTATAAGGGAGACATTCATGGTGATAAACTGTAATAATGTATCTTCATGGTCATAGATAAGAAGGTTCTAAGGGTGTGAATTGTTTTTATGTACAATGTAGGTCAGTTTGTATACTTCTGAGAATAGGGAAAATAGAAAATAAGGAAAATACTTAAATTTTGCTAAAAAAGAACTATTAAATAAATATTTCAATAAGCATAATAATTATGCAACGTGCTACAAAAATACATATAAAGAGGTAAGTGTTAAATTTTGAGAACTACATGGATTTTAATTGTACTCTGATCACTCATTTTAAAGGGTGACTCATGTAAATAATCAGTGACAAACAGGCTGAATATGGTTCAGTACAAAGTTTCATACTTACAGTAAAATCCCTCCAAGCGCTTTTTTTCATGATACAATAAATAATCCTTGATAATGATGCAGGCAGAGATTCCCAAAGCAGCTACTGCAATCGGAATTGAATATTCTGAAAAGAGAAAGATCACATTAGTCTGTGGTGCATAATTATCCACACTAGTGCCTTATCCTATGATATATGAATATAAAATGTAACATCATGACTGTGTTTGTTTAATAAATCAAAGGTTTTCCTCGTTTAAACAATCGCTGTCTTTCCTTCGGCTCCCTTTATAAAGGTACAATTCACACATTCCCAGTCACATGACACCAGGGTTGGGTTGTACTGGAATACAGGTACCGGTGTTACATATTCAGAAAAGGCCCTGCAGCTGGCCATGTGGCAGGACGATGTTATTCTGCATATCTGGTCCATGTTCATCCAGAGCAAATGCGCCCCCTGCAGGCAGCCCTGGGGCAGGCGTTGGAGAGAGAGATTGTGTGGGGATTGTGTGGTCTGCCCCCCCCCCAGAGATTATGCACCTGCTGCATGAGCCGTGTGCGGTGACAGCTCAGAGCTGGGGGGGCCGCGTGGGCGACCGAAGCGGCTGAGCTGTTATAAGCCACGTGGCTCTAGGCCAGACGCCTCCATATCGGGGCCCCAGTCTGCTGGGGGTGTGACCAGCCTGGCCACCTGGTCAGGGAATGACCCATGCAGGGCCGAGCGCAGGGAAACAGTGCAGGGTCCGTGTAGAGGGGACTGTATGCAGCCCTAACACACTCATCCCATCACCACCTGCTGCAGGAGGGGCCCGGCAACACAGAGGGGGGAGTCTGACCCCGTTCCCCCCAGAAGCTTATGATGACGCCCCCCGGTGGCAAAGCTGGGTCACACCTGTGCTTGGGACCTTTGCCATGTCCCTGTCACAGTGGAGGGAGTCCCCTACTCCGCCATGCTGGACATGGGGGGGCACCGTCACACTGGTGAGGCCTGATATGGGGCAGCCTGGACTCAGCTGAAGCCGACCCCTGTGCACATGGTGACCGGTGAGGTGACCCCCCATGAGAGGGAGGGGGATGCTGTCTGTGGCTCTCAGGGGCAAGATGGTGCATCACCCAGTGTGAGTAGCAGCAGTGCAGGACCCCTGCATCCTGGGTTAGACTCCCTCAGGGCTACAGGCTGCTGGTTAGACTTAGAGTGCGGGAGTCTGAGCTTCCGGGGGGGGGGGGGGGGGGGGGGGGCTACCATCACCCTGGCACCTGTGGTCACTAAATTGTTTACGCCTGAATTGCGTTTGTCCTGAGCTACCCAGCTCATCTCTGCATCACCATAAACGATGACATTCATCACTTCGACACCCGAGCAGCAGCAGAACCATTATACCAGCAGATAAGGGAGAACTCTGTGCTCAGAGCTCACAGTGACGATGGCTAAACGAGGATACGGCTCAAAAAATTGGCGTGTGATATTTAAAAAGCTTTGGGTTTAATGTTATACTTTTGTATGGCTTTGGAGGGCAGAATAACTGTTAATGGTGACTTATGATCTGACTCCCTCCTAAGACTGGATGCTTTGGGATTTCAAATATACAGCAACGACAGACTACCTATCATATACAGTCGAACCTCGTTACTACGTACAAGATGAGATATCAAAAACATGTACGTTATAAGCATAGAACGTTGTAACCACTTAGTGCAAGATGGATTAAAGAACTCACGAAATATCCATGTAAATGATAAAACAGACCCTTAAATTGACTACAAAACAAACGAACACATTATTACTTGTTAAATAATTCGACAAAGCTCATTTGGATCCTTGAAATTTCCCTTACTCACGATTACTTAGTGCCGGCCGGTGATAAACGGCAACGAAAATACACAACGGCTGGTCAAAATGGATTTTTAAAATAAGCATTGGCATCCAAATCCATCCATCCATCCATTTTCCAAACCGCTTATCCTACTGGGTCGCGGGGAGTCCGGAGCCTATCTCGGAAGCAATGGGCACGAGGCAGGGAACAACCCAGGATGGAGGGCCAGCCCATCGCAGGGCACACTCACACACCATTCACTCTCACATGCACACCTACGGGCAAATTAGCAACTCCAATTAGCCTCAGCATGTTTTTGGACTGTGGGGGGAAACCGGAGTACCCGGAGGAAACCCCACGACGACATGGGGAGAACATGCAAACTCCACACACATGTGACCCAGGCGGAGACTCGAACCCGGGCCGCAGAGGTGTGAGACAACAGTGCTAACCACTGGACCACCATATTAATGAAATATTGGTCAAATTAAATCATAAAATCCTTTACTTCCATTATCATTATGAATTCACAATTACCAGCATGACCGGTATTTCACAAGGTTTAATAAACAAAGAATACGCACACAACACTTAACAAGCCATTACTACGCAGTCCAATAACGATCAGTCAAGGCAACTCATTTAACGCCAAGCAACGCAATAGACAAATAAATGTGCATTGTCGGGCGAAGATCAGGTAGATACAGGTAGATGTAGTGACACAAGTTGTGGTGGGCGGGGAGAGCGCTGTACGTTGTAACGATGGTTAGTTTTCGTATTTTCTCTAGAAATTTGGACGTTGTATCGAAGTTTACGCTGTAAGGGTGTATGCTGTAAACAATGGCTGCTATTGGAATAATACATAGGCTAAAAGCGGGAATTAGAAACCTGTACATTGTAAAAGTGAAAATGTTGTATCCGGGGTACGTAGTAACGAGGTACGACTGTAATATGCTGGTTGGTTTGGCCTCTCGAAACTTAATGGTGAATTTTATGTTTAATTGTCGTAAATTTATTAGGTAAACTTAAATATAGTTTAAACGAAATTCACATGATAGTTGAACTTGTTTACAGTGAATGTGGTTAATTATATAATCAGGAGGTGTCCTGCAGCCTCTTATTGTAACACTGCATTGTTCATTGGGAGCGCGAGTGTGTCAGGGACCTGCCGCTCACTCCTAATGAAGGACGACCATAGGATTTGGACTCACTAGCAGATTGTTCTGATGCTGTTGAGCTTGTCCTCTTTAAGTTTCTGTTTTTGGAGAGGAACATGGGGGGGGGGTACACATTGGTCACCTTTTTTTGAATACAAATGTTATAAGTATTTATTGTTGGCTGAAGTGAAGCTGGTCTCACACCCTAGACATGATGTATCTTATTCAATGGCATGTATATCAGAATCAATGACTGAGCCAAATGCTGACTGTAGGATGGAAAAGCTGCATATCAAACTTATTTCATGGACTGTGAGGGGTTTGAATGGTCCTATTAAGAGGGAGAAAGTCTTCCAGCGTATTAAGCTCCACAGGTCTGACATTGTTTTCCCCCAGGAATCTCACCTTAAATTAGTTGATCATTCAAGGCATAAGCGGCCATGGGTGGGACACGTATTCCATTCATCATTTAACTCTATGGCTGGGGGAAGCTGTTTGATCTCTAAAAATCTTCAGTTTATACCAGAAATAAATGTATCTGATCATAACAGGGGCTTCATCATTGGCTCAGGCAGATTCTCTCATATACTGGTTATTCTAGTCTGTCTATATGCCCTCAGTTTTGATGATGAGACGTTTATGATACACCTTCATCATCAATCCCACATATGGATACTCATCTGTGGAAAATGTGTCCACCAAAAGCCCTGGAAAGCTCATTAGGGTACATGGCAGTATGGACTCCATGAAACACCAGGACACTGTGTTGTTATATGATAGTTAAAGAGAACTGCATTAGCCGGAATGCACGGCGTGCTCACGGGGGTCAGTTCTTGGCGGTTGTACTTGCACTAGGAATGGCGGCAGTAAAGGTCTTTCTGGAAAACCCACACGGACTGTGTGAGTGTGTTATTTGAGAATGCGCTACACAGCATAACAGACACTTTAAATCAAAATCTGGCACAAGAGAGGGCCTGGGACCCTGGATGATCTGGGGAGATTCTGTAAAGAGGAATGGTCTCAGATGCCCTGCTCTTGTATTCTCCGACCTTATAGAATGTTATAGGAGACTCAGTGCTGTTATACTGTCAAAGGGAGGCTGTGCAAAGTATTAAATGCTGGGCTGCCAATAATCATGGCACATGTGTTTTTTTTTAAATAATTATTTCTTGATGAAGGATTTGTTTTTCTTTGAATATATTTATTTCAATAAAAGGTTGTTTTCTCATTTCTTCAGTGTGAGATGAAGCTACTTCAGCAAAATGTGTTTTTTTTCTAAGTATTTTTACAAATCTTTACAAGGGCTGCCAATAATTGTGAAGGGCACTGTATGTCCAATCTATGTTCTATTTTCAGCTATTAATAGGCTCCTCCACCTTTCATAACCTACAGCAGAAGAGGCATCTGCTGATAAATGTGGCCATTTGCACTGTTCTTTAAAGATAAAATGACCAATATTAAAGCTTAATCCAAGGGCGGAGCCCCTGTCTGGATGGATCCTTCTAATGAGACTGACATGGAATGATTGGAAAGAGTCACTCAGCTGAAACCATACACATGTCATACTGGCCCAATTCCTACTCTGTCATTTAGGCAAACTTTTATGTTGTTTTCTGAATGGATTTTACATTGTAAATACATCACTTTTAACAGGCACTTTTTCAGATTCTTTCAAATGTGTTGTGGTTAAATCACTCCTTAAATACACTGCAGTAGATTATATGGTCCTTAGTAATTTTAGGCCTATTTAAAATCTTCCTTTTATGTGTAAAATTTTAGAAAAGGTTGTGTATCTCCAGATAATGGAATTTATTTACAGAAACAAGATATTTGAAACATTTCAATCAGGTTTTAGATCCCATCACAGTACAGAATGCTTTATAAAAGGTAGTAAATGATCTTAGGCTCTGCACAGACTCAAATAGCCTTTCAATCCTAACTGCATTAGACATGAGTGCTGCGTTTGACAGCATTGATCACACCATCCTTTTATACCAGCTTAGGTCGATTAGATTTCACTGGCTCCGTCTTAAACTGGTTCAAAACATATATAGTAGGAAGAAGTTTTCTGGTCAACTAGGCTACTTTTTATCAGCACCAGTTATGGACGACAGTGGAATTGCACAGTGTGGTATCCTTGGTCCCCTGCTCTTCTCTCTATATGCTACCTCTCAGTGACATCTTTAGGAAATACGCTGTCATTCTCCACTGTTACAACGATGATTCGCAGTTAGCCGGAAAACCTGATGCTACTCATTTAAGGAACAATTTCTGTGCTTGTGAATCAGCTAAAAAGAAGTGGATGTGAAATATTTTTATTTTAAATCAATGAAGAGAAAAGAGAGGTGATTATTATGGTCCCCAGGGAATGAGAGAGAAGCTAAAATCAAAGCTTGGTAGCTTAGTGACTCAGACTAAATCACAACGTATGAAATCTTGGTGTAATTGTGGGTTGTGATTTGAATTTTAAAGCCAGATCCAATATGTGACCAAGACAGCTTTTTTCCAGACGAGGAACTTGGCTAAAGTCAGACCTTTTTATCACTGAAAGATGCTGGAAAGTTGATGCACGCTTTGGTTACTTCTCGTCCTGATTATTTTAACCCTCTTTTTGCCGGCCTACAAAGAACACTACTGACAAATTACAGATAATTCAAAATGCAGCAGCTAGAACACTTCTGAAAGTAAAAAAAAATCATGTTAGATGTAGGATCACACACACACAGCTTTGTAATTATATCTTTGTGGGGACTCTCCATTCATTTCAATGGGGTAAACTCTAATCCCAACATGACGACCTTAAGCCTGCATCCACATAGCAAGTGGCTCAGGAAAGCCGCTGGACGGGTGAACATTACGTCATGAAAGTTACCTCGCCATGAAAATAAGTGCGATTGTAAAGTGTGTTTGGGCTCGAAACAAAATGAGTTACATTGTTGTTTTACATGAAAAAGGCACTCGCTCTCTTACTGAAAAAAGGCAAATATTATAAAAGCTCAGGATGGCTCCGTGAAACTTTACTTTCCATACGCGACAGTTTAACCCTTTCATGCATGAATTATGAATATCTAAGTCAGGATTTATTTCTTATGTGGTTTTATTTCTCTGAAGGGATGAAAAAAACACCTGTTAACTTTTTTTTCAACATACATTTCTTCTAAAAGTCCACTTTAGTGAACTGCATGCATTTGGCAATATGTCATCAAAAACTAATGAATAGAACTGATTATGTGAAAAGTATGAAAATGTATTTGGTTTTAATTCTGTTGAACAGAATATACAGATATTCTATCTATACAGATATTCCTGCTGTGTTCAACTTTTCTGCCTGTCGGTCGGCCATCTTGGTTGAAAGAAATTTTAGACGTAGTTACAAGTACTGGCCAGTGGGTGGAAGCCTATAGAGTGATGCAACAGCGTCCACTGTAGTGGCTGATATGCAGTTATACCATTGAGACCATTGCGTTTCCAATAAAATGGCTGTCGAATAGCTGTACACTGAAGTGACCACCATGCATGAAAGGGATAAGGTGAATTTAATTTAGTGAGGGAACTTCGCATATATGGTGAGGGTCGGTGCATTTTTTCTGAATTATCTCTCGATTTGACTTTAAAGTGACATTAAATAATTCGGGGTACTGGGACACTGCAGTCATTAGTTTCTCCTCCATATCGCTGAAGCTGCCCGTCACAAAGCGGATATTATATCTGACTGGATGCCGCTTTGGTGGAGGTCGGTGCACCAGGTTCAATCGATCTGAACTTTGAGCGGCGCGGCGAAGCAGCAGAAACCGGACGCACTTTAAAATTATGCCGTGTGGACGCAGCCTAACCCCCGGTGTGGGTGTTTTAGGGATCCAACATGCCCCCTCCCTCTCACACACGGCATACAGTCCTCAGAGCTGGTTTAAGATTTGCCTGTTCTGTGTGTCTTGTCTCCTATTTGTCAGCATAAATATCTAGATGCTATATGGCTGTATGTTCCTTTAAATTATCTAAACAATTTGTCTCCCTCATAATGGTATCTCACAGATCATTTCCAATTCTATCCTCCTCACTTAAAAAGTAATATAAATGCATATAGTCATATACGTGCAGATATCTACTTATTCCCACGTCTAAGAGGAATTGGGAAACATAAGGAAATGTTAGCGTATATAAGTTATCACTCTGCCTCTTATAAGGCCTGTTATAGGAGAGCACTTTGTTTCATCTAATGCAGAAACAACACCCCCCACCGCATTCCAGGGGGGTCCTTTTTGGTGCATTTCTTAATGTTCGCTTTTTCTCATCCATTCTTTGCATTGAATGAATTAATATGTGTGTTAAACACGGATATCACATTACTGTAATAATCCAATGTTAACCATGAAGACTAATTTATAAATGGTTAATTTAATTAGTTACTCCAGGAAACTAGTGGCAACTCAAAATCACACACCCCGGATTCCTGCGGGGTGGAGCAGAGCCGATAGATCGATACAAACCTGTGCTAGTCCTTGCTCTCTGTGTTTGCACCTGGTTCTGCTGTGTCCCAGTTGCCCTGTCCCTGCTGTTCCTGTCCCATACCCTGATTTTACCTTATTAAACCCTGTTCTCCTCCTTCCTCACTGCTGGATCTCTGCCTCCCCCCCCCCCCCCCCCTTACACCCGTTCACTCATGACACACTGAGCCTCCACACAGCAGTATTACATGCATTAGAAACACCCACCTCCATTTACACATAATAAGTATGAAAATGCAGGGAGACTCACCTAATTTTAATGTGCCGTTCATCCAGGCAAAGAGTTGGTAATAAATAGCAAGGAACAGCATGTTAAACAGTGTGTGATCATCTGTAAGACAAACAGAGCAAATCAGACGCCCTCATTCTCTCACCAGTCTATACAGATATAACATGATATTAAATAACAAAGTGTCTTTGGGCTTTTCTTCCCCTGAGATAAATCCTGTCGTCCCCAGGACCCGACTGCACTGTGAGGTCATGCACAGTAAGGCCCATGATCCGAGGGCAGTGGGGGCCAAAATACAGGCCAAGGAGTTTAATGCCCCCGCAAGTCAGAGAGTCCCTCAAAACCCTGTGGTGTAATGAAGGTGGGGGCTGGAGCATGTCAGCTGGGAGGGGATGCCGGACCATCCCGCGTGGCGGCCAGGTGCCCCCCCCCCCCGAGCCCGTACACCCTACATGTCACCCTACATCAGGTCTACACAATAACATCCTACTGGGTAAAATGTCAGGTGCCCAGAGTACAAGTGCATGGATTAAAGTAAGAAAAAAATCATCTGACTTAATTAAAAAAAAATTTTTTAACTAAATGCTCCGTGTCGCGGGTCCATACCACCTCAGCTATGCAGCAAATTTTCAACACTGTGTTGTCTATTATCCTCTAAGCACATAGTTGAATTACATTTGCATAACTGTAACAATAATTCAAGCTAACGCAAGACTTTACTATTGTCAATAATTGGCTATAAATAATGAAACATTATGCAAGTTTTCGGCGCAAATTTATTTTAACAACAATGCTTTAGTAATTTTAGTAATATCCAAAAGAGTGGGTAAGAAAAAAGCCATTGCTTCCATAGACTGTTTTTTATGGCAAACCACAAAAAGCACACCTGCCATTTTCATCTTTTTGCACCATGAACTGAATGTGTTGCCATTATCTCCACTTACTCTTTACCGTTTTGTCGATGTCCGACAAATCTGTGCATTAGCGCGTGCAGAAGCGTGTCCATGCTGACAAAACCGAAAGCAAACTGACGCGCGCGAGTGATGTCCTGTAAAATATGGTTTTATGGAGTATTTATATAGCCTACATATTTTTTATACATACTTTTATATAACTAAAATACGGGAAACTTAGAGCAGCATCTCATTGCCATTCCTCTGTTAACAGCAAGAAAACGGAACGGACTACAAAACTGCTGATATTTATTCATTTTTAACGGGGCATAAGCTCTCGCAGCACTTGCGATACCGGAGCCACTGTCCTGATTCTTGAGTTTTGGAGTTTTGGCTTCTTTAAGCAATGGGTTTTATCCACTGTTTTCCGACCTTTTTTTTTTTTAGCTACTATTACCGAATGAGACACTTCATGACACACCACTGACTTCCAAACATAAATAAGTTCTATTCCGAACTTTTTTGAAAATGCAAAATATACTACTACTAGCCTATTATTATTATTAAGAACAACTCTCAAGTTACGTCCTATAAACACAATTACATTGCTACACCTCCTGCATTTCTGACATGTAACACAGTGAACATTTGTACAACAACAATTTCAAATCCAGTCTATTAGGCTTCACTACCTCTCGGCCAGATCTTGTTCTGAGTCCCACATGTCTCTAGGGCGTTGTTTCTGGCGTTGTTGTTGGAGTGTGTATCGGGGGTAGAGTAACGCATTCCTGAGACGGCTCATGCATGCCACTGCTGTGTTCATCAGAGGACTGCATTGGAGTCAGGTGACGACGATTGGGCCGCCCTGTCCTATGTGACACATCCACCAGGTATGAGTGTGGGGTGCCGTGTTCCTTGACAACTGTCCCCTGCACCTTAGAGTCAGTCACCCATACTGTGTTACCAGGCTGGAGTTGACTCAGGTTTATAGCTCTGTGCCGTGCATTGCAACTGAAAGTACTGGATCTCCTCCTCCCGGGAACAAACCGCATCGTCATCAGGCAGACAAGGTCGCAAAAGCTGAGGAAGGGCTGGCACAGTGGTCCGCAGACGCCTGCCCATGAGGAGTTGTGCTGGACTACACCCGTGAAACAGCGGTGTGGACCTGTACGCCAGCAATGCCAGGTATGGGTCAGATGCTTTCCTTAGAAGGCTTTTGAAGGTCTGAATTGCTCTCTCGGCCTCCCCATTGCTTTGAGGAAACAGTGGACTACTTGTCACATGTTTAAACCCATATGCAACAGCAAAGTGTGCAAAGTCCATCCCTGAAAATTGTGGCCCATTGTCAGTCACCAAAGTTTTTGGGATGCCATGTCTAGCAAACATTGATTCAAGGTGGGTAATCGCAACAGAGGACTTTGCGGGTGACATGCGAGCAATTTCAACATACCTGGAATAGTAATCCACTACAAGCAGGTACTCTTGCCCTTTCAATGTAAATAAATCTGCTCCCAGCCTCTGCCATGGCCTCTCAGCGTATACAGTAGGCAGAAGTGGCTCTCTGTGATTGTCCCTCTCCTTCAGACAAATCCGGCAATTATGAACGACTTCATTCAGCTGATGGCTAAGGCCAGGCCACCACACAGACTGACGTGCCTGAGACCTGCACTTGACCACACCTAAGTGTCCCTCATGGAGTTTACATAGAACATCGTTGCGCAGTGCTGAAGGTATCACAAGCCTTGTGCCCTTAAGCAACAGTCCATCGTGTACTGTAAGGAAAGCACGCTCAGGCTAGTATGATTTTAGTGGTCCAACACACCCAGAGCGATCGGGCCACCCCTCTGTGCACCATTTCATCACCATTTCATCACTTGAGCGCAAACACTATCAGCCCCAAGGTGTTTCTTCAGATTGTCCAAGTATGAGCTGCTTGCAGGCAGGTTGTTCAACAGCACGTCAACATAAATGTTTGTACTCTCCATTAGATCCATGTCACCTTGATGGGGCTTCGTCTGGACTGGAGCCCGTGAAAGTGCATCCGCAGTCCATAAGTCCCTCCCTGGAACATGTATAATAGAATATGTAAACCTCATCAGTCGCATTCGGAAGCCCTGAATTCTGGGAGGTAGAGTATCCAAAGCTTGTGCTCCAAGGAGACTGAGAAGTGGTTTGTGGTCCGTCTCGATCGTGAAGTGTATGCCAAGCAGATAATCTCTGAATCGCTCACATGCCCACGTTAGGCCTAGTGCTTCTTTTTCTACCTGAGCATAGCGCTGCTCCGTGGGGGAGAGGGAGCGTGATGCATGTGCCACAGGTTTCCATTCGTCAGCCCACTTCTGAGTGAGGACCGCCCCCAACCCGAAGGATGAAGCATCTGCTGACACTTTAATGTCCTTGTTGGGGTCGTACAGGGCCAACATGGGAGTTGAGGACAACTCTTCTTTTAAAACCTTAAAGGCTTTAGCCTGGTCTGGTCCCTAGACCCAATGGTTCCATTTGGACAACAAGTCTCTGAGCGGCTTGTCCTTCTCTGCAAGATTAGGGATAAATTTCCATAATTAATTCACCATCCCTAAAAAATTCTTACCTCTGAGACATTTGTAGGTGGTGACATATTCAGAATGGCCTCTGTTTTGGCTGGATCGGGGAGAATTCCCTCGGCGGAAAGAATGTGACCGAGAAAGTTCACCCTACTGTTGGACAGGTCACACTTTTTCAATTCAAGGTTCAAGGTAATGCCAGCCTTTTGAATCTTCCTTATCACCGTGTGTGTTAGGTTGAAGAAATTGTTTTTAATCATTTGTTATCATTTCTGTATAATCAGCAATGAGTGTAAATATGTATATACGTTATTTTGTTTTCCTTTACCTTCATACTTTAGATTATATTAGTTTACACGTATACTGAGCACGTGTTTAAATAGTTGTCCACCTGAGGAAAACCAGAACTTCTTCTTACTCTCACAGTCCTTTCTTTGTTCTCACTCCAAGACCCCTGCCCCCCATTGACTATAAATAAAGGTGCCAAGGGGAACCACCCTTTGCAACATATTCCTTTGTAGCGCATCCTGCAGAGAGTGTGGTTACCCTTGCGCAAGTAAAACTTTAAGTGTGTTGTCTCATAATTAATAGTGTGTGTGCAGAGTTGGGGTGGAAAGCCTGTTGCTTTCCCCAACAGTGTGTAAACGGGCATCATGTTCTTCTTCGGTCTTCCCCCAGACAAGCACATCGTCCATGTGACACAGGACACCTTTGAGTCCCTCTGTGACCTCTGTCACCATTCTGTTCTGGAAATGCTCGGGAGCTGAACTTGTGCCAAACGGAAGATGGTTAAAATAAAACCTCCCGAAGGGTGTAATAAATGTAGTATACTTCACTGTCTCCTTTGTTAGGGGAATTTGTCAGAACCCAGTGTTGGCATCTAGTTTACTGAAAACCTTGGCACCTGCTAACATGCCAAGACTCTGTTCTATCGAAGGAAGTACGTATTTCTCTCTGCATTCCGCTTCATTCAGTTTCATCAGATCAACACATAAACGAACACCACCATTCTTTTTAGGCACTACCATTCCTGAGCACCAGTCAGTCGGCTCCTCTATGCTGATGACGCCTATTCTCTCCATGCATTGAAGTTCCTCCCTGACTTTACACATGAGGGGCGTCGGAATCCTCCGTGGCATTTTTAAAGAAAATGGCACTGCATCAGATCGAAGTTTGATAACATAGGGCCGCTGTAGAACACCTAAGCCACAGCACAGCTTTGGGTTCTCTCCCTTCAGAGTCTCCAAGTTAATGCTGTCAAGCCGAGCTACCAGATCTAAACTCGCAATAGCTGGCCTGCCCAGAAGAGCTGTGTGCAGGTTCCTTATCACATACACGTCCTGTGCTGACTCTGTCTGTCCTTTTTGCAGCAGAAGGTCAGTAACACCCCGCACATCAAGGGGTTGCCGACCAGGTCCCAGGAATGTCCTCGTCACTGGTTTCAGCGCCGGTTTTGGGTGCGCGAATAAATGTCATTAAACAGCCACTCTGGGATAGCGGTCCCGTCTGCTCCAGTATTGATCTTAAATTTTACTCTTGTGTCAAGCACCAGAATATCCACCATCCATGGGTCTTCTCCCGCGGACACAGACTCCAGGAACACAATGTCATCCTCAGGTATCTCATGCACCGTTGTGGCTGAAGCACACACACGCTGAAAATGTCCCTTTTTCCCACACAGGCCACACAGTTCACCTCGTTTTCTGGGCACTGCTGCCTAGGATGGGAAGGAAATTTGCCACATTTGTGGCACCTGTTGCTGCCCATCGCAAGCTTTACTTTAGCCGGTTTGAAAGCACAATTGACTGTTGGTTTATCCTTCTTGTGCGCTGCGCCGCTGTTAATTACTCTGTCGACAGCGCTGGCTCCCTTTTCGGTTGCATGTAAGTCACCACGCAGGCTGCTTTGTTGCCGTTTTACTTCTTCCGTCTGTCTTGCCATGTTTATAGCCTTTTCCAGAGTCAGTTCACTGTTTAGTTGCATGCGCTCTGACAATCTCGCGTCCGCCAGGCCTACAACTATTCTGTCTCGAATAAGCTCGTCGTGTAGGGTACCGTAGCGACAGTGTTCAGCGAGCGCGTACACGGCCGTTATAAAAGACTCAACAGTCTCGTTTTCCCCCTGCTTTCTCATGTTAAACCTGGCTCGCTCATAAATCACATTCCTTTTCACAATAAAGTGCGAGTCGAGTCCGTCGCGCACGGCATCATAGCTATCTCTCTAGTCGTCCGTGAGTGTCAGCCCTCTCAAGATGTCATCTGCCCCGTCGCCTATGCAGTAGATGAGTGTTCACCTGGTTGTTTTCCGGGGAAACATGCAGGTTGCTTGCCAAGCGAAAACGCTCAAATCGCCGTATCCATCTGGGCCAATTTTGGGGCTTAGCGAAGTCGATCGGTTGCGGTGGCTGAATGCTGAAGGTAGCTCTCGACCCAGTATTCTGTCCGGCACCAGGGATTGCCAGCTCCTCCATGACGAATGCGCAATGGCGCGGCTGCAGACTTTCGGCAAGGCGCGCTAGAGGTAACGTCTTGGACTAACGTCTAAACTGTTCTCCCTTTTCTGTACCCCGGTGCGAGCGAATCATCACTACTCACAGTGCACTTCTGACACCATGTTGTGTTAACTATTCTAATAAGCGTGAGAGCAACACTGTAGTAGCGTTCGGGGAACTTTATTTAAAGCAACACCTTTCGCATGGAGCACATATCAGCCACTATCCCGCTTCTATCTTTCACCTTCCCAGCATCCCATGCTCACGTATACGTCCCGCACTCAGGCTACACAGCATATCCCACACTCGCTAGCCGGGATGTGGCTCCCGACGGGTTTCGAGGAGGAACCCCTCCTGCTCCGGGAACCGGAGTCGCTCACCGCGGAGCTGCCGCCGCCCCTCGAGCGGTATTGTTACCAGCTGGAGCGACTGGCCAACATGGGGGCCAACGCGGTGCGGGACGCTATCCCGCGTGTGCCCCGGATCCTTAAAGGGGCCACACCAGTCTCGCCTGCTCCGGACCTGCCAGTCCCGCCACCTGCAGCAGCAACGCCCGAGGCGCTCCCTCCGCCTCTAGTGACTTTGCCCCCTGTGACTCCTCTGCCCTCGCCCCGGCAAGCCCGACCCCGGCCAAGGGTCCTTATGTCCATGTTCCAAAAGGGAAGAGGACACAGACGCAGGGCTGGGGTCCCACCAACCCTGCCCCCTGGCTCGCCCTCCCTCGCCAGCGCTGGGGCTCGGATGGCGCCAGCAGGTCCTGGGCCGCCAGGTTAGCGGTCACCTGTGGGTCCCCCGCGGAAGCCTCGTCGCTTGCCTCGGTCCTGCTGCCGACTCCTTGTCGACGCCTTATTATTATTATTATTATTATTATTATTATTATTATTATTATTATTATTATTATTAGATATGCCCGGCAACAAGAAGGCCTTTTGCATCTCGTCTTTGTTTTGGGACATTAAAAACCTTTGAGACTGATGTGGCACTAAATGCTGGGGAATTATTTTCTCCTTACTATGAAGTTTTGCATCTTAAACAAGCGTCGGGAAATAGCTTGTTTAAACAAACTACCGAAACTATGATGTTTATTTTTATTTTTAGGAAGGATAATTAAATCGTAATTGAACTGAAGATAAAGACAGCCTTTCCAGAACTTTGTCTACGAATCTTGTTTACCCCCCACCCGCCCCATTATTTTTCCTTCGGATCTGCATCAATCTCATTAGTAACCTTTAGTGCACTCAGTTGACCGAAATCCATCATAGCGACAGAAAACTTTAATCCATGCAAGTCAAACACCAGAACCTGCAAACTCCACACAAAGAGCAGAGGTGGGACTCGAACCCCCAGCCCTGGAGCTAAGAAGCAGCAGAGCCCACTGGGCCTGTGTGCCATGGAAAATGAAACAGCTCTAAATCTCACTATGGTCAGAATTCTTAATGTGCCAATGGACATAAATGTTAATGTGAACAAATAAATCCACATAAATATACTTACACAGGAAATAAGCCATGATTGCAAGAATGTCCCTAAGTCGTACTGTTCCTCCCATCATTTTGGAGCGTATTATCCGAAACACACCGAGACCAACTGAAATAAGGGAAGATAAGTGTCAGTCACCAGTCACAGACACAAACAGAGGTGTTCAGTGATCCTGTGTTTAAAACCCTGCATAGCACTGTCACCTGGGGGTTCTGAGTTTGAATCCCATATTGGATGCTGCACTAATAGTGCACAGCAGATTTAAATGGGTTATGAAAGGGTGTTTCAGTTGGGTACTGTATCATAATTCCCTAATTGTGTAGATATTAATTATGAAAAGCACACTTTTAAATATCAATGTCATTCCAAAGTTTAACATTTGTGTGTTTCATTCAGTATAATTTAGCAAATAAATACCTCAGTACCAAGTTCTGCCCCAGTGTTCCTGACATTCCAAAGTCTAAGACAAATTTTTAAATAGATACTTTACAAAACCTGAAAACATACTTACCTGGGAATAAAACCATGATGACTGGAAACATTAATAAAGTGGAAAATGTTGCAAGTTGTTCTTGCCAAGCTAGAGCTGAGTATTTCTCCAGATAAACGCTGACAGCAACTAAAATAAAGGAAGAATAGAGTCAGTCACCATGAAATTCATGTCAGAGTACAAACACAGATGTGTTCACTGGTGCTGCACAGGCCTGTCACCTGGGGGTTCTGGGTTTGAATCCCTTATTGAACACTGAACTATTGGACACAGTCTGAGGGTTTTTCACTTTGTTTAAACAGTAAAATCATAATAGATGCATTAAGAGAAGGAAGTGGAAGAGTGGAGTAGAAAGCAGTTTCCAAAATTCAGAAAGGAGATGGAGAGGGAAGCCATCAGCCCTGAAGATTTCCCTGGGCTCATGGAGTCCAGAACCTCTTTAAGTTCAGCGATTGAAAGAGGAGCATCAAGCACAGAGGCTTCTGGACCTGAGAGCAGGGGGAGGGGTTAGGCATCAAGAAACAAACCGGGATCGGAGGCTGGGGAGACAGAAGGGGGGGTGACAGAGGGTAAGGAGAATAAATCTGAGTAAAACTGAAAAAAACTGAAAAAAAACAGTTGCTGATTCCCAGAGGGTTGGTGGTTTGGACCCCATCTTTAGGTTTAACTGAAGAGATCATTGAAAATGAGTCACACTGCCTAAACCTGAGAGCCAATAGTTTACTAGGTCTGTCACCAGACACATAATAGTGAGACCTGGTGCGATGAACCACAAACTCGACACGGTGTGACAGAAGAGTATTCAGCTTGGCCCTTGTGTTAGAAATACAGACCTCATGGTCCTGATCCACCACAGCAAGGCTCACTTTCTAACTGAGAGGCGCTTTTCAAGATCAGAAATCATCTGACGACATTCGTAAGTCAGGCTGCTAGCAAAAGGAACCTTGGCATCACAAAGGAAGCCCTTATCAGCCATGCAGCAGTAGGCTGGGTCATCAGTGGAGCCCCCATTAACAGAGATAAATTCTTCAATCTCCATTGCAAGGCCTGAAGAGGTAGAGAGGGCACAGCCAACTGGGGTAAAGTGCACTTGTGATCAGATAAAGAAGATAAAAGCAGAGAAGCATTAGAAACAGCAGGTATGAGAAACAAAGATGTAATATATGCCAGACTGGGACCTGAAGCGAGGAGAGAATAAAGAGTTTTCTCTGGTGGAGGGGTTCATTAGACGGAATGAGTCGACTAAATTGAGGTCCTCCACAGATTTACACAGGGAATGAGGGGAGGGGGGCGCCCGGCTACCCACAGGAGAGGGAGATTTATCCAGGACAGGGTCGTGGATGGCTGTTCCAATAACAGCTTCATATTCCTGGAGTTTGAGGACATGGTTAGACAGATACAGGAAGAATGAGCCCCTCAGGTCAGAAAGAATATAAGAGAACCTGCCGTCAGCATTTCCTCCTGAATTGAGAATATGAATTTGAAGGCCCTGCCTGAGCAGAATGACCAGCCCACATGAGGAGGAAACAACCCTGTAGAACCTGTTGCCGCTCACTGCATCCCGCTGTAGTAAATGGAAAGTTGGGGCCGCTTAGCAGCTGAGCAAGAGGAAGGTGACACTGACAATTACAGAGCTGGTTCTGGCCGGTTCTGTTTGGCTGCACACAGAGACAGTAACTGTGAACCTTCTTTCTTATGGCATAGAATGATAAACATGAGTCAGAAGTATAAAGGAGCTGCACAATAAAATAACTGTAGGCACTTGTTGTCTGCAGACACGGTGTCCCGGCTTATTTGGTGCATCAGATAACCTAATAGAGAATGTGCTGCTTTCATACCCTGTCTTTGGCTGCTTTTCCAGGATCACATGTCAGCAGGATCCCATAAGCACTGGGACCAGGAGCTAAATAGGAAACAGGTTCCAAGGCCGCTGTGATCCAGGGAATCACAGAGGTGAGTAAAACATTTTACATGAATACTGGTCTCTCTGAACTGGATTGGCTGAGGCGACTTAAACTCGCAGGAATGTCTGGGACCCAAGCAGTTTTCTTTTAAGCAAAGTTTGAATCTGCCCAGCGCTGGTGAATGACTGGTAAAGAGAACTCTGTCCTACAACAGAGAGAATAAAAAAGGAGACAGTCCATCCCGACCAGCCGACAGCCCATGGCATCACAATCACATCAGCCTGACCAGCCCCGTGCCCCAGCCGACCTGACATCCCCTGTCTCCAGTCATACTCGTTCCAGAACTGCCCAGCCACAAAGCACGGGAAACCCGTTGGGCCCAGATGACAGCAGTCAACTACACGACATCCTCCAGTTGCTCATGGCTGGAGTGGAAGGACCCGATGGTGACTGTATGTTAGTCCACTGACCCTGGGCTGCTGATGACCTCAATGAAATAGCGTGGAACGTCACCAACCCCCTGATAAACAGGGGGAGTGAGGTTTGCAAAAGAACTGGGACAGTTCTACAGAGAATTTCGATCTCCTCTTGCAAACAACAGGAGAGAGAGACTGTCATGCGGTATTTGTAGAGGCTGATGGAGGTTAATGAGGCCCATTGTGGAATAGCAAGACCAGGCAACATGAATGCAGACCCAGCTGTGACCACCTGCAAAGCCCATTTTAAATAGTTTTTAAACAGACTGAGACTGGACATAGCTGCAAACAGACTTGCATCACCTGTGATTCTGGCAAATTACATTTACAGTAATTGAACAACATGTGAAATATGCAGAGAAGTTACTAAGAGGCAGAGCGCAGAAACAACAGAACAAAAAGGACGACGCTCTACAAGGCAATGCTCACCATGGTGCAGAGCACTGGAAATATAACGGCATGAGGACGAGGATGGGGCAGAAGCAGGGGCTCAGGGAGGGACAGGGGCAGGATCCAAGGTGATAACGCGGCGGCCGGGGGGGACTGAGTCGAGGGTGGGGGGACGGGAAGGGGTGAGTCCAAATACACACTGTCCACTGCCCTAATGATACTATGCTCCTTACTAACCCAGCTAACTGCAATGAAGACTCTCTTGCTTATTAGAAATTCCTGCGATTCTCGTGACACAAGCTATCATATATCTAAGACAGAAAGTACAGAAGCTGCAAGTCACACATGTAGAATACGACTCAGACACGCATAAGGCTTTAACCACTGTGATATTGATGGTGGAAGGAAAAGACAGAGTTTCTGGTTGATTCAGAAGCAGGAAATTTTGTAATAAAAATGTCTGAGTTCGACTCGCCACCCAAACTTAGCGGAAGGTTCCTGAACACTGTGGGAGCGTCTGGCCAAATTATAACAGAAAAGTTCACAAAACCTTTAAGATGTCTTCTGAATCCAGATACTAAATTCAAATTGACATACCTACCATTTGCAGTGCTGTCCTGTAAATTTACAGGCACGTGATATGATGTGCAAACTGGCCATAGTGCTAATCAGCACCCCAGAGGGATTGTCAGTGACGAGACTGAGCGAATTGGGCATGAGTGACCCAGCAGTTTCACTTTAGTGACACATGATCCTTCGCCTTCTGTATGTGTGTGAATGGAGACTCGTACCTACAGCTGTGTGTTCAGTGATTTACTTACTGATAAACCAGGCAAAGACACACACACACAATGTATAATATATGAGCCCTAGTGATTTGCACTCTGACTGGCATGTTTCAAAGGGGGTCCAGATGAGCATTATGAGAATGAATGGTATAAATGGAGGAGAGATAAGCTAAGGTTGGAAATGATGTTCTGGAGTGATAGGAGATGCTGTGTGTTGGTGCTATGGGAGTAAACAGGGGAAAGACTCACCCCTACACTCCAGGTATGTGTGTATGGGGGGGGGGGGGCAGCCGCATGTGTCACTGGCCAAAGATGCAGAGGATGAGAGGAAGGATCTGGGCCCCTGGGTGAGATGATGTATGAGTGCGGATGACTGGGAGTATATTTCAGCGTATCGATACACCCAGACAGTCAGTACTGGTTTGCAGTCCAGTTTGAGGACAAATCTTTTACGTTTACCAGACTGTGTCAGGGATACTGTGAATGGCTGACGATTTATAATGAAGCTCTGAAGACAGCCTGAGCTCTCTGGGCTTGTCACCAGGCACGGCTCTCCTACAGCATGTAGATGACCTTCTGCTAGCAGCGCCATCCGAAGGACAATGTGAAAAAGACACTGTAACACTACTATGCCATTTGGCAGAGCACCGGCACAAAGCCAGCCTGTCAAAATTATAATTCAGGAAAACTGAATGTCTGGGGCATCGTGTATCGGCCAATGGGAAGTCATTAGATGCAGGAAGAGTAACAGGGATTGGTTTTTTGCCCAGCCACCCCCCCCCTCTTGGAAGGTAACTTTATTTTTAATGACATTTTCAGTTACAAAACTTTAGTGAAGCTGTACCTCAACCACCTACATACTCCCTCAAAACAGTAAATAATAAAGTTAAACAGGAAGGGAGAGAGAAGAGAGAGACTCGACAGGACTTTGAACACAGACACACAGATGGAAAGACAGACAGACAGACAGACAAATTGATAGACAGAAATAAAGTGCATGAATATTTGTATCAGATTAATAAATAAATAAATAGATGATGTGTGGGAATGTTCGGAATTAATTAGATAGTTAATAGTATTAAGTTGGAATGTAATGTATGTGTTTATTGGGAATTAGCTCACAGGCAAGTCTAGAGGGGTGATAAAAGACCCCAGACTTCTTGGAAATGTGGAAGTTGATGCTGAAATGTTATTTTTTTCCATTCACATCTGTTCTCTGAGGAGGTTTAACCACTGCATGATGTTTAGTGTGTTTCTAGTTTTCCAGCTTAACAGGATTGTTTTTTTGGCAATTGCCAAGGCAACGAGCAGAGGTCTGAAATTTGGGATTGGTGGATTTATTGTTGAATGATCACCAAGCAGACAGAGAGATGGGGATAGTGGAATGATACCATCCATAATACAAGAGATTGTGTTGATAACTTTTTGCCAAAAGTGTTGAGTTGGGGGACATGAGCAGATGGAGTGGAAATACTCATCTACAGTTTTTAAAGTTCAATGTGAACAAATATCACTCTATAAATCCCATCTTGTGCATTTTGTGCTGGGTGATGTGCACTCTGTGGATCACCTTATATTGTATAAGCTGAAGATTAGTGTTATTAGTCATTGTGAAGGTGTTCCTACAGATCTGGAGCCAGAATTCCTTATCAGGAGTGAATGACAGATCTTTTTCCCAGGCTTCAATTGGGATGGAAATCATTGAATTTGCCATAGATATTAGTTTATATAATTTTGAAATAATTTTTTTCTGACTTGTTATTTTGAGTATTTCCTCTACTAATTAGGATGGCTGTAGATTGTTGTTAGATGGACTTATCTTAGATTTCAGGGCTGCTTTAAGTTGGAGGTAATGCAGAAACTGCTTGTCTCCCATGTCATACATATGAGTAAGATGTGGAAACGTGATAAAGCTGTTGCTATGGAATAGGTGCTCAAGGTGTGTGATACTCTTCAGTTCTCATGCATTAAGGAAAAATGTTTTTTTTTGAGTAGAAAGTCTGGGTAATGCTATATTGGAGTGTATTTTCGCGGTTTCATATTTACATAAAAAATTTAGTTGATTTTCCACCAGGCTGTTAAAGTTAAATGTTGAAATTACAGTGTTATTACATCAGCTATAGAGTTTCAGAGCAGTGCTAAGAAATGGTCTGTCTGCAAAGAGAACTTCTTTACATTCAGACTGTTCTATTTCTAATCACTGGTTATTCTGTTGGTTTGGATGTATCCAGTTGACAATATATTGTAGCTGACTTGCTAAATAATAATTTTCTAAGTTTGGTGCTTCAAAGGGGCGGCATGGTGGTGCAGTGGTTAGCACTGTTGTCTCACGCCTCTGGGACCCGGGTTCGGGTATGGTGTATGAGTGTGCCCTGCGATGGGCTGCCCTGGGTTGTTCCCTGCCTCGTGCCCATTGCTTCTGGGATGAGCTCTAGGACTCCTCGTGACCCAGTTGGATAAGCGGTTTGGAAAATGGATGGATAGTGCTTCTAATCCTCCTTCAATTTTTGTTCCTGTAATGTAGCTAGTTTGATTCTGGGTGTTTTGTTTCTCCAATAAAATTATTAAGTTCAGTAAGTTGAACCATCTAGTGGTTGGTGCGGTTGGTATCATTGCGAACAGGTAGTTTATTTTTGGTAATATAAACATTTTTACTGCAGCAATTCCGTCAATTAATGATAATGGAAAGTGTACCCAGCGGTTCAAATCATCATCTATTTTTTTTTTTTAAGGGACTGAAATTTAAGAGGGGTGATTCAGATGGACCAGCTGAAATATGTATGCCTAGATACTTGATGTTACCAAGTGGAATTTGAAAAGGTAGGTTTTGAAGAGTATTGTGTAATTTGTCACCAATTATACTGTAGGTAGAATTGTTGATTTTGTCCAGTTTATAGCATATAATCAGAGATTTTTGAAAACGAATTAATTAGAGTGAGAGTCTCATTTATAGAGTTTAAAGTCTCTTGCAGATAAAGTAATATATCGTCGGCACAGAGACAAATCTTATGATGGGTGTTGAGTGTTTGTATTCCTTTGGTGATGTTATTTAGCCTGATTGCAGCAGCAAGAGGTTCAATGAAGAGGGCGAGAAGTGATGGTGAGAGTGGACATCCTTGCCTGGTTCCCCTGTGTAGTGTGAAACTCTGATGTTATACCATTAGTAAGAGCTGCTGCCATTGGTGAGCTGTACAATGTCTGCACCCAATGAATAAATTTTCTGATTTATTGCAAGCTATTATTTTACCCAAAAATCTAACAATATGTAAATGTCTGGTGTTGCCTTACCTTTCCAAAAAGGTAAGAGAGCCAAAGCAGCAGCAGCACAGCCAACTATACAGATGATGGTGTGCAAAGATAATGCCTGTGAAACTAACACTGTGGTTTTAGATTTGCAGAAACTTCAGTCTATAGCAACGCAAAAGGGTAACTAGCTGTGCAGAACAGCGGGGTGTGAAGTGAGAGGTGGGATGTGGTACGGTCCTCACAACAAACAGCGGAGTGTGAAGTGAGAGGTGGGATGTGGTACAATCCCAACAACAAACAGCGGGCTGTGAAGTGAGAGGTGGGGTGTGGTACGGTCCTCACAACAAACAGCGATGTGTGAAGTGAGAGGTGGGATGTGGTTCGGTCCCAACAACAAACAGCAGGGTGTGAAGTGAGAGGTGGGATGTGGTTCGGTCCCAACAACAAACAGCAGGGTGTGAAGTGAGAGGTGGGGTGTGGTTCGGTCCCAACAACAAACAGCGGGCTGTGAAGTGAGAGGTGGGGTGTGGTTCGGTCCCTACAACAAACAGCGGGGTGTGAAGTGAGAGGTGGGGTGTGGTTCGGTCCCAACAACAAACAGCGAGGTGTGAAGTGAGAGGTGCGGTGTGGTACGGTCCCAACAACAAACAGCGGAGTGTGAAGTGAGAGGTGGGGTGTGGTTCGGTCCCAACAACAAACAGCGAGGTGTGAAGTGAGAGGTGGGGTGTGATTCGGTCCCAACAACAAACAACGGAGTGTGAAGTGAGAGGTGGGGTGTGGTTCGGTCCCAACAACAAACAGCGAGGTGTGAAGTGAGAGGTAGGATGTGGTTCGGTCCCAACAACAAACAGCGGGGTGTGAAGTGAGAGGTCGGGTGTGGTACAGTCCCAACAACAAACAGCGGGGTGTGAAGTGAGAGGTGGGGTGTGGTACAGTCCCAACAACAAACAGCGGGCTGTGAAGTGAGAGGTGGGGTGTGGTACAGTCCCAACAACAAACAGCGGGCTGTGAAGTGAGAGGTGGGGTGTGGTACAGTCCCAACAACAAACAGCGGGGTGTGAAGTGAGAGGTGGGATGTGGTTCGGTCCCAACAACAAACAGCGGGGTCTGAAGTGAGAGGTGCGGTGTGGTTCGGTCCCAACAACAAACAGTGAGGTGTGAAGTGAGAGGTGGGGTGTGGTTCGGTCCCAACAACAAATAGCGAGGTGTGAAGTGAGAGGTGGGGTGTGGTATGGTCCCAACAACAAACAGCGGGATGTGAAGTGAGAGGTGGGATGTGGTACAGTCCCAACAACAAACAGCGGGGTGTGAAGTGAGAGGTGGGATGTGGTTCGGTCCCAACAACAAATAGCGAGGTGCGATGTGAGAGGTGGGGTGTGGTACAGTCCCAATAACAAACAGCGGGGTGTGAAGTGAGAGGTGGGGTGTGGTACGGTGCCAACAACAAACAGCGGGGTGTGAAGTGAGAGGTGGGGTGTGGTACGGTGCCAACAACAAACAGCGGGGTGTGAAGTGAGAGGTGGGGTGTGGTACGGTCCCCACAGCAAACAGCGGGGTTTAGGTTTAGATCACAGATCAGACTTTTTTATTGTCTTAACTCATTATCCATTAAGACAAAAGGGACATTAATTGCAACTTCAATTTCGATCATCTTGGGGCTCAGTGGGTCAATTTTTACAAATGAGGGCTCATTTTGTTCGGGAGCTTCACCTCTATCTAGTGGAAACATTGATATTATCATTGCAGGTATTTGAAAAAAATGTCCAAGTGCCTACAAAAGGGGTTTGTCCTGAGGCCGTTTGAAACCTCTATGACTTCACTAGACCGTCTACATTTATTGCAGGTAATACATTCAGGATTTCACTTGTTTACAATGCAGTTCTGGTTCGATAAGCAGACGCTTGGGTTGCATTAGGTGCTAACGCCGTATTTCTGTAAGTTAGTTAGCTGGCTACTCTAGTCAGCTAATATACCATCCATCCTTTTTCCGCTTATCCTACTGGGTTGCGGGGGGTCTGGAGTCTATCCCGGAAGCAATGGGCACGGAGCAGGGGACAACCCAGGATGGGGGGCCAGCCCATCGCAGGGCACACTCACACACCATTCACGCACACATGCATTTCTATGGGCAATTTAGCAAGTCCAATTAGCTTCAGCATGTTTTTGGACTGTGGGGGGAAACTGGAGTACCCGGAGGAAACCCCACGACGACATGGGGAGAACATGCAAACTCCACACACATGTGACCCAGGTGGAGACTCGAACCCGGGCCGCAGAGGTGTGAGACAAGAGTGCTAACCACTGCACCACCATGCCGCCCCCAGCTAATATACCATTCAGTCAATATACGATGTCGCTGTGAGTTCCTAATGTCTTATTGTATTAATGTGTTTTCTGTTCCATTCCTTTATACTTAAAATTGTTATGCAATACCTCTGGTGCAACTATTGCGAAGAAATAAAGAAATAGCTTGAGTTTGTTATATTAGCAGTAATATATTAGAAGTAAATGGCTCTTTCCAGCTCGGTTTTAATTGAACTGCGCTTTTGGTTTATTTGTGTTTGAAAGCAACTTACAAGTATGTAGTAATATTTTGAACAAAAAAAACCAAGTTTGGATATTGGACGGGGGTTTGTCCTGAGGCCACTTGAAACCACCATGACCGTGTACTGATGATACTGACCATTACTGCACGAATAAAAGAGAGCTTGTGATCTGCCTGCTGTCCCCGTGTCTGATGGTGCGTGAGGAAGCGGTAGGATGGGGCTGTGGGGGTGAACCTGTCACACGTCGGTAAAATAAGTGACCTGGGCAGCCGCTCAGGCCAAGCTGCACGACCTGAGACCTGGGGACTGGATCGCGGTAAAGGACTAACGGAGGAAGAACTGGAGATCCAAGCGGTGACTGAGACCCTTCCAGATCCTGCTTCCAGATGCAGACTTGGAGGTTGGAGAGAGAGCCACCTGGATACACGCCTCACACTGCAGGAGACTACCGGAGCCCGGCGGGGCTCAGCAGGGACAACAGGAGGAGAGTCATTAGGTGACGACGTGCCTGGATGAGGTGGGATGAGTGCTGATTGGGCGTGCCCACACTCTGAGCACCAATACGCCACAAGAAAGGCACCAATCACCGGTGTCGCCTCACTCCCATCTACCCGTTACACAGACATAAGAGGGACGAGGCAAGGATGCATCAGGGTTCCCTGGGCCCTTGTGACGGCCGCCATCACAGTGATTGTGACATTGGTGACAAATATGTTTTCTGGGGGGGGGGGCAGCGAAGCGAGGTCATAAATTGACAGACGATTCTCAGGAACCTCTGCATCATAGAGCACTGGGCAACTGCCACCGCTGCCGGTATGTCAGACCGCTATTGGGGGTGTGGCCACAGCGTATATTCCTGCCTCCTGCACAACTGGACGCTATATTTAACCAGTACGATCTGGCACAAGTATGGAATCAACTGGAGATTATCCATTACCGTCTAGCACTATTTGTTAATGCCACCACTGATGCCATAACCGGAATCAACAAAGAGCTCAACCCAGAGCAGACTGATGCTGTATATCTTGCTGGTGAAGGAGGGAGGCATGTGGGCTGTGATAGAGGATGAATGCTGCACGTACAGTATGTCCCGGCCAGTGATGATGCCGATATCTCTTTGGTTATACAGCACATGACAGAGGATGAATGCTGCACGTACAGTATGTCCCGGCCAGTGATGATGCCGATATCTCTTTGGTTATACAGCACATGACAGAGGATGAATGCTGCACGTACAGTATGTCCCGGCCAATGATGATGCCGATATCTCTTTGGTTATACAGCACATGACAGAGGATGAATGCTGCACGTACAGTATGTCCCGGCCAGTGATGATGCCGATATCTCTTTGGTTATACAGCACATGACAGAGGATGAATGCTGCACGTACAGTATGTCCCGGCCAGTGATGATGCCGATATCTCTTTGGTTATACAGCACAAGACAGAGGATGAATGCTGCACGTACAGTATGTCCCGGCCAGTGATGATGCCGATATCTCTTTGGTTATACAGCACATGACAGAGGATGAATGCTGCACGTACAGTATGTCCCGGCCAGTGATGATGCCGATATCTCTTTGGCTATACAGCTCATGACAGAGGTGCTGAAGCAGCTTCACTGGGATGAACATGGCAGTGTCACTTGGGGGTGGCTGTATGGCCTTTTTTGGCCGGTGGACAGCATACCTCACCGTGTTCCTTCCATTACTGTCACATTAATCATCCTTTGCCTCTGCGCCCCCTGCATTATACACTGTCTGACCTGCATTATACACTGTCTGACCTGCATTATACACTGTCTGACCAGCATTATGCACTGTCTGACCTGCCTAATTAATCTGTGTCGAGTAGCAGTTCTGTTGAAAACAAATTCTTTTCCTTTAATGATGAAACAGACTGTTTTTATTATGATGCTGAAGTAAATTAATATTTGAAGTCAGGGTCAGAGGTCCTGTAGCATTCCCTACAATAAAGGCTGTACCGTTGAAATTCAACACAGCAGCGCCATCGATAAACTGGATGACTGATAACTGGAGGATGGAGACGACTGAGATAAAAAGGGGGGCTTTGGGGGAAGACTGTGTGTATGCTATGCGGTGTGCTGTGACCATGGATTTATCCATGTTCCTAATGTTAGCATTCTGCCTACGAGTCCTGTCCGTACGACTGATCACGTGTACCATAGAGAAACGTGATCCGAGTCTACCACACATGATGCCCCTCCTCGCCCTTCTGGACGGGGAGGAGGAGCTCGAGCTCAGGGAAGAAGACTTCCACCATAAGTAGTGATCTCCTAGATATATGCAGGGGACCAAGGACATATAGGGAGGCTCTGTGCGTACCAAAGTCTATTCTATTGACGCAGGCTATATCTATTGACGCAGGCTGTGGTGACAGTTGCTAGGCAAAGGAGAACAACATGGTGTACCAGATAAGGCGAAATTGCCAGAATGTGGAAATGTAAGGACAGGGGCAGGGGCTACTTGTAGAAGGGGTATAAGACACACATGAACAGCAAGGAAGTCGAACTCTGTAGGGATACGGTGTGTTACAGAGTTCCCAGATCGATCTGATGGAATAAAAGGTTATTGGACAACTCCTCCAACAACTCCTGCCTCTGGGTGATCTCTTCTCATCTATGGACCCGGTGGAGTCGGCGTACTCCAACACCAGCCTATTGTCACTCTACCAGCCTATTATCACTCTGCCAGCCTATTGTCACTCTACCAGCCTATTGTCACTCTGCCAGCCTATTATCACTCTTCCAGTCACCTCCTGTAACAATAAAAGGTCCTTTTCAGCACCAAAGTTTGTAAAGAACCGACATGGGATTTTCTCCCAGAGAACCGCCGGCTCACTGGACGTTATTTCTTTCTCAGTCCATTTTCTGTAAATCCTAGGATGGTTGTGTGTGAAAATCCCAGCAGATCAGCAATTTCTGAAATACTCATACCAGCACGCCAGGCACCAACAAACATGTCACGTTCAAAGTCAAATAAATCAGCTTTCTTCCCCATTCTGGTGTTTGATGTGAACATTACCTGAAGCTCCAGACCTATATCAGCATTATTTTATACAATATGATGCTGACATATGATTGGCTGATTAGATATTTTCTTCAACAAGCAGTTGAACAGGTGAACCTAATAAAGCCACTGAATGGAGGGAAACACGGGGAGAGCATGCAAACAGCACACAAGGGGAACTTATACACAGACTTACTTATGGATGAAACCGTGATGACCAGGAATGTAACTCCAGTTATTCCTCCTATGATGATACGTATTTTCACTCTTTTTTCTCTGTCTTTAGAATATTTTGTCCAAAGCACAATGTTGATGACTAAGACGAGAAGAAAACGGTTAGCAAACATACAATTAATTTCAGACAGAGAATATAGAACAAATGTGCTGAGTGTCCTGTGTTTAAGGCGCTGCTCGGCACAGCCCTGTCAGCTGGGGGATAAGGGGTTAAATCCCATGTCAGACACGGTGGTAAAAAAAAAAACTTAATTTGAAGGTATAAATAGGGTAACAAAAGGTAACCCAGGGTGCTGGGGGGGCTTTAATACACAGGCTGAGCCAGGGGCCTCCACAAAAAAAGGACCACCCCTCTCCGCAGAGGTACAGCTTGGATGGGAGGCCATACGCACACAGTCACATGCTATGGGCAATTTACAGACACCAATTAACCTGAGAGAGAGACTGTGGGCTGCTGGAGGAAACTAGAGTAGCTGGTGGAAACTCACATGACATGGGGAGCACATATAAACTGCACACAGACACAGAAGAGCGGGACTTAAACCCACAAGACATGGGGTGCACATATAAACTGCACACAGACACAGGAGGGGGGACTCAAACCCACATGATACGGGGAGTACATGCAAACTGCACACAGACACAGAGAAGTGGGACTCAAACCAGCACCCTGGAGGTGTCAGGCAGCAGTGCGAACCACTGAGCCATTGTGCTGCCCCATGGATACAGATTAACAGTGAACAAAACAGATATTGCATTATGAAAAATGTAATTATGTAAATCGTCATACATTTCTGTGTTTAAATACAAAGCAGAAAATAAATCTACATGCATAATTCGAGTCCAATATTCCTGAAATCCATTCATAAACACACTCACTTCGGAATATAACAAAAACGATGAAGATGAATATGATTCCACCAAACATTCCTCCAAATGTTGATTTCTCAGCTGGAGTTGAGGAATATTCAGTTGAGAACTCGATGAAAGAACCTGAAATGAGGTAAGAATATTCAGTCAACAAGTAATTAGACACAAGAAAAAACAAATGCATTCAGTGGTTCATTTGTGTATCAGATGCTTTTGTCTAAAGTAACGTGTAAGTAAGGATCAGAGAACAGGATCAGCTTGCGGTTAAGTTATAACCCATAGAGTCACACAGGTTAGGAAGCAGATTAATAAGGGTCATGAAAAGTCAGTGAGGGTGTTTGGCTGAGAGACATTATTCACCCTAAATCATGCTTCCAAACAGCTATAAATCCAGAAGCATAGGGGGACCAAATGAGCCAATCAGCCTCTATGATTCCATCCAGGTAAGTGGATAAGAGTGACCCCAATAAGCACATATGAAGGCAGGGCGATGGGCTGCAGTCAGGCCTTCAGTGAAATTCCAGGGCAGGAGGGACACACAGGGATCAGGAGCTGGGCCCCCATTGGAAGGTGAGGGGCCAAAACAAGTAACATTCACATCAGGGACGCGTTACTGTAACAAGGAACCAAACTCCACCTACACAGGTTATACGTTAGTGTATGAGGTGGGGTAGGATTAGGATATCCATCCGCACCATACATGTTATACGTTAGTGTATGAGGAGGGGTAGGATTAGGATTCCCATCCACACCATACATGTTATACGTTAGCGTATGAGGAGGGGTAGGATTAGGATATCCATCCGCACCATACATGTTATACATTAGTGTATGAGGAGAGGTAGGATTAGGATATCCATCCGCACCATACATGTTATACGTTAGTGTATGAGGAGGGTAGGATTAGGATATCCATCTGCACCATACATGTTATACGTTAGTGTATGAGGAGGGGTAGGATTAGGATATCCATCCGCACCATACATGTTATACATTAGTGTATGAGGAGGGGTATGATTAGGATATCCATCCGCACCATACATGTTATACGTTAGTGTATAAGGAGGGTAGGATTAGGATATCCATCCACACCATACATGTTATATGTTAGCGTATGAGGAGGGGTAGGATTAGGATATCCATCCACACCATACATGTTATATGTTAGTGTATGAGGAGGAGTAGGATTAGGATATCCATCCGCACCATACATGTTATACGGTAGTGTATGAGGAGGGGTATGATTAGGATATCCATCCGCACCATACATGTTATACGTTACTGTATGAGGAGAGGTAGGATTAAGATATCCATCCGCACCATACATGTTATACGTTAGTGTATGAGGAGGGTTAGGATTAGGATATCCATCCGCACCATACATGTTATACGTTAGTGTATGAGGAGGGGTAGGATTAGGATATCCATCCGCACCATACATGTTATACATTAGTGTATGAGGAGGGGTGGGATTAGGATATCCATTCGCACCATACATGTTATATGTTAGTGTATGAGGAGGGGTAGGATTAGGATTCCCATCCACACCATACATGTTAAACGTTAGCATATGAGGAGGGGTAGGATTAGGATTTCCATCCGCACCATACATGTTAAACGTTAGCATATGAGGAGGGGTAGGATTAGGATTTCCATCCGCACCATACATGTTAAACGTTAGCATATGAGGAGGGGTAGGATTAGGATTTCCATCCGCACCATACATGTTAAACGTTAGCATATGAGGAGGGGTAGGATTAGGATTTCCATCCGCACCATACATGTTATACGTTAGTGTATGAGGAGGGGTAGGATTAGGATATCCATCTGCAGCATATATGTTATACGTTAGTGTATGAGGAGGGTAGGATTAGGATATCCATCCGCACCATACATGTTAAACGTTAGCATATGAGGAGGGGTAGGATTAGGATATCCATCCACACCATACGTGTTATACGTTAGTGTATGAGGAGGGGTAGGATTAGGATATCCATCTGCAGCATATATGTTATACGTTAGTGTATGAGGAGGGTAGGATTAGGATATCCATCCGCACCATACATGTTAAACGTTAGCATATGAGGAGGGGTAGGATTAGGATTTCCATCCGCACCATACATGTTAAACGTTAGCATATGAGGAGGGGTAGGATTAGGATTTCCATCCGCACCATACATGTTAAACGTTAGCATATGAGGAGGGGTAGGATTAGGATTTCCATCCGCACCATACATGTTAAATGTTAGCATATGAGGAGGGGTAGGATTAGGATATCCATCCACACTATACAGTGCGGATCGAGTCATTTTATATGAAAGACACACAACTGTCATTCCCCTTTCACACATCCAGCTCAAACAAAGTACCATTCCGATTAACAGACTCCCACAGCTTCAGCTCCACAAGAACAAGCTCATCTAGTATATCTTACAAAATCAGTGTAAATTTACCGCCGCTGAATTTGCATGAGCTCTGCATGCGCTCTCCCAGCCAATCATAATAATTTTCATCCTTGCTGTTGGACTCATACACAATGCGGCACATTTGTGTGAAACTGAACAAAAATGAGTGAGGAGGAAAAATTCGAACAAGAACATTTGTATTTTACTGTATGTAAATATTTTGTATTCCATAGAGATGATACTGAGTAAAACTAAGTGATTTGTTGGCACTGCTTTGTGGCTGTTGGCAAGAAAGTGACACATAATCACAGTGTGGACTATTGATGACACCACTTCTGACTGAGAGTTTGCTGTGTGGGTTTTGGCTGCTGCTTCTCACTGGTGTTTTTGTTGGTCCTGTTGCTTATTTTCTTAACTCGGCCGTATAATAACACCTATACCACACCTGCTCTTTACCTGCACAAGCCCTCTTCCTTTGCTCCTGCTCTGTCTGCATCTGTGCCCAGTGAGTTTTTCCCTCTTGCTTCGTTGCTGTTGCCAGTCTCTCTTGCTGAAAGGGCAGGTTACCTGCTTGTACTTTTTCATGGTGTTTAGCTGAGCTGCGTAATGAGCTTTGGCTTCGCTAACATGCTCTGTCTGATTAGCATGATGTTGTTATTTGGCATCTTTACTGCTTTTGTCCTGAGTGCTGCTGTGTAGGATCACACACACATACACCAGGGATAACATTCCAACTTTTATGGCCCGGAGGTTTGGAAGCTCTGAGATAAGGTCCAGCCTGGTACGAGGGGTGACCTAGGCATAAAGGGGGGTTAGTGCCACACACACACACACACACACACACACACACACACACACAGACACACACAGACACACACACACAAGGAGGCCCAGATATGAAGGGAAGCCAGCATCCCAACTATGCCTCAGAGATTTAGGGACTTATGGGCAGGAGCCTGGACCTCCAGGATAGGGGTCCCTCAACTTAGCACGCAAACCCAACCCACCCCCTCCCCCCCTTTCTTCCCACCTCACACACCACAGGCACACAGTCCCTCTAAGAAAGCTCTGTTTTAAGTTTTGCTTGGGTATGTTGTGTATATGTGATTATAACTGATTAATGTCAATATCTGGATTTTTTATACTCTGAGCAAGGTACTGCCTCTACTTTTTATAATAAAAATGAATGGATTGATATGTGTATTGTTATCCTTCGACAGCAGATCATTATAATATGCCAAGCCAACCACAAATTGTCATTAACAGAAGTTTAACTGAGACTGTGATTACAGTGAACTATCTAGCCTAAGATTTGCTCTTCGGATGTGAATTTGGAATGTAACTTATGTAAAACTCACCTGAAGTGTCAGCATCTGGTGACAAGCAACAATAACCACCCATATTATGTACTGATGTGAGTCATCAACATGCATGGTGTGATGTTAAATTGTGAATTTATTAATGTAGATTGTATGAGGTGTGATCCTTTAGGTTGGTCTAAATCTGCTCAGTGATTGTTATGAAACCATGTGGAGCTAAAGTTACTCACTTCTAATCAAAATCAACTGTAAATTGGTGTCATTATAGTCATAAATCCCAATATGACTGCTAAAGCCCCCCCTCGAAAGTCCGCCAGTAGATTCATGAACTTCAGACCATTAAACCCGGCACCTCAGACTCAGAGGGGTGAAGCCCGTCCGTAAAGCCTGCCTTGAAGCCTGCTGCCCAGAAGAAAGCTCCAACACCAAGACAAAGCCTTTCACCTTAAAGCTTCACGAAAGATCAAAAATCAAAGGGGCTCCACGCAAAGAACCGCTCCAGACACCGTGCCTTCTTAGGTGCCATCGATACCGATCAGCTCATCACCTCTGCAACCAACTACCAAAGACTCCATCACCTCTGCAGGCAAGTAAACCAACTTCCATTCATTTTAACAATCTAATCTGTTACAGTCAATCTGTTTTATAACTTTGAGGACATGTTTTCAAAATCGTGTGCTTGCTGTGCAGAACAGTAAAGTTACCCATTTAAATCCGGTCACTGCATTTCCATATTCCATTGTTTTGCTTTATTCTGTTTGATGTTACATGTAATGTCTGTTGTATGATACTGTAGTATTAGACATAACTGCATGCCTTTTATATAACACACATCTCCGTGTCATTGACTGCTCACAATTAAGTCACTGCCTCTGTGTGAACTGGCTCCTAAGCTCTAAAGCTCAAGCTCGCCTGAAAATATCGCGAGACTCTCTCTCAGCGGCTGTGGGAAGAGCTTCGCTACGTATCCACTACCTTACCTGGTGAAGGGTGTCCGGTGGATGATCATTCTAACCCAGGTTACTCAGCGATACTGTAATCAGTGAATCCCACCCAAGTCTCCCATTAACAGACTAATACTGGGCATAATAATTAATTAATAATCATTATCAAATAATAAACAGTAAAAGAATAATTAATTTCCCTTCACATTGGTGGAGATCAAAACTATCTGACCTCATTTTTCCTACAACTGGTATGTGCAGCTTCATTACTCATTTTAATCGACAGCCTGGAGTTTTACTAGATATGTTTGTTTTTTAACACCTTGCAATGCAGCTCATACACTCTCAGGTCGAACTTAAATGTCTTCACTGCCGTACCCGTTTGGAGTCAGTATCATATCACCTGTGCCAGTCACTTGGAATTGTCCGAAGCCCTCGTTACACCCAATCAGAAACAGGACCCTCTGTTATTTACGGCTCAGAAGCAGTGATCCTGACTGAATAGACATACAATGGTGTTCGCTGCGTGACACTAAAGTCTTCCGAGGAATAACTCATGAGCATCTTCATCCTCTTCCAAATCCATCTGCCCCATTTTCTCCCAGCCATGTTGACTTAAATCTTGCCCTTCTGGATGCTCATTCAATAACCAAAAAAGCATCTCTGATCAACGACCTCAGAGAAGAAAGTAGACATAATTTGTATTTTAGAAACTTGGCAACAACCTGGTGACTATTTATATCTGAACATGCTGACCCCCCCAGGCTACAACTACCTATCAAACCCTGTTTATATGGAGGAGGGGGTGGGCTGGGTGTCGCTTATCGATCTACTTTAAAAATTACTTTCATTTCTTGATGTCACTGCTTTTGAATATATTACTCTGAAGGTTGTTTCCTCCCCCTCTTTGCTGCTGTTGTTAGTTTATCACCCTCCTTTATCACCCTTCCTGGCAGAATTTAATGATCTCCTCACACTTATCTCATCTCTCTGCCTTCCATTATTGTTCTTGGTGACTTTAATATCCATGCTGACATAAGAACATAAGAAATTTTCAAACGAGAGGAGGCCATTCGGCCCATTAAGCTCATTTGAAGAGAACTTAACTAATAGCTCAGAGCTGTTAAAATCTTATCTAGCTCTGATTTAAAGGAACCCAGGGTTTTAGCTTGTGCTACACTAACAGGAAGACTATTCCATACTCTAACTACACGCTGTGTAAAGAAGTGCTTCCTCAGATTCATTTTAAAATGTTCTCCTGCTAATTTCCACTTATGGCCACGAGTTCTAGTATTTAAACTAATATTGAAATAGCCATTTGGCTGAACAGCATCCAGACCTGTTAGGATCTTATACACCTGGATCATGTCCCCACTTAGTCTCCTTTCCTCGAGGCTAAATAGACTCAGCTCAGCCAACCTCTCCTCATAAGACATTCCTCTAAGACCAGGAATCATTGTCGTAGCCCTACGTTGCACCTTTTCCAAGACAGCAATGTCACTGAGACTGACTGCTCCTACACATCTGAGTTCATCTCAGCATTAGTATGTTTTAATATAACACAGCCTGTTAACTTCCCAAATCTCATTCATGGTCATATTCTTGCTTTGCTCTGTTCTAGTGATTTGAATGATGTTTCTGTCTCTGGTTCAGTCTCTGGTATCTCTGATCAGAAGCTTATTGAGTGCAGCTTTAACTTTCACTTCACAATAAGGCTCCCTAAAGTGGCAGATTGTAGTACAGCCATCTTAAAGTGGCATAAGTTTTAGGTAGATTGGTCCCTATTGTACTCCAGTTATATACAGGGAGCTGGTTTGTCTTAAGGTGAGTCTTATTACTTCAGGTGGTGCACAGGTGGAATGGATGGCAAGGGTGGGGACAGTGACTAAGATAAAAGCAGTAATGAGGAATTGTTTGGTGAGTCCGGTGGGTAAGAGGGAGGGAGAAAGGTCATTCAAACATGTTACGAGTCAGATAAGAGCAGTTTATTCGCACGGCAGGTGGATTTTTCACCCTCTACAGCCAGCCCAAGACGTGGAATGCGGGATGAGTGCAGTTTAGTCACGCTGATCGGTGGATTGCGTTTGGGTGTCTCTTTACAGATGGATGGTAGCTGTGGTTTGTTTGTTAAATGACATTCTATTTTTTGGGTGATATTAGAGTACTTTGTTGAGCTATATTGTAGCCCAGCGATATCGTTTTGTTCCTAGCTGTGATCTGGAGCTGCAGCAATTGGATATATTACGCCGTTGCATGGGAACTCTTAGCGTAAGGTAGCCATGTTTTAATTTATATTTAGTTTGGTTAAGTCATGGAACGAGGCCGGTTAAAAGATGGGGTTAATGATTATTAATCCAGAATGGCATGTCATGGAGAGTATGTGTGGTATAACTGATTTAAGATTAAATGTCTGTGTGCTTATACCTGTATGTGTTTGTGGTTTATTACAGAGAGTATTCCAATGGATATTCTAATTCCAGAGTGTTTGTGCCGCTGTTCCCCTTTTACATACTACTAATCTACCTCCAAGTACCATAGGGGATTGTTATTTAGTTGGGTAATGTTTTATTGTGTGTTTATTTTCTTTTCTTTGTTTGGGGGGTTAGTCTTTGTAGGGGCATGGATAAGAAAATGTTGCCAATTAGCAGCTGCCCAATGTAACTGACCGCTGTGGATTTGCTGTGGTGTTTCGTTCATGTCCCTTGCTGTTAGTGCATTGTGCTGTGCTGTGGATGATCGTATTTCAGTGCTGTACCGGTTAACAGAAGTTATTCAGACCTCAATTCACTGTATGTGTGTGATTCTGAGGCCTGGCCGTCGGACGTTAGTGGGCCATTGGACAGCGCATTACTCTTATATTGGGGGTTTATTTATGAATAAACTGTTATTGACTTTATGTCTGTACCAGCCTTCTTTGTGTGTCTTCTCAGTTCCCTGTTGTAATGGAGAACGAGTATTGTATTATGTTACAGTTATAAAGGGACTATGAATGGTTTATAAACAGGTTATTAATAAGGTTGTAACACTTTGTAAATCATTAATAGACAATTATAAACAAGTTATAACAGTTTTCTTTTTATTAATGAGTTACTACTATTTCTAAGTGGCAAAAGGGAGCCTTATTGTAAAGTGGTCCCCACTTTAATACTCCTCCTCCTAAGAAAATCTGTCACATACCGCAATACTAGATCCATTAGTTCTAATCTCTTTGTTGGTTCTTTTCTATCCTCTTCCCCGTCTGATTTACATAAACTCTCTTCTCCTGATACTATGGTTTCCTTCTATAATGATACTATCTCTGTACTGCTTAATGATCCAGCCCTTCTAAAGACCAGGCTGATCCCAGCCACTCACTCCTGTCCTTGGTTCCCCCCTGAGCTCAGAATAATAAAGGCCACTGGCCGGCGTCCTGAACACCTTTATAAGAAATCTGGTCTCACTGTGCACATGCTTTTATACACTGAGCACATCCACAAGTACTGGGACGCCCTACATGCTCACAGCCCACTCCCCTGTAGACCAGTGGTACTGGATGTATATTTGCATAACATGACACAGTACTGTTTGTGATTAAACAGATTTTTTTTTAATCCACCACATTGTGATGAATAGAGCAAGAAAACAAAAACACAGAAATGGCTCTTGTGTGCCAGCCAGTGACTAGGTGAGATGGTTTAGCCTCTATGGTTTAACTAGAGGAGACATTGGCTGGGAGGAAAGTGCTGTGTAAAACCTAATATTTTGTTTCTCTTCTCAGCCTAAGCTCTCTAGGAAAAACATCCAGATCACACGTATCTTTACTACTGAAAACTTCTTTAGGGATGTACAAGTATACAATACTATACTACTCAGACCAATTAGCATACAGCAACCCAGAAAAACTAATAATGAAATGTGGTAAAGACTAATATCAGTGCCATACCATCCTCAATCGTGGTGGGTCTCTAAAAATTAAGCTTAATGAAAATCTGAATATTAAATGAGCAAAGTGATTTGATTTGTTCTTCTATCCCAATTTGTGGTCTAAAAGCAATAAGGCCACCATCTGCTTTAGCGGAAATGCACTCCTTCAACAATCCAACCATTAAGATAGATCTCACCTTTTCTCAGCCCTGCTCTATTATTATGTCAAGCAGTCTAACAGTCTAGCTTCATAATCTGTGTTTGGTCACTGGTGCAGTATGTTTCACTCACCTTTATACCACAGGGTGTTTTCAGGAGAGCTTGACTGGTTCTTTCTTACTGTGATTGAAGAAACTTCTCTCATTCATGCTTAAATAAATACATTTATAATGACAGTTTTTCAATGTTCTCCAACTTATATAAACACAGTTCTTTGGTTATCAGGAGCTGAACTGAAATAAAACTTGCATAAAAGGAGAGAAGGATATGTTGGTCTAAGTCTTTCTTATTATGGTGGGTTAGTAAAACACAGCAGCTCAATGTCCAAATGAGTTCAGATGAGAGGACATTAAAGTGGGGCATATATGGGCCACCCATATTGTACTTGTGTGCTGCCCATATGGGCTTGGGATTTGGAAAGAGGTGGAGACACATTGTCTTAACACTCTAGGTTGTAAATTTAACACTATAAGAGTTAATAAATATTAACACTGCAAAAACAACACTCACTGCACACTGTAAAAAGTTAAAGGTAACACTGAATGGTGTGGACCCATATAAACACCATGCAGTGTTAATTTAACACTGGCACATTTGCTATGTATGTTTAACCAGCTTCAATCACTTTGCTCATTATCATTGCCATTACTACCGATTAGTAGTGTAGGACATGGATACATTTGCTACGTAAACTCGCGTAGCGTCACTGTACCTTCCTCCTGCAGTTTCCTCCTCAGTTTGCCTGAATGCACATTGTCTACATTAAGATTCACTGCACAGGCGCACAGAACGTGCCCCAGTTAAATGGGTCTGGCCACGCCGATGATCCAGCATGATTCACATCAGACCGAAATACATAAGTGTCTGATTTGACAAACTGATGGAATATACCTTAGAGAAGGATGAGAAGCTAGCAAGCATTGCTAAGGGTATCCCAAAAAATGCAAAATACACATCTAAGAATATCCAAAATGAAATTATCCAAAAACTGGCTGACATGGTGCTTGGAGAGGTCAGGAAAAAATACGAAAGTGCTGATTCTGCAGGGTTTTGCCTCAAAAGTGATGGGACCAGGGATAGGTGAAATGTGGAAAATGTGTCTGTGATAATAGGGTTTGACAGAAATTCCATGCCAGAGGAGCATCTTATTGGGTTGCTTGACTTGCAACAACTTGATGCAGAGTACAGCACCTCTGAGATACCGTTACACCTTTCTGATGCTGGCTACAGTGCTGACAGTATACTTAGCCAGTGTTATGATGGAGCTTCTGTGATGAGTGGGGTTAGAGGGGGTGTACAAGCTCTGCTCCAAAAGAGGCTTGACGGATATGTCCCATACATCCACTGCTACAACCAGCAACTGCACTTAGTGGTTGTGAATGCCATGCAGAGTGAGCCGTGTGCAAAAAGATGTTTTAGCCTATCTAGGTCACTCTACAACTTTTTTCACCACCACAATGTGCTCAATAAACATAATGCACCTTGTCTAGAATGGCTGCTTGTGATCAGATGGACAAGCCACTATGAGGTGACAAGGTGCACTATGGACAATCAAGAACAAATCCTTAGTATCCTATCTGAGATGACAGAGGATGATGATGCTGCAGTTGACCTGTGCACCGAGGCATCAGGCCAGCTATGCCAAATTAAGAGGCATCACTTCTTTGAGACTGGAAAGTTCCTAGTGCAGGTGCTTGGTGTCTTGAAACCAGCAAATGCTATTCTACAGTCTCAGTCAGTTGATCTGTGCAGTGCTGCTGAGGTTGTTAGTGCAGCACTGGACTCCTTAAAAAACATCCGTGAGGATGACTGTTGGGGAGTGTCATCTCCTGCTAAGGTTGACTGTTGGGGAGTGTCATCTCCTGCTGAGGATGACTGTGGGGGAGTGTCATCTCCTGCTGAGGATGACTGTTGGGGAGTGTCATCTCCTGTTGAGGATGACTGTTGGGGAGTGTCATCTCCTGCTGAGGATGACTGTTGGGGGGTGTCATCTCCTGCTGAGGATGACTGTTGGGGGGTGTCATCTCCTGCTGAGGATGACTGTTGGGGAGTGTCATCTCCTGCTGAGGATGACTGTTGGGGAGTGTCATCTCCTGCTGAGGATGACTGTTGGGGAGTGTCATCTCCTGCTGAGGATGACTGTTGGGGGGTGTCATCTCCTGCTGAGGATGACTGTTGGGGAGTGTCATCTCCTACTGAGGATGACTGTTGGGGAGTGTCATCTCCTGCTGAGGATGACTGTTGGGGGTGTCATCTCCTGCTGAGGTTGACTGTGGGGGAGTGTCATCTCCTGCTGAGGATGACTGTTGGGGAGTGTCATCTCCTGCTGAGGATGACTGTTGGGGAGTGTCATCTCCTGCTGAGGATGACTGTTGGGGGGTGTCATCTCCTGCTGAGGATGAGTCACATCCAACAAAGAGAAGGAGAACAATAAGCAAACACCTGGGTCAAAGTGTTGTGCTTTCAACTTTGGGCCATACAGACCCTGGTGACCCTACCATTTCCCCCCATCAGTCTCTGAAAAGATCCCTGCTCAACACCCTTGACAGGGCCATTTCCGAAATGGAAACTAGATTTTCACACAAGAATATTGACCTGATGAGAGCCATATCTAGTCTTGCACCCAGATCTAGCACATTTCTAGATCCCACCCTGTTCCACCCTCTGGCGGTGATGGCTGGTACTGTAGCAGATGTAAGTCTGAAAAATGAAGTTCTTGTGGCAAAACAGATGCTGCTCAAAAAATGTTCAAAGGAAACAGACCTGTCCACTGTGTGTAAACTCCTGCAGGAGTACAAGGAAGCCAACCCTGAGTTGCATAAATTGTACGTAACAGCCCTGGTAATTGGTGTGTCTTCAGCATCGTGTGAGAGTTCCTTCTCTACTTTGTCAAGGGTCCTAACCCCCTATCGTCGCACCATGTTACATAAAAGAAAGAGGAATTTGGTGATCTTAGCCCATGAGAAGTCCATAACAAATAGCTTGGATATGGATGGATAAGAGTTTTTGCAAAGGGGAACAGGAGACTGTTGTTGTAGAGTGGATGGAGGAGAAGGAGAGTGGAGCTGTTCAGTTGCAAACAGGGAGTTCGGTTGCTTGCAAAACAAACAAGCTTAAAACAAGACAAAAAGACAAAAAAGAAGAAAAAGGTTCAAATGGTCTGTTCTAAATCAGTTGTGTTCTGCAAATTAGTTTGAGAAATGTATGAAAAGACATGGTGATTTGTTTTTTTTTTTTTAATTACTATGCCGACCATTTTTAGTTTTGTAAATATTGGCTATATAGAGAGGTCTTATTTTATTCTTTATTTTGCAATATTATTTGAGAATTAGGTCATCCAATTAAGATAATTTTTTTATGTTGTTGGTTGTAAAGATCTGGATGGATATTTAATTTTATTCTTAATTTTATTTTTTTTTATTCTATTTTTCTGTTTTATTTTTCAAGACTTGAATTGCTTTTTCTTTTTTATAACTGACTACCCTTTTTAGTTTTGTTAATATTGGCAATAGTGAAAAGTGTTTTGTTGGGTTCAAATATGTTTGATATAGGCTATCCAATTAAGGTAAAGGTCATGTTTTTAGTTGTTATAAGCTGATGAGGAATATTTTATTTTTTGTTTTATTTTTCAGTTTCCCTCTGAGGGATTGCCACCTTACCGTGGTCAGGGGGTTTGCGTACCTCAGTGACCCTAAGAGCTACACCAGCAGAAGCTCAGCCTTCAGGTGGGACACCAAAGTTGGACAGGTCTTAGGGTAGAGGCCTGACAAAGTGTAATCCAATTACATGACAAAAACTGTTATCCAGAACACCCCCGCCCCCAGCACCACCCCGACCCTTTCCCCCGCCTCCGTCGCCACCATGTGCCCCCCTCACATTTCTGTCTGCCCCCTCATATATGCCTGTCTAGAACCGGCCCCGCTCCTACTTCTCAATCATTCTCCCCCTTTAACCTTGACTGTACTACTTTTATGCCTGTTGACAGCTTGACCAAACACTTACACCTCTACTTAAAGCATGTTCTTCTATAATCAATTCTCCAATAGGGTCACTGATAAACACGTCTCCCTTCCAGCTCTGTCCCTTCTTCTCTCAAAGCTGCTGCAGTTACTCTTGTCCTCAAGAAACCTTAGTTTGATCAATCATCTCTCTCAAGCTATAGACCTCTAATCTAATCTTCCTTTTCTGGCTAAAGTGATGGAAAGAGTTGTAACCACACAGCTACATGCCTTTCTTAATGGTAACGCACTATACCTGCCATTCCAGTCCCTCCTCTTCCTAATCTGCATCATTCCCTTTGGTCAGATCATTTGCAGATATGGCCTTAATGTTCACTGCTATGCTGATGATATTCAGTTATATATTAGTACACACACCTCCACTGACTCCCTTCCCAATACACTTACTGATTGCATCACACATTTAAAGCTTTGGATGCAGGATAACTTTCTAAAACTTAACACAGACAAACTGCAGTCTTACTGCTCAGTGTGAAATCATTAGTAGCTAAATCCTCCAGTTTCTCTCTTTGTTTTGATGGTGTCCCTCTAAATCCTGCTACAGTTATCATAAATCTTGCTGTCCTATTTGACTCCTCACTTAACTTTGATCTTCATATAAATTTCCTCTCCAAAATTACATTCTTTCCCCTCCATAACATCGCTTGTCTGCGCCCATTTCTGTCCGGTACTGATGCCCAAACTCTGGTTCATGCTTTTATTAAGTCCCGTATTGATTACTGCAGCTCCCTTTTCATTGGTGTTATATCTTGAGGGTCCTCTAGATGTCCTCATGGCTTAGGTTAAGATAGATGATGGCCTGCTGTTCCATTTGTAACGTGGAGGAAAATGTTTGAGAACTACTTACTTAACACACTAAATTAGTTATTAAAGCTACTGGTGATAATTGGCCAGATACCAGGCTCCATGCCACACTGCTGCATTGTCTGGGCATGGAAGGGTGACGTATTTTCTATACATTACTGGATGGAGGTACGACTTATGCGGCAGCTTGGAGGCCACTGGAAAATCACATGCCGAAAGTTAAAGTGCTGGCTAACCGACATGCATTTCATGTCGCGCACGGTGACCAGAGGAATCGGTGAGTCAGTACATGGCGGCGCTATGCGAGCTAACTGTGAACTGTAACTTTGGTGCTAATGAAGGTGAGATGCTGAGATTAATTGGTGGAGCGAGCCTATGACCAGGCAGTGAAGAAGGAACTATTGAAGAAAATGGATATTAGTTTAGATGAAGCAGTAGCATTAACCACGCAGGTGGAATCGGCCCTAAAAACTGCTACTTTGCTTGCGGGCGCCGGGAGCTCCGATATAAACCATAACCGCTAAACTCAGCCGGGATGAGTGAGGGAAGACATGCCAGCAGCAGTACCAGTCTGCTAAAACAGGACCAGGAAACAGGAAAGTTTGCAAATCAGCTGTTAAAGAGGTACGTGAAGTCGTTGTTCCTGAACTTACTGTTCTCTGCATGGAAACCAGTCCTTTTGCTGATAAAATACATTGTAATGTAGAAATCGAAACATCAGCTGGTCAATCTCAGATGGTGACGCTGATTGTGGATACAGGCTCATCAGTATCTATTCCACCCGAGTCAATTTACAGGAGACATTTTCCTGCCTGCCCAATGACGCAGCCAGAGGTTAGGTTACTTACATATGCAAAGGAGCCGTTATCTGTATTGGGGTGTCTGGCTGCATCCATCTCGTATGAGGAGGTGAAATACCCAACCATGTTTTATATTGTGAAGAGTGGGTCGCCATTGTTGGGCATGGACCTGATCAGAGAGCTGAAATGCCAAATTGTTGGAGGCACAATGATGAAACCTACCGCGTCAGTGGGTGAGATGGGGACTGAACAAACTACACTGTTACGCTGTGTGAAAGGTTTTGTTCATCAAGTACAGGTGGATGAGATAGTGAGGCCAGTATGACAAAAATTGCGACGCCTACATCTCTGTGTACGAGACGAAGTATCACTTGAACTTCAGCGGTTGTTACAGTTTGGAGTCATTGAAAGAACAGATGCTTCCCCATGGGTTTCCCCCATAGTCGTCACAACCAAAAAGGGTGGAGGAATTAGACTGTGTGTCAATTTACGGGAGCCTAACAAAAGCGTAATCATGAACTGCCACCCTCTGCCTCACATAGAAGACCTGCTTACAAAGCTCAGTGGTGAGACAGTGTTTTCAGAGACTGATCTGAGGTCAGCATATCACCAGCTGCCACTTCCTGAAGACAGCAGACGCCTTACTGCATTCATGATGCACGATGGCCTGTTCAGGTTTACCCGGGTACCCTGTGGTCTGGCGTCGGCACCATCTTGCTTTCAGAAAATGATGCAGACTGTACTTAAGGACCTTCCAGGAGTTCCCAACTACTTGGACGATGTCATAGTGCATGGTGCATCACAAACCGATCATGATAAGCACCTTAAAGAAGCTTTACAATGTTTCACTGAATTCGGACTTCAGCTTAATCTGAAAAAGTGCGAATTCAACCAGCATAGGAACACATACCTCAGACATGTGATTTCCAAAGAAGGACTGCGATCTACACCCAGTCATATCACTGCTATTGCAGAGGCCCAGCAGCTCGACACATGCCCGCTTTGCCTTCCTTTTTGGGTCTTACTTCATGGTTCAGAAAGTTTGTTCCACACTATGCTACAGTTCTGGAGCCTTTGAGAAATATTCTTTGTCTTGGAGCCCAGGCCAAATTTACCTGGACTGATGAAGCTCAGGACAGTTTCCTAAAACTGAAAGTTATGCTCGTGAATAGCCCAGCTCTCTCGATTTTTGGCCCAAATTTATCTGCCTTTGGAACTACAGATGCTTCAGGTTACGGACTAGGAGGAGTTTTAACTCAGCTGCTTCCTGATAATAGTGAGAGAATTGTGGCATTTGCTTCTCACACACTGACACCAGCTGAGAGGAAGTATTCTACGGTCGAAGAGGAGACATTGGCATGCATATGGGCAGTGGATTAGTGGAAAACGTTCTTGTGGGGGTGGCGATTTACGCTCAGAACGGATCACAAGGCATTACGACACTACTGGCCACCAAGGGCATGAACCAAGCTGGTATGAGAATTGCCCGCTGGTCCACGAGGTTTATGTGCTTTCAGTATGATCTGACATACCGGCCTGGCATTAAGAATCCGGTAGCCGACTGCCTATCACGTATTCGCTGTGCTCTCTAGACGATGAGCATGTCGAAGGACCTGCCCTCGTGGAGGAAATATCTCCCCTGCATACTGTAGTGCCACTGGAATGTGTTCATGACGGAATGTGAGTCGTGTACCCAACTGTTACAGTTGAGGGTCAGAATGCAAACCGGTTGGCCGCAAGCAAGAAAAGATGTTTCTGTGGTTATGGTTCCATACTTCATGGCGAAGAATGAACTTGCGGTGGAAGCCACCCTTGTCTTCCATGGGTCGCGTCTGATTGTGCCAGTTTCACTTCATATGAGAATTATTCACCTCTCACATGAAGGACATCAGGGTATTGTGTGCACCAAACAGAGGCTACAGGAACTGTATCGGTGTCCCGGCATGGATTGTCTAGTGAGTTTAATTCTGTCCTCTTGTGTTGAATGTCAAAGCAGTGACAAGGCTGCAAAAATATACACACCCCCAATGCAACCCGTGGACTTTCCGAATGGACCATTCGAAAACATTGCTCTCGACATTGTGGGACCATTTGACTGTGGCCCCCCTGACTGCCGGTTTGCAATCACAATGACAGATTATTTTAGTATGTGGCCAGAAGTAGCATTTGCAGCTAATGTGACTATGGAGACTGTACTGTCATTTCTGCAGTGCGTTTTTGCAAGAGAAGGAGATCCATGTACAGTGTCTACAGACAATGGGCTGCAGTTTACGTCCACTGCATTTGCAGATTCTCTCACAGAAAGAGGAATCAAACACATATATTAGTGTCTACCACCCCCAGGCAAAGGGCGCTGTAGAAATGTGCAACAAAGTTTTGAAGCAGTGTATTCAATGTGCTGAAAAAAACAATTGCCTTGGAAATCTGCTGTAATTACGATACTCCAAAGTTTTCGAACTACGTCTCATGCCACTACAAACGTGTCACCTTTTCAACTGCTTTGAGGCCGGCTAATGTGTACAAAATTAGATGTCTTGCCTATTCACAGGAAAGAGGAGCATTCTAAGGTCAGGGAGAGAGTGGAGCACTGCCAACAGAAAAGCAAGCACTACACCGACTACAGACGTAATGCAGGCACCACAACCATAAAACCTGGAGACCAGGTTAGAGTCTTAAAGCCTTTCCGAGTAAGGAAGGGAAAGTCCCAGTTCACTGATCCACTGCTGGTACAAACACAGATTGGGCCAAACACCTTCGTGTTGAGAGATGGGAAGTGGTGGAATGCAGCTCGTCTGTCACCCTGTCCAAGAAGTACACAGGTGCCCATTACTGAGGCTCCTGAGATGGTACCCAGTTCACTGAGGATGAGTACAAGGGAGAGAAACCCACCATCGTGAACTAAAGATTATGTAATGGATGCAAAATAATTTACTATTCTGTGTTGTACTAAAGGGTTAAAATTACACCCAGGAAATTTGAAGATAAATGTTAGTGACGTTTACACTTGTTACTTCAATAGGTGAACGGTGAGCACTGGGGTTAATACCTTCATGAAAAAAAAAAAAAAACGTTTGTAAGTTCCAAGGCTATATTACAGTATGTTTCTTATGTTAGAATAAAGCTTCTTTTAGGTAGAAGGGGAATGTTATATCTTGAGTGCCCTCTAGATGTCCCCATGGCCGAGGTTAAGATAGATGATGGAACTCCGGAAATGAGGTTGTAAGAGGTCGGGTCGAGAGAGGGAAAATAAAGTAAGAGGAGAGAAGACAGGACTGTGTGTTCGTGTTTGGTAACTTCTTAAACATTACAATTGGCCTCCCTGCAGAATCTATACAAAACCTGCAGTATATTCAGAACCCAGCAGCTTGAGATCTCACTCACACCAAACGCTCCGCTCACATCACAGCCATCCTCTCTCAGCTACACTGGTCACCGGGTTCCCTCTCGGATCAAATTGAAAATATTGCTTCTCACTTATAAAGCTCTGCATAACCTCACTACCTCAGTGAGCTCTTGACTCCCTGCTCACCCTCTCGCTCTCTCAGATCCTCTAATAATAATCTCCTCACTGTTCCACACACCAGACTTTCCACCATTCATATCTGCATTAAAGACATTTCTTTTCCCTGAACATCTCTCTTCTGTCTTTTCCTCCTTTACTGATCACTGATCTCTCTTTCTTATTGTTTTAGTGTAAAGCGACCTTGGGATTGTGGAAGGCGCTATATAAATGTAACTATATGTATAAATGTAACTATAGATGTATTATTCGTCATAATAATTTGTGGCAACACCACCGACTTATATGACATAAGGCTTCTTTTTTGTTTAATAAATATGGCAGCATATATTGCAAAAATATCGCACATTGTGATGTGATTTTTTTCCAATAATCATGCAGCCCTAATTTAAAATTAACCTAATTTCTTATCTATTTAAAACCGTCCCCTTTCAGGCAGCTGGGCACTGGAGCAGTTCAGGTTAAGCACCTGTCTAAAGGTAAACAGTCTGAGCTTCTCCCAGGACTTGGGCTGAAAAACTTCAGGTTACTGGTCCTTGTCTTACCCACCCTGCTAAGGGCCGGCCCTCTTAACTGTGTTACTGCATGGGGGAGTAAGCTGGGGATTCAGGTGGGAATTGGGCTCTGATTTAAAGGTATTTTAAAACCTGAGGTCCTGAGAGCGACAAAATCACCTAAAGTCTGTACAGTAATGAGATGAAAAATGAGCAGTTTGTGCTAAAACACTGAAGTATGTTTGGCATCTTCAAAGATGCACCACAGTGTGTTTAATGTTTTACCAGGAGCTGCTGCTTCATCCTGCTTTACTTTAATGTTTAATAACCATTAATTACACTTAAACTCACCTGTTAGGACACCGACCATAATAATGGGAAATGCAGCTCTCAGAGTGCTGAGTATAATATTCCGCCATGAAACTGCAAAAATGAAAACAAGTTATTTTTTAAATAAAATAAAAATGGGATTTATAATTGTATGTTAAATTCAACCCATAATACTGTACATCACACCAGTTACCCCTAATTATAGGAAAATGATTTAACAGTGTCAGACCATCAATGATCATTCATGCCTTAAGGACAAATTTTAAAAAAATTCATCATATCTGATCATGAACTGTTAGATGATCATTTCACACTGTTACGTGCCGTAAGGTTAGGGGAGGGATTGTCCTGCAGATCCTGTTTGTTGCCCAGTTCCCTTCGACTCCGCCTCCCGGACCTGGCCCCACCCCAACCTTCGACGCTACTTCTGCATTTATGATTTAAAAGGCCGTGGCGGGAGAGTAGTGGCAGAATCTGCTCTTGGTTGCTTTTTGTGTTATTGGATTGCTTGTGTGTGGATTAATCGTGTATGACAGTTTTGGTTTTCTGGTTTTCGACTTTTGCTTTGCCCTTCTGTACCTTTGCCTTCGGTTTTGACTGCTTTCTGGTTGTGATCTCTTGCCTTCCTCCTGACTTCTCTCTTGCCTCGCCCCTCGGATACTGTGTTTCGGCTTTGGTGTTTCCTGTATGTTCGTGTCTGTTAAATGTGTAAGGAGTGACTGCCCATTTGTTTATGCGTGTGGTTTACTGTACTGTTTGGTAAGGGAGTCAGGGTTAGGTTTGTCAGTTTGTTTTCCCGTTCTCTTTTTGTTTAAAATTAGCTTAGTTTGGGACGTGTTCGGTAGTGCTGTTTGTTTATTGTTTTGGCTGTGTCACTCCTGAAGTTTGTTACCATATTTTTTGTGAAAGTCTTTTTGAATAAATATAAAAAAATACAAAAAAGATCCCTTTGTTTCCCGTGTTCCCTGGTTGTCTCGTTTTCCCCTCTCCTTTCCCTTTACCTTTCTGACGGTCCTCAACCCTAGACTGAGGATCGTAACAACACACATTAGCAGCAGAAGATCCTTATTCAAAGTAAAAGCCTCTGTGACCCACATTACAGTTGTACAGTGCACTGTTACAACCCTGATACCAACAGTAACTGGGTTGCAGGAGAACCAGCAATCATATGTGTTACGATCGCAACGGGGAAGCAGGACTAAACCTCCTGTTGCCTCATTGCCACCATCTAGCATTATCTCTCCTCTTTCACTGCTGCTCTCACTTCCTGCTGGACCAGGAAGTTTTCTTCCTTCCCTTGAGTGATTAAAGTGGGATGTGGAGAAGGATCCTAGTCCAGCTCAGCCTTGCATCACCACTGCTACCACTTTCAGCCTTAAACTTGGCTTGCAAAACCATTATGCCAGCTCTGGCTACCTTCAGATCGTTTGACCCTCTGTCAGAGGCGGACATTTCAGGTCCAGAAAGTAAAAATCCAGACTAAGATTTTATTTCAACCAACCAGTTGAGTATACTGTGTCTGTGACTCTTTATACTGAACTGGTTAGTTGAAACTAAATCCTGGTTTGGATTTTTACTTTCTGGACCTGAAATATCCGCCTCTGCCCTCTGTACAGCAACACTTTCCCAGCTCCTGTAACCTTGAACTCCTCCTCCAAGGACTTGAGTGGCAGTCACAGGTTGTTTTGATGACTATAGAGAGCCATGCTGCTCAGGCTCCGGAGGTGGCTGCTGACTTTCCGCTCCAAGGTTTCTATTGTCGGGATTCACACTTCATAAACCAGGAGTGGCCACAGGACTCTTGGAGGAATGACATGCTGGTACAGAGATGCTTTAAATTACCCCAGTAGGCCAGACCAGTCCACTGACCTCAGCCAGCCATCCAACTCAGTGCAGGTCAACTTGATGCCTGTTGTGTCCTTCAGGATGCTGCCAAACACTTTGCCTCCTAACAGGCTTCCCTGTGATGGTTGGGATGTCAGTACCTGCGATACTGAACTGAAATTTGTCATCCACCTTCCTTCGCCTCAGCACCATGGACCTAGATTTGGAGGCTTGAACTCCATCCACTCCCAGCCCATCAGCTTCTCAGGCCCCTGCAGGATCCAGTGACGTCCTGGGACTGACTCTGTGGTGACTGTTATCTCATCCATAAGTGCTCTGATGGGAGGCTGCTGTTGGGCAGTTTCTGTTTTAGACTCTATGTACTCTGGTTCAGCAGATTTTTTGAGCATGTTCATGGCAGCAGAGAACAGGATCACAGAGATAATGCAGCCTGTGATGGTCCTGGTCTCAGCCTTATTCCAGCCTGATATAAGAGCTCCTGAGGAGGCTCTCAGCCTCACACTGCTGCAGGAATCCGCAGTGAGATCTCTGACTACTGGGGACACGATGTTCCACCAGAGGCAGCTGCACCAGCTTGTGTGGAATTGAGCCTTATGCATTTTCCAGGTCGGGCCACAGGACTGACAGATTGTCTTTGTTCTCCCAGCCTCCCTGATCAGCTGTGTCACCATTAGTGATGCGCAGATCGGCTCTGACTCCATCCGAATCCACATGTACATGTAAATCATCCACCCGCCACCCAAACGAATAAAGTATCAGAGACCGGCACCCGATCACACATTACCAGTGTTTCTCAGTAGGATACATGTAAGCATGATGATCTGATAACATGTTACACTGAATTAAGCTGGTTTTAAATAAATAAACATTAACTTAAAGTGAAAGTTCTTCTTTCAATGGCAGCAGCCTGAACACAGACTGACATCTTTACTCCCGTCAGACTATAACTCTGCATGTCATCTTCCCAAATACAGAGCATTAAGAATACTAATACCGTGTTACACATGACATTACCAGCACTTCACTCGTCATGGTAACTATTTCACTAAATCACTCCCACACATAACTTTTCCACCCACCCTTTTTATTTGTTTTTAATTCTCCTTATTTGATTTTTACTCAGATCTTTTGTGCCTCCGTTGCTGTTTAAGACAAATGGACCCGCAGTGGGAGTTTAGTCTGCTAATTCATACCTGATGTAAAATGAAGCTTAAAATACATTCACATTTTAGAGAATGCAATGAATATTTTCCTCATTTATGACATATATCACCTATGCGCAAACTTTCTGTTATTAATCAGAATAGTAATTTTTATGAATCTGCCTGCCGCGGTGCCCCCCCTACGGATATAACTGTGATTCATGCATCACTAGTCACCATGCCCATGTGCTCCAGGCATCCAGCCATTCCTGACATGCCCTCTTTCTGGACCGATGTATCAGTGTAACTGAACTTCACAAGAAAGGTGCACAGCCAGTTATTTTACATTTACAGGATTTGGCAGACGCCCTTAGCCAGAGCGACTTACATAAGTGCTTTGAGACTCTGCAATGAATTTCCGATGCTAGCTCAATAAGGACCCAAGCTATGAATACTATCTCTGAGAACTCCATTGAGTAGTGCAGAATTTTTTTCTTTTTTTAAACACACACCAGAAAGAGTCGAGTTAGAATATAGAAGTTCTACGTCAGGTATTTCTGAAAAAGAAAAGTTTTGAGTCGTCGCTTGAAGACATTCAAGGATTCAGCTGTTCGGACATCTAGGGGGAGTTCATTCCACCAATTAGGTGCCAGGACAGAGAAGAGCCGAGATGCGTGTCTTCCTTGTGCCTTGAGGGGAGGTGGGACCAGTCGAGCAGTGCTGGAGGATCGGAGAGATCGTGGTGCAGAGCGGGGTGTGATGAGGTCCTTTAGGTAGGATGGTGCCTGAGAATTTTTGGCTTTGTATGCGAGCATCAGTGTTTTGAATCTGATGTGTGCAGCTACAGGAAGCCAGTGGAGGGAGCACAGCAAAGGAGTGGTGTGGGAGAACTTGGGAAGGTTGAAAACAAGACGAGCAGCTGCATTCTGAATCAGTTGGAGGGGACGGATGGCGCTCAGTGGTAAACCCGCTAGAAGCGAGTTGCAGTAGTCAAGGCGTGAGATGACGAGGGACTGGACGAGTATCTGGGTAGCCTGAGTGGAAAGAAATGGACGTATCCTCCTGATGTTAAAGAGGAGAAACTGACAAGAGCGAGAAAGACTGGCGATATGTGAGGAAAATGACAACCGATCATCTATGGTAACTCCAAGGTTTCTAGCAGAAACCGAAGGACGGATCAGGGAGTTGTCGAAGGAGATCGCAAGGTCCTGGAGGGGGGATGAGTCAGCCGGGATGTAAAGCAGCTCAGTTTTACTAGTGTTGGGTTTTAGCTGGTGAGTGGTCATCCAAGATGAGATGTCTGCCAAGCATGTAGAGATCTTAGTGGAGACATGAGTGTTTTGAGGGAGGGAAGGAGAGGATGAGTTGAGTGTCATCGGCATAGCAGTGGTAGGAGAAGCCATGTGAGGATATAACTTCGCCAAGAGATTTAGTGTAGAGGGAGAATAGGAGAGGGCCAAGAACCGAGCCCTGAGGGACACCGGTGGAAAGACAACGTGGAGTAGATGTGGATACATTCCATGTCACTTGGTATGTTCGGCCTTCTAGGTAGGAAGCCAGCCAGCGCCAGGCCAGGCCACCAATGCCAAGACTCCTAAGGATGGATAGGAGAGTTTTGTGGTTGACCGTGTCAAATGCTGCTGATAGGTCAAGAAGGATGAGGACAGATGACAGTTTGGCTGATCTGGCAGCATGTAGCTTCTCAGTGACTGCTAAGAGGGCAGTCTCTGTAGAGTGAGCTGCTTTAAAGCCAGACTGATTAGGATCCTGGAGGTTGTTCTGAGAGAGATAGAGAGAAAGCTGGTTGTAGACTGTACGTTCGAGGATTTTTGAAAGGAAGGAAAGAAGCGATACTGGTCGGTAGCTGCAAGTGTCCGAGGGATTTAGAGTGGGTTTTTTTAGGATGGGAATGACCCTGGCTATTTTGAATGCTGTTGGTACATGACCGGAGGTTATGGAGCCATTAATGATAGTCGTGATGAAGGGGAGAAGGTCTAGAGAGATTGTCTGAAACAATGCAGAAGGGATTGGATCAAGTGGGCAGGTGGTAGGGTTAGAAGATGAGATGACTTTCATGATCTCAGTTATAAACAGCACTGATGATGATCTTTGCTTCAACACTCAACAGAGAGATGAGGTGAAACTGGTCTATTTGCCTTCAGTTCTCCTCCTTTGGGATCCAAAGCCCTTCAGCAACCCTCCACTGGGAATACTGGTCCTTCTCTAGATGACTCAAAGGAGCTTCCACAGGCACAGAAAGAGTTTAAGGTGATTCTTGTTCACATTGCATGGGAGCCATTCAGGCCTGGAGCTGAGTTTGCTCATCCTCTCCTGACTACCTCAGGAACCTCTTTCAGCTGCAGGTCTGACATGTCAAACTGCACAGCTGCCTCGGTCGGCTGCATCACTGTGCTGCACTGTCCCAGGTCCTGATCTCTTGCTGGGTTGCTATACATCTGCTTCAGATGCTGGTCCCTCTCCTCCTGTGAACAGGCCAGCTTGCTGCTATGCTTCTGCCCTAACAGATCCTTCATGAACCGGTAGGGCTTGGTGATGAATGCAGTGCTTTCAGGCTCTTTCACAGTGTCGTCTCCGATGCCACTCTGCCCACTGGAGGACCCTGATCTTCTTGTGTAGGATGTACATCAGCTGAGCCAAGCCACTGCTCTCCTCTTCTTTTGCCTGTTTGTATTGGAACCTGAGAGCCTTCATCTCCTGCCTGATACTATGGATCCTCACTGCTCTTTGGTTCTTTACATATGGTCCAGCTCTCAGCTGCTCCTCTCCAAATCGCTCTGACACAGTGCTGACAGTGATCGCTGTCTTGGTCAAACTAATTTTAAACACCTGTCTTTATTTTACAGTTTTTTTTCCCCAAACAGTGACAACCACCTTTAATATTAGGTGTATGAAACAGGACAGGAAACATGGAAATATGTAAACATACCTGTGAATGATTTCCGATATGGAGCCATAACAAACAACAGCAGGATATACGTCAGACTGATGGCAGGACAAGTAACAGCCTCTCCTGTGGTTCCTGGGAAACAGGTAACATTAAGTTTCATTTATTTAGCAGAGTCAAGCAGTGTCAGAAAATACCGGAACTAATTAGGGGTTAAGAGAAACATCCTAATCCCCCCCCCCCCCCTGCAAAATTTTACATTGGATTTCATGTTACCTGTCTCTTCATTACTAACTGCTAATATCTAAAATTCTATAATTAGTCACCAGGGGGTGCTGCCTCTACTGTTGTAAATACATGCTCATTTTGAGTAAACGAAATCAAACCTGTGTTATCCTATACAGACTCAGTGTCAATCTAATAATCTTTTAGGAAATACACATCAAACTATAAATAACTATGAGTTAATTTATGAAGGAAACTTATTCACCTTAAAAGTGAATCATCACAGTATAGATTACAAATACTTACAGTATTAGCCACTAATTTACATAATTATTCCCCAGCACGTTGCTATTTATGCTGCTGCTGTTTATTTCTTACTGCGTGCACAACAAAAACAATAAAATCTCTAAAGTCTCTTTGTAAAGCTTCTTTAAACCATATTCACTGGGCTCACCTTCAGTTACACCCCACAGGATGAAGGCTGCGGAAACCATGATTGATGGGACTGTGAGATGTGAGCAGTGACTCAGCAGAGCCTGTTTGCTTTTATCTATAGACAGAAAGTAGAATCAGATTTAACCACATGATGTTTATCATTAGGTGACGATTCATGCAAAGTTTAATGATCTACAGCCATTAGTTTAATGATCTACTTTCCACCGTAGTGCATGTCTTAAAAACCTTAGAGAAATTAGACCTAATTCACTTCTGGATAGTAGGTGTAATGTAAACCTAAACTTGGACTCCTGAACATTAGATCACTGGCTCCTAAGACATTGCTTGTAAATGAAATCATCACTGATTTTAATCTTGGTGCCCTATGTCTTACTGAGACTTGGCTTAAACCAAACGAGTTCTTGGCACTAAATGAATCCACTCCAGCTGAATATAGCTATAAGCATAATCCTCGACCCAATCACAAAGGTGGTGGGGTTGCTGCAATATTTTAGACCGACCTAGGAGTGCATGAAAATAGTGGTTATAGCTTTAGCACGTTTTAAATTATTATTCTTAATCTTGCTAGCATATCTAAGTGTAGTTCTACACCTCCAATCATCATTGCTATTGTGTATAGACCGCCTGGCCCCTACAGCAATTTTCTTAAGGAATTTGCAAATTTCCTAACAAACTTGGTGGTTACTACCGACAAGGCCGTGATTGTTGGTGATTTTAATATTCATATGGAAAATGATAGTGATCCATTAACAAAAGCATTTACTACCATTCTTGACTCTGCCGGTGTACATCAGAATGTAACTGGGCCGACTCATGCCTGTAACCACACCCTGGACTTGATCCTTAGTCATGGTGTCATGGTAGAACACATATCAATTATCCCTCAGAATCCTCTACTTTCGGATCATTACCTTTTAACATTTCAATACAACATAACCCCCCTAAGGCCCCAGGTCAGAGGTACAATACTAGACGTTCCATAGCCTCATTATCCGCCGCAACTTTTCTCGATCAGCTCCCACAGTCCTTCAACCTTACCTCTGAAGCATCAAGTGTAAATGAACTTGAACAGGTAACCGTGAACATGGTGGAATCATTTCGTACCACTCTTGATCATGTAGCGCCACTCAAGAAAATAAAACATAGAGATAAGAAACCTGCCCCCTGGTACTCTGACCGTACACGGGAACTTAAACAAGCTTCACGCAAGCTAGAACGCAAATGGCGGTCAACAAAACTAGAAGTTTTTAGATCTGCCTGGAAAGAGAGCCTGTCTAAGTATATACAAGCACTAGTGACTGCTAGGTCTATGTATCTCTCTAAACTAATAGAAGAGAACAAAATCAATCCTAAATTCCTGTTTGAATCTGTATCTAGGTTAACAAAGAATCCTTCAATGTTAAACTCACAAGTCCCAGAAGCTCTTAGGAGTGATGACTTTATTGCATTTTTAATAATAAAATAACTACTATTAGACATACCATCACTAGCACGCCCACAGCTGCACACAACCACCAATCTTCTGTTAGTGCTAGTGCTATTAGTACTAATGGTAACACCTTTGAATGTTTCTCTCCTGTAGTGCGGACAGAACTCCTTAAGTTAATTTCCTCTGGCAAAGCCACTACTAGCCTTGTTGACCCAATACCCACCAGTCTACTTAAGGAAATCGCACCACTGATTAGCAATATATTGTTAAACTTGTTAAACTCATCTCTTAGGCTTGGATATGTTCCTATATCTTTTAAAATGGCTGTTATTAGACCTATCCTAAAGAAGCCAAATCTTGAACTTAGTGACTTAGGACACTATAGACCCATCTCAAATCTTCCCTTCATTTCTAAAATTCTGGAGAAAGTTGTTGCTCACCAGCTGTCTTCCTTTCTTCAGAAAAATAATGCTAACGAACTATATCAGTCTGGTTTCAGACCCAATCATAGCACAGAAACGGCCTTAGTCAAAGTCATGAACGACTTGCTTATGGCTTCCGACCGTGGCTGTATATCGCTATTATTCTTACTGGATCTAACTGCACCATTCGATGCTGTAGACCATAATATTCTTCTGGAACGGCTGGAAACATTGATTGAGATTAAAGGGACAGCACTCCTGTGGTTTCGTTCCTATTTAACTGATCGTTACCAGTTTGTCCATGTAAACAATGAGTCATCCAAAGCCACTAAAGTAAGATATGGTGTCCCACAGGGATCAGTGTTGGGCCCACTACTGTTCAATCTATATATGCTACCACTTGGTAACATTATTAGAAATTACGGTATTAATTTTCATTGTTATGCTGATGATACACAATTGTATCTATCTGTCAAACCTAGCGACGCATCCCAGCTCTCTTTTTTAGCCGACTGTCTGCTAGACATTCGTTGTTGGATGGCAAGGAATTTCCTCATGTTAAATACAGAAAAAACTGAGGTTCTTTTAATCGGTCCTAAGGATGCTCGTAATAAGTTTGTAAACCCCAACCCTAGCGGCCTCCCTACTCAGTTTAAAACAGTGGTCAGAGATCTTGGTGTCCTGGTAGACTCCAACCTCTGCTTCAGTGCTCACATAAATAGCATTACCAGTACAGCATTTTACCATCTACGGAACATAGATGCAGAGAAACTAATACATGCCTTTATAACTTCCAGATTGGACTACTGTAATGCCCTCCTTTCGGGTTGTCCATCTGGATCCCTACATAAACTTCAGTTAGTACAAAATGCAGCAGCCAGAGTTCTCACAAAAACTAAAAAATTTGATCACATTAGCCCTATCCTGTCCTCCCTGCACTGGCTACCAGTCAAATCTAGGATTGACTACAAAATACTGCTATTAACCTACAAAGCTCTGAATGGCCTTGCACCACAATATCTTAATGATCTTCTGGTCCCTTACAACCCTTCTCGCCTGCTTTGATCACAAGGAGCAGGATATCTATTAGTTCCTAGAGTAGACAGGAGACTACGGCAGGCTGCAGAGCATTCTCTTACAGAGCTCCGCAGCTGTGGAATGGTCTCCCGGCGGATGTGCGGGATTCAGGCACACTCTCGCTATTCAAGTCTAGATTAAAAACGCACTTGTATAGTTTAGCGTATAGGAAACCTAGTTCTAGTTCCAGCTAGTCGCTCACTCTCAGTTAGACTAACAGTATGAGGTGAAGAGCTGGGTGGGGATCGGTGTCCTTGGCTTTGGATAAACTGATGCGTCAGTGCTGTCACTCTAGCCTTACACTAGAGTGCTGATGTTCAGGGAGTCCCCATGCCTGTGTTCCTGCCTGTCTCTCCCTCTTTCTCATGCTGCTATAGCCAGATCTGCCGGAGCCTAGATGAATATTGCACTCAATCATTTTGCTTGCACTGCCTCTAGTTTCCTCAACTCTGGCTAATACACTATTTTCTTACTTCCTCCCCCACCCCTTCTGGGGTGTGCTGCCTGGAGAACCATAACATCAAGGAATTTATGCTTCTGCTGCCTGCAAGACCACTACCTCCACTTCTGGCAACTACCCTCCAGCCTGCCTGCCCTTGGCTCATGGATGCCTCTCCTTCCTCCCCTGCTGCTGTGCCACTGTTGATCTTGCCATCATGCATTAAGCACCCCGTGCCTGCACCGGTCTGCCCCTGCATCGAGACTGAAATTTCAACCCCTGTATTAGCTTAAATTATATAATCTTGTTTTGTTTGACTCTTCTGCCGGCCCCTGGAGGATGGGCACCCCCTTTGGGTCTGGTTCCTCCCAAGGTTTCTTCCTCTTAGGGAGTTTTTCCTTGCCGCCGTTGCCTTTGGCTTACTCACTGGGGGGTTTTTAAGTGGCAGAAATGTAAAGCGCATTGAGACAATGTAATGTTGTGATAATGCGCTATATAAATAAAAATGCATTGCATTGCATTCTTTAGCATAATTTCAATGAGGACATAATTTTAGGTACATTGTTTTGGTAATAAAAGTATCTGAAATAATTCATATTCATACATATGTGTTTGTTACCAGTGAAACAGAATCAAAATATGTTAATTACATCACAGTTAAGCCCTGCAGTGGACAGGCACTCTGTGTAGATACAGTCCTGCCTGATGCCCCATGTCTGCTGAGATGCCCTCTACAGGATAAGTGGCTGCAAACATGGATCCACTGATGTCATCATAATTACTAGAAATGACAGAGCAGATACTAAACTTACCTTCCCTTCTTAAATGCCTGACAGATAAAGCACCAGTTAGTAGGACTACAGGTGTGACAGCGATGCACAGCCCCAGAATCAGCCAATGCAGGGATGAATAACCTAAAATATTCAGAATTACATTCCATTAGTCATTTTCTAAAATAGGCTGTTTATCTTGCTGCAGCATAATTGATACGTACACACCATTTAGTCTCACAAAGTGGAGCAGAAATTTATGATTAAATCCATCCATCCATTTTCCAAACCGCTTATACTACTGGGTCGCGGGGGGTCCAGAGCCTATCCCGGAAGCAATGGGCACGAGGCAGGGAACAACCCAGGATGGGGGGCCAGCCCATCACAGGGCACATTCACACACCATTCACTCACACACGCACACCTATGGGCAATTTAGTAACTCCATTTAGCCTCAGCATGTTTTTGGACTGTGGGGGGAAACCGGAGTACCCGGAGGAAACCCCACGACGACATGGGGAGAACATGCAAACTCCACACACATGTGACCCAGGTGGAGACTCGAACCTGGGTCCCAGAGGTGTGAGGCAACAGTGCTAACCACTGCACCACCATGCCACCCATATGATTAAATCTTTGTCTATAAGTGTGTAAGTCCTAACTGCTCTTCAGGCTTTTTTAATATATAAGATTTTCCATATTCCCATATATGATTTGGATATATTTACACAACATGTGGCAAAGGGCTTTTTAACTGTATTACTCAGTCATACAATGTAATGTACAGTTAATAAAATACTATTTTATTACTGCATTTTTCCCAGTGACACTCTCATGGTCTCTGTAGCTCCTAAGTGAATATTAATAATAAACCATAATTACACATTACACTGCATCACTCTAATATAATACCTGTTATGACAGAGCTGAAAACTGCACTAAAGCGGAAGCCTGAAACAATTTGTTCATTTAATGCATTTTGTGTTTTAAAGTTGTACTAAATTTCACCATTTCTACGGTTACACTGAGCAGATTAAACCCTATGGCATTTGCATAAAGATCAGTCTGCAGCAGAACCACTGAGGCTTAGCGGAATGAAAATGTGATTTAATCACACAGAACTATGCTGAGATGCATGTTAAAACCAGTCCTTCTAGTGACTCACCCAGTGCTGCTATCCTGGCAGTTGTACTGGCAGAATCAGTATCTGAGTGGACTTCACACCTGAACTCTCCTTTGTCTTCAGTCCTGACTTTCCTCAGTTTCATTGAGAAGTTTCCTTTGGGAATTTCCTCAGTGAAGAATTCAGCTCTTCCAGAGTATCTCCGATCCTGTGAATCTGGTCTGTTCCCTCCATCAGCATACAGAAGCACCAAGATGTCACCGTCATCGTCTGTCTTTCTCCATTCCACCTGAAGCTCTGTCACATTAACATGGGTGTCCACAGAGCAGCTGAGAGTCACATCCTCTCCAGCATGTGCATAGACAGACTCATCTGCACCCGTCACCACCAGCCGCTCTGGAACAAGAGCAGGAAGATTCACACAACCTGGCAACCTGACATCTGTCTGTTTCCCCCTCATATTTAAAGAGAAAACATATGTTTGTGGTTGTTTTCATGCATCAATTTTAATGCTTTGGAATATGTGACTCAAGAGACGAATCCGGCACCACACTAAGCTTGTAGGAGTTTTGTTACACAAAAATGTTTTGAGGGCAGAATGAAAAGTGATTGGTTCAGAGAGATAACCAATCAGACTGTAGAGGAGGTGGGTACAAGACATGTAACTGGTTGGTCCTGCATCCTCTGTTTGCTTGGAACCACCTCCTGTACAATCTGAGTGAGAATGAGCGGCAATCGCTGCATAACAAGAAGCATAGAGTTCCATCACTTGTCGGTTGGTAATACAAAGCCCATCCCAATTTTTCCTTCACAAAAGCAGTTGGTTTTGGGCTATGCCGAGAGACATAGTTCTTCCAGCGTGTCCTGGGTCTTCCCCGGGGCCTCCCCCCAGTGGGACATGCCTGGAACACTTCACCAGGGAGGCGTCCAGGGGTCATCCTAATTAGATGCCCGAGCCACCTCATCTAGCTCCTCTCAATGCAGAGGAGCAGCGGCTCTACTCTGAGTCCCTCCCGAATGACTATGCTCCTCACCCTATCTCTAAGGGAGAGCCTAGCCACCCTGTGGAGGAAACCCATTTCGGCCGCTTGCACTCGTGATCTTGTTCTTTCGGTTACTACCCATAGCTCGTGACTATAGGTGAGGGTAGGAACGTAGATCGACTGGTAAATTGAGAGCTTTGCCTTTTGGCTCAGGTCTTTCTTCACCATGACAGACTGATGCAGCGCCTGCATCACTGCTGACGCCGCACCGATTCGCCTGTTGATCTCCCGTTCCATCGTTCCCTCACTCGTGAACAAGACCCCGAGATACTTAAACTCCTCCAGAGGGCCCCATCCCCAACCCGGAGAGAGCATTCTACCCTTTTCCGGCTGAGGACCATGGTCTCGGATTTGGAGGTGCTGATTCTCATCCCAGCCGTTTCACACTCAGTTGCGAACTGTCCCAGTGAGAGCCGAAGGTCATGGTCCGATGAAGCCAACAGAACCACATCATCTGCAAAAAGCAGAGACCTAATCCTGAGGTCACCAAACCAGACACCCTCAACGCCCTGGCTGCGCCTAGAAATTCTGTCCATAAAAACTATGAACAGAATCGGTGACAAAGGGCAGCCCTGACGGAGTCCAACCCTCACCGGAAACGAATCTGACTTATTGCCACCCATGCGGACCAGGCAACCACTGTTACACGGCCAGGGCGAAAACCACACTGCTCCTCCTGAATCCGAGGTTTGACAATCCGGCGGACGTTCCTCTCTAGCACCCCTGAATAGACCTTACCAGGGAGGCTGAGGAGTGTGATCCCCTATAGTTGGAGCACACCTTCCGGTCCCCTTTCTTAAAGAGGGGGACCACCACCCCGGTCTGCCAGTCCAGAGGCACTGCCCCCGATGTCCACGCGATGCCGCAGATGCGTGTCAACCAAGACAGCCCCGCAACATCCAGAGCCTTGAGAAACTCTGGGCGAATCTCATCCACCCCTGGGGCTCGGCCACCTCAGCAACCTCTGCCCCAGAGATAGGCGAGTCCACTCCCAAGTCCCCACACTCATCTTCCATATCGGAAGGCGTGTCGGTGGATTGAGGAGGTCTTCGAAGTATTCCTTCCACCGACCCAAAACGTCTCGAGTTGAGGTCAGTAGCGCACCATCCCCACCATAAACAGTGTTGATGTTGCACCGCTTTCCCGCCCTGAGCCGCCGGATGGTGGACCAGAATCTCCTCAAAGCCGTCCGGAAGTCGTTTTTAATGGCCTCGTGACAGGCACCAACCACCTTATGGCAACAGCTCCGGTCAGCTGCCTCCACAATGGAGGCGCGGAACATAGCCCATTTGGACTCAATGTCCCCCGCCTCCCCCGGAATATGGGAGAAGTTCTGCTGGAGGTAGGAGTTGAAACTCCTCTTGACAGGGGTTCCACCAGACGTTCCCAGCAGACCCTCACTATACGCTTGGGCCTGCCAGGCCTTGCCGGCTTCCTCCCCCACCAGCGGAGCCAACCCAGCACCAGGTAGTGATCAGTTGACAGGTCCGCCCCTCTCTTCACCCGAGCGTCTAAGACATGCGGCCACAAGTCTGACGACACGACTACAAAGTCGATCATCGAACTGCGGCCTAGGGTGTCCTGGTGCCAAGTGCACATATGGACACCCTTATGCTTGAACATGGTGTTCATTATGGACAATCAATGACGAGCACAGAAGTCCAATAATAAAGCACCGCTCGGGTTCAGATCGGGGGGCCCATTCCTCCCGATCACGCCACTCCAGGTCTCACTGCCATTGCCCACATAAGCATTGAAGTCCCCCAGCAGAACAAGAGAGTCCCCAGGAGGAGCGCTCTCCAACACCCCTTCCAAGGACTCCAAAAAGGGTGGGTATTCTGAACTGCTGTTTGGCACATAAGCAGAAACAACAGTCAGAACCCGTCCCCCCACCCGAAGGCGAAGAGAGGCTACCCTCTCGTCCACTGCAGTAAACCACAATGTACAGGCGCCCAGCCAGGGGGCAATAGGGTCAGTCCATGCCAAATCAACCAATGTCCAGAAAAGTTCCATGGGCATCATTCCTGATTTTGATGAAAACTTGGTATTTTGATCCTTATAGAGAACACTGAAAATTCCCCAAGTTTTATTGCAAAATTGTGATGCAGTCCAAAGTTATGGCCCTTTCAAAGGGGGTGCCACACCCCTTTTTTGCACTCGCGAATCACGCATGTCATTTGTAAGGGTTTTCAGGAGACCATATCTTCATTTTATATTTCAATAAAACTTGGGTAATTTTCAATGTTCTCTATAAGGATCAAAATACCAAGTTTTCATCAAAATCAGGAATGATGCCCATGGAGCCCCTGGTTGATTTGGTATGGACTGACCCAATAAGTATGCCTACCCTCGCTCGGCGCCTCTCCCCACGGGCAACTCCAGAGTGGAAAAGGGTCCAACCCCCCTCAAGAAGACCCAAGCTGTGCATCGAGGTGAGCCCGACTATATCTAGCCGGAACTTCACAACCTCGCGTACCAGCTCAGGCTCCTTCCCCATTAGAGAGGTGACATTCCTTGTCCACAGAGCTAGCTTCTGGAGCCGAGGATCGGACCGCCAAGGTCCTCGCCTTTGGCTGCTGCCCAACTCATATTGCACCCGACCCCTATGGCCTCTCCTATAGGTGGTGAGCCTATTGGAGGGTGAACCCACGTGCCTTGTCCGGGTTGTGCCCGACCAGGCCCCATGGGTGTAGACCTGGCCACCAGGCGCTCGCCATCGAGCCCCACCCCCAGGCCTGGCTCCGGGGGGGGCCCCGGTGACCCGCGTGCGGGCAAGGGAAACCGCGGATTCAAAATGTTGTCTGTCATTAGGGGTCTTCTGAGCCGTACTTCGTCTGGTTCCTCACCCAGGACCTGTTTGCCTTGGGTGACCCTACCAGGGGCATAAAGCCCCGGGCAACATAGCTCCTGAGATCACGGGAACACGCAAACCCCTCCACCATGATAAGGTGCCGGCTCCAGGAGAGGCTTACATTATAAGAAATTATTAATCCATCAAAAACATTACATTATAAACAACTTCTGAAGGTAATTTACAGAAAAATTCAGTTTAATGACACATAATGAGGATTTTCTACCAAATAATGGCAGTGGATCTAATGGGTAAAGCGGTGTGTTTGTGATTGGAAGGTTGTTGGTTTGAATCCTCAGTCGGCATGGTACCATTCCCATGCACTGCTCCCTGGGTGCTAAATAATAGTGGCTCACCGCTATATTAAATGCTGAGGACACATTTCATTGTGGTGCCAACAATGACAATTTTTCACTTCAGTAATATTGTTTGTTTGGTATTTTCAGTGAAACTGAATGGGATTCAATGGACTACAAGTGATAATTGGATGCAAGTCTTACTGAAAGAACTGGTCTGCAGTAATATTGTCATGCTAATTCAGCATAAATACCTGTACAGTGTTGAATTTATTGGTTTAAACTGTAATTTTGTACTTTGTATATTTTTATTACATTGTTCCATAATGATTATTATGTTTTTGCCGTTTTTTTACAGAATTATTCTGGCAAACCCACCTGCTGGCTTTTTTTCCATAAAAAGAAGATTTTTTTTTAGACAGCAATACATACAATATGTAGAATTTTTATCATTATGTCATGATCAGATCTGTGAAGTTATCATGAAGTTAGGAGAGTTAATTTAAAATTTTGGAAGTTAGGAAGCTTGTGTAATACACATTTCCTGTCTTAAGTTAGGACAGGAGCAATAACCTAGGATCTGTTCATCTGTAATGGCTTTATCCTAAATCAGGTTCTAACCCGAGTAACTATTGTTAGCAAACAGCTGGGGAGCATCAAAGCAAAGGAAGGCAGCAGACTGAACAAACTCATTAGGGAGGCTGGGTCTACTGTTGGCTCCAAGCTTGTCACTGTGGAGGAGGGGGGCAGGGGCAGAATACTGGCAAAGCTGCTGGCAATTATGGGCAATGCCTCTCACCCCCCCCCCCCCCCAAATAAAACACTACAGAAACTCAAGAGTAGCTTCAGCAACCGACTCATTCAACCTGCCGCATTAAGGAATGATGCAGGAAATCATTCCTACCCAGTGCTATTAGATTCTTTAACTCAACAGTCCATGACTCACCTGTCCAATCAAAAGCCAAAGGAAGTTCTGAAGGTAAGCCTCGCTAAATGAGTCCCCCTACGGGCGCAATCGCGTCATTGCATTTAAAGTGGACCGGAAAATCCAAATAAGGAGAACAAGGAGCCAACTTCAGCCTCGTCGAGCAAAGAGACAAGATACAGAGGCGAGTGGAAACACACTGAACGGTCTGTAAACTTAAACTCATTGAAGAGCTCGTTCATCATAACCAACAAGTAATCACTAATTTGGATGAAATGGTGAATATAATAATGTAATGTAATTCAAATGGTGGAATGTAAGAGTTTCTTGTCGATCAATTTTCATAATGATCATCTTGTCATTTAGGCAAACTGCAAGTAGCCTGGTTAGTTACTGTAATAACATTCACAATTCCAGGGTTGCTGAATCTCACGCATGCGCCGTGACTCTCACATTGTCAGAATAAAGCAGAACTTTCTCTCAAGAAATGTTACCGCAAATATATTATTCCACTGTAAACCTGTCAGAAAGTCCATAAATCCTTTCAATATTTACTTGTATGGGTCTCTAGTAGAAGATCTCCTAGTCGCTATTTTATGTGGTTTGTGGTTGTACTAGTGATTCTTTCAGTTACGATGTGTTTATGAGAGAACACAGGGTACAGGAGAGTGACAGGGGCATCACAGTGGACCCTGAGCTGAGGTAATTTTTCCATAGTAAATGGCCTGATATTCGTGGCGGAATCTCGTGATTTGTGTGTGATTTTAATAATTCCCGGAAATGCAGCATACAGTCAGGTCCATAAATATTGGGACATCGACACAATTCTAATCTTTTTGGCTCTATACACCACCTCAATAGATTTGAAATGGAATGAACAAGATGTGCTTTAACTGCAGACTTTCAGCTTTAATTTGAGGGTATTTACATACACAAGGGCGTAGATTTGCTCTGGACATTGGTGGGGACCTATGACTCCACCCCCCCCCCCCCCCCCAATCCCCTGCCCCACCCACCAACCCCGCCACCTCAATTCCGTCCACGGAACGCATGTTTTTTTAATATGCTGCAAAATGCAAAATCACTTTACATTAATACTAGCAATGCTTCGATTGATATTAATCCACTCGAAATGCAATTCATTAAGTTAAATTAAGGAATAGTGTAATGTCAAAGGAATGTTTAATAACTGACAAAAAGATAGTTTAATAAAGACTATTCTTTATTGAGCCATAGTGCAAATGAAACATCTCACACATCTGTATATATAAAAGTAGATTACATCTAAACATGAACTACTGTTAGGTACCACATAACAGCTCAATGCCTATTGCTCCTATATGAAGGAGCCAAAAACATGCCTTCGCCTCTCGTTAACAGAAATAAACTGCTGGCATATTTGTTTGACATCAATATTGTCCAGACTGTTCTGGTGGACATGGCATACAGCAGCATTGTTCAGTCTCATTTGTGTCATTGTTGATCTGAGCCAGGTTTTTAGTCTCCTGAGAGAACTGAAACTCCTTTCAGCTTCAGCTGATGACACCGGGGTAACTAAAAGCAGTCTGACAAGGGTTTCAATTTGATCAAATAGACCCCTCACCTCCACTGGCATTCCTCTCATGATAGTAGCCACTTCTGTACTAGATTTGAAATTGTATTTGGACTTGAACATGGCTAGCTGAACTTTTAGAGTCTCCCTGTTAAGTTCTGGATACTGATCAGCAATATCATCCACCTCTCCTGTGAGAAGAATGTCTTCCAGCCTGTTCAAGACACCTAGATCTGGTTGATTAAACCTCTCCTGAAAATGGACATCAACACAATCCAACAATTTGTAAAACTCTGCTCTGTAATACTCTTCAGGTGACTTGTGAGTGTGCTGGCTAGCCCCACCGGTATATCTCCTTGATGTTTGTCTTTGGTGAGGCATCTGAATGGGTTCAATGCCAAGAGAGTCCACCATTTTCACTGCATTCTTAAAAATCTCCTGAAATCTTTCTTCATTCCTTTTGAACTGGAGAGTTGATTTAACACCCTCTATTGATTGTTGCATTCCTGCAATAGTTGCAATCCGTTTCTGCAGAGACTTGTTCAGACATTCTAGCTCCTCAATAACTTCTAATGCCAAAAGAAGCCCCAGCACAGTTTTACCTTTTTCAAACCTCTCACGCAGTCCATTCGCCCTAGCACCTGTGCTAGATCCAGTTGCTGCCATCTCCTCTAAGCTTGTCAAGACACTTTCATAGTGAGACAGCACTGCTTTGATAGCAGTTCCCCTTACTGTCCACCTGGTTGGACAGAGAGGTCTGAGTGATGCTGATGGTACATCTGAATCTGCTGCCACAGCTGCAAACATAGCTTTGAATTTTCCAGACTGTTTGCTTAATGACCCTAGATCATGTACCCACTCTAAAGCATCTCGAATTAAAGGACTAGCTTGGCATGCAGCCTGTGTGATTAGGTTAAGGCAGTGAGTTCCACAGTGTACATATAAAGCCAATGACTGATGTTTCTTCAGTACTGCCTGAGCACCTGAATATGCTCCAGACATGTTGGCAGCACCATCATATGTCTGATCTCTTAAACATGTCATCGGAATATTCAACCTCAAAAGCACATCCACAGCCATCTTGGCAATCTCCACTCCTGTAGTTCCTGAGACCTCATATAAGCCAATAAAAACCTCATGTGGAACCAGGTCCTCATCCACATATCTTAAACATATAGACTCTTGCTCTGCACCTGAGATATCTTGAGTACCATCTATAATGATTGAGAACTGCAGGACAGATAGAGACTGGATAGTCTGTGCAATATTTCTGACAATGCTGTTTCCTAACATCTGCAAAATCTCATTTTGCACTTGTGGAGAGGTATAGTCATGACAATGGCATAGCCAGTCAGAAAGACAGGCATCATCCTTGGCTTTATATTTTAAATATTGAAATAGGTTACCATCGTCTTTGTCATGACCACGCAGTGCCAAACCCTGCCTAGTAAGATACTGTACTGCACCTACAATAATTTGTAAGCAGTGTCTGGCATTTTCCTGTTGATTTGACCAGGCAGTTGAGAGTTGTGTATTTATTAGGACTGCTTCTTGACAACTAACTGTGACTGCATGATGATGGGATTTATTTTGATGGCGTTCAAATCTTTCAAGAGCATTTTTCCAGTTAGTGAACCCCTTTGAGCAGAATGCAGGGTCTGCCTTTTTTGACATAGTACTTTTCTGTATAATATATATTTTCACACAGTGAAAACAGAGAATTCCCTTAACTGTGGGGCTATAATGAAGCCATGGATATTCTTTGTACCACCTTTCCTGAAAATGGAGGACCCTATTGGACAATGTTTGAACAGGGATGGATTTGGCGTTAGGCTGGTTTGGCTTATTTGTAATATGCAGAATATCTCCACTACTACACTGTTCTTCATTGTTGTCGCTTTCACTGCTACTCTCCCTGCTGCTCACTACAGGTGGACCAGTTTCCTTAGAAATACACCACATTATACAATTAGTCATACTGTAAGACTGACTATGATGATACATATGTGACTTTATGAGAACACACCACTCATTTTATTTAGATAACATACTTTTTATCCCTACATTAAAACCATGATTATGTGCTTAAAAGGACAGTTCACGCAAAAAATGAAAATGTCATCATTTATTCATCCTCCACTTGTCACAAGTCTTTTAAAGTTTTTTTTCTTCTGATGAACACTAAAGAAGATATTTTGAAGAATGCTGAAAACCTGTAACCATTGATTTACATAATATTTGTTTTTCCTGCTACGGAAGTCAATGTTTAACGGTTTTCAGCTTTTTTTCACAATATCTTATTTTGTATTCAACAAAATAAAGAAAATCATAAAAGTTTGGAACCACTTAAGGAGTAAATAGTGAGTAAAGTTTTTTTGGGGGCTGGACAATGCCTTTAATAGGCCTCACCTTTGACCCTAACTCTTCCCCTCTGACTGCACTAGTACCTGACAGGATTGCCACCTGATGAAATAGCGCGACAAAAAAGTGAGACATGTCAGTTCAAAACTTTTGCCAAAAACACTAATGAATCACTTACATCCTCAGCCTATCACTCCTCATAATGTTAAATATTAGTATAATCAACATGTATAATACACACACACATATTATATGTTATATATAGTCAACATTCAGATTCACCTCCTGTGACCTTGCCTCTTCACCTGAACTACAACATGGCTGATCTGCTTCTGTCCCCTAATAAAAAAACATTGAGGGATTCCGTATGAGCATTGACAGAGAATGCCGCAGCCTATTATCGGTAACAATGTTAAATCTCAGGACAACTAGGTATAATAATATCAAGTCATCGTTCAACATCACCTGTGACCCCTTCTCTCCATCACTGTCTGATACACAGCACAGTTGTTTAGGTTCTGTCACCTGACAAAACAGGATAAACACATGCCATTTAAACAGCAATCATTTTATTTCACTTTTTCTGAGTCTTAGTGTGCAAATCTCAAATCAAATCATTAATGTTTGCCAAGTCAGTGAATGCATTTTAAAAACTATTTGTGCGAAGTGGATTGTCTATTGGTGAACTGTCAATAAAATTCTAGCCATGGCAATATTAGTATGTAGCATATCAATTTCTTTCACAAAACTGATTTCTGACAAATAGTCATCATTAGATTAGGAGAACTGACAGGGATCATATTCATAATTTTACATTTAGCTGTTTAATCTGCTGTTAGTTTTAAGTCCGTATTCACAGACTATAGCCTGCCCTGCTATAATGAATGTGCGTCAAAGCCCCCACTAGCATTAACGTTAACTGCTGTCGTTACTTTGATGGACTTTGACAGATTCACTAGCGAACTTGAAGTGACTTACACTTTTCTTTGAAAAAAGTTCCTTATGTCCAGCTTCTTTTTTTTTGCTTCCGCCATCCTCACATGTGTCACCATACCCACAGCTTCTTGCACGGGGAAAAAAATCCACTGCATTTGGCGCTGCCTGTATCTGAACGCAGCCACAGCCTCTCACATGATAGCAGGGAAATGCACAGCCAATCAAAATGTTCATATATGTTTTGGGGGCAGGAGGACTCAAGGAGAGACCGTGATTTATCCCTTTCTGCGTGTCTAGGTTAATGTTGACAGCACGATTGTTTTTTTTTTTTTTTTTTTAAGTGGATTAAATTATTGGTGGGGACATTTCAATGGTCGGAGGATATTGGTGGGGACACATCCCCTCCGTCCACCCTAAATCTACGCCCCTGTACATACAAATCAGGTGAACGGTGTAGGAATTACAGCAGTTTGTATATCTGCCACCCACTTTTTAAGGGACCAAAAGTAATGGGACAAATTAACAATCATAAATCAAACTTTCACTTTTTAATACTTGGTTGCAAATCCTTTGCAGTCAATTATAGCCTGAAGTCCGGAATGCACAGGCGTCATCAAACGCTGGGTTACATCCCTAGTGATGCTCTGCCAGGCCTCTACTGCAACTGTCTTCTGTTCCTGCTTGTTCTTGGGGCATTTCCCCTTCAGTTTTGTCTTTAGCAAGTGAAATACACGCTCAATCGGATTCAGGTCAGTGATTGACTTGGCCATTGCATAATATTCCACTTCTTTGCCTTAAAAAACTCTTTCTTTCTTTGCTTTCGCAGTAAGCTTCAGGTCATTGTCCATCTGCACTATGAAGCACCGTCCAATGAGTTCTGAAGCATTTGGCTGAATATGAGCAGATAATATTGCCCGAAACACTTCAGAATTCATCCTGCTGCTTTTGTCAGCAGGCACATCATCAATAAATACAAGGGAACCAGTTCCAGTGGCAGCCATACATGCCCACACCCTGACACTACCACCACCATACTTCACTGATGATGTGGTATGTTTTGTATCATGAGCAGTTCCTTTCCTTCTCCATACTCTTCTCTTCCCATCACTCTGGTACAAGTTGATCTTTGTCTCATCTGTCCATAGGATGTTGTTCCAGAACTGTAAAGGCTTTTTTTGATGTTGTTTGGCAAACTCTAATCTGGCCTTCCTGTTTTTGAGGCTCACCAATGGTTTACATCTTTAGTTGAACCCTCTGTATTCACTCTGGTGAAGTCTTCTCTTGATTGTTGACCTTGACACACATACACCTACTTCCTGGAGAGTGTTCTTGATTTGGCCAACTGTTCTGAAGGGGTTTTTCTTCACCCGGGAAAGATTTCTTTGGTCATCCACCACAGTTGTTTTCCGTGGTCTTCCCAGTCTTTTGGTGTTGCTGAGCTCACCGGTGCGATCTTTCTTTTTAAGAATGTTCCAAACAGTTGATTTGGCTACACCTAATGTATTTGCTATCTCTCTGATGGGTTTGTTTTTATTTTTCAGCCTAATGACGGCTTGCTTCACTGATAGTGATAGGTCTTTGCATCTCATATTGAGAGTTGACAGCAACGGATTCCAAATGCAAATAGCACACTTGAAATGAACTCTAGACCTTTTATCTGCTCCTTGTAAATTAGATAATGAGGGAATGACACACACCTGGCCATGGAACAGCTGAGCAGCCAATTGTCCCATTACTTTTTGTCCCTTAAAAAGTGGGTGGCAGATATACAAACTGCTGTAATTCCTACACCGTTCACCTGATTTGTATGTAAGTACCCTCAAATTAAAGCTGAAAGGCTGCAGTTAAAGCACATGTTTGTTTCATTTCAAATCCATTGTGGTGGTGTATAGAGCCAAAAAGATTAGAATTGTGTCGATGTCCCAATATTTATGGACCTGACTGTATATAATGCGGGACATTACTTAAACTCACACTTACACTTACCTACACTTAAACTGTCATGAAGGTATGGATGAAAATGGATATAAATAAAAATGGAAAGAATAATATCACTTTATATATTGTGACTGAAGCAGCAATACTTTACAAATAAAAAACTAACTGTACACAGAGCCACTACAGACATATGACGTCACACCTCTGACCCTGATATACCCGCCTCCTCCTATAAAACAGAAAGGTTCACTTGCCTGCTTCCTGTATTTCCACCCATGTTTCATGGTTCTCCTGCTCTGTATAAACCACACACTTGTACACTCCTGCATCTGCAGTCCTCACACCGTCAAGCAGCAGAGAGAAGTTGCCTTTGGAGATTTCCTGAGAGAAGAAGTGGGCTCTGCCCCTGTAGGCGTCCCCCTGTGATTCAGGTCTGCTCTGACCCCCCTGGAATAGGTGCACAATGGTGTCTGAATCAGTCCTTCTCCAGTCCACCTCCAGCTCCTCCAAAGGCAGGGGTCTGTCCACAAAGCAGGGCAGCAGTACAGCTCCTCCCAGCCGGGCTGTTAGATGACCAGCAGAGCCGTGTAGCAGGAAACCTGCCACAGGAATAAGAGATATAAAATAACTTAATGCATCAAAGCATTATATAATAAGCACGGAACATATATTGCAACGAAGTTACTTGAATATCTGGTAATCAAATATTCGTATAATAATTAGTACACACAAAATAAGAACAACGTACTCAATGAAATTTCTTCAACATTATTATACGAGTTACCAGACACGTAAAACTGTCTTCATAATGTACATACCATCAGAGTTAATGACAAACTTCAACACGATCAAAATAGCGCTGAAAGTGTGGATCTGCATAGCCACCTTTCGTGTTGTACAAAGAACTGTTTCTATGCAAGATAAGACCAAATTTTGCTGTATATTTTCGTTTTTACAAACAGTCTATATGCGCATGTATTAACCCAGTTATCGTCCTACACGAAATGCCATTTTCTGGCCATACTTTTACTTTCAGTTTACACTTGGAGCTGAAACACGCCCAACACACCTGAATTACGGCAAAGGGCGGATCGCATGTCTGTGTTTCCCTGATCAAATGCAAATCGCTTAAGCCACGGTTACAGGCGCCCTCCCCCACCAACGTTTTAAATGAAAACGTTGTTATAACACTTACAAAAATATAAGCTACAACAACAAGGCGGTATAGAAAGCGGGTTTAGCGACGGATACCTAATTAATAAACATGGACAACTTCCATTATATAAGTGGAGATTTTAACAAACGTCTGCACATAACCACATTTAATTTTAAAAGAAACAAGTGAGATGCAGTTGAAGTGCAGACTGTCAGCTTTAATTCAATGGGTAGAACAAAAACATTGCATAACTAAAGTGATTTTTCTACACAATCCCCTCCTATCAGGTGCTCATAAGTAATTGGACAAATTAATATAACTGCAAATAAAATGTTCAATTCTAATACTTAGTTGAAAACTCTTTGCAGATGTAGTGAGGTGGAGCTAGAGTGTGCGATCTTTTGGGGGCATTGTAATCTCATCAACTTGATTGATTAATTGTTGTGGGCAGCGTGCGTATATAAGATCTGGTTGTGGTTGCCTGCGGGACTGCCCTGTAATTTGTGACCTGACTCGCCATGCACCAGTATCTGCTTTCTCAAAGTTGTGGGTATATCCAACGCTGCAGGTAGGGTACCAGTGGATGGTGTTTGCTTCCTGTATGGGTGGTTGTAATGTTCTTTTCGGTATATCTCTTTACAGTTGCGAGGGCTTGGTATATCTAGCCGCTTGCGGTTGCTCCCGTTTTTAAAGGTTTCCTTTTTAATACCGCTTGTAATCTGCCAGGTATGTATCCTCTTTTACTAACGTTTGGGCAGTAGGGGCATGCCAAATAATGTTTGTATTTGTAGTGGATCGCTACTTGTAGTGTCCCCGGACCTACGTGAGCCAGGCAACCGGCGGGATACTAAGCACTATTGCTGCTGTTTTGTCCGGATGTTTTTGTTTCGTTTTTAGTTTTAAGTATTTGTGTTAGTTTGTATGTAAACCGCTGGGCGGTGAGGATCTGTTTTGGGGCGGTAGGTAGGGGCGATACAGCGCTGCGTGGTCTCTTTCAGTGTTGCCAACTATTTTCAATCAGTGTTGCCAACTATTTTCAATCAGTGTTGCCAACTATTTTCAATCAGTGTTGCCAACTATTTTCAATGGAAAGTAGCTAAAGTCTGCTCAAAATGTCGGTAGATGACGTCATGCGTATATTTGCATATTGATGACGTAATTACGTCGTATTTGCATTCTGCGTGGTTTCCCTAATCCTTCCTCACGTGTCCAATATAAAACTTATCAATTACATTACATATTTTCTGTCAGACAACGGAACTTAACCAGCAGTTACATTCTCTGCAATGAAATGAGGAGAAATTAAAGTTATTTCAAGCAAAGGAGAAGCAGGTAAGTGATTGGTCCGTGGCAACACCGTTTGCACATGCGCAGCTCATTCACATCTGTCAGCTGCCATGCGGTAACGGGAATATGCTGCTCCTTTCAGTTGGAGCTAGTGCTGACTGATCAGAGCAGACACAGGGAGATGAGTAACTGTACCGGGAAAGCAAGACTTCACGCTTACAGGACAGTACTGGCGACATTTGGAAAGTTGCTAAGGTTTGTCTGAAAGTCGCTAGGTGCTTTTTTTGAAAAGTTGCTAAATCTAGCGACAAAGTTGCTAAGTTGGCAACACTGGTCGCTTTGCCTTTTTAGCCAACCCCCTGGGTGGATGTACTTGCGCCATGTGATGCCGTGACCCTTTGGAGTACCTTCTGACGGTTCGCCTCCCATTCCCCTCCCTATGGTAACGGCTGCCGGGTTCAGGGTTTCTTTTTGGTGTGATTGGAGTGTTAACATGATTTGTAACTTTTTTTTTTTCTTTCCTTTTGGAGTGTGAACTAAACGCAGCATAATAAAGGAAGTGTTCATGGTCTTCACGTCTCCCTGGCGGTGATTACAAATACGAGGAAGAAATACGAGGCCAGGATACTGCCCCCCCAGTAATGGCAGACCCCCCACCCCCCCAAAAATAAGATTGTGTTCCTTTGTGGCCAATTTGCTGGGCATACAGAGCACAAGGACAAAACATACGTAAGGAAGACTGTAGGCCTGTATCAGACAAACTCATTTTATCTTTTGGATCAGTTACATTTTTAGTGGAAGTTTGGTTTAGTTGTGACACTGTACCCTAAATAGTGCTAGTCTTAGTTTAAATGAGATCTTCATTCATCCCCTTCATTCATAATATGACTATTGCATGTTTACGCATTGTGATGCTGCGATATACATCACATCACCACCCCCCCCCCCCCCAAAGAAAAAAAAAATATCAAATTGGAACACCCATAGTTTAAAAGTGAACCCATTTTCTGGATTACTTCCTCACAAATGACCTGGGCCCGTATTCACAAAGCTTCTTAAGCCTAAAAGTTGCTCCTAGTGATGAAATTCTAAGACAAATCTTAGAATTATGGCATTTTCCTAGAATTTCCCCTTAAATTTAGGATTAAATCTTAGTAAAGATAAAAATGATTCACAAAACATCTTAGCCCTAAAAACAGCTTCTAAGGTAAAATTTGTTAAAAGTCCTCCTCTCTACTCTTAAGAGGCTTAAGAGTTTCTATAGCAGAGGACAAAATGGCGAATAGAAGAAATATTCTCAACACGGAATGATCATGAGTTAAACGCTACAGATTGGATCATGATGGGATAATGTTTGTGGTCGAACTTATTAGATGTGCTCACATCTCCCACTCAACGTAGTAATGCCATAACGCCAGAAATGAAAGTGATTACAACACTGAGGTATTTGGCAACTGGAAAAATGCAACAGTGCAGTAGTGATGACTTGTGTCTGTCACAACCTTCCATCAGCAGAGTGATCACACAAACTATTGAAGCGCTTTCACAGTCTCATATAGTGAAACAGTTCATTTCATTTCCACTGGACGTTCGCACTCTGCAGGCTCACAAAAGGGCATTCATGGACATAGCGGGGTTTCCCGGTGTTGTCGGTGTAATTGATGGGACACACATCTGCATAATCCCACCATCGGAAAATGAAGATGTTTTTGTCAACAGAAAGAGGTTTCACAGCATCAACACGCAACTTGTCTTCAGTGCAGATTACAAGATTTTAGACATTGTTGCAAAGTGGCCAGGCTCAACACATGATGCCAGGATACTGTCCGAGAGTGGCCTGAAACAGCTTTTTGAAGGACATTATGTGCCAGTCAACTGTCATTTGTCAGGGGACAGTGGCTATCCATGCAAACCATGGCTCCTCACACCGTACCTCCACCCAGACCCAGGACCACAGCTAAACTACAACAGGTACTAAACAGTAGACTAACAGTGAATCATTGTGCATGAAAATAAAGTGTAGTTACAAATGTGCTCGAATATACCACAAACAAGAGAAGGCTCTTTAATCAAACATATCCACATTGTTAAGTACATTAGGCCACCTTAACTCTTATCTTTTGATATTTTCTCTTTTAGAGCCCACAAGAAAACACGTTCAGTAGTTGAGCGGGGTATTGGCCTGCTGAAGAGGAGGTTTCATGTGTGTCAATTTGGTTTTCGTGGTCTTTTACTTCCTTCCATCTCTCTTGGATTGTTGGCTACATACCATCCAAAAGTGCATCTTGAATAGACTGGCCTGCAATCATGTATTTTGGTAAAAGCTGAGCCATTTTGCTCCAATCAATCTGAAATGGATTACAAGTAATAAAATCAGTATGGTAAATAAATGTAAGAACGTAATTATAGTAACTGCTGCGTGGAAATTGGTTGCTTTAAAAGTAGACACATTTTCAACATTTGGCTATTTTAATTACCTTTAATATATTTTGCCTAGGGGTGGCATGGTGGTGCAGTGGTTAGCACTGTTGCCTCACACCTCTGGGACCCGGGTTTGAGTCTCCGCCTGGGTCACATGTGTGCGGAGTTTGCATGTTCTCCCCATGTCGTCGTGGGGTTTCCTCCGGGTACTCCGGTTTCCCCCCACAGTCCAAAAACATGCTGAGGCTAATTGGAGTTGCTAAATTGCCCATAGGTGTGAATGTGTGAGTGAATGGTGTGTGAGTGTGCCCTGCGATGGGCTTGGCCCCCAATCCTGGGTTGTTCCCTGCCTCGTGCCCATTGCTTCCGGGATAGGCTCCGGACCCCCCGCGACCCAATAGGATAAGCGGTTTGGAAAATGGATGGATGGATGGACTTTTAGTCTAAGACTCCCAGCTAGGACTTTTTAGGCTAAGATAGGAGCTCTCTGAGTGCATTCTAAGAAGCTTTGTGAATACGGGCCCAGGTCTGCTTGTAATCCTTAGAACTTCCCCAACTTTTACAATTTATAGGATTACGGGAGGAATAAACTGGAAATCTAAAAGCCAATAAATGCCTTTTTACCAGAATGCAGTGCCTGACCTCACAAATGCTCCTCTGGATGAATGGGCAACAATTCCCACAGACAGGGGCGCCGCTAAGGGGGGGAAAGTTGGGACAATTCTAAGGGCCCACGCCCTTTAGGGGCCCCCAGAGATCTGAATGGGTGTGGTAGGGGGGCCCAACCTCATATTTTGTCATAGGGCCCAAAATTGCTAGCGGCGCCCCTGCCCACAGATACACTCAATTCTTGTGGAAAGCCTCCCCAGAAGAGTGGCAGCTGTTACAACTGTAAAGGGGGGGGGCCTCCATATGGATGCCTATGGATTTAGAATGGGATGTTATAATAGGTCCTGTGGGTGTGATGGCCAGGTGTCCCAATACTTTTGACCATATAATGTATGTCACACACCTAAAGCAGCTTGAATACAGACTCTGGAGTCTTATTTTCCATTTCGTTATGTAACTTGAGGATGCTTTTGCGGTCAGTGTATAATTCCATATATGTTATTTAACAATGTTGGTGTCTTTGTTCTACATTTTAGGATAGTTATAATTTCAAGCCGCTACAAAGTCAAAAGCCACAAAGAGTAAAGAAAGCACAATGAGTAAAGAAAGCGTACATTCCAGGTGCACTTATATCACTGACTGAAACTGAAGCACTATTTTATATCAGGCATTAAATAACCCAAACGTTAGAGGCCCCATCTTGCGCACAGAGGGAATTAATCATTAACTTGTTTGATAATTATTTTATGTAGTTCCTGAGAACACAGGCAGGGGGTGCCAAAACTGCATGCTCTATGGATATGGCCCCTGTTGTGACCCCTATTCCACTGTGAAAGCATGTTAAGAACCACTGGAATGAGCAGGGACTTCAGTATGACTTTAATACCTTCATACTTATATGAATTTATGGGATAACGTATAATGTTGTCAGGGTCTGCACCTTTCTGTCCCAGTCTTTCATGTCTCTTCCCTGTTTGGCCAGCTGATATCACTGGCCATCCTGTTCCTCCCTGTTGCCTGTTCTTGTGCCAGTCCTTGTGTGTTATCTGATTGCTCGTTGTCCTGCACCCTCCTTGATTGGTTAATTGCTTCATGTCTCACTCCTCCTGTATCGTTACCCAGTTTGGTTGTGTATTTAGGTTCCTGCCTTGGTTCAGTTCCTGAGTGGGTCATTGTATTTCATGTGTATTTCAGAAGGTGTATTTCAGTCGTATTCAGAGTCTTAGAAGTTACCCTGTGTTGTGTTATTTGTACTTCGCCTGCCTGCTCCTCCTTGCCCTGACCCTTTGTAGTTATTCTTTGTTTTTCCTTATTTGCCTTTTGACCCCTTATGGTCCATTTTGTAGCGTCTTCAGTTTTTCTTGATAAACCCCGTTTTAAGCTATTTTATGCAGATACGCCTACATCCGCTGTCTAATGTTGATCATTTAATAGTGTAAAAGCCTTCTGTTGTCTTTCAGGTGAGTAGGGAGATCAAAGTGAAATGAAAATATTTTATCCCCTTGGGGCATTCCATAGATGCCAAAGTGTATTCCTGTGCATTTGCGAGATTTCCTTTCTCGTGAGATGCAGGTCCCTCTGGTGAATGATAAGTAAAGCCCATTTGTAACTTCTCCCCAAATCTGTCTATACGATTCTTTATTTCATCCAAGTGCCAATTCTCTGTTACAACAGTTTAATTTCAGATTCAAACTGAAACTGACTTTTTGAAAGATTGTTTATGTTTCCATATATAAGTCCCTGCCAACCTAATCATTATATAAGTAATACCCTTTATGTGCCATTTTTAACCCTGCATGATTAACTGAGAATGTCATGTTTAGGAAAAATATAATTAATTATTAATATGTATGTGTAATTAATATGTGCAGTGACTAGGGGAGACTCTTACTGATTTATCCTCACATCCCAGCCATTGTAATCCTAATTTCCAGCATTTCGATTCTACCTGATTGGAATTCAGCAACTTCAAATTATTATTCCTTAAATCCTGATCAGTTAATGGCAGCCATACAAGACAAAAGGATGTTACTATAAATCAAAGTAAAAGAATGAAGTTGTTTCCAATAGCATCTTTATTTAGAAAAACATAACAAGAGCACATTTTACAGGCTAAACTCTAGATTTACATTTTACAGTTAAAGCAGCTCATTTAAGACAACTTAACATTCAGGATTTTACTGTGCAAAGAAAGGCAAGACATCCATCCATCCATCCATCATCTCCCGCTTAATCCGGAGTCGGGTCGCGGGGGCAGCAGCCTCAGCAGGGAGACCCAGACTTCCCTCTCCCCGGCCACTTCGTCCAGCTCCTCTGGGGGGATCCCGAGGCGTTCCCAGGCCAGCCTAGAGACATAGTCTCTCCAGCGTGTCCTGGGTCTTCCCCGGGGTCTCCTCCCAGTGGGACATGCCCGAAATACCTCCCCAGGGAGGCGTCCCGGAGGCATCCTGATCAGATGCCCGAGCCACCTCATCTGGCTCCTCTCGATGCGGAGGAGCAGCGGCTCTACTCTGAGTCCCTCCCGAATGACTGAGCTCCTCACCCTATCTCTAAGGGAGAGCCCAGCCACCCTGCGGAGGAAACTCATTTCGGCCGCTTATACCCCCGATCTCGTTCTTTCGGTCACTACCCAAAGCTCATGACCATAGGTGAGGGTAGGAACGTAGATCGACTGGTAAATCGAGAGCTTCGCCTTTTGGCTCAGCTCTCTCTTCACCATGACAGACCGATGTAGCGCCCGCATGACTGCTGACGCCGCACCGATCCGCCTGTCGATCTCCCGCCCCATCGTTCCCCCACTCGTGAACAAGATCCCGAGATACTTAAACTCCTCCACTTGGGGGAGGACCCCATCCCCATCCCCAACCCGGAGAGAGCATTCTACCCTTTTCCGGCTGAGAACCATGGTCTCGGATTTGGAGGTGCTGATTCTCATCCCAGCCGCTTCGCACTCGGCTGCGAACTGCTCCAGTGAGAGCTGAAGGTCACGGCTCGATGAGGCCAACAGAACCACATCATCCGCAAAAAGCAGAGACCTAATCCTGAGGTCACCGAACCGGACGCCCTCAACGCCCTGGCTGCGCCTAGAAATTCTGTCCATAAAAACTATGAACAGAATCTGTGACAAAGGGCAGCCCTGACGGAGTCCAACCCTCACCGGAAACGAGTCCGACTTATTGCCGCCGATGCGGACCAAACTCTGGCACCGGTCATACAGGGACCGAACCGCCCTTAAAAGGGAGCCTGGTACCCCATACTCCCGGAGCACTCCCCACAGGACCCCCCGAGGGACACGGTCGAATGCCTTCTCCAAGTCCACAAAACACATGTAGACTGGTCGGGCAAACTCCCATGAACCCTCCAGAACCCTGCTGAGAGTATAGAGCTGGTCCACTGTTCCATGGCCAGGGCGAAAACCACACTGCTCCTCCTGAATCCGAGGTTCGACAATCCGGCGGACCCTCCTTTCCAGGACCCCCGAATAGACCTTGCCAGGGAGGCTGAGGAGTGTGATCCCCCTGTAGTTGGAGCACACCCTCCGGTCCCCCTTCTTAAAGAGGGGGACCACCACCCCGGTCTGCCAATCCAGAGGCACTGCCCCCGATGTCCACGCGATGCTGCAGATGCGTGTCAGCCAGGACAGCCCCGCAGCATCCAGAGCCCTGAGGAACTCTGGGCGAATCTCGTCCACCCCCGGGGCCCGGCCACCGAGAATCTTTTTGACCACCTCAGCGACCTCCACCCCCAAGTCCCCACACTCTGCTTCCATATCGGAAGGCGTGTCGGTGGGATTGAGGAGGTCTTCGAAGTACTCCCTCCACCGACCCAAAACGTCCCGAGCTGAGGTCAGCAGCGCACCATCCCCACCATAAATAGTGTTGATGCTGCACCGCTTTCCCGCCCGGAGCTGCCGGATGGTGGACCAGAATCTCCTCGAAGCCGTCCGGAAGTCGTTCTCCATGGCCTCACCAAACTCCTCCCACACCCGAGTTTTTGCCTCAGCGACCGCCAAAGCCGCATTCCGCTTGGCCTGCCGGTAGCCGTCAGCTGCGTCTGGAGTCCCACAGGCCAGAAAGGCCCGATAAGACTCCTTCTTCAGCTTGACGGCATCCCTTACCACCGGTGTCCACCAGCGGGTTCGGGGATTGCCGCCGCGACAGGCACCGACCACCTTATGGCCGCAGCTCCGGTCAGCCGCCTCCACAATGGAGGCACGGAACATGACCCATTCGGACTCAATGTCCCCCGCCTCCCCCGGGATATGGGAGAAGTTCTGCTGGAGGTAGGAGTTGAAACTCTCCCTGACAGGGGATTCCGCCAGACGTTCCTAGCAGACCCTCACTATACGCTTGGGCCTGCCAGGCCTGGCCGGCTTCCTCCCCCACCAGCGGAGCCAACCCACCACCAGGTAGTGATCGGTTGACAGCTCCGCCCCTCTCCTCACCCGAGTGTCCAAAACATGCGGCCGCAAGTCCGACGACACGACTACAAAGTCGATCATCGAACTGCGGCCTAGGGTGTCCTGGTGCCAAGTGCACATATGGACACCCTTATGCTTGAACATGGTGTTCATTATGGACAGTCCGTGACGAGCACAGAAGTCCAATAACAAAACACCGCTCGGGTTCAGATCGGGGGGGCCGTTCCTCCCAATCACGCCCCTCCAGGTCTCACTGTCGCCCACGTGAGCATTGAAGTCCCCCAGCAGAACAAGGGAGTCCCCAGGAGGAGCGCTCTCCAACACCCCTTCCAAGGACTCCAAAAAGGGTGGGTATTCTGAACTGCTGTTTGGCGCATAAGCGCAAACAACAGTCAGGACCCGTCCCCCCACCCGAAGGCGGAGGGAGGCTACTATCTCGTCCACTGCGGTAAACCCCAATGTACAGGCACCCAGCCTGGGGGCAATAAGTATGCCCATGCCCGCTCGGCGCTTCTCCCCGCGGGCAACTCCAGAGTGGAAAAGGGTCCAACCCCCCTCAAGGAGACTGGTTCCAGAGCCCAAGCCGCGCGTCGAGGTGAGTCCGACTATATCTAGCCGGAACTTCACAGCCTCGCGCACCAGCTCAGGCTCTTTCCCCATCAGAGAGGTGACATTCCATGTCCCTACAGCTAGCTTCTGCAGCCGAGGATCGGACCGCCAAGGTCCCCGCCTTTGGCCGGCGCCCAGATCACCTCGCACCCGACCCCTATGGCCCCTCCCATGGGTGGTGAGCCCATTGGAGGGGGGACCCACGTGCCTTGTTCGGGCTGCGCCCGACCAGGCCCCATGGGTGTAGGCCTGGCCACCAGGCGCTCGCCATCGAGCCCCACCCCCAGGCCTGGCTCCAGGGGGGGGGGCCCGGTGACCCGCGTCCGGGCAAGGGAAAACGTGGTTCCAAAATTTTTTCCATCATAAGGGGTTTTTGAGCCGCACTTTGTCTGGTTCCTCACCCAGGACCTGTTTGCCTTGGGTGACCCTACCAGGGGCATAAAGCCCCAGACAACATAGCTCCTGGGATCATTGTAACACGCAAACCCCTCCACCACGATAAGGTGTCGGCTCCAGGAGGGGAGAAGCAAGAGAAATTATGAAATTATCTATCAAAACATGATACAAAAACAACAAAGTTCAAAACTCTATGAATGTCATTACTATATTACTATGACTAGTAAGCATAGCTATATGTGTCAAATCACGTACTTCTTATACTTTTATAAGTGCATAAGCGCATTCACATCCACCCTCAACGATTATAAGTACTGAACTACACAATTTGACACTCAAGGCAGAATATGCTTAGGAAAAGTAAGGAAAGACTGGGAAGGATGAGCTGTCCCTTGTAAAAAAAAGTATACTTAAATATATATCCAGTATACTAAAAGTATATGGCACATACTTAAAACATGCTATCATTTTCCTTATTACAGTAAGTACACTTGAAATATACTTTAGATATGCTAGATATAGCTTTCAGCAGTATACTTAAAACAGTATAGTAATTAGTTTTGTGTAATACACATTAAATGTATTTTTTGTTTCTTAAAATATACATGAAATAAATTCAGAAAGTCATATATACTTCAATTACTGTATATTTATTTCATTCTTCAAAGTTGCTAACCAAAATTTGTGAAAACAAAAATAGCACCGTATTTAAAATATTAGAAAATAAATTTTAAGTATGTCAGCAGTTAACACATTTCCACTCATTTCTAGACACACATATGTATTTAATTTACTTTTCACAGCTATTTGTACTAATGCACTTCACAAGTTATAACACAAATAGGAGCTACTGTGCACAATGGTTTATTTGAAAAAAATGTACGTATGAGTGTGTCTATATAAAGAACAAACACATACATGCTAAATCAATCTACATTTTCAGTTGAAATTCTTCTACCCTTTTAAAATGCCTAAAGTAATTACAAAATTTGCAAACACAAAGAACCATAACTGCAATGCATTGCAATGACTGGAAGAATATACCTTTCAGGTTTTCTCAAAATAGCCCTATCAGTAAGACAAACGTATCTGTTCATGTTTAAACTCCACCATGGAAATTTTATGAACAGTGCTAAAGAGACAGCATATCTAATCCCGTTCAATATTATTTGGCAGAGGAATTGCAAATGCTCTGGCTTTCAAACAGATCACAACACATTTCCTTTTGAAAGAACTTGGATGAACAGCAATTACATTGTCTGATCGTGTGACCTCATGAATAAATTCGCTGGATATATTTAGCTGAGAGTCTCTGCACAAATGCCCCCTTTTTTTTACCAATTCCTGTACTAAAACACAGCACCTTCTATTGCAGTCACACATTGCACTGTCATGCATGCATTGGGGCTTGGCTAGTACAAGACTTTTGATGCTACATAGCATTCCATCTTTGAGCTCTACAACAGAGTTGTTTCTTTTGCGTAATTTAGAGGATTCTGCGTGACAAACTATTCCATTGACAATAAAGCGGTTATAATAGCAGTAGGAATTTACTTTAAAGCCCAGTAACTGCTCTACTGAAATCCTGTGTGTAACAGGTACATTTTCTTGGGCAAAAGGACTACCAAAGACTCTTACGAGTTCGTTAATTCGCTGTGAACTTGCTAATAATACATTGGCATTTTGCAGTTCATTAAACAAGCATTGCACATTTTCATTAGCATCCTTCATGCATCTTTCACCATGTTCTCTCAAGCTCTTCCACCGTAAGAACTGCTTTACAATCTGCTGTGGTACATGTGTAGTTCCATTGAAAAATTTCAGGAGTGTTCCATTGAAGGATTCAAAAGAAAATGTAGATGTTGCCCAAAGGGGGCCCCAGTTTCTGACGCTTGTAGCAATATGGGTTAACAAATGAACATTGTATGGCACAGAAAATGTAACATTCAATCTTTCGAATTCAGTGACAAACTTTTTCAGTGAGAGCTCTGCAAAGTCAAGGCCGCATATTTCCACTTTCTCTTGAAGCAATGCGTAAATTCCAAAAACTAAAAGAAAAAGATGATTCCAGAATTTTTTTGGCAGAACATCTTTAAAAACTGGTAATGCATAAAACAAAAGAAAAGCCCTCCATTCTGATGCCTTCCAGAATTTGCGATCTTGTACAGAACGAGGTGTTCTTGTCACCTCTACTAGAGGCTGGATTGCAGTTAGCTGTTTATCAACAACATCAGTTTTAGTTCCAATGTACCACTCTTTTTCATGATTACATGAATCAAACCACAGAGATGCAAGCTGTCTTGTAACACCCAGACACATACTGTGTTGATATTCAGCTACAAAGCCTTTTATCATTTGGAACTTACTGAGCTTCATTAGTGGGGAGGGCCCCTTGACACCAAATCGAGGTTCTTTTGGTGTTGCTGCCATTGCATGGATATAATGCTCTTCCTCTGATCTCAGAGAGGGCTCAGGAGTACAAGATGGGTATGGACCTCCTCCTTTATGGTAGCAAAAATCACATCCATAAGTACCATTAAACTGCTTAGTATTTCTGAGGAGAGGTCGAGCAACAGAATCAGAACTACAGAGCAGAACATGGACTCTTGAAACCTGATCTCTGTTTTGTGCGTCCTTCCATTTGATTCCATCTTTCTCAAGTACAAGAGCTTCACTCACAAAGGGGTGTAGCGATGTGAACATGTTGGGTTTATTTTTCCCAAACCAAAGACAAGGGACACAAATATTATTCTTTCTCTGTTGTGGGTCTAGCTCAATTATTTGACACTGAATAGGCCAAATCTGACATTTGGAACTCTTGAACACAGGGATTCCATCACAATTCCATAACAAGCTGATGTCATTCTCACCAAGATCCCCACTGCATACAAGTTTTTGATATTCCATTCCATATTGTATGTCACAAAGTTTACCTTCTGATCTGACTTTTTTGCACCATGAAAGATTAGGATTTTCTAAAACATCCTTAATTTGTGACGCCAAGTTAAGAACCAGAAAATACGAGCCGTTCAATAGGCTTTCATTGACATTAAATTCAGCCCTACACAAAATACAATGTTTTGGACTATTGTGACTCATCCCAATATAGCCTGAACAGTAGAAATGAGGTTCATAATGTCCATACTCTCCATATGTTTTGTGAAAGAGAAACTGTTGAAGGCACCAGTCCTGGGGAATGTTCATTAAACAACCTTAGGAGATGTTCAAGCGCTTTCCCTTTGAGGCTGTGTCGAAGAATGTATGACATCAGTAAAAGCAGACTCTGTCCTTTGGTCAGAGGTGCACCAGGGTAAAGGGGATCACAATCATCAGTTTCATCCACCTAGAGAGAAAACAAGATTAACGTATACAACAAAAAAATTAAGAGACCATATCAGAAGTCAGAGTCTCTGAAACTCTTATTTGAAATGTATTATGAATGTTTTAATGATATCCATTTTGATATCCTGTTTTATCCTAAGCCATAGCAATGGGTCTCAAACATTTCCTCATGTTGTCAGGTTTGGTTCAGCTGATCAGATATCAGATCCACATTAAGATGAATGGATAAAGAAATTCCGAGTCAGCCATATTACATGGCAGCACAGGCAACATCACAGCCGTGGACACACACTAAGCCATGTGTTTACATACTATTAGTGTGAAAGTTCTTAACTGTGAGTTTAGAAGTCACAAAGCTCACAGTCTGTAACGCATGTAAGACCAAAGTAAACCATGGGGGAACCACCATATAAGTGTGGGTGACAAGGCAGAGATGCTTCTGTTTGTAAAGAAAAACTGGCTATTAATGCTCAAGTAATAGCATTTTACCTATACTGTACATATATTGGCAACAAAGAAAATGTGCTTTGTTATATTACCCATCGTAACTATTATAATTTGGAAAAGTATAGTACACTTCGGGGCGGCATGGTGGTGCAGTGGTTAGCACTGCTGCCTCACACCTCTGGGACCCGGGTTCGAGTCTCTGCCTGGGTCACATGTGTGTGGAGTTTGCATGTTCTCCCCATGTTGTCGTGGGGTTTCCTCCGGGTACTCCGGTTTCCCCCCACAGTCCAAAAACATGCTGAGGCTAATTGGCGTCGCTAAATTGCCCGTAGGTGTGCATGTGTGAGTGAATGGTGTGTGAGTGTGCCCTGCGATGGGCTGGCCCCCCATCCTGGGTTGTTCCCTGCCTCGTGCCCATTGCTTCCGGGATAGGCTCCGGACCCCCCGCGACCCAATAGGATAAGCGGTTTGGAAAATGGATGGATGGATAGTACACTTCAGTTTATTTTTCATTATTATTCTTATGTCTTTGTTCTTCAGTTTTATTAATTTGGAATTGTGAAGTTTACTAAGTCTTTTGTTATGAAAATAAAATTCTGCATTCAAGAAAGGTGTTTTTTGTTTGTAAATATAAAAATGTAATACCGTGATATAATACCATCAATGTCTAAAAAGTGAAAAATACTGTAATATTAACTTTAGGTCCTATCGCCCACCTTTTACATACAGCAATTCCTGGGGACCAAAGATTATTTGTGCAAATGTGATTCAAAAATTCACAGTACCTGTCTGCTCATGGCAATCTTTTCAGAATGGAGCTCGCGTTCATCATTACCATCTTCATTACTTTGTGTGTCAGCTTCTGCAATGTGCTAGACAAAAAACAGGATCATTTGCTTCTACTTTTTCCATAAATGACATTGCACCTGTCCACCTTGTTTAGAATTCCATTCTGCTATTTAATTGTAATGAAACAGCTTAAACTTACTAATGTGCATTTTTCTTCCTGTAACTGTACGACATCTGTTTGATTTTCATCATGTACATCAGGGCCATGGGCTTCAAATAATTCATCTGAAATCTTAAAATGTACAGTCAGACTATTATATGTTTCCATTCATGCAGAATATCTACTTATCTTAAATGTATTTTATTTACCATCAGTTGCTTTGTCTCTTGTCCAAGAAATCCCACACTTTCTTGCTCAGATTCATGAGCGCTAAAAAAAACACGTTTTAATGTTTCACATACACCACTAATTCAGTCAAATTTATATTATACAATACATATTTAAATGATTTCACTTTGAATAAATATAACAAGTCGGTACATTTTAAAAATAAGACTTACGTTGCTTTGTTTTTTCCTGTAAGCACTTTTCCTAGGAATAGGGATTCCGGATTCAATATATGACTTATAATGGGTCTTGTTAGTCTGTTGTACCTCCAGAACAAAAGATGGAATTGTCTTAAATATTCAGTAACATTACACAGTATAATAAATGAAATTGCTAATTAACTCAGATGTAATACCTTTGTCACCTTGCGTCTGTATTTAGTCTTTATTGGTACTCGCGAATCATCCTCCTCCAAGAATCTCTTATATCTTCCTCTTTTTTTGCCATTCTCACACCATTCATCCATCCTCAGATATTGATGTTTATGAATATAAAAATTCAAGAGAAAATCAGAATCTGCAAGTTAAATCTGATTATCAGTATCGTAACACTTCATCTTCTATATTTTGAGGATCAGGCAACTTGCTATTAACACTAAATATTATATGTCACGATGGTAATTTGATTTACCAGATTGTTCTCTGCTAATTAATTAGCAACGCATAGCGGCATAGATGTCTGCAAAATACAATTTAGCATTATTTTATTTTCAGGATAGGTCTGTAGAGGTGGAACGCTTAGATATTGTAGACAAATCAGACAAGAAGGACATAACCCAGGTTACAAAATGCACCGATTTAGAGTCTGAAGACGGTTGGGTGGAAGTTCTTTGGCCATCAAAAAAAGGCGGGAAGAAAGAACTCTGTATTGCTGCAAAGATATTGCTTCTTGGAGGTAAGCTAATCTGAAGATTAATTACACTAGTTTGTCTAGTTAATAATAATTACATTAGTCTGGTTTAGTAGCTAGTAGATGCGGTTAGCATGTCTGTTGTCCATGTCTAAATTTGCCACCGAGTCTACGTTAGCTCATTGCTTTGAGATAAAAGTGCATGGAGTGTGCTAAACTGCAAAATTTTTCATTTCATTTTAACAAATTAGAAAACGAACAGCACAATCGAAACACATTGGCAGGTCAAAAAACAGAATGGCCAAGAAAATTGCAATCGGTGCAACTGTACAGTAAAGGTGCATATGCTAAATAGTGTGCATTATCCTTCTTTAATGTCGTTATTACAGATGAATGGAAAATCATGGCTGAAAAAAGAGACAAGTTCATTCATGGAGGGGATATTTGGAATACTTCTGTGAATGTGAAGAGACAGAGAAAAGTAAATAGCAGATTTCTTGTTGAAAATGTCAATGAAAAAAAGAAGGTAAGCAAACAATCACTATTGTTAGATTTGTCGGAAATGTGAATCTCTGAAATGTTTCCAACCATTGAAGGCATGGTAAATGCAAATGATCTGGTAGTTGTAAAACAATGTTATTTACTGGAAGTGTAATCAAATTACCAGTACCATATGTTATTATTGCAAAAATGCATTCATGTTGTAAAATAAATATATATTTTTTACCATTTTTAACCCTGACCATTTTAATTTGAATATAGGAAAAGAACCCCACCCTAAACAAGGATGCTGCCATTGCAATGGCAGAAAGGCTAAAGAAAAAAATTCGGAAAAAAAGGTCTGTAATTCCCACAGAGGTGTGTTATGATTCTGAAGAAAGTGACTGTGCCCGACGTCAAAGGAGTATGTCAAAACGCCTGGTAAGAATATATTTTGTTGAATTATAAATTAAAGCTATTCAATACAAATACAAGTTTATTTGTCAGTAAATTATAAATTTGCATTTATAAACTAACTTTACAGCACATAATAAAGTGCAGTGTGCAGCCTTCTTCCCAGGGTTTCCCAAACATGCTTCCAGAGTTCTATGGCTCTGCACATTAGTGGATACCCGCACTCGTCTGAAGACTGAGAAAGGTAACAACTTAATGTTTTCTTTTCTTTTTATTTTAGTTGGTAAGTGATTCAGAGGATGAAGAGGATGACGGCTACATCAAACCAAGTACAACCCAAAGTGCCAGCTGTTGTCTTGACATGGAGACCATAAAGGCTCTTAAAGGTATGTTTTCTATGGTACATACAACCATCACATGCATATTAACTGTTTTAATTGTGGTAAAAGAAAAACACATGAAATGATTGGCCGAGCATCCTGCCAGTCATAAATTGCTGCCCCTCCAACCAAGGGTGTAGAATTAACATGGACATGTCCCCACCAATATCCAACGATTATAGTGTTGATAAGCTTATGGGGGGTGGGTTTAGGTGGGTGTTAGATTTATATGTCCCCACCAATATCAAAACCAAATTTATGCTCTTGCCCCCAACTAAAGTCACCACTTGTGCACTCCGGTCATGCTCACCAAGCGAGTGTGAGTCTGCGAGAGTGCCACCGTTGTGGTACTCAAAAACATTTCCCAAGGTTGGCAGGTCTGTAAATGGCTTTATGGTTCAAATATAAATCATCCAATAATTTTGTATTGTTACCACAGAAGGCACAAAGCGTTGTTGGTGATGCTCAAAGTTATGCATATTCAGTAGCATATTTATGAAATAGCATATGACTTTATATTAATTCTATGTATTTAAATGAAATATTCACCTTCATACACAGCACTAACCAAAACATTGCAAAACACCATTTCTCTTCAGAGCTACCTGCAATTGTCAAAACCCTAAAAGACGTAGTGTCAAAATTACCACTGGCTGGCCACACTGGCTCGCCCCCCAGCTGGAGCACTCCGAGCAGCGAATCAGCAGGACCTTCAAGCTCTGGTACAGCAGCTTCAGCAAGTTCACCAGTCATGGTATTAAGCCCTTTCTTGTAATTATTTTGTTACAGATTGCAGATGACCTTTAATAGTTCCTTACAAAATAGGCAGTAACTGCATCTAACTCATGTTATTGTCATATTTTAAAATTTTAATTATTCATTTAACTAACTTTCTTTCAGTTTATATAGCTATCCTTGTTTGATGCATCAGGAGTATTAGATTTCAAAGAGCATAGCCCACTTCTACATGATATTCAGCTAAGGTTATCCACATAATACTCCAGGTGAGGCAAGCAGGATGCTGAAAGAACAGAAACAGTCTTTGCCTCACATCAGCTGGTGATGGGCAGTGGTAGCCTAACGGTTAGGGAGTTGTTCTTGTGATCACAGGGTTGCTAGTTCAATTCCTAGGCTAGTAATGTGGCACTGATCAAGGTATCGTCCCACATCACTACTGCCCTGGGCACTGCCAGTGTAGCTGCATGCCCTACTGCTCCTACATGGATGGGTTACATAATCACAAATGCTGTTGCTACTATTGTGTATTCGGTGGTTGGTTCACTACCAGAACTTTCAATTTGGTACGGTTCCTGGCATGGTAGATTGGTATTAGTTCTGTACCATCCATCCATTTTCCAAACCGCTTATCCTACACGGTGGATCCGGAGCCTATCCCAGAAGCAATGGGCACGAGGCAGGGAACAACCCAGGATGGGGGGCCAGCCCATCGCAGGGCACACTCACACACCATTCACTCTCACATGCACACCTACGGGCAATTTAGCAACTCCAATTAGCCTCAGCATGTTTTTGGACTGTGGGGGGAAACCGGAGTACCCGGAGGAAACCCCACGACGACATGGGGAGAACATGCAAACTCCACACACATGTGACCCAGGCGGAGACTCGAACCCGGGTCCCAGAGGTGTGAGGCAACAGTCTTAACCACTGCACCACCATGCCGCCCTAGTTCTGTACCAATGAAACAAAATTAAATAAGCATGTACATCAACTGAGAAATTTAGTAAACATGAAACAAGTGTAAATGTTTGTACATTGCATTAAATGAGCAAAAATGGCAAGTTGGTCATTTTTGTATTACTTCTCATTTTCAAAACATTAATGGTTATAATAAAGGTCCGCTATCCTTACATGATAAGTTCTAAAGATGGGAAATATTGTTAATTAGCACATAGATAGGTTACCCATATTATGTTTTACGCAGCATCTTAACCTTTGTTAGACATGGTATTGTAGGTCTGAAGTACATGACTAAAAGGAAGTTAATCATAAAGAAAAATTAAGCATAACATTTTACTTTCAGGTAACATTGCCTAACTCCTGCATTCAAGTCCAGAAAAGGCTCTTTGATCGTTTGAGCAAAACCAGGATGTCACTTTGTACACAAGAGCTGGCACTACTGCTTTTCGGGAAGGAGACATTGGCATCCTTATCGATCACAGGGAAGCATGCAAGCAATCATAAGGACCTGCCAGAGAAAGACCAGCTGGACCCTGAAAAGGTCGAAGCATTAATAGGTATGTTCTGTGCACAATTTAGGCAAGTTGCCCATTAGTTTAGTAATTTTTGTAAAGTTTGCATTTCCGCAAAGATTTATTATGTCTTTTAAACAAATCTATTCTCAATCATATCAGTTCTATGGCACTGAAACTTTAGAAAAGCTTTATAAATGTGAAAAGAGAGGGATCTCAACCAAACTCCTGATCGCTCCAATGATGTGTGGAATTACATTATGTAGATGTTAGGGGAGGGATGTCCAGAAAGCCCCTTTGTGTGTGCAGGTTACTATTGCAACTCTAATTAGGGGACTGGTTGTGAGCAAAGGGTAACCTGTGTACACACAGGTTTTGCAGATGAGATTTAAAATTTTTGGTTTGCCTTCATTTGAAACTCTTGATTTACAGTAATGCTCACCATTTGTCTGGTTCAGTAAAAGTGATCTGAAATTTTCTCAACAGATTGCGTCATCGCACAATTCCCAGGGACCTCTTCCCAAGAGGTGAAGAATATCTTGAGGAGAAAGTGCAATAACGAGAGCTTTGCAAAACAAAAAAACAGCAAGTAAAGTGTTGATGCTGATTGTTCTTTTGTTGTTTTGATTTATATGTTGTGGTTGATGCACATAATAAAAAAACTTTTGTTAATGTTGTCTCAAGTTTTCTTCCCAGTTTTAACGGAATAACATAATAAAATCCATATTAATATGCATACTTAATGTCTGTAGTAGAATGCAGAAACATTTAAATTGCAGTAAAATTAGACTATTAATGCTTACATATCATGTAAATAGTATACGGGCAATATATTTGCAGAATCTTACAAGTATGTTTAAAAGTACATTCCATTAAATTTATTTAAAGTATATTTAAGTATGAAATAAGCTCGGTCAAAAAAGTATGAAGTCAATACACTGAATTTATTTTTAATATATTAAATTAATATCATTATCACAACTTTAGTATATTAAATATACTTAACTGGGTCAAAAAAGTCTAATAGAAGTATTCTCTAAATAGGGTGTGCTTAAATATGTTAATGGCATACTATTTTACTAGTATGCCTTACTAACAGCAAGGATACGGTTCCGTTACAGAGATGGTGAACTCGGGTGGAGTGACGGAAAACAACAACAGTGCTTGTAATCGCTACTACACCTTTATTGGTAAAGAGCTGGCGAGAGTCCTTAACCAAACCAGCTGTTCAACAAGCTGAAAGGTGAAGAAAAGCGATGTTTTCAGCTGCTCCCATCCACCGCCGTTTGTCTTCCACACCAGCAAGGCTACAGTAAAGCTATACAAGTTTAACACACACATGAACATGCAAACACCATTCCTACCTCATCCACACTGTAAAAAAAAAAAAAAAAAAAAAAAAAACGCCATAAAACAGAAAATGTACTGGCAGAAAATTACCGGCACATTTTCCGTCAAGTTAAGACTCTTCCTTCAAGTCTCAAGGAAAATATTGTAAATTCACGGTTTTCCACAGTTTATTGTTCCAAGGAATATTTCTTAAATAATAGTTTATTTTATGTGTATATTGTGACATCATAAACATGCAATAGTTGATGCTGCACCCCAGTTAGCAGTGACATAATTACAGAAACAAGAAGTCGAGCTTAAACACAGCATGTCACAATAATCATTCTGAAACTGAAGACTGTGAGCAGTGAAGATTTATCCAGAATAATAATAGATACTTTATTGGTCCCTGTGGGGAAATTCTCTTTACACCTGCCCCATCCTGCTCTCTGTAGGTGAGAGTGAGCTGGCAGCCACCCATAGCAGCACCCAGGGAGCTGGGGGTTAAGGGCCCTGCTCAAGCACCTGCAGATGTGCTGAGGCTGGGGTCAGACTGGTGACTTTTTGATCACAGACACAGAGGATCACTGCTCACTGAGCCACACACTGCCCTCATTGTCAGTAAACTATACATTTCAACACTGAAAACAACAAACAAAGGTAAGTAAGATAATCATCAAACAATGTCAAATATTTACACAGGAATGTTTCTGAAATATTGTCCTGAAACCACTTTGCTTGTGACTAACTTTCCAGTAATACAATGTTTTGCTAAGCAATGTCTCTTCAAATGAAGTAAATAACCTTTTATAATAAGCAGATATTCTGAGAAATATCTTTTTGAGTTCCATATAACAAAAGTATAGTATACAAAGTTCAGTTTTGAAGAAACAGGATGACATGAAGGACCCTGTATTGATCTTCACAGCTGATTTTATCCTTAGACTATAGGTACAACATAATGGTCCTTCCCAGGGTGCTGCTCTGTAGATGAACATCTGCTTATATGCATGTGCAGCTGGTCCTAGAAATGTCCTGGAAATCTGCTACCCAGCAAAGTCCCTCAAGTCTTCAGATAGTCAAGTGTAAAAAAGCATCAATAGTCTGATGACTGCTAACACGAGTAACTTGTTGATCCAACAGGACCTGGTAAACTTGGGCAAAACACATCAAATTAAACTCTATAGATCCTTCAGCCTTCAGTGTTCTTCTCCCCCAGTAATACCTCCTCTGGGTTTGGTTCATTGTGATCAGCAGGTGATGATGCCTCCATTTCCTGATTGTCATGTGATCCCTGCAAAAGTGTGTCAGTTGTTACATTTTATATTCATTTTTCATGAAACACTTAATGTAGTCACCATGTAATGGTAATTAACATACCTACCTGTTTACAGGACTTATTTTAATGTGACCAAATATTTGAAATAGTTAACAACCCAAAAAATATAGTATGAATGAAATACTCAAACTCTCCTACATACAGACTTTCATTAAAAATCTAACTTCCTCATTCTTTTGAAATACGTTGTAAAAACTGTCAGGTAACAGTGTCCTTGGACCCAAAGTGGAGTAAATGACAGGAACCCTGAGAATCACAGAGTTCTCGTTCCTCTATTTACCTCCTTTGTGTTTGGTCCATTGGGATCAGTGTGGGACAATGCTTCAGTCTCCTCATTGTCATGTGATCCCTACAGAAGTGACAGTATTAACTTAAATACTCCATATTACTGGGTTTCACCAAACGACCATGTGCATGACCATGAAGTGATATTTACCTTCCAGTTTACATTATTTTAGTTTTCATGTAACCAAAAATTAATGTAATGTTGGAATTACCAACAGTCTACAACCCAACATCTACAGCAGCTGTTTAAGAATCCAGACTTTTAAAATAATTACAATGCTTTTACAATGCATGGGGACTGCTGGTAAGAAGCCAGCTTCTTACTTCCAAATCACACTGCAGCTAAACCCACAGCCAAAGACCCAGGGAGCCTCCATTACATTATCCCTGAGAATCACAAAGCCCCTGGATTATAAGAAGTCCTTTGCTTACCTCGTTTGTGTTTGATCCAACGGAGCTAGATGAATATGAGCAGTCTTCCATCTCCTGATTGCCATGTGATCACAAAATGAGAACATCTGTTGATAAATTTACTATTGACAGGGCTAGCTAAACAAATAATACCATAAAGTGGTATTTCCTTTTCAGTTCATGATTAATTTTCATGCAACCAAATAAACTTATGGTCAATCAACAGTCTACATACTTAAGTACTCATCAAACACTTACACTTGTAAAGTATTCACAATATTCCTATATGGACAGTGTAAGATATTAGCTTCCTTCTAGACAGGTTTTTACAGATGTCAGATATAATGGCTGTGGATCATCATGGTGAATTCTGATGGACATTTTGACTGAAATACAATTTTTACCATTGACATGACTTTTAAACATAGATTACACAGTTTTTCCTCAGTCGAAACATTCTGCCATGGACACAAACAAGTCTTGCAATAGGATGTGTTTGTCGAGGCACAGACTGTTTGACAGTCCCTGATAATGACCATGACAGTGTAATTCATTACTGTAACCATGAGAAACAAATAGCATCAGATAACATCTGTCATGCATGGGATGCCAGTGCCAGTTGTTCAGCATTATAGACGTTTGGGCTTATGACTGATGTGTTTAACAGAGTGTATATGCAGATTATTATCTAAGCTGCCAATAAACATTTTGTTTGTTTAATCAACCTTTGCCTGCATTACAATTGGTGTCAGAATTTAGAAAAAAAACGGAAAGTTTCTTTCTGCACCTCAAACACATAGTTTTGGGGATTTAACCAGCGGTGCCACTGCACAGCTTTTGGGAGCATGGAGCACGTTTGCGAGACACGTGTGGTGGGGGGGGGGGGGGGGGGGGGCAGAGCTGTGCCAGGAGCTGCAGCGTTCTCCAAAGGCGAGATCTTGGGGGAGGGCACGGTCAGGGGGGCTGTGGATGCTGTTCTTTTTTCCTGTGCACAATGTATGTTTAACTCCATTATTTACATGGAAGGGCTATAATTTAGGCAGACTTCCCCCCCCCCCCCGCAAGCTCTGTGCATTAAGCTACAGGAGTGCTGTTGACAGAATAGTAAATTGTGCTTTAAATTTAACATGCCCACAAGCTCATGATCATGTAGTCAGAAAATATGAGCAAATTGCATCTCCTTTTGATTCAAAACAGCACTCAGCACTTTACTCAATAATATACAGGATGGGTGCAAACTCTTAGCCTCATATTTCCCAAAAGACTTAATTACACAACTGCACTGACGTACAATAAAAAAAAACGAATAAATGTTCTTATTTACTGCATATACATGGAATTTGCTATAATCAAAAAGAACCGTGTTTACAAATCAGTATTTTTAACTCTTGGCTCTTTCACTATATCAATTCCTAGCCCAAAAATAAACAAGCATTATTGGCGAACAAGTGACTTTATCTGTTGGCTCACATTATGAATTGTAATTACTCTGTAATTTCTTATGTAGGCAACAGGAAGTGACAATGACGTTAGTTTCAGGCATGTAAAAACATTTTGTAAGTTCAGGCGCCGGTGCCTGAGCCAGATCCAGGGGCATAATTGGGTTTTGGCCAAAACAGAATCAATTTAGGACAAGTAATATCAGCAGACCTTCATTTTAAGAATAGATTTGATGTGTGTCTGTTGTGGTTTTCTGTAATAAAGTGAAACTACACTTTTGAACATTCACTGTCAATCTTTCACACTGTTGTCATGCATGCTAGGTTGTTGCGCGTTGATGCCACGCATGTCCTTGCAGATATGTAGTGTTTGGCAACTCAAACCGAAAATTTGAAAAAAAAAAAAAACTAGGTACTGGGTATTTTCTTATTGGTTCTAATTTGGAACCTACTTTCGGTCCCCAACCCGAGTTGTATGTTCTGCATGGGCATTTTAAGTGCTGCAATGTTTCTGCCAGGAACGCATGAATGAGAGAAGTTGGTATACTGCTTAAAGCAGGGATGGCCAGCCTTGTCCGCAAAGGGCCAGTGTGTATGCAGGTTATTGGGATAATCTTTAGGTCAGCTGTTCAAACACATTAAGACTCGCAGAATCAGGGGAGGGCTGCACTGGCTTGTGAAAACCAAAAGTAATGAAAACAAATTCAGCTTATTAGCCCAATCTTTGCTCCCTTCTACCTCAATGTTTCTAGTCTGCTTGTAGCCAGTCATGGTCCTCATCCCATTCCACACTTCCTTTACACTTAAAGCTGTAGCTTGTGCTCCAGCATGTCCTGTAGTGGTTTTTCTTATTGCTGATTTGAATTTTCAGTTCTGCCTGCACCTGCTTGGTCTCCTCCTTGTCTCCAGATCTGAAGGACCTCTTCTTATTCATCTCATCTTTTCAGAAGGTTCTTCAGGTCATTGTGATCTATGGTTTATTTTGAAAACAGTGCAGAGGACCACGTGATGCATCCATGGAGTTACACGCACATTGAGTGAACTCCTGCCATATAGCCTGTATTTTTTATATTTTTTGCCTCCTTTTGACGTGTACGATTGCTTCAATATCATTTAATTATATCCTTAATGTCTATCCCACGCAGACAGCTGACATTAACTCCTTCTGCATCTCCTCGAAAGAAGAAATCTAAGTCAGAAGAGTGCAGTGCTAACACCTCTGTCATGGCGGACTCACTGGCGCAACTAGAACAGGATCTGAAATCTGAGTTAGCGGCTCTGAGAAATGAATTCTCCTCTCATATGACTACCATGTGTTCGAAAATGGACTTAATATCAGGTGAACAGAGAAAGCAGAGGGAAACTTTTTTTTCACCTTCTGGATCTCTTTACGATTATTATTTTATACATTATTCTAAATGATGACTATAGGGCTCATACTATATATGTGTATAAGAGGTGATGTTATATTTCTCCATGTTTGTAGTGTATTTTGGCTTCTGTCAGCCTTCAGCGCGTGGGAGACATTTTGTATGCCGACTATGGCAGACTTAGGCTTGTTCTTTGCCTTTTCTGCATAAGAAATTCTGTTCTTTACAGCTCGGCACTGTTTGTTTCCGGGGGGGGGGGGGGGGGGGGGTTGTTGGTATACATTTGTGGGTTTTTCGTGTTTTTCATGTACATTTCCCTTTACTTTACTTAGCGTATCAAGCTGTAAATAGTCATGACTAACTTAAATGTTTTAACCTGGAATGTAAATGGTTTAAATGGTTCCCATAAACGTACACGCTGCTTGGATTTCTTAAAGAGGAAGAAAATCAATCTACCTCTAATTCAAGAAACTCATTTAAAGAAGGATGATGTCCACAGCTGCAACAACAAATTTTATAAAGTGGTTTCATGCTCATCTGCCACTAAACTATTATTTTGATTTGGAGGAATTTAAATATTAATATTCTGGAGCATGGCAATGACACCGATGGTAGAATAGCTCACATTAAGGTATTAGTCGAAAATAGGGAGTTGGCCTTTATTTCTGTAAATGTGCCTTCCATGTATGATCCAGATTTCTTCCCCGTTCTAATGAGTTATCTTAAACTGTTTGACTGTGAAGTAGTGATGGGTGCGGACATGAATGCTGTTATGTCACACGAGCTGGACAGATCGGGGGAGAGTGAGACATATTCCCAGGCCCTCTCCTCATATAATCTTAGGCACTACATGTCTTCTTGTTCATTAGTAGATTCATGGTACCTGTTTCATTATTCCGCAAGAACATGCACATTCTTTTCATCGTGACATAAGTCCTATTCCTGAATTGATTTCATCCTCACGTCTCACAGTGTTTCATCATTAATATCTGATTCAGAAATCTGGCCTATGACTCTGTCTGATCACAGTTGCAGTGTGTTAAGGTTTTGACTTTTTAATCAGCCATCAAGGGAACCATGTTGGTGCTTTAACCTGTCATTACTTTACGAATAAAACTTTCATAGTCATTTTTTATACTTTTATACTTTATTGACATAAAGTAAAACTCAGTTGAGGATCCTTGGATTCTCTGGGATGCAGTGAAAGGCTTTATTTGTAATTTTTCCATCTCATACGCATCATACCTTCAGAGATCGCGGGTTAAGAAAATATCTGAGCTTGAAGCCCAGCTGGCTACATTAGAGAGATTGAATCAAATGTCTTTTTCTGATGGTATAGCCACTAGAATTAGAGTTCTCAAACCTGAATTAAACAAGTTACCACGGACTAAAGCAGAATTTCTTATTCAAAGATCTAGGAAAAACTATTACTTTCATGGAAGCAGACCTAGTCACCTGTTAGCCTTTCAGCTGCGTAGTAATCAGAAATTTTCCAGTATCACTACCATAATATCTCAGTCGGATGAGCTGTTGACATATCCAAAACGTATCAATGAGACTTTCTGTTCTTTTTACTCTACCTTATAGACCTCTGAATGTACATGTGATCAGGCTGCATTTTCTTCCTTTTTTTCAATACTTAATTTACCACATCTCTCGGATGCAGAGACTACTTCTATGGCTGAACCAATCACTTTCAAGGAGCTGGAAGAAGCCTTGAAATGCACGAGGAAGGGAAAATCTCCAGGTTTTGATGGAATTCCTGTTGAGTTTTACTCTGCTTTCTGGACTGAGTTGGGTCCTTTTTTACTATATATGATAAATTACTCGACTGAGAAAGGATCCTTTAGACAAGACATTAACATCGCTATCACGCTCTAGTTATGGCCCACTTGCCTTGCTCGGAGCAGACATCAAACCGAATTGGTTTTATTAGGTCTCATAATGAATATAATCTTCATCCAAATCCTTGGTTAAATTATATAATCACTCCCCTCCTTTTAATAGCTATAAATTTTAACTGGATTTTTGGGGACATATTGAATGATAAAGGTTTAAGAACATTTCAGGATATTAGGGCTCAACACAATGTTCCTGGTACCTCATTATATATATATGTACAGTATGTATCAAATCGGCTCTGCGTTCCTGTATGTTGTTCCTTTAGACTCAGAACTACCTCTCCATCCACTCCAGAAAGACTGTAGTAATCAAAATGGTTCTTGTTCTGCGTTTCATATTTATTCTTTTCTCCTTAAATCATCATCCAAGCCTCTTAGTGTCGTAGCGGAGTGATCAAAAGACCTGGCCTGCAGGGCAGAAGATACTCTGTCTCATCGCACTTGGGACAGTTTCTCTGTCTTCTAGGAATCCTAACCACCAAATGATACATTGGAAGCTTGATCATAGAATATATTTAACTCCACTGAAACGATTGAACATGAATGTTTCTTCATCTCCAAATTGTATTCTCTGTTCTCATGGGGTATTAGGGTCTTTTTTGCATTGTCCTTTCTTTCCTGCACCAGCTAGCGACTGATACATCTTTTCTAATAAGCAGGGATATACTATTTACCCCCAATCTGTTTGAATGATTTTACAAACTGGACTTTTATTCCTTTTCTACTTCTTTAGAAATGATTGTTTTGTCGTCGGAAGCCTCCTCACTCAATGTGGAGACATTTATGGGCTCTTAGTTTGCTGGGTATTATTTCCATGGAGCTTCTAACAGCTCGCATGTGAGAAGTTACCTTCAGAACCATCAGCAGGTGGTGACTTGCTTATCTCAAAGTTAAGGAACTAACTGACTTCCGCTGACTCCTGCTCCATGAATGTATTTATTTATTTATTCTCTCTGATTTATTTTTTCATTTGACTTTTCTCTATGTTTGTACATCTTACGCATTTTTGTATACGGAGCAGATGTTTGTTTTTGTTGTAGAAGGAGTGGGTATGAAAAGTGTTTGTTTATGTATTGTGTAAGTTTTCCTTTTTTTCTTATTGTACTGACAAATAAAAACAGTTGCTAACAAAAAATAAACAGCACACTGACTTTGTGGGGACTGCATTGTCCACACAGAAGCGGCTGTAGACTGTTATACAGTGGCTGAGTCTCTCAGGTTCCTCCCTGTAAGACTCACAGAGTTTGTCCCAGTCTGTCTCTTCTAAGGCATCCTGCACTTCCTCATGGTCCTGGTGGTGGCTGGCAGCTGTTAAATTACTGGTATATATGCTGGGGTAAGATGTGTCATATTGGGGTCAGAGATACACTGGTCAGGCAGAGAGGTGAACGTGTCTCCTTAGTATTGTGCATAAGTGCAGGGTCCTGTTGGCCCTGGTGGTGCAGTGCACAGACTGAAAAGCTGGTGAGGATGGAGGACAATGAACCCTGACTGAAATCGTTAGAAATGGCAATGAAAGCCGTGGGGTGGTGAGTTTGCTAACCATGAAACGTATTTCCTTCATGGCTACTGTGGTGTCTGCCAACTGGGGTACGTACACAGCCAACACAATACAGTGGCATGTAATGCAGCTGCAAAAAGCAGGAGAACATTCCTGTTCCACGCCATGTTAGTCATAAAAAGGTATTTTAAAAAGATACAGAGAGAACTGTAACATTACAATACAGAAATAACAAAGAAACAAACAAATACACACATGGGAGATGCTGCAGCAGGCAGCCAGACAGGGCAGCCCTGGAAGTGACTACATTATTATATGACCACCTTCCTTACCATGTGTAACATCAGAGGCCCGTGACCATGGAGAATTTACTGAGATGTTCCTGTGTGCTGGAATCATAATAAGGGCTCTTCCTCTATCTCAACAGACTCCATACTTACAGGGAAGGAGGAAGAGCACAAGGAACACAGATCTGCTACAGACACAATTATGTATAATAATCTGAGGGAAGATGGTCAGACTGATGTAGAGAAACAGGCCCTAGGACACCAGCCAGAGGGACAGATGCATCTTAGGCACCTACCTGGTCTGGTTCAGGATCTTGGTGTCTCTCAACCAAACCCAACAGTTCTTTTATTCTAAGGAAAAACAGTTATTACAGAGTTTTTGTCAGAATATCACAGTGTAAGTACAGTGATTTATGAGTATCTTACCAATTCCTACAAGCACCTTAAATTTAGGTAACTCTAGAGTTGGATCATAGACTTGAACTGTGATATTAAAAATGCAATATTTAACACCTCACACCTTCCGACTTGGGCTCTGTGTAGTTTGCATGGATGGATTTTCTTTACATTAATTACATTTTATCAGAAAAATGTCTACTTACTTTTCTTTTTTGGCCAACCCTATAATTAAAAAAAGATTCAATTAATCATGTTGGAGCTCAAAGTACTAAAACATCAATTGAAGCTTATTGTAGCTGTTTCTGTATTACATGGACACATGTGCTGCATCACTGAGGATGTTTACTGTATATTATCTCCCTTCCTTTGTAATAGTCAGAGCACCACATTACAGTCTCAGTGCCCCCTACTGGCCAGGAGGCCATAACGGTCCTACACCACTGTAACAGCATCATAAAGGAAGAGCAAAAAAGCTCAAAAGCATTGAAGCAGCAGTGATATGAAATGTTACATCCTGAGTCACATTGTATGGTGAATAAATATCAATGTGATTGTAAATGTAATATTCCTCCATGTTAAGCGCTGAGCATGTGGAGATATAAACAATGACTGGAAAGCCACCAAGATGCTGGAAAAGTCCCAGTACACATATTCAACCTTTATGGTAAATTATGCATCATATCTCTGTTATAATTATACTTACAGTATGCAGACATCTCTATAAAAAACCAGCCAAAGAGGGAGACAGACCCAGAAATCAGGACAATCAGTCGTAGATCCAGTGGCTGTTTTCCTGTGTCTGAAATGACATCATCACAAAAATCACTGAGAACTGAGGTCAGTAAATGAGCAGAAAGTGACAGATATTAAAACTACAGGAATCTATATATTTCCTAAAAGGTTTGTACAATTTAGCTATATGGTTAGGTTTATGTAGTAAAAGTAAAATTGCTGGAGAAACATCTCAAATTTATAGTATATTTACCTGCGTTGAGTATTAATACTACAGCCAGGGCAACAGAATTCAGGAGAGGGAGACCAAAAGCCCCTGATAAATATACATATTTACGGGGTTTGGCTGAAAGGTAGAGAGAAAAGCATTAGTCATACAGCTTTTGACTGTATACAGCACTGTGATGAAGTATTTGCCCTGATTTCCTCTATTTTTAACATCCATAACACTTAAATGTGTCTGATAACAAATACATTTAGTATAATACAAAGAACATTCTATGTGCACAATGTAGTTTTTAAATGATTCACTGAAGGAAGGGAAAAAACCTAAAAATAAAATTAAAAAAAACAAATATTCCCCAAGACCCATAGCACCCATGTGACAAAATAATTCCCCCCCTTTGGCATCGTTTGAGAAATTTAGCCCACTCTTCTCAACAGAATTGTTTTAGGATTCAGCCATATTGGAGGTTTTTCAAATATAAACTCCCCATTTAAGGTCCTGCCCAAATTTCTCAATGAGGTTCAAGTCAGTACTGTGACTAGGCCTCTGCAAAACTATAATTTTGTTTCTTTTCAGTCATTCTTAAGTGGACTTGTTCTTGTGCTTAAGACCACAGATGGACATTCTCCTTCAGAACTTTCTGTCAAACAGCTGAATTCATGCGTCCCTCAATTACAGCAAGTCGCCCAGGCCGAGCAGCAGCAAAGCCTCCCCACAGCATCACTCTGTCATCATGTCTGACTGTGGCCATGATGTTCTTTGTGTGGAAGCTGTGTTAGCTTCACGCCAGATGTAGCAGGACCCATGTCTTCTAGATAGCTCCACTTTTGACTCATCAATCCACAGAACATCCTGTCAAAAGTGTTGGGGGTAATCAAGGTACTTTTTGCAAAATGCTAGACAAGCCTTTATTTCCTCTTATTTAGCTGTAGTTTCTGCCTTGCATCTCTCCCATGGACACCATTATAGTCCACTGTCTTTCTAATCATGGAATCAGACATTAACCAATCTGAGAGAGGCCTGCAGTTCCTTAGATCTTCATCCAGGGTCTGCTGTAACTTCCCTGATCAGGTTTCTTTGTGCTCTTGGAGTAATTCTGTTCAGCTGGCCACTCCTGGGCAGATCTGCCACTGTTCCAAGTTTCTCCATCTGGAGATGATGGCTGTCATGGTGATTCACTGCACTCCAAGGGTTTTAGAGAGTGTTTTGTACCCCTTTCCTGACTGATATATTTCAGTGATTTGTTTTCTCAGGTCTTCAGGAAGCTCTTCTGATTGAGGCATGGTCTGCTGCTTCTTCAGACCCCTTATCCAGCTCCATATTGCTGCAATGGTTCTATTTAAGTGATGTGTAGGTTCATCAGGACTGGCAGCAATCAAGCTTGGGTGTGTCTAGTTTATCATTTATATTTGGTTCTTAGCTTGATTGATTAGCAATTATTTTGTCACAGCACCATATACACAGTCAAACAGCCATTGGATTTTTTAATTAAAACATTTGCAATGCTCTGTTTACAAAATAAAAAATCATATTATTTAAAATGTAAAAGAGTATTCAATAAACAAAATATTTAAACAACTTATCAATAAAAGTGTTGTTTAAAAATTATTTTAATGTAAAACAAATACGTACCAAATAAATGTTCCCGTTTCCAGAATCGAAACAGCAATGTGACAGTCAGAATGTAGACAAACACAAACTCGCAGATCTTTACAGGTCGTCCTGTGGCCAGAATTAGTTGCAGTTAATTTTAGTTTCTAATACAACAAAGTTTATTAATGAAATAAAAAACTTCTTGTCCCTCTAAAATCAGTAAATACATGCAGTCAATGTAAAAAGTATGAGAACCCATTGGAATTATCTTGTTTTCTGCATGAATTGGTCATAAAAAGTGATCTGATCTTCATCTAAGTCACAGATACTGAAATGCATAATGAGCAATAACACACAAAAAATTATACTCTTTCATGTCTTTATTATACAAACACATTCAATGTTCACAGTATTAGTGGAAAAAGTAAGTGAACCCTTAGGTTTAATAACTGGTTGACCCTCCTTTGGCAGCAATGACCTCAACCAGGCGCTTCCTGTAACTGCAGATCAGACCTGCACATCATGTGGGGGGAATATTAGCCCATTCTTCCCTGCAGAACAGCCTTAACTCCTCCATATTCTTTTGTTGTCTTCAAGTCATTCCACAGCATCTCAATAGGACTGAGATCTGGGCTCTGACTGGGCCACTCCAAAGGTGGATTTTATTCTTCTGAAATCATTATGCTGTGGATTTTCTGCGATGTTTGGGGTCATTGTCCTGTTGCATCACCCAGCCTCTTCTGAGCTTCAGTTGATGGACAAACACCCTCACAGTATCCTGGAGAATTGCTTGATAAACTTAGGAATTCATTTTCCCCTCAGTGATAGCCAGCTGTCCAGGCCCTGACACAGCAAAGCAGGCCCAAATCATGATGTTCCCTCCATCATACGTTACTGTAGAGTTTTGATGTTGATATACAGGTGCCCTTTTTACACCAAATGAAGTTCTGCTTGTTCTTCCCAAATGGTTAAATTTTGGTTTCATCACTCCAGAACACATTTTCCTAAGACCATTGTGGAATGTCCAAGTGCTCTATTGCAAACTTCAGGTATGCAGCAATGTTCTCTTTGACAGCAGTGGCTTCCTCGTTGGTGTCCTGCCATGGGCTCCTTACTTGATCTAGGTTCTGCTTAATGTTGAATCATGAACAGAGATGTCCGCCAGTTCTACTGACGTACTCAAGTCACTCTAGGGTTCTTCATTACCTCGTTGATGACTTTGCATTGAGCTCTTGGGGTCGTCTTGGTGGGGCACCCACTTCTAGGCAGAGTAGCCATAATATCAAATTGTCTCCATTTATGGTCAACTTGCCTATCAGTAGACGGATGAATATCTAAAATACCTGAGATGACTTTGTAACCCTTTCCAGCCTTATGTAAAGTAATAGTTCTTAGCTCTTCAGAGAACATAGAACTCTTTTATGTGAGGCATGATTCTCATCTGGATATGCTTCTTGTCAAAAGCTCAAACTTTTCAGTGTTTTTTATCAATCACAGCAATTCTAGACCACACCTCTGAACTCGTGTCATTAAATGGACTCCAGGTTTGATAAATTCTGACTGCAATGAGCTTTTTAAAAAGCCATTAGCTTCAGGTTCACTTTTTTCAACCTTCAGTTTCACAGTTTTAATGATTTTTTCAATATGACCAAAAATTCTCTGAAAATCTGTGTGTCTTTAGTTATACAGGTAGGAGACTGTTTGTTGATTATTGTGACATGAACATTGTGACCATGTTTTATATGGGAATTAGACATAAATATAGAAAATTCCAACGGGTTTGCAAACTTTTTACTTTGACTTTATCTGAAGACACACAGAACAAGTTAATAACAAAACACTCCATCCTTGGAAGTGTCCTTTTTACAGCGTTCACAGGATATATTACTGTCTATTTCATATTGATTACATCAAAGAATATGACTTTATTAGTAGGGTATAATTCAATGATAACTTCAAACTAGAAATGTTTATATTGCATTATTGTTAACAGCAGCTCAAAAAATATTTCTGATTTATGAAGATTTTGCAAACACCATTTACCAAATAATTGACAAATGATTAGAGCTTTATTACAGTCAAATGGTTTGCTTATAGTTAAAGGTTTTCTTACCTTTGTCATTTTCTAAAATCACACTTACATACAGCAAACTTAATATTAGGTGAAGCATGAAGAAAATCCCTAGAATGATTTTCTGAGCAAAATCTGAAAAGCAATAAAACACATAAAATAACAGATGAAATAAACATAACATACAACAGGCCCCATTAAACATTATCCCTCTGTGTACTTTTGGTTGCTGTAACCTCCTGAGACCCCACCCATTCATTTATGTCCATTGTAGTGGACATTTTGTTTTTGCATCTTTTCACTGATGTAAGGAAACAAATTTATTCCTGTTGTACACTAAAGAGGACATGCTGTGAAATAAAAATATATTTCCTCCAAAGACATAGAAAATCACAAATAACCTAAAATTGAAGGACACTTTTTTTCCTTGCGTCCCTAGAGGATATCTTTGAGGGATGGACACTTACAGGGGGTGGGAAAAATAATGGAACCATCAGTATATTAATCTCAAGGACCTAATAAGGAGTTTGGCCCCCTTTAGCTGCAATAATAGGTTCAGATTTTCCTACAGTGTGGTCATGGGATCCTGATGTGTGCAGTGGGACACTGGACCGATCTTCAGAAAGAAAAGCCTCCAGATCTTTGGAGCATTAAGGTGGGGGAATCGACTTCACACACTGTGCTCCAGAACTTCCCATAAAACTCTAATGGTGTTTAGATCTGGTGGCTGGGAGGCTAAGGAAGGCATCTGACATCATCCTGGTGCTCATGAAACCTCTCCTGAATGTGTTTAGCAGTGTGTATGGGGGCATTATCATCTTGGAATGAGGGAACATCATGAGGGAACAGTGTCTGAGCCACAGGGAGCAGCTGCTCTTGTAAAAAGCCCTCATGTTCCTTGGCTGTTATAGGACCATGCAGAGCATCATCACACCTAATGACTCCCACAAGATGGCTGCTTACACCAACAGAAACTGTGGGCTGATGGTGTGCTTTGATTTTCTGTAGATGTAACCCCATCCAGAGGCTCTGCAATACTTACCTATTGAGCACACTGTGCACTACTGTACTGCTGAACACACTCTGTAGTACTGCACTAGTGAGCAGACTGCAATACTGCTCTGCTGAGCACACTCGGCAATACTCCACTGCAAAGGACAGCGGTTCATTGATGCATTGGCCCCTTAAGTTATTGTGCATCGTAATTGTCATGAGAATAACAACTCGACCACATACCCCTGTTTATGTTAGCAGCTTATACCTCCCTCAGGAAAAGAGACCCCCCCCCACACCAAGAACTGTTATAACATGGCCTGAAGGTGCATCCTCACAGCTGCAGGACTGTTTTGAAAAAACAGACTGGAGTATTTTTGAATTTCACGACTTGGAGGAGTACACTACATCTGTACTCTCCCACATCGAGCACTGCACAGACACACATCAGGGTGTATGCCATCCAAAAACCCTGGATGATGACAGAGGTCAGGACACTGCCTTCAAGTCTGGTGATATGGACATGAAAAGGGGTATCAGAAAGGCCAAGTTGGATTATTCGAGGAGCACCTCCACAGCAACAACTGGAGGCAGGTGTGACTGGGGGACCAAAACATCACAAACTACAAACCCAGACCTAATGCTGTGGGTGGCGATGCTGCGTTGATGGAGGAGCTGAACTGCTTCTTCGGCCGCTTTGAACAAAAAACACCAAATCTGACTGCATCACATCCAGCGGTGAACAGCAGCCACATCTTCAGGGTGGGGGAGCATGACGTGAGGCACATGCTTCCCGGCATTAAACCCCAGTAAAGCGGCAGGACCTGACAGCATCACAGGTAGAGTGCTGAAGGACTATGCAGACCAGCTCAAGGGGGTTTTCACTAAATATTCAACCTGTCTTTAGCACAGGCCATTGTCCCACCTGACCTGAAGGCCTCCAGCATTTTCCCTGTTCCAAAAAAGACCAACAGCAGCCTAAACGACTTCCGGCCAGCAGCTCTCACTCCAATTGTTATGAAGTGTTTCGAGAAACTGGTCAGAAATCACATCATTGAAGGACTTCCACCCACATTCGACCCCCATCAGTTTGCATAGAGGAAAAACAGATCGACGCAGGATGCAATAGCCTCAGCCCTCCACATACCCCTGACCCACCTGGAATAGAAGGACAGTTATGCCAGGTTTCTTTTCGTCGACTTTAGCTTTGCATTTAACACGATCATCCCAAATAGACTGGTAACAAAATTAAACAACCTTGGCTTCTCATACTCCACCTGCCCCTGGATTAAGGACTTCCTCAGTGACCCCCACAGAGAGTCAAAATGGGGCCTCAGCTCTCCACAGCACTCAGCCTCAACACCAGCTCCTCACAGGGATGTGTGCTGAGTCCCCTTCTGTACACTCTCTACACACACCACTGCACCCCCACCCACCCAAGCAATTCTATCGTGAAGTTCGCGGACGACACCACAGTGGTCGGGCTCATCACAGAGGGAGATGAATCTGAAAACAGGGACGAGGTGTAAAAACTGCCATCATGATGCAGAAATAACAACCTGGTCCTTAACACCACAAACACAAAAGAGATCACTGTGGACTTCAGAAGAAACATACCTGACCCTCTGCTCATATACATCAATGGGGACTGTGTGGAGAAGGTCTGAGGACCTAACCTAGAAGGCCAACACAACTGGGCTGAGCAGAGACTCCACTTCCTGAGGGTCCTGAAAAACAGTGGTCTAACCAAGGAGCTGCTGATCTCGTTTTACAGATGCTCTGTGGAAAGTCTGCTGACACACTGCATGCCAGTGTGGTTTGCCAGCTGCACGGCTCAAGAAAAGGCAGTGCTCTAGAGGGTCACCAACACAGCGCAGAAGATCACTGGATGCACTCTCCTCTCCTTGGAGGAGCTGTACGGGTCCCGCAGCCAGGGGCGCCGCTAAGGGGGGGAAAGTTGGGACAATTCTAAGGGTCCACGCCCTTTAGGGGCCCCCAGAGATCTGAATGGGTGTGGTAGGGGGGCCCAACCTCATATTTTGTCATAGGGCCCAAAATTGCTAGCGGCGCCCCTGCCCGCAGCCACTGTAAAACCTGCAGCATCCTGAAGGACACATCCCACCCGGCACATCACCTGTTCCAGCTGTTACCCTCAGGAAGGCAGTACAGGTCAATAAAAGCCAAAACAAACAGTGAAAAACAGCACATATCCTAGGGCTGTTGCAATTATAAATGAACACCGGAAGGGTATTTGCTCTCTCTCACAAACCTGGGCAATATCTTACCAGGTTAAATTTGTGCAATGTTTCTACTGGGTTACATTTGTGCAACATTTCTAAAAAACTTGCAATGTGCAAAAACCTGCTCTGTTATATAAAACTTTTTTGTACATAAGAAAATTATTTTTAATAATTTTATTTATTTATGTTTGCTTGTAATATTCTATTATTTTCGCAATGCAAGGGACTGCACACAATGTGATGCCCGGCCCGTCCGCTCCTCGTGTGTGCCACGCCCCCTAATTACCCACGTGTGATTCCCTGATCGTGCCCAGCCGTGTCTTGTTATCTTTTGCTTTGTCTGATGTATTTAAGTCTCTGGCGTGCCTGAACCCCTTGTCTGTCATTGATGTCAGTTGCCGTCCTATGTTCCCTGCCCCGGATCTCCTGATTAAACCCCCGTTCGTCCCGTATCCTGCCTGTTGCCTGCTTTTTGATTACTCTCTGAGCCGCCCAAGCCGCGATCGCCCCTCGCTCGTCTCCTGGACGTGACACACAATTTTCTCATAGCTTTGTATAATGGCAATAAAGTTTTTGATTCTCAGAAATATGACTGTGGAATATTGATTGATATTCTAGGGAATTGCTATGGAAAGTTTGGTCCTGCTTATACTTTTGTGCAATATGGAGGAACTGGGCTGGTTTGGTTGGCTGAGGAGCCTGAGTCAGACTGAGCCATTAACATCACCTATTACAGCCACCTGGGGAAGGAGGAAACGCAAACAGTGTGAGAGGAGGCAGAAGAGAGGAAAGAGAGTCGGGATGCATGCTAGGCTAACAGCTAACCCCAGCAGACCAGTGATACCGTCAGCTCTACTTTACAACGTCCACTTTAGAAAATAATCTAGATGAGCTTCACTTACAGTGACACACACAGTGGAGATGAAGGACTGCTGTGTGTTTGTATTCACTGAAACCTGCCTCCATGATAACATCCCTGATGTGGCCATCCACCTCGTAGGCCTGATGTCTTTCAGGGCCGATAGAGATGCCACTAACTGCAGTAAGACTGATGACGGGGGAGTGTGTGTTACATCAATGACGCCTGCTGTACGAATGTTACAGTAGCTGCTAAACACTGTTCACCACAGACAGAATTCCTTATTCTTAAATGTCGGCCTCTTAACCTGCAGAGAGAATTCGCTGTTGTTTTTGTAGCAGCTGTATAATGGTAAGGATGCACTGTGTTGGCTGTATGACACCATTAGTGGGTTACAGTTCCGGGTACCTGGTCAGTTTTAATGGGGGCTTTAACATAACGAAACTGAAAAACATCTTCTCCAAGAACCACCAGTATGTGGATTTTGCCACCAGGGGAAAAATATTTTTGACTTGACATATACAAATATTCCCATGGCGTATAGGGCTACCCCCAGCCCCCACCTAGGCCACTCGGACCATCTGCCTGTTATGTTAACACCAGCCTACAGACCACTTCTGAAACAGACCAGGGCAATGAAATCATACATTAGAGTCTGGCCAGCAGGAGCAGCTTCAGCACTTAAGGATTGTTTTCTGCACACAGAATGGAGCATTTTTGTAGCTGCAGCTTCCCATGACCTTCACGTGAACATGCAGGAATATGCTGAGACAGTGACCGGATACGCTGCCAGATGTGCTGATGTGATCATTACCATGTGTAGCTATGAGAAGCCTTTGTTACATGCCGCTGTTAGCTTTCGTGTTTAGGTTCAGCCCCGCCCACAGCCCTCGTCTTTCAGCTCGCTCTCCATTCGCCGTTTGCTCCGCCTCCATGAAGTCCCCGCCCCTGACTCGTCACACGCCCCTGACTCGTCACACGCCCCTGACTCGTCACACGCCCCTGACGCGTCACACGCCCCTGACTCGTCACACGCCCCTGACGCGTCACACGCCCCTGACTCGTCACACGCCCCTGACGCGTCACACGCCCCTGACTCATCACAGGCCCCTGACTCGTCACTTCAATCCCCAGAGTTGAAAAACCCGCCAGTCAGAAAGCCGGGCAGCTCTGCTCATTTGATCATTGATGTTGGATTGCTTTGTTGGATTCGTATCACTGTGTATGACTTGGTTGGTTTATTTGCTTTTCTGATTTTCGCTTCGCCCTTCTCTGCACCTTCACTCCATCTGACTGTTTTGCTACTCGGTATCAAACTCTTGCTCGGGTTTTTGGTTTACGTCTTCTCATGCCCCTCAGGTCTCAACTCTTTGATCTGTCTGTATGTTCTGTGTGTATGGAATCAGATTTGTGTCAATATTATCAAGTAAAACTTTTTTGACATCAAGCAAAAACAAGTGAAATTCATAACATGCAAACACATGATTGGTCTTTTGATAATGTTTTCCTTTGTTTATGCTGCCAGATTCCTCGCTTGCGCTCCCTGACTTTTTGTTTACAAGTCTGACACAAACTTCTCGCATGGGCGGGTTTTTTCAGGGACGTGTCCCCATTGGCTAATAAGTTATTGACTGATAGGTCAGTGCCACGGACATTTTTAATTAACAGTGGGACTGGACATTAACTACCCACTAACTAGTTTTTACTGGATCTGACTTTTGAGATGAGATTTCTTTTGCTTCAGATATTTCTTCCGAAGCCTTGCTTTTGCTTGATGTCAAAAAAGTTTTGCTTCATAATATTGGCATAAATCTGATTCCAATTGTGTGTGTGTGTTTCAGGTGCGTAACACCCTGACTTTCCTTCACTCCACTTCCCCTTTCCCTTTCATTCTGTTATGTTCTATCCCTAGACTGGGGCCCGTAACACCAAGGATGACTGCAGAGGTTCACATATTTCTGAAAACCTGGAATGCAGCCTTCAGATCCAGAGACCAGGTTGCTCTCCACTCAGTGAGGGCTGATCTATCGCGAGGATCAGAATGGCTAAATGGGCCTATGCTGGAAAAATCAGTGGCTACTTCATAAACACCAGAGACAGCAGGCGGTTCTGGCAGGAAATCCAGGCCATAACTGATTATAAAATCTGACAGCAGATTGATGACAGTGACACTACACTTCCTGACCAAGACCAAGGCAGGGAGAGACTGAGATAAGACCTGAAACAGACTAATGTTTGAGTCTAAATAACATGACACACTATAAAATGTGAAGCATTGGCACCATCTTGGGACTAGGCAGTATGGCCTAAAATTTGTGTCACAGTATAATTTCAACCGTGGATGTTTGATATAACATCCATTCATCCATCCATCCATCTATTTTCCAAACCGCTTATCCAACTTGGTCGCGGGGGGTCCGGAGCCTATCCTGGAAGCAATGGGCACAAGGCAGGGAACAACCCAGGATGGGGGGCCAGCCCATCGCAGGGCACATTCACACACCATTCACTCACACCTATGGGCAATTTGGTAACTCCAATTAGCCTCAGCATGTTTTTGGACTGTGGGGCGAAACCGGAGTACCCGGAGGAAACCCCACGACGACCTGGGGAGAACATGCAAACTCCACACACATGTGACCCAGGCGGAGACTCGAACCTGGGTCCCAGAGGTGTGAGGCAATAGTGTTAACCATTGCAGCACCATGCCGCCCTTCAATAACATGATTCTATAAAAATTTTACATTTTGTCAAATAAGATGCATCTCACAGTACTGTGTTAACAAATATATGAATATTACGCCTTTGTAATAAATATTGATGCTTTACGATGAGTGGTTTTGACTGGTTTTGAAATAAAACATCAAGTCGTTTATGTCCAAGACCGAGACAAAAATGAGTCAAAATATAGTTGATTCTAAGACGAGACCAAGACTGCAAAAAAAAAGGTGTCCAGACCAAGACCAGTTTCAAGTACTTCAACACTACCTTAAGCCAGGCCAGAGTTCCCAAGTGCTTCAAAAACCAGTAGTAAAACAGCTGTAACCTCCTTGAACAACTACAATCTTGTTACACTAACGGTGATTGTAATAAAATACTTAGAACGGCTCATTAAGGGTCACACCATAGCAAACCTTCCCATTTTTTAGATCCACACCAGTTCGATCATCCTAACCAGTCTATAGAAGAGGGTGTTGTTATGCTGTGTAGCGCATTCTCAAATAACACACTCACACAGTCCGTGTGGGTTTTCCAGAAACACCTTTACTGCCGCCATTCCTAGTACAAGTACAACCGCCAAGACTGCCCCCGTGAGCACGCCGTGCATTCTGGGTAATGCAGTTCTCTTTAACTATCATATAACAACACAGGTGTATCTTCCATACTCCATATAGTTGCTGTGTCACGTGGACAATAAAAATCCTTGTCAGAATGCTGTACACAGACTTTAGCTCTGCAGAACCATAATTCCACACAGGCTAGATAAAACACTTTCCCTGCCTGGTCTCAGCACCTTCACCTGTTGCTGGATCATGGATTTCCTGACAGAGACCTCAGACAGTTCAGGTTGCCAGCAGAACTTCAGGCTCCATTATGGTGAATACAGGGACCCCCCAGGGGTATTTACTCAGCCCACTGTTCTTCACGCTGTTAACTCATGACTGATTTGCTAAATTCACCAAGAACCAGATCATCAGGTTTGCTGACAGTACGACTGCTGTGGGACTTATCAGTAACAATGATGAGACAGCATACAGACAGGAGGTCAACAATCTACCAAGCTGCTGCAAAGATAACAACCTGGTCCTCAACATCAACAAAAGCATTGTGGATTTCAGGACTCCCATTACCCAAACACCACTCAGCATTAGTGGCTTCACAGTGGAGACGTGGAGAACATTGAATCCCTGGGAATCTACATATTTGACAAACTCACTTGGTCCCTGAATTGTAATAAGATCATCAAATGGGCCCAGCAGAGACTGTGGGTCCTCAGGAAGCTGAAACAGGCAAAGCTCCCTGACATTCTCACCACCTTCTACAGAGGTACGGTCCAGAGTGTTCTAACATACTGCATCTCCAGCTGGTATTCCAGATTACACAGAGACAGGCATCAAAGGGTTACAGGGGCGGAGAGGATTATTGGAGTGTCTCTGCCCTCTGACCAGGAGCTGATCCGGGGGAGATGCCTTCAAAGGCTACACAGAATTGAAAACAACCCAAACCACCCTCTCAGCAGTTTCTGTGTATCCCTGTAAATAAAGCAGGAGGTGCTGTAGCATCAGATCCGGAACCACTAGGCTCTGCAACTGCTTTATTCTGCAGACAATAAGACAGTTCAATACAGCACGTTAATCATATCAGTACCGGCACATTAAGTGTAATGAGGACTGGTTCACTCTACACTACTGCCTGTTTGTACATCTGTACTACTTTACCGGGCACAAGTCACATTACTATCACTGAGTTCCTGCTTTTATGTTGTTAAGTGTTTTCTAATGTCACACAAATGACCTTAGAGAAGCACTTTTGATTTTGCCATATATTTAATAATGTGTGGTTTAAATGACAATAGAGCTGGATCTGAATCTGAATGTAAGAAAAGGGTGACAGATGGAATATCAGGCCATGTTTCTCTGCTACTTTCTAGGATGTAGCAGAGTGACTGAGGCTCTGGCCTTTGTCAGGGTCACTCAGGAAGCCTGGCTCTGTGACCCCATGAAGGTATGGTGTATAATGTTACGTGGTTTATCATCCACAGCTGAACTATCCCACCATTTTATATAGATTCTGACTGGAACACTAACAATTTGCAATGGAATGCTGACAGTAGGACAGCTTATAGGACAATTATGAGAAGATGAGGCCAGGAGGTAAGCTGTAAGGTGTCACAGACTCGGGAGTTTCTATCATGGGGGTAAGGTATGGTGCAGGCAGAATAAGCAGTGGGCGATCCACTGGCGGCTCAACAGGAACACAGGGGCTTATTAACAGAATCAGAAAACACTGGAAAACAGACCACGAGGGGTCATAGCTAAAAAGGGGTATAAAGTAAACTAACAGAACGAAAGGATCTATGAAGGAGAACTGGATACACTGAGACCAGGCAGGGAATCAAAAATAGCAAACAGTAAATCAGGGAACCACAGTCAACAAGAACATCATCATCAGAAATAGCATCAACAACAAATGACTCCACGCAGAACAGAGCAGGATCAGGAACCTGTATACAGAGGCTAAGAAGAATAACAGAGGACAGGTGAGAACAATTAACAAGGGCTGGCAAAACAGGTTATACGCTAAACTAAGAAATCAAGGAACTCAGAAACTAACACAGAAAGTTAGAAACAGAATATACCAGAGACAAGTAACACATAATCACAAACACAGGTACCTAGCTGTCATGCCCGGCTCGTGAGCTCCTTGTGTGTGCCACGCCCCCTGATTATCCACGTGTGCTTCCCTGATCCTGCCCAGCTGTGTCCACTTATTTTCGCCCAGTCCCGTCTATTTCAGTCCATGTGTTACCTTAGTTTCTTGCCCGTCATTGATGTTAGTCGAAGTCAGTACCCGTAGTCCATCCTGTGCAACCCTGCTCCCTAATAAACCACAGTTTACCCCATATTCCGCCTGCTTCCTGCCCGCTCGCCTGCCTGTACGCTCACCTGCGTAACCAGCAATCGCAACGGCAGATCCTGACACTAGCAAAATCCAAAACAAAAATGCAAACCACAAAACTCAGGAAGAAGATAAACTAATACAAAATGAAACAAAATCAATCAAAGACAAACAGAGGCTACTCAATTCAAACACAAGACAACAGGTTTTACAAGTAACCACACGCTCAACTCATTGAGCCATGGGGCAGACCACAGAGAAGGGGAGACACACTAAAGACTTTAACAACAAGGAGGAGGACAGGATGGACAGCGACATCTGCTGGCCAAATGGGGAGGAGACATAGACTGTGACAGATGGGTGCAGACATTGACAGTAAGGCAGCTGAGGAGAGAGAAGGGAGGAGAGGCGACACTTAGGAGAGGCTGCAGTCTCAGCCGCATGGGGAAGATCTTGCTGATTAAATAAAGGGCTGATTATGGCTCATCATGGAGCCTCCAAAGAACCAGGAATAAGCAGCAAAATACCAGGGAGACATTAATGGTGATAAACTGTAATAATGTATCTTCATGGTCATAGATAAGAAGGTTCTAAGGGAGGCATTCATGGTGATAAACTGTAATAATGTATCTTCATGGTCATAGATAAGAAGGTTCTAAGGGAGACATTCATGGTGATAAACTGTAATAATGTATCATCATGGTCATGGATAAGAAGGTTCTAAGGGTGTGAAGTGTTTTTATGTACAATGTAGGTCAGTTTGAGAATAGGGAAAGTAGAAAATAAGGAAAATACTTAAACTTTGCTAAAAATAATCATGAAATTAATATTTCAATAAGCATCATTATGCAAAGTGTTACAATTTCAAAATACATGTATAAACAGGGGAGAGTTAAATTTTGAGAACTACATGCATTTTAATTGTATTCTGATCACTCATTTTAAAGGGTGACTCATGTAAATTATCAGTGACAAACAGGCTGAATATTATTCAGTACAAAGTTTCATACTTACAGTAAAATCCCTCCAAGTGCTTTTCTTCACGATACAATAAATAACGCTTGATAATTATACAGGCACAGATTCCCAAAGCAGCTACTGCAATCGGAATTGAATATTCTGAAAAGAGAAAGATCACATTAGTTTGTGGTGTATAATTATCCACACTAGTACCTTATCCAGGGGCGGCATGGTGGTGCAGTGGTTAGCACTGTTGCCCCACACCTCTGGGACCCAGGTTCGAGTCTCTGCCTAGGTTACATGTGTGTGGAGTTTGCATGTTTCCTCCAGGTACTCTGGTTTCCCCCCACAATCCAAAGACATGCTGAGACTAATTGGAGTTGTTAAATTGCCATTAGGTGTGCATGTGTGAGTGACTGGTATGTGAGTGTGCCCTGCGATGGGCTGGCCCCCCCATCCTGGGTTGTTCCATGCCTCGTGCCAATTGCTTCCGGGATAGGCTCCGGACCCCCCGCGACCAAGTAGCATAAGCGGTTTGGAAAATGGATGGATGGATGGATGTTATATTGAACATCCACGGTTGACATTATACTGTAACATAAATTTTAGGCCATACTGCCTAATCCCAAGGTGGTGCCAATGCTCCACATTTTATAGTGTGTCATGTTATTTAGACTCAAACATTAGTCTGTTTCAGGTCTTGTAGGATGCCCTGCTCTGTATTCTCTGACCTTATACACTGTATAATGTTATAGGAGACTCAGTGCTGTTATACTGACAAAGGGAGGCTGTGCAAAGTATTAAATGCTGGGCTGCCAATAATCATGGCACGTGTGTTTTTTTAATATAATTATTTCTTGATGAAGGATTTGTATTTCTTAGTTTTTCTTTGAATATATTTATTTCAGTGAAAGGTTGTATTATTCAATTTTTTTCAGTTGTTCAGTTTTTTTTTTTTATTGTTTTTACAAATCTTTACAAGGGCTCCCAATAATTGTGAAGGGCACTGTATGTCCAATCTATGTAAATCTGTGTAAATCACATGGGCTTAAAATGACAGTACAGTCAGTTAAAGATTTTACTGTATCTGACCACTACATGGTTTTCATTGGACTGAACACAGCCTGATTTTAGACCTCAGAAAAGGGACATGATAAGGAGGCGAAGGACTGATTCAGCCGCTGTTAAGGGTTTTTCAGAGAAGGGTGTGAAGTTGGATGGTTCTTCTGTAAATGAGCTTATATGTGATTTTAAGTCCACAGCAATAAAAACACTAGATACTGTGGCTCCTGAAAAGGTTAAAATATCAATGTGCAGTCACTCTGTACCATGGAAAACTATATATATTAATCAGTTAAAACAAAATTGCAGAAAATCAGAACGTTAATGGAGGGAAACTAGATTAGAAATACATCAATGTATTTATAAAGAGAGAATGTCAATATCCAGCATGCCGTACATAAAGCACCACTGGCATACTTTTCAAAAACGATTGCTGACAACAAAAACAATTCTAGAGTATATTCAGCTATTAATAGGCTCCTCCACCTTTCATAACCTACAGCAGAAGAGGCATCTGCTGATAAATGTGGCCATTCGCACTGTTCTTTAAAGCTAAAATGACCAATATTAGAGGCTCTATAGCAGCAGCTAATGATCCATGCAGCTCTGATAGCGGAGCCCCTGTCTGGATGGATCCTTCTAATGAGACTGACATGGAATGATTGGAAAGAGTCACTCAGCTGAAACCATACACATGTCATACTGGCCCAATTCCTACTCTATCATTTAGGCAAACTTTTATGTTGTTTTCTAAATGGATTTTACATTGTAAATACATCACTTTTAACAGGCACTTTTTCAGATTCTTTCAAATGTGTTGCGGTTAAATCACTCCTTAAATATACTGCAGTAGATTATATGATCCTTAGTAATTTTAGGCCTGTTTCAAACCTTCCTTTTATGTGTAAAATTTTAGAAAAGGTTGTGTATCTCCAAATAATGGAATTTATCTACAGAAACAAGATATTTGAAATATTTCAGTCTGGTTTTATAGCCCATCACAGTACTGAGTGCTTTATAAAAGGTAGTAAACGATCTTAGGCTCAACACAGACTCAAATAGCCTTTCAATCCTAATTGCATTAGACATGAGTGCTGCGTTTGACACCATTGATCACACCATTCTTTTACACCAGCTTAGGTCGACTGGACTCACTGGCTCCGTCTTAAACTGGTTCAAAACATATATAGTAGGAAGAAGATTTCTGGTCAACTAGGTTACTTTTTATCAGCACCAGTTACGGGTGACAGTGGAATTTCAGAGTGTGGTATCCTTGGTCCCCTGCTCCTCTCTATATGCTACCTCTCAGTGACATCTTTAGGAAATACACTGTCATTCTCCACTGTTACAACGATGATTTGCAGTTATACTGTATGTAGCCAGAAAACCTGATGCTACTGATTTAAGGAACAATTTCTGTGCTTGTGAATCAGCTAAAAACGAGTGGATGTGCAATATTTTTCTTTTAAATCAATGAAGAAAAAAGAGAGGTGATTATTATGGTCCCCAGGGAATGAGAGAGAAGCTAAAATCAAAGCTTGGTAGCTTAGTGACCCACAGTAAATCACCTGTTTGAAATCTTGGTATAATTGTGGGTTGTGATTTGATTTTAAAAGCCATATCCAATATGTGACCAAGACAGTTTTTTTCCACATGAGGAACTTGGCTAAAGTCAGACCTTTTTATCACTGAAAGATTCTGAAATGTTGATGCATGCTTTGGTTACTTCTCATCCTGATTACTGTAACTCTCTTTTTGTCGGACTACAAAGAACACTGCTGACAAATTACAGATAATTCAAAATGCAGCAACTAGAACACTTCTGAAAGTAAAAAAAAAATCATGTTAGATGTAGGATCACACACACACACACACAGAGGTTTGTAATTATATCTTTGTGGGGACTCTCCATTCATTTCAATGGGGAAAACTCTAATCCCAACATGACGACCTTAAGCCTGCATCCACATAGCAAGTGGCGAACCGCCTGCTGCTCGGGAAAGCCACTGCACGGGTGAACATTACGTCATGAAAGTTACCTCGCCATAAAAATAAGTGTGATTGTAAAGTGTGTTTGGGCTTGAAAGAAAATGTTACATTGTTGTTTTACACCAAAAGAGGCACTTGCTCTCTTGCTGTTGCGACAAAAAAAGGCAAAGATTATAAAAGCTCACGATGGGTCTGCAAAACTTTACTTTCCATACGAGACAGTGAAGGTGAATTTAATTTAGTGAGGGAACTTCGCATATATGATGAGGGTCAGTGCATTTTTTCTGAATTATCTCTCGATTTGACTTTAAAGTGACATTAAATAATTCGGGGTACTGGGACACTGCAGTCATTAGTTTCTCCTCCATGTTGCTAAGAGGTTTGGTTCCCAAGTCGCTGAAGCTGCCCGTCGCAAAGTGGATATTATATCTGACTGGATGCCGCTTTGGTGGAGGTCGGCGCACCAGGTTCAATCGATCTGAACCTTGAGCGGCGCGGCGAAGCAGCAGAAACCGGACGCACTTTAAAATTATGCCGTGTGGACGCAGCCTAACCCCCGGTGTGGGTGTTTTAGGGATCCAACATGCCCCCCTCCCTCTCACACACGGCATACAGTCCTTAGAGCTGGATTAAGATTTGCCTGTTCTGTGTGTCTTGTCTCCTATTTGTCAGCATAAATATGTACATGTTATATGGCTGTATGTTCCTTTAAATTATCTAAACAATTTGTTACCCTCAAAATCTTATGTTCTACTACTGGGCAGCAAATCTGGAAAACATACCACTTCAGCCCCAAATCAGTGTGGGAGCTCAAACAATCAGGAGCTGAAACTGGCGTGACAGTGAATGTAACCAGTGGGGTGAAAGGGACAAGGAGGCGGCCTCATGAGTCCCGGAGGGTGAGCAGCTTCCTAAACCAGGGAAGGATGGCAGCTCCCAGAGTTCTGGACAGTTTACTGCAGTATATATGCAGATGGATCAGCTGGCAGGTGCCTCAGCCACTGCAGACACAGCTCACTGTGGACGGTATTTTATTATTGAAATCAGTTTAACTCTGGTTGTATGAGAACTGAGAATGAAAACTACACTGAAGTATTTGCAGATCAAAGCCACTGAGGAGGATAGAACATTTGTGGCGTTCTGCCACTTCCTGTCAGACCTTTTCTCTCCCATCAGCCGGTTTAGCCTGCTGCTACAGACAATGATGTAATCCTACCTCAGGTAAAGGAGACAGGGGGCAGAGGGTGAAATGTGTTTTAAATCTTCCCTTAACATTTTTCTTATATGCCAAAAAAAATTAACTATGCCCTCCCAGGTTATTAGTGGCCTCAAATTTCTCCTCACTACCATAAAAAATATGGAAGCAAGATAGAAAAAATGGTGGCAAGTTGTGTGAGATTCTGGCAGCCATGAAGGAGCAACAGAAACAGGCAGAAAGGGGTTAAAGTATCAGGCATGTGATGTTTATATAAAATCTGATGTTTACTTCATGTTCATGAAATGTATTTAGTAGTGTTTTCATTTTTTATGCTTCACAGGGTGTCACCGTTTGTAAAGGGGAGGCTGAAAAGCTGGCAGAAGGTCTACAATCAGCCAGTGTGCAAATAGACTGCAAAGAGCCATTGAGCTGATCAGTGAGTCTATAGTGAAACACCTAGAGAAAAGACTTAGCAGTTCGCTTGGTGAGTTATTGTATTCTATCATTATATCGTGAGCACATTGACATATCCATAGTACTATTCACAGGCCTATGCATTTTCACCTTCTCTGTCTCTGTCTTTTACTGATACAGGAGAATATAAAGGACACATCAACAGCCAAGGCAGTGAGGTGTTTCAATGTGTTCAACCTCAGATTTTGGCCAGAGAATATGATGGAGGTCCTGAACGAAGGTGTTTCTCTTAGAGCATTTCTCCACTGTCCAAGACAGGTGAGTCTATTTGTGCTACAGATATATTTTTGTTGACATTATGACTGAAATTACTTTGATAATGAACTTGTTTATACACAACATAATGTGACAATTGTCACTTGATTTTGTCAGTTGGTTTGATTAGTACACTGGATTTTTGCAGAATATCCTGCCCTTGGTTGGGATAATGCTGCTGTTCCCCACATCTGCAACAGTCTGCAAAAGAGGCTTCACCTTAAAAAAAGAGTTAAGTCAGATGTCAGGGCAAGTCAGCACACTGATACTGTGGAGGACCTCATTCCAATCAGTGTTGAGGGGTCAGAAATGATTGATTATGATGCCAGTGAGGATGTTAAGCTGCTTCTCCCAGGGAAAGAGGGTCAGGAGGCCCAGCTATAAGAGCTGCCCCTCTGAGTGGCATTACAGGGGGTTACATCAGACATGAGGCATAAGACATGCTGAAGTCTATTAGTATCCAGAAACAGAAATACATGCTGTTGTTATGTTTTGATTTGATACCAGTTTTGCTATGTTTTCTTTTAAAATTATATTACAATAAAAATAGAAAACAACATTCATATTATATTTGTGAAATATCAAGTCTCAAGTCACTGTGAATCTTGACATCAATAAAAAACTATGACATGCAAATTCAGAGAACTATCAACATGCTGATAAAGGGAGCGACCAAAGCATTTTATGGTGTGACTGAGAAAGCTGGTAGCACCAGTGTGACCAGTGGAAAAGTTAGTCTGGAGCCCTGGAACTGGCCCACTCCCACCACCCAGAAGCAGCTCCAGATCTCCCTGGGCCTGGCCTCCTATTACAGGAGGTTCCTGGGGGGGTTTTCCCACAGAGGGACAGGGAGTCTGCAGAGTTATAGTTGCAGTTCTTGAGATCTGGTCTTGGTATCAAGACCGCTTGACCTGATCTCGGCCGTGGCTCGGTCTTGAGCCCATTTTGTCTTGAAATATTACAAAACATATTATCTGAAATGATATGCAAATATAGTTCTTTCCCCTTACTTAGCTGATATTAATTTTCCTGTGCTCTCCTCTTGTAGCAGCGCTACTTAAAAATGTACTACATCTCCCAGCTGCCCCGGCGGTATAACGCTATTGGACATATTCAGAGGGCACAGGGGCTGCTGGGAAGAGATATTGAGCACTCAATTGGATTACAACTCCACCACCTTGGGTTACAGTTTCCATCTGGATGTATGTGCTGTCCTGTGCCAACTCGTTTGTCTGGGGAGCGCTGCCAATCAGGGCTGTGGCCAGATATAAGGTCACAGTGGTCCGGACCTCGGTAATTTTTTTAAAAACTAGAAATGACATTTGACGCTAAATATTCACCTGAATAAAGAAAAAATGAGCAGTTGAAAATGATTGTGGGCCAAGTGCATTATTAATACATTTCTAATGTGTTATTAACAGTGTCTGCTAGGTGTGAGTGAGAGAGAGATAGATCATTATCAGCATGATAGATGATGCGTGACTCGGGAACTTCACTGCAAGCAGCTGGAATTCACGCTGTGTGCGTGTGACCCTGTAGCATTGTGAGGGAGGGGGCACAGGCTGCATATCATTCAGAAAGACAAAACAATGATCATTATCTGCAAAAAACATTCCAAACCTGCCATCTGCTATAGCGTTTGGAGTAAAGATAATTGTATGAAACATGTTAAATATAAGCGAAGGTCATTCCTTATTCCAATTCCTGGGTCCCAGACCTCACTATTTTTCACACCCTGGCAGCAACCCTGCTCCCAGTCACCTCACGCCGCTTCAGGGACTGGTACGTTCTCTCCGGAGAGCTGTCCATGAGGTATTTCTTTCACTCATTCATCATCAGCTGTCCCTGTTATACTGGACTGTTTTGGACATTGTTGGTAGTGTCATTGTTTAGTGTTGATTGTTAGAGTTGTAATTGACTATTGCTGTCAGGCATCTGGGGGAGGGCTCTGTGTATGTGATTTAGTTATATTGTATGTTTTTATACATCTACATTAGTGTACAGAGTATGTGAACATTAAAGTATTTCAATAATAGGGTATTTTGGAATTACAAAATTGAAAATATAGGCCCAATGTGGGTGCACGCTGCCAACAGTTATCTAAATTCTGATTGTGAATTTTCAAATCTTTTGTCTTTATTGAAAGTCTTGAACTTGTCATGCTCTTGGGTTGGCATGGGTCTTGATTTTGTCTTGGTTTTGAGTTGGATGAGTCTTGATCTTGTCTTGAACTTTAAACAGATGGTCTTGAGCACATCACTGAGTTTGTCTGGTCACCACAGTGCCAGGAGGCCTTCTGTAGTCTGAAAAGGCCCTGAGTGAGGTCCCAGTGCTGCCCTTAACCCTTTCATGCATGGTGTTCACTACAGTGGACAGCTATTCAACAGCCACTGTATTGGAAATGCAATGGTCTCAATGGTATAACTGCATATCAGCCACTACAGTGGACGCTGTTGCATCACTCTATAGGCTTCCACCCACTGGCAAGTACTTGTAACTAAAAATTTGTTTCAACCAAGATGGCCGACCGACAGGCAGAAAAGTTGAACACAGCAGGAATATCTTGCCAATCCTTGTATTCTAGAAGACCCTTATATCGTAAAATATATACAAATATCTGTTCAACAGAATTAAAAACAGATACATTTTCATACTTTTCACGTAATCAGTTCTATTCATTAGTTTTTGATGACATATTGCCAAATGCATGCAGTTCCCTAAAGTGGACATGTAAATAACTTTTAGAAGAAATGTATGTTGGAAAAAAAAAGTTAACAGGTGTTTTTTGCACCCCTTCAGAGAAATAAAACCACATAGGAAAAAAATCCTGACTCAGATACTTATAATTCTTGCATGAAAGGGTTAATTCTAGACACCAGTGGGGTAGAGGTAGAGGGGGGGCTCTCCCAGGGGGGTGCATGGAGAGAGGGGGGGGTCCCGACCTACAGCCGCATGATCAACATAGTGGAGCAGTGTTACTGTGTCACCCATAGAGCTACTAGTGATGGTGCACTATCACAGGAGAGTGAGGGGCTGTGGTCCAAATTTCAGACCATTCGTGAACGTTTTAGGCCACCTTCCCAGTTCCACTGGGGGTAACAGGTATGTGCTTAGTGGGATGGATTACTTCACCCAGTGGCCAGAAGCTTATGCCATCCCTGACCAGGAGGGGAAGACAGGTGCAGATGCCCTGGTGGAACTTCTGTTTAGCCGGTTCTGGGAGCCAGAGACCCTGCACTGTAACTTGGGAATGAACTCTGAGTCTGCTGTGTTCAACTCCCTGTGCAGCCGGCTGCGCAAACACAAGACCTACACCTCTCTGCTCAGAGTGACGGCCTGGTGGAGAGGTTTCACTGCACCCTGGAACAGCTGACCTGGATGCAAAGCGTTCTGGTAGTGGTTTGGGCATGTCGATGCTCACGTGCTCCAAAAGTTTGTGCGCAGATTATTTTGGCTGTTCATTACCAATACACAATTACTCCTTTAATCAACCTTGTTGGCTTTACAACATATTCCAAAGGTATTCTGCCAGAATACAATATTGAATACAATCAGGACTGTGTATCAGGCATTCAGACACTACATGCTTATTCATAGTGACCCTCAACACTCACACAGACGAGTAACAATAAAGGAGACAGTGAAAAAAAGGTTAACTGGTACCTTGGGCGGAGCTTAATGCTCCACCTCTGACGTCATAAGAGAAAGTGGCGTATCCTTGATTCTGTTTGGTCGAAGGCTTATGCCCATATATGGTATCAATACATGCTTATGCCGCGTGCTGCCGATAGGGGGCCACATATGGCTTGGGAGATTGCCGTTATGTCCATATATGGTATCAAAACATGCTTATGCCACGTGTTGACGATAGGGGGGTTTGGGAGATTAAACTTTAATAGAATATAAATACATTACATGCATTTTATTAATGTGCTTTTTTTAATTACGTTTTTAAGGAATAATAAAACATAGAGCAGGATGATGGCAAGCTAGCGCATACACGTCCAGCGGGGGCGTCCGGCCCGTAGCCGCGTGTTGTTAGTAAGCGCCACGGCGTATTTTAAAAGAAGAAAAGCACCAAAATGTTTTAAAGAAGGAAAACTTTAGGATTATTTTAAAAGAAAAAGCAGAGTGAATTTGAACAAACATGCCCGAAAGAAGCATAAAAACAAATTTAAGCAAGCGAAAACCGATAAACATACACCCCGTCGTTTTAAAAGAAGAGAACACTCATTACATTTAACCACCACAAAAAACTTTAGTGATATTTACCAGGTTGAAGAAAGCATTTAAGCAGCAAACTTTTAGAAGAAACAGGACGAAACGACCCCGGAGCACTGCCATATGCGACTTATCTGTTTGAACAACGCGGGGCGGAATGGACGATCGCTAGTCCAGCGTTTGGCGCATGCGCACCGACGCCCCTTTCAAAATGGCTACGCCGGCGGAGCGCCTGTTTTAGCAAATAAAACCCCTATAACCGTAAAGTTTTTTAAGTAATGAAGCACTTTTCTGCCAATGTGAATAATAAAGTAAAGAGCTCTGAGCATTTTCGACAGCAATAATTAAAGAATAACGCGGTCAATTCTTGTTTAAGCGAGCGCATGCGCTCTCTCTGGCTCGCTCTGATCTAGCACATGCACGTAGATCCAGACTGCGTTTCCTTTATTGAGCCAACTCGTTGCGTCAAGCAACTGTCAAATGGCGAGCAATTGTCAAATTGTTGCCGGTCTCATACAGACAGTGCCGGCCATGTGTTTGTGAGCCAACTCGTTGCGTCAAGCAACTGTCAAATGGCGAACAATTGTCACGGACCAAGAATTCATGTATCTACCTTTGCACTTTTATTTCAAATAAGTCCCTTTAACCACATCGTTTTTAAGCAATGAAACTCTTTTTCGGCTGATGTGTTATTTAAAATAAAACATCTTAAGCATTTCGACAACAAGAATCAAGGAATAACGCTGGCGATGGCCATGTCGCGCTTGTGCGTGCAGTCACGATATCCACACACCACTGTCTTTTATTGAAAACAGCTGAGGCAAGTCGTTTTAGGGACTTTAAAGTGTGTATACAATAAGTAAAAGCGTGTAAAAGAAGTGTAAAATGTGTTATAACGCACATAGCCAACGATAATTAATAAAGAATTTAAGCATAATAGCCCAGACGTACCATGGCCTATAGATGGTAGAATTGGAGCTATCCTACGGCCTACAAGATAAAACCATATGGCACCAAATGCATTCTCACCCCGGCAGAAAGCACATTACATCTATTTGTTAATCTGTTTTATTCGTAAATATTGTAAATAATATATTTCTAATTGAAATAAAGTCGATATCTAACACCACAGCTCGGGGACTCTAGCATAGCTCCGGACGCCCCGCTGCGGACCTGTGGGGCTGGATGAAGTATCTAACTTCAATTGCTTAATCAGCGGGGTAATGACAAATTAGTATAAAGTTTTAAGCCAATAAGATTTAATTAATAAAATAATTTAGTTGTATTTTGTTAGTTTTATTTTCAGTAAAATACACCCAGCGCATTATTAATTTAATAGATGCAGGAACTACTGAGCGGTATTTAGCTACGTACTTCAAAAACATTTTAAAAACTTTGTTAGACTAATAACATAGTTATTTTAATAATTTAAGGGATAAAAAACATTTGTCGTGTTTGTCAATGTGTTATTTTAAGTAAATGCGTTATTTTCCAACGCCAAAAGCCCTGTCATGTTTTACGTGAGAAATTATATGGACTAGCAACTGTCTCTGGGGGGAGCAACCCCGGTTAGGTACTATTAAGCAGCATTTAGTGACATGCATCAAAACACATTTTTAAAAACTTTGACAGAATAAAGTCTTAGTTATTTTAATAAATACGTTTTCCAGTAAATGCTTATTCACGCGCATGCACACAAACACATACATCCCGGGGGTCGGGGGGCTTTAGAGTTTAACTTTAGGTTGCTGATCGCAATGTGTGACCAAACCCAAAGCACCCTAACTTAGTCGTTTACTAACTTATCGCGAAAAAAACAGACAGAAATAGACTTGTAAATTCTAAAGAAAAGACATTAACTGTTTTTGTTAATGTTTAAAGGTATACAAACTACAGTTGTATCGGACACGCACACAAAAACACTAAAAGAGTTTGCGCAGTCAAAAAACACCAAACATATATTGTTCACGTTTTTTTATTAAAATGTATAAGGATTGTTTTGTTATAGCGACATTTTAAATTAATATGAGTGTGATATAAGTAATTTAGGCGACAAGATTTGAGGAAGAACCTAAATAGCGGCTAGAAATGACCGACCAGGCAGACAGAAGTGTGCTTTTCTTATCTCACAAGTCATGGAAGGGGGTGGGATGGGGGGGGGGGCACATAAGTGTGGGATAGGACCTGTGGAATCAGGCAGGGGTGTAAGAATTTAGGATATAATCTTGTTATTTTAAAGAAGGTGTACATGATTATTTTAATTGCATTTAATAGGAATCAGTAAGCTGCATTTAGCACCATGCTGCAAATACACATTAAAAACTTTAAAGAATAAGGTCTTAGTTTTTTTAATAAAGACATCCTACAAGGTGCCCACGGCCCAGCTTATATAATCTACAAGCTTGATCTGAGATGCTTGCTGGAGTACAATGCTAAGTTGACAACGGTAACGGAGCATAAGCACGTGGCATAAGCATGTATTGATACCATATATGGGCATAAGCCCTCGACCAAACAGAATCAAGGATACGCCACTTCCTCTTATGACGTCAGAAGCGGAGCATTAAGCTCTGCCCAAGGTGCCAGTTAACCTTTTTTACAGTGTCATGAACTCACTTTTCACTGTGAACACAGACGTGTTTTTATCCATCCATCCCCCCTGCTGTACAAACCCAGACATAAAATTAATGGGTTTGGACCAATCAGGTCTCAGTCCCACACACACAGACCCAGGAATCAAACACTCAGTGTGAAGTTACATTACTGCCCACTGTGTCAAAACACCTCCGGTAACCAGCAGAGGGCGCTCACAGTCTCTCCTCCCTGCACCACTTGCCAGACTGATTCCACCGGTTCCTATCAGTGCACCAGCCTCTAGTTCCCTCCTTTCCCCTCTGCCTGTTTAAGCTCCAGCTCCCCAGAAGTCCTCATTCGGACCTTGAACCCCTGGCCTGTGTTTCCCTACCTGTGCTAGTCCTTGCTCTCTGTGTTTGCACCTGGTTTTTGCTGTGTCCCAGTTGCCCTGTCCCTGCTGTTCCTGTCCCATACCCTGATTTTACCTTATTAAACCCTGTTCTCCTCCTTCCTCACCTCTGGATCTCTGCCTCCTTTTCTGCCCCCCCCCCCCCCCCCCCCCCCCCCCCCCCTTACACCCGGTCGTGACACACTGAGCCTCCACACAGCAGTATTACATGCATTAGAAACACCCCACCTCCATTTACACATAATAAGTATGAAAATGCAGGGAGACTCACCTAATTTAAATGTGTTGTTCATCCAGGCAAAGAGTTGGGAATAAATAACAAGGAACAGCATGTTTAACATTGTTGGATTATCTGTAAGGCAAACAGAGTAAATCAGACACCTTCATTCACTCATCAGTCTATACAGATATAACATGACATTAAATAACAAAGTGTCTTTGGGCTTTTCCTCCCCTGAGATAAATCCTGTCGTCCCCAGGACCCGACTGCACTGTGAGGTCATGCACAGTAGGCCCATGATCCAAGGGCAGCGGGGGCCAAAATACAGGCCAAGGAGTCTAATGCCCCCGCAAGTCAGAGTCCCTCAAAGCCCTGTGGTATAATGAAGGTGGGGCTGGAGCATGTCAGCTGGGGGGGATCCCGGACCATTCCACGTGGCAGCCAGGTGCCCCCCCCCCCCCCGAGCCCGTACACCCTACATGTCACCCTACATCAGGTCCACACAATAACATCCTACTGGGTAAAATGTCAGGTGCCCAGAGTTACAAGTGCATGGATTAAAGTAAGAAAAATTCATCTGACTGAAATTTTTATCATTTTTAAACCAAATGCTCTATGTTGCGGGCCATACCCACACCCACACTCATACCCATACCCACACTCATACCCATACCCACACTCATACCCACACCCATACCCACACTCATACCCATACCCACACTCATACCCACACCCATACCCACACTCATACCCACACCCATACCCACACTCATACCCATACCCACACTCATACCCACACCCATACCCACACTCATACCCATACCCACACTCATACCCACACCCATACCCACACTCATACCCACACCCATACCCACACTCATACCCATACCCACACTCATACCCATACCCACACTCATACCCACACCCATACCCACACTCATACCCATACCCACACTCATACCCACACCCATACCCACACTCATACCCATACCCACACTCATACCCACACCCATACCCACACTCATACCCACACCCATACCCACACTCATACCCATACCCACACTCATACCCACACCCATACCCACACTCATACCCATACCCACACTCATACCCACACCCATACCCACACTCATACCCACACCCATACCCACACTCATACCCATACCCACACTCATACCCATACCCACACTCATACCCACACCCATACCCACACTCATACCCATACCCACACTCATACCCACACCCATACCCACACTCATACCCACACCCATACCCACACTCATACCCATACCCACACTCATACCCACACCCATACCACACTCATACCCATACCCACACTCATACCCACACCCATACCCACACTCATACCCACACCCATACCCACACTCATACCCATACCCACACTCATACCCACACCCATACCCACACTCATACCCATACCCACACTCGTACCCACACCCTTACCCACACTCATACCCACACCCATACCCACACTCATACCCACACCCACACCCATACCCACACTCATACCCACACCCATACCCACACTCATACCCACACCCATAACCATACCCACACCCATACCCATACCCACACTCATACCACCTCGGCCATGCATCAAATTTTCAACACTGTGTTGTCCATTATCCCCTAAGCCCCTAGTTGAATTACATTTACATAACTGTAACAATAATTCAAGCTAAGGCAAGACTTTACCATCGTCAATAATTGGCTATAAATAATGAAACATCAAGTTTTCGGTGCAAATTTTTTAACAACAATGCTTTAGTAATTTTAGTAATATCCACTAGAGTAGATAAGAAAAAAGCCATTGCTTCCATAGACTATTTTCTTATGGCAAACCACAAAAAGCAAACACCTGCCATTTTCATCTTTTTGCACCATGAACTGAATGTCTTGCCATTATCACCCATTTCATTCAGCCAAGCCCATATCCACTTATTCTTTACCGTTTTATTGATATCCGACAAATCCGTGCAGAAGCGCGTCCATGCTGACAAAACCGAAAGCAAACTGACGCGCGTGAGTGATGTCTTGTAAAATATGGCTTTACGGACTATTTATATAGCCTACGTTTAGAAATAGCCGAAACTCATTTTAAAACAGGCTGAAAAATCCCAAGGTCCCGAACCAAAATACGGGAAATTTAGAGCAGCTTCCCATTGCCATTCCTCTGTTACCAGCAACAAAATGGAACGGACTACAAAACTGCTGATATTTATTCATTTTTAAAGGAGCATAAGCTCTCGCAGCACTTGCGACCACCCGGAGCCACTGTCCTGATTCGTGAGTTTCAGAGTTTTGACTTCTTTAAGCAATGGGTTTTATCCACTGTTTTCCGACTTTTTTTTTTTTTAGCTACTATTAGCGAATGAGACACTTCATGACGCACCACTGACTTTCGAACTTTTTCGAAAATGTAAAATATACTACTACTAGCCTATTTTTATGTCTTATCACTATGTCTTATCATTATTATTATTATTATTATTATTATTATTATTATTATTATTATTATTGTTATTATTATTATTATTATTATTATTATTATTAGATACGCCAGGCAGCAAGAACCCCTTTTGCATCTCGTCTTTGTTTTGGGACATTAAAAGCCTCTTAGACTGATGTGGCACTAAATGCTGGGGAATTATTTTCTCCTTACTATGAAGTCTGGCATCTTAAACAAGCGTCGGGAAATAGCTTGTTTAAGCGAACTGCTGAAACCATGATGTTATTTTTATTTTTAGGAAGGATAATTAAATCGTAATTAAACTGAAGATAAATACAGCCTTTCCAGAACTTTGTCTGCGAAGCCTGTTTACCCCCCCACCCCCCCTCATTATTTTCCTTTGGATCTGCATCAATCTCATTATTAACCTTTAATGCACTCAGTTGACCAAAATCCGTCATAGCGACGGAAAACTTTAATCCATGTAAGTCAAACACCAGAACCTGCAAACTCCACACAAAGAGCAGAGGTGGGACTCGAACCCCCAGCCCTGGAGCTAAGAAGCAGCAGAGCTGCCCCACTGGGCCTGTGTGCCACGGAAAATGAAACAGCTCTAAATCTCACTATGGTCAGAATTCTTAATGTGCCAATGAACATAAATGTTAATGTGAACAAATAAATCCACATAAATATACTTACACAGGAAATAAGCCACGGTTACAAAAATGTCTCTAAATCGTACTGTTTCTCCCATCCTTCGTCGTATTATCCGAAACACACCAAGACCAACTGAAATAAGGGAAGATAAGTGTCAGTCACCAGTCACAGACACAAACAGAGGTGTTCAGTGATCCTGTGTTTAAAACCCTGCACAGCACTGTCACCTGGGGGTTCTAAGATTGAATCCCATATTGGATGCTGCACTAATAGTGCACAGCAGATATAAATGGGTTATGAAAGGGTGTTTCAGTTGGGTATTGTATCATAATTCCTTAATTGTGTAGAAATTAATTATGAAAAGCACAC